>NC_050102.1:20904160-21541891 GCF_902167145.1 Zea mays
GGAACCAGAGACCACAAACATCAGGGTCATCGACCCCACCACTCACCCGTGCCCCCGCACGCGTGCCCGCCTCCATGCGCACTACCACCGCCCCACGCCCCCCTTTGCAGCGCACTACCGCCGCCCACACCACCTTTGCAGCGCACCCACCGCCACCATCATAGCCGGCAACACCAGACCCCCCCTCCCCTTGTCGCACCCGCTGTCGCGTAGCACCTACTCCATCACCACTGCTCCGCAACCGAACACCCCCGCTCGCCTATAAAACCCCCCCAACATCTCCCTCAACTCCCATCTCGCTCAAAGCAAAAGCACACTCCAGATAAATCACCTCTGCCAAATCGCAAGCAACTCCATTTTTCCACTCCCTCGCCCCTAAGATCATAATGCTTGGTGATTCTTGGGTTGAAGACTGTTGTATATGGTTCAACATCTTCGGTTTCCTCCTCTGTATGATGGTAATACTCTTTGGTAGAATCCTCGAGTGGGAAGAGCAAAGAGAAAGAAAGAGGCAGTGAAAAGTGAAAAGTGAAAAGTGAGAAGAGAAAAGAAGATAGTGAAGAGAAGATGAGAAGAAGGTTGTCCCAGAATCAACCCTGTGTCAGTCATTTCTCCGCAGCCTGCTCAAGCAGCAACAGCAAAAGAAGGCCCCGTAACACCTTTGTTATGAGGTACTTCAAGGAGTTCAAATCCCCAAGATTCAAGAGTTCTACCCTCTTTCTTTTTAAGTGGGGTAGTGTTCCAGCAAGGTTCCTGCTATGGAGAAAAAGAAGAAGGCCTGTAACAAGTTTGTGGAGGACCAGATCATCGAAGCTTATAAGTTTCTGGATGAGAAGTGGTCACCCAAGTTTTGTTGATGAAGCACCAAAAGACCAATCAAGTAAGGAATCCATGTGGGAGTTTGCAAGAGAAAGGTTTGCGTGTTGGCATCAATGCTTCCTCAATAAGCTAGCGGCCAAGCGAAAGCCAGTAGCCTGAAGATGATCTTTGAGTAGCCAGAATCAGCGTTTGCAATCAGCAACCAGATGCTCCTGAAAGGCCAGATTTTGTTGAAGTTCCATCTCCTCGAAGAGTTGCAAAGTGAAGATATGTAGCTGAAGTAAAGCTATACCCATAACCCTTCTAAGCCAAATCTCGAGGACGAGATTCCTTTTAAGTGGGGTAGATTTGTAGCATCCCAAAAATTTAAATTCTGAAATTTTCTCAAACTCGCCCTAAATTCAAAATGAATTTCAAATTTCATTTCAAAATGTTTGTTTGCGAGTTGATATCAACAAATAAATTATAGTGGTCTATATTCTCTCCAAAATCCTCCTCCAAATATCCTACAAATATTTCCCTACTGACCCCCTCAAATTCTTTCCAGAAACACTGTCCAGATATTTCCCCAGTGGTCCCCCTCAAATTCTTTCCAGAAATATTGCCCAAATATTCCACCAATATATCTCCAAGTATTTTCTTCCTCAGAAATACCTTCCGAATCATTTTTGAAGTCTCCACAAGTATTTTCTTCATAACTTTCCTCATGCCCATACGTATACGTATGCCTCCAATGTCATACGGTGAGCTCTACAAGCTAACCTCACTTATACAAGACAAATACATGCTAATCTCCCACTAATCCTCTCATCCTCCCACTAATCCTCTCATCCCTCCCCCTAATCCCCCCACCATGGCTATAAATAGAGGGGCAAGGGCCTCCTCTCATCCCACCCCAAGCCATTTCATGGCAACTCTCTTCCCCCCCCCCACACACCCACTCCATGTTTCACACAAGCACACACTAGCACAAGGATCGTTCGATCGTTCTTCGATCGTTCGTCCCCTGTTCTTAGTTTGTTCGTTCGTTCGTCCGATCGTTCGATCGTTCGTCCGATCGTTCATGGTTCGTTCGTCCGTTCGTCCGATCGTTCGATCGTTC
Source organism: Zea mays (assembly GCF_902167145.1). Taxonomy (NCBI): domain Eukaryota; kingdom Viridiplantae; phylum Streptophyta; class Magnoliopsida; order Poales; family Poaceae; genus Zea; species Zea mays. The sequence goes on from NC_050102.1 coordinate 20,906,082, forward strand.
GTTCGTTCGTTCGTCCAAATAATCTTTTTCCTACCGTTATGCTGCCGAAATTCCGATCGTTCGTTCGTTCGATCATTCGATCGTTCATCGTTCGTTCATAGTTCCTATTCATCGTTCATCGTTCGTTCATAGTCCCTATTCATCGTTCTTCTAGATAATCTTTGTCCTGCCGTTATGCTGCCGAAATTCCGATCGTTCGTTCGTCCGATCATTCGATCGTTCGTCCGTTCGTTCGTCCAAATAATCTTTTCCTGCCGTTATGCTGCCGAAATTCTGATCGTTCGTTCGTCCGATCATTCGATCGTTCGTCCGTTCGTTCATAGTTCCCATTCATCGTTCATCGTTCGTTCATACGAACTATTCACTATCACTATTCACCATTACTATTCATCGTTACTATTCATCGTTACTATTCACATACACTATTCATCATCATTACTATTTATCATTGCTATTCATCATCGTTACTATTCATCGATGATATCTATAGTTACTTTTCCATCGCCACTATTCATCGTTACTAATCATCGTTACTATTCATCGATCATCCGATCGCCCCAAATTTCAACTACTCATCCATCATGCTGTCCAGTCCACTTAAGACCAGCCAGACCCATATTCCAGTCATACGGACTCCGGTGACTGTGATTTTCCTTCCAGTAGGGAACTTCCCATCTGGTCGCCCATCCCAGGTTTCTCCAAGTTGAGCACGCTTAACTTTGAGATTCCTTCGAACCAGGCTTCCAAACTCAGATTCCAATAATTCTTGTTTCTAAATTCTTATCGAATTATTCCCTATCCAACCATGTCATCCCTTAATCCTGGTCCATATTCTAGAAAACTCCCAAAATACTCTTGTCCCATATTCTGTCTATAACTCTCCTGTTCATACTAAGTCAGACGATTCATTCGTCACTATTCTCACCAACAGTGAACTTCACTGTGCTACACCACATACACCCAGCTATAAATACACCCAGCTACCCTCTCCCTCTCCACACACACTCAACACCCTCAGCCAAGGCAAACACCCCACCCACTCAGTTACTCTGCTCTGCCGGCTACACGCGTAGTGTTGCTTCGCCTTCAGTCCACCCTCCTGGTAAGCACCTCCGCTCCACCACTAGTAGTATCTCAACACCACATGACACAGATTCTACTCAAGACTCTACCCATCCATATATCGCTATTCTGACCACTATACTAAATATTTGTTGCTATACTTGTTGGTTTGTATGTTTGCTTGTTCATGTTGCATAGTTATCGGAGCGTTCGTGCCGTCTCGTGGAGGCCAGATCTGCAAGTCTACGCCAGGCAGTGGAGCTAGAAGCTAGTTCCGCGAGCTCCCCTTCGCCGAATAAGCACGGCAAGCTCACTGGATCCCTTTGATGCATAAATTACCCATGTCTTTCAACCACAACCCTCAGCCTGTTATTTTATGCATGATATGATTTTGAGACAAGTTATTATGGCCACCCAAGCCGCTTGCCGCAATCAATCCTTAATATATTTGTTACAAATGATTTGAGAAAAGGGTGTGAGTTTTCAAAAGAAAATGCTTTTCAAAATGTGTATGATGAAGGGTTTTCACCCTTATCACCTGGTGAGTGGGATAATCAGGGACTCCCTGGTTTAGGGGAGGGCCTAAGGTGATGGCTCAGCTGGTTTAGGCGTGAGCAGAAGGATTGTCCCCTCATATAAGGACCAGTTTGTCATCTTCACTACCTGTACTCTTTAATAGTACAACCACTCGAGACTGTGTGGGCAGTCACTCAATCTGAACTCGTGCGGTCCGACCCCAGGGTTATGAAGGCTGGGGAGCACCGGGAGGATAAGGAGGGGGAAAGTTTTGTCCGGTTTGGACATGGCGGTGGCCTGACTCCTTCCGGATAACCGTTAAGGTTAGGACGTGCGGGGAAAGAAAGAGATTCGGATTCGGATCTCATTGATCATGAGATCGCAGAGCCGGACTAGTGGGTAAAGTGTACACCTCTGCGCAGAGTTTAAACCTATTCGAATAGTCTGTGTCCACAGGAATGGACGAGTCTGGTATGGTATGACAATTAATGTTTTGTTTTCCAAATAAAGAGATGCGTTTGAGAAAAGTGGTTTTTAAAAGGTTTGGCGGTTGAGCCGTGAGCTATGGTGGACGGGAAGTCCAGTAGCTGTTTTTGAAAAGGAAAACTAGTGGGAAACTGCTGAGGTACCTGGATGGTTTAGTCCAGGGGATTTTGTTATAATACTGAAAAACTTCCTGCTCCTTTTGGAGAGGATGCACTTTGCAAAATACAAAATGTTTTTCAAAACAACCCTGCATAAAATATTGCTGTTTCTGCAAATATCCTGAGCTCTACATATTCCATGCATTATATCTGATTTCCCCATTCCGCGGGTGAAGGTGGGCTGCTGAGTACGTTTGTACTCACCCTTGCTTATTTGTTGTTTTTCAGAAAAAGGAGATCGGGTAAGAGTTACGACTGTTCCCAACCTTGCCTGTGGCTGGTGGACCGCTGAATTGCTTCGCTGCATATATCGGGCTGCTTCAACCCCACTCTGATGATATGTCCCGAGTTGTGGACCAACTCTTAAAGTTGATCGCCACCTTTATAGGTTTGTCTCGTTTAAGCAGATCTGGAATCATCTGATGTATAAATGTGTTTACTAGCCTCCTGGGACTAGTAATTGTATCACATTTGAGTCCCAGAGGATTGGGGACGCTTCAATGGTCATGGCACGTTTCACCTTCTTCTCGCCAAGTCCGCTGTCGCACGGCATCTCGGCGTCGCGGGCGCCCGCACTCCCCCCACTGCTTCTACTGCTCGTGGCGGCCAAGGCGCGTTTTGTGGTGGAACGCTTCACCTTCTCGTCGATCCCGCCGTCGCACAGGATATTAACGTCGCTCGTGGCCCGGGTGAGGACATCGAGGCCACGACACCCGTCGAAGAAGCGAGCGGTGGGCACGTGATAGTGACAGAGGAGTGGAAGGTCAGTCCAGGGTCCGAGTCGCCCAGGCCGTTATGGCGGAGCGCACCTAGGTGAAGACGGCGGAGCACATGCCATATGAAGACGGCAGAGCATGCGATCGATATGGAGGCCGTGACAACTGTGGCGGCCGTTGTCGAATCTGAGGTCGAGTCCATCTGTGGTGGAAGGATCCCTGAGATTGCCACGCTCGCGACGGCTAGAGATTCGTGCCCGCGACGAACGGAGATCCACGCCTGTCCCCCTTAGATTTGTGCCACGCCGAGCCCCTCCTCAAGTGGTCCAACACTGAGGTCGATGAGTTCATCGTCTTCGATACAGTCTAGGGCCCAAGTCGGTGCTCCCCTCCCCCGCTAATTTAGGACCAATGAGTTCATTGCCTTGTATCTCAGTCGCGACTAGCCCGAGGCCAACCTCGGGCGGGAGACGCAATCACGACTCCCCGAGGCCAACCTCGGGCGAGGGACGCAGTCACGATCCTCGGGGGAGACGCAGTCAAGACTCGCCCGAGGCCAACCTCGGGCGAAAAATGCAGTCACGACTCGCCCGAGGCCAACCCCTAGCTAGGAGAAGGTCATGGCTCGCCCGAGGCCAATCTCGATCGAGACGCAGCCATGACTCGTCCGAGTTCGTCCTCGGGTGGGAGACACAATCACGACTCGCCCGAGGCCGCCCTCGGGTGGGAGAACGCTATCACGGCTTGCCTAAGGCCATCCCCGGGTGGGAGACACAGTCACGGCTTGCTCGAGGACAACCTCGGGCGGGAGAACGCAGTCACGGCTCGCTCGAGGCCGTCCTCGAGCAGGAGAACGCAGTCACGGCTCGCTCGAGGCCGCCCTCCGGCGGGAGAACCAGTCACGACTTGCCCGAGGTAGGGAGACACAGTCACCATTTTTTGCATTTTGGCCTTTTTTGGGGAAAATCATGTTTGGGCCCAAGGAAAACTTAATGTAATTTTGGACCCTTTGCTTAGTGTCATAGGCTATGGCGCCGAGGTAATACAGCACGGCGCCAAACACAACACGACACCATAGCCTATGCCACCGAGGTACCTGGTGCGCTGGATTCTCCTGCTGCACTAGCGCTTATGTGGTCGAGCTTGGCGCCATGATTCATGGCGCCGAGCTCCTATCTCCGATTGTAGCCAAATTGTATCCCATGCTGCACGTACACGCGGGCGCGACCCACCATTATTTCCTTGATTGCATCGCTTGGCGCCCGTGGTCCTCGCGACGCACGTAGCGTGCTCGTGACCACATCAAAGCCTGCGCCGGCGACCCCGCTGTAACACCCCTGGTGTTACTATAACTAAAACTTGAGCATGGCATCATAAGCATTAGCATTGCATATGTTTGATACACCTAGAGTGCATTCACTAGGACAAAAATTTCAAATAAGTTGTATTGTTTTAGTGTTTTGCAAATAGAACCCTGGTTAGGGAACTTAACCCTAAATAGGGACTAAAGGGGTAAGACCTAACCCAAGTTGAGAAAACCTAAAGACTTTAGGGAAATAGTCATAAAATGTCCCCAAAAACAAAGTTAAATCACATTTATACCCTTGGGATACCAGAAACCCTAATTGGAACCCTGGAAAACCCTAAATCCCAACCCTAGGGACCTATGTGCAAAATTAGTCCACTTTTGGACTAAAGTGCAAAAATCAAGTTAAATAAGTATCTTAAGTCACATGGTTCACATTTGGGAAGATTTACAAGCCAAACCCTGAGTTTTGGACTTATTTGCAAAAGGGTCACATTTGAACTGTTTTGACTAAGTCTAATTTCAGTGTATTGTGCTCATCTTTGTGACCCTGTAACTTCTAAATAAAAGAGAATTTGCCCTAGGTCACCACATCAAAATTGTAGCCCAATTATAGGAGCATAACTTTGCTTAAGAGTGTGAGCAGAGTTGTTAAGAAAATATTGGAGATAATTAAGCCTAAAGATTGGCTGTCAGGCTGATTCAGTCTGAAATTCAGATATTCAGTGTAGCAGAGTCAACTTTGAGTATGAATTCCACCTTGATTTAGTGCTCAAATGGGTTCAAGTCGTATAGCCGAATTATGGTTGGTTTGTAGCTCTACAATTCTGCTGCAGAGCTTGGGAGGAGCTGCCATATGAAATTGAAGGGAAATTCCTCTGCAAAATGTCCTGTCAGGCTGTCTGAAACGAGCTCTGATGGTACAGTAGTCAAAATGGATCAGGATGCCAGCATCGCGTGCTTGCCGCCGGTGACCCTCCCCCGCGCAAGGATTCGCGTCGCCACATTAAGATTAACGTTTGCTGGTAACCGGATAACGCTGCGAGGTAAAAAGATCGTCGTCGCCGTCGAGCTGGAAGCCACCCCGGTCAGCCGCAATACCCCTCCCCTTTGCTCACCGCCGTAGATAAAGCTGCTCGCCGTCGTCGTGCCATCTCTGTGTCTGTCACGTGTCCGAGCCTTTCCACGGCACCGCCGTGATTCCCTACTGCCGTCCCATCATCGCTGATGAGCTCGCCACGGCTGGGGACACGTAACCACGACGCCAGACCTCTTCCTTATCTCCGACCACCACACATCGCCGTTAAAATTCTCGGCCCCCGTCGAAGCTGCCTATAAATTGAGCCCTCCCCTAGCTGCATAACATCATCATCCACCCAGCCACCGTTAATCGCTGGCAGTACTTCGCTAGAACTCGCGAATTTTGGATTCGCCCCAAATCCACTCTCCGCCACCGTGAACTCACATCACCGCGGTCAGCCTTCCCCAGGTCTGCTCATTCCCTTCTCGTTCTTGTTCTAGCACCCTTACATGTTAGTGATGCTCCCCGACCCCTTTAATCAAACTGAACCGCCTGGGATCGCCGGGAACACAACACCTTAGCCGCCATGCTCTCGGTCACTGTGGCCAGGGCTCCTCAATTGGTATTAGGCCTGGGCACTTTTAAGCCGAAACCGAATTACCGAACCGAATTTTTGAAAACTGACCCGAAGTTTCGGTTTTTCGGGGTTCGGTTTCGGTTTCGGTTTCAATTCCTGAGAACTTCGGTGCTCGGTGTCGGCCTCGGTTTTCAGTGTACACCGAACCGAAACACCATATATGAAACCGAATAGCCTCTGATCCTCTATTCCTCTCATTCTTTGTGGTGTGCTTGCAGCCGCCCAACTGGCCCAAGCCCAATGCCCCCAACGGCCCAACTAAGCAAGACGGCAACCCTAAATCAGACAGACACAGACCGACAGACGGCATCACGGTCACGGATTCACGCTCCCCGCTCGCTCGCCACTCGACCGCTTGCCGCCTCGCCGCCTCGCCTGCTCCGCCGCTCGCTCCACGCTCTCCAGTCGCCAGTCGGCCGCTCGCCGCCTCGCCCGCTCGCTCCACGGCTTGGGGGCTTGGCGCCCAGCGGACTAGCCAGCCAGCCGCAGAGAGTCGCAGAGAGCCCGCTCGCTCGCTCCACGGCAGAGTCGCAGAGAGCCAGTGCTAGGGGCGGCTACCAGCCAGCCGCCAGCGCTCAGCGGACTAGGGGCAGAGAGCCAGTGCTAGTCGGAGAGTGGCTATTTGCTGCTGGTTATCTCAATATCTGTGTTGTGCAGTGCTGGTTAGTGGCTGTTTGCTGTATGCGTGCTGCTGGTTAGTGGCTGTTTGTTGCATGTGTGCTGCTGTGCCCAACATCTTGTCGAACTCCCAATATATTTCTCTTGGCTGTCGTGTGTGATAACTGATAAAGATGAGTAATTTATGGCTGCCATCAGCCATCAGGAACATTGAGTGCTGTGGAACCTCTTCACTTGATCTACTGGGAAGTAAGTACCTTCCAACGATATACTGCATCAGCAATGGGAAGAAAAAATGGCAACAAACAGGAACATGTATTCAGAGCAGAGCCTATGCATGGTTTCATTCATCCCCACCACATGAACAGGAACTCGGTACAAAAGACAGGGAATGTGGAAAAAGTTGGGTGTTCAGTTTAAACCGAACACCAAACCGAAAAACCGAAAACCGAATTTCTCGGTTTTCTTCTGTAAGACGCGTAGATCGGTCAGCTCTGTCTGTAAACCGAACTTCTACAACACCGAAAAAACCGAACCGAAAAAACCGATTACACCGATTGCCCAGGCCTAATTGGTATTAGATGCAATTGAGTTGGGGGAAAAGCTTAGGATAGATCCGATTTGGTGTCTGTCGCTCGGGAGCGCCGGTCATCGCCTCAATCGGCCGGTGCAGTGGTTTGTCGGAGCTCCTCAGCGCGCGGCTGTCGTCGGGGACCTTCCCCTGTGAAGGATTAGAAGCTTGAGGGTGTTTCTGTAAACCGTCAGCGACTCACTTAAACAGTAGAAGAACCTGTCTCCAGATAGATAAAACCCCGAGGCCCTTTTTGCAAAGCCGCCAGGGCGCGGGCGCACGCGCGCGTTTTCCCCTCTGAGCTGGGCCACTGGGCTGAAATCAGCCCAGTACTGTTCACCTGTTTTCTTTTTCTTTTTACTCCAGAGCTAAAACAATTGTAGAAAAATGTAGAAAAATCCTAAAATTGTGAAACCAATTTTCCTAGGTTTCTTATTTTCCCTAGAATTTAATAAAAATAGTTTTGAGATTTTTAGAGGAAATAAGGAATTTTAGGTCATTTAAAATAGTTTAAGATAGTAGTTCTGGATTTTTAAAAGATAAATGGTAATCCCAAAAATGTTCAAAATTTTTATATGAACTTAAAACATTGTTTAGAAGCCTTGGGTAGAGTTTGAATTGATTTGAACCATGTTTGATAGCTAGAACCCAAAACCACCCCCCCTGCCCTGTGAACTCCTTTACTGACTCCGGAAACCCTAAGTTCTCGGAGTTCCGTAAAGGAAAGTTATATTCAAGACTTAGATAATAAATCTTTATTATCTTCGCACTCTCATGCGTATTACATGGCATTCATACTTATATATGTATATATATGGTTATGATAGAACGCGAAGAAGAAGTGGAAGTCACTGAAGAAAGGACACCACCACCCTCGGATTCTCAGGCAGGCAGCTGCTTCTACTTTGATATTTGTGGATCCGAGCCAGACTCACCTGTTAACGAAGGCAAGCCCCGGTGCATTTGCCACCTCCCTTGATGTTTTTAAAATCTTTCTCACTTGCTTGCTGCATTAGGTGATAGGAGTTGCTTGATAAAACAATTCTTGCATTACCTTCCTTGAACTTGACTACCTTCCTTGAAACCCTGTTTTTACAAAAAGGTTTTTCTACGCTTATTATTGCTCTAGAAAAACAAAAGGATTTGTTTTACAAAAGATGTTTGGCAAAGTGGGAGGGTTGTTTTCGAAAATAAAATTTGATGGTGGATCCATCATGGCCATGATGGATTCAACATCGGAAAAGATGTACCTCTGCCAGGTACCAAGTTTTTGGGTTAAAATGATTAAGCTGAGACCGGGCGGGTGACTTGCACGAGAAGAGAGTCTCGGTGTAGTGTCTCCGTCTGAGTCGATTAAGGACCGTCTCGATGTAGGCTTGATGATCGAGGACCCTTTAACTGGTCACATGCCTCGTCATGGGTAAGCCTTGCCTCGGGCAGACTAAGGCCAGAATAAGATAACACAAAATGGGCGTGGAGCGGTGGCGAGAGTAGCGTGTACCCTCCGTGGCAAGAGGCTGGACGGTGGTGTATCTGTGCTCTCAGTTTGCGTGAACCTGATCTGGTCTTAAGAACCCCGGTGGCGGGTTGACATATGCAAGGGTTAAGTGCTACATATGTCGTGTGATTGGAGATCCTCAGATGAGTATAATCGATTCGGATCGCCGTACCTTCGCGGTTATGAAGACTTGGTCACTGACCTACACGTAGCATTCCACTAAAGATGATGGGATTTTTTTGTTAAGAAATTGGCTAGTGCAGGACCAGTGATTGAACTAGGGTAGAAAGAACTCTAGTTGCAGGTAATTGTACTTAACTTGACAAATAAAATTGAATTTTTAAGGATCCACTTTAGTAAGCATTTCTGCAAAACAGAGTCTTTTGATTATTGAAAAACCTTACCTTGACTCCCATATAACCAGCATACCCTTGAGAGTCTTTTCTTTAGTCGGGTAAGACTTGCTGAGTAATTCCATACTCAGGGTTTATCCCTTCGTTGTTTTTAGGTGAGGAAGTAGCAGATTTCTGTTGCTTCTGTGCCAAGGTGGTTCCTAAGGAGGAGAAACAAGACTGAAGTGCGGGAGGACTTGGTCCTCCACATAGAAATCTTTTGCTTAAAACCGTATCGGGAGGAGTTTGTGCCTCCCTTGGTATGTGTAATAATACTACTCAGCACTCGCTTTATATTTCTGGTCTGTAATAAACAACTCAATCTTACTTTTTAAATAAATGTAAGTTATGTAATCGCTTCCGCATTTCTTTATCTCTGATGTTCTGTAATGTCTGCAAGACGGGTGAGACGTTCCTGGAAAGGTAAGGAAAGATATCGAACTTGTCAAGTAGTTCAGGGGCACCTACAGGGTTGTCAGAGGTCCGTTGGACAAGGACAACTGTAGGTGGGCCTAATTACTTGGGAGGTTCCGTCACACCTGCCACCAAGATCGGTGCGGTGTAGTGAAGCAACACAACAGTTAAAGAGAGATGGAGCGTGAGGGAGGAGAGACCTTTGCTCCACTCCAGTGAAGTTGTTGTGGTGGTTTGTTTCGCCGGTAGGAGTTCGGTACGTGTTCTGACGTGAGCACTAAGCCGGGACCTCACCAGCATGTATAGTGAGTACCTGTGTAGAAATGTCCAAGCATGTGCAAACTAGATCACTATATGTGTCGGAGTAACTTTTCTGTAAAAACCAGCAAGTGTCACGTACCACCTTCTCTCCGGCTGTAGCAGTGCTAGCTCATATGAACCAGACTACCATAGTATGAAAATGTGCTAAGCTTCTTGGAATTTATCACCGTTGAATTTAGTTGAGTCATGAATGAAATCAACACAAAAAAGGTGTGGGGGTGCAGACGTGCATTATTAGCTTCGATGAGTGAGGTCGATCAACTAGTGTGTGGTTGCACTGAGGAATGAGCATGCATGCTGTGCTTGGTGGGTTTGGTTAATTAGGTCACATGTGGAATTTTTGACAGGGGTTGTGTAGGGAAAAGTGAGGTCGGGACTAGACCATCAGCAGTAGAGGGTACAAGATGGTCAGTGCAGTAGAGCGGGTGGTGGTTGTTCCATTCTTTGTGATGGATGAATGGATAGATTCCGCAGGTTTCATGTCAGGACCATGACCGAAGATGGGAGCTCTACACCATGAAACATGGCACCGAGCTCAGCCACATAAGCGCTAGCGTAGCAGGGGAGTCCGACGCACCAGGTATCCCGGCGCCATAGGCTATGGCGTCGAGCTATGTTACCTCGGCACCATAGCCTATGGTGCCGAGCAAAGGGTCCAAAAATGACATTTAGTTTTCCTGGGGTCTAAACGTGTTTTTCTAAAAAAGGTCAAAATGCAAAAAAAACAGACGCAATCACCACTCGCCGAAAGCCAACCCCGAGCGGGAGACGCAATCACGAGTCGCCTGAGGCAAGCTCGCAGTCACGGCTCACCCGAGGGTGGCCTCGGGTGGGAGACGTAGTCATGGCTCGCCCGAGGCCATCCCCGGGCGAGAGACGCAGTCACGGCTCGCCCGAGATTGGACTCGGATAGGAGACATAGTCACGCCTCGCTCGAGGCCACCCTCGGGCGGTAGACGTAGTCACCTCGGACAGGAGATGTAGTCACGCCTCGCATGAGGCCACCCTCAGGCGGGAGATGCAGTCACCTCGGACGAGAGATATAGTCATGCATTGCTCGAGGCCAACCTCGTGCGGGAGACACAGTCATGGCTTGCCCGAGGCCACCCTCGGGTGGAAGACGCAAGTTCTTATGACTTATATTTATAAATGACACTTATTTGCAATCCTAATGACTAATATTTTACAAGTTCTTATGTAATGGAAATTCTACGGTTTAAATGAGGTAACCAGTCTACCACGCCGCTTCAAGAACATAGATATGCACATGTAATAAACATTTAATGAATAGTTTGTGTTCCGTTGTAACGCACGAGTATCATACTAGTATAATATATATGCATGTATAGATATCATATCGGGTTGTTGGACGATTAATTTATTAATCACACCTGGTCTGAGGGAATTGAATATGCATGCCCGTTGGAATTGATTCCCAACTTCGCGAGCGTCTTCCTGTTACATATCGTTTGTTCTGAGTGGATGAATGGAAGAGTTTTCACGGTTTAGTTATGGTTCACTGTAAGGTCCTCCATGCGTTGACACATGAGACCCGCTTGTCAGTGGCTCATGAGTGGCCCATGAACTTGTCAAGTGGATTCACGAATTTTGAAAATATTTTTAGTTTCATGAACTTGTTAAGTGGCACACCGCAATGGTCGGTATAGTCTAAAAATGAACAAAAGATGCACCATTTTTACAAGTTCATAGACGTGTGGTACATCAATAAGCTTAAGGACATAGAAATGTGTTTTCAAAGTTCGTTAACGTAAGTGGCATCCCTTAATAAAGTTAGGGGACATCGATGCGTTTAACTCTTTTTTTACATCTCTCCTCTTTCTTGCAACCTCGATTGTACTGTCAGGTGTAGCTAGCCTCTCATACTCCTTAGGCTATCCCCATCGGTATAGGCATGCGGATGCAGATAATGCATCGTCCGCGGTAGCATGCGAGTGCACAAAAATTGAGAGAGAAATGTGTAGATATGCGTGATCAAGTGGCTAAGGGCTCATTTCGCGCGACCGAATCCATAATCTGTTGCAAACGTGAATACTCTCTCCGTTTTTTAGTTGTCGATGGATAGTTCAATTTTGCACTATCCAGCGACAACTAAAACGAAACGAAGTGAATAGTTGAATACCGTCACGCAAAATGCTCATCCGCGGTTGGATATGCGAGCTGCTAGGGTGGCATGGTGGCAAACAATGGACGCTGCATTTAGAGTCTGCTCCAGATTTACTTAAATTAGATTTAGTTTTATTTAGCTAAACATTTTTAGATCTAGCGCTACCAACTCTACTGTAGATCTACTTCATCAAAATAGTAGATCCATTTTAAATCCACCAAATTGATGTAGCAGCTCTCGAGGTATTCTATCAAATCTAAGCTTTGTGAAATTTAGAAGAAGAAAAAAACTAATATGCCACTCATTATACACATTTGCTCCAAATTGGTACATCCTTTCTTTAGTCGCTAATCCATGCTCTTCCCCACCATCGTCTCGTCTGTAGTGACTTTTGTAATACTGGCATCGACTACGACGGGCTTCGAAGAAATGGCATCGCCAAGAACGCAATTGACAAACTGGCATTATAATACTTACCTTCTTGAATGTTTGGCATCGATTGTGGTTGATCGTCATTTGTGAATTTTGCATTCCCTTCTTGCCCCTCCTGTCCCCCGTTGTCTTTACTCCCCACCGCCATACCTGTCAGCCAGTATCTGCAGGATCTCCGACTAGCCGAGGCCGTGGCTAGGTGAATAGCCTGAAGCTGATGCTCTTGAACGTCTTCACGATAGCTTCCAAGTCTGCACCAGACGCCAACAAGGTCTGGACGGCACAAGCGCTGTCGCAAAGGATGGCGTGGTGGAGGAGCGTCCAACCGAGGTGAGCGGCGGTCGACGTGAACCCACTATGGAGGAGCATGCACAAAATGGAGCCCGTGGACTTGTAGTACTCCACGGTGCACGCTGCTTCACAGATGTTGTGTATCTAAAGCAGATGGCGGATGAAAGCTCCCTTGTAGATTTTGGTGGTTTAGATAACGACATAATTAAAGGGTTGTCAGTTATATTAAGTGTTGAACAGGTGTTTAGTGTAAATCTCATAAAATTCAACATAGAAGATCAAGTGTGATGGTACAAAGACTGAAATGACTATGGATAATGGACATCACAAGTTAAGTTGAAGCATGAACATTGCTTATGTGGAACTTGGTGTGCATAACTTGGAGACAACTGGTCAAGCCAAGGATGGAGGTAAGAAGAACTTCAAACTTCGAGGTACCAAGTGTCCGGGAGAAGGTCAAGGAGACCGTGATACCTAAAGTCAGGGGTGAAGAAAAATAATTGCAAAGTCAAGGTTAATCGAGTTAAGAATAGTTGTGGTGCATCGAGGATCACAACTTAAGTACATGACTTACAACCAATGAGGTTATGTATATGGTTATGTGGTGTAAGTCATAAGGCTCAAGATCAAGCTCAAGCAGTAGGACAAGGTCACTAGAAAGAGAAGAAGTGTCAAAGATAGAACCTAGAAGCAAACCAAAAGAGCTAAGTTCACTTAGACGTTTAGTTCTGGTTATTCTTGCCTCCATCCAGGCAAGAAGCGACAAGAATGAAACCGACTAGCACCCCGTCGAGCAATTGAGCGAGCCAGGTAGGCCGGTCAGCTCCTGCCAAGCAACTGAGCGAGGCGGGCATGCCGACCATCTCCGCGCGAGCAACTCTGCGAGGCGGACGATCCAACCATCTCCCGCCGAGCAACTAAGCGTGGCTTAAACGTGAAGATCCACTTCGGGGCAGTACGTTTGTGGGCCCCAGCTCCACGACCCCCGTCACGCGTCTAACAGGCGCACGTTTGTACCCGATTAGCGTGAAAAACGAGGTAGACACTATTGACCCACACCAGCCACGATAAGATACGTTGCCCCCAAATACCACCCTGACTGACACCACGACACGCTAGGGGAGTTTCGGAGAGTCTCAACCAATGGTACGAGGTGTCATCATGTATGGCCGTTAACATTCCCCAACCCTGCAACATGGGACCAACCGAGTTCCACACAGAGAGCCTCAACAACAAAGTCTCTACGGTAGCCCACAAACGGGACGTGAAAGAGCAACCCGCCATATCGATCGTGCGCTTATGCACGTGTAAGAAGGCGACATCAGGGAAGCTACGTTAGAAGAACCCATATAGATAACAGGCTCCGCTTTACTTTAGACCACCCATCTCTTTGTAAGCCCTCTTGAACTATAAAAGGGCACGACTGTATGTTAACAAGGCAATAAAGAAGAGGTAGGAGCATTCTCTCTCATTCTCACACTTGCACCCTTTGTAACACGTTTTCAAGAGCATACAACTATCAACACTATACAAGACGTAGAGCGCGAGCCTGAATCAGTATAAAAACCTCTCGAGTCACTTGTTTTACCACTCGAAGTGAGTCTGCACTAGCCTCCCCCACCAAACACAAATTCTACTGTGTCCCCGGTTACCGAAACCACGACAACCCTATTTTACATTTTTGTCAAAAAATAGTGCACTCGATGAAGTGACTATTCTACACCCCACACTAGTGCCCTATCTTTATTTTCTACATCATTCTCAATATTTTCTTTACTAATAATATAATTCACTTCTAAAAATAAATGAATAAGGACTTAACTATTGGAGCGCAATTTGTTTTTAGTGCTCTAAACACTTTGAATGTTGTAGTATTTTAATTTTAGGGTACTATTTTGAGTCACTTTATTGGAGACGCTCTTAGGCTAGTTTGGAAACTCAATTTTCCTTCGAAATTAGAGGAGATTGAGGGTAAAATTAGTTCATTTCTCCTCAGTTTTCTCCAATATTGAAATAAGATTTGAGGTCCCAAACTAGCCCTTATACTCTGTTTGGATATCAATATTGAAGGGCATGGAATTGAACTGATCTCAATATCAATTCTGTCATGACATTAAAATGAGATGCAATTTTATTTCTATTGTTTGGATGTTATTTGATTGAAGTTTGGAATTGTACGGTATAATTCAACACAATACAGCGGGGTGATGCTATGTTCTAAGAGAGGAAGCTTTCAGTTATTGTTTGGTCCCCGATTCCAAATTTCAATCCCATATACAACCAAACAATATAATTTACTAGAAAATTTGTTTCCAATTCTCAATTGCGTGTTCCAAATTGGATATTAGAGAACTCACAAAAGTTTTGTGCCCGTGTAAATAAACATCTCAAATCAAATCAGGAAAAGAAACCAAAAAAAGGAAAAGGAAAATAACTTCCTCAACAAATCAGAGAAAAGCCCCGATTAGCGCCCACACATCACGCCCCTTTCACCGTTCACACTCAACTCCCTCGATTAGTAATAACAGGAAAACCATCCGCCGGAGGCCGGAGGGCAGATTCTCCACCACCGCCTCCACCCCGCCCTCACGACGCGAATCTGCGGCGAACCCCCCTCTCGTATTCCTTCTCGCCGCCCTGCCCCGAGCGCACCGTTTAGAGGCCGCCAGGCTCCGGCACCCCCGCCCGCCCGGGCTCGCCTGGGGTCGGGATGCCCTGCTGCCCGCCGTCGCTGCTCGGAGTCGGCCCACGGCTGCGCTCCTTCCTCCGCGACTACGACGCGCTCCAGTCCCTCGCCCTCGTACTCATCTACCTCCAGGTGCGCATTCCCCTGCCCTGTCGCCTCCGTTGGCCGGATCGGCCTGGCCCATTCCGCGGCTTACTTTTGCTCGTGTGCTCGCTGCCGCTCCTGCTATTAGCGCGTGTGATGTGAAACCTGGTCATGGTGTCAGGTTTGAGCGCGCTCTAGTGTTTCCTACCGCAGGGGGCGTTATTTTGGCTGCCCCAATTTTATCAGTAATTCTAATCGTTGAATGCGACGGGGAATTGTAGTTTGGTTGAATGCAGTCCAGAGAGGGCTCTTATTTTCTCTTTTAGGCGTGAGATCGCTTGATGCTTGGGTTTCGACCTAGTAGGCTTCTGGATGAAGCTTCAAGGTTCCCAGTTACGTTTAGAGATAACGCATAAGGTATCCCTTAGACATGATTATGTTGAATTAGCTATCAAGTTGGTGAAACAGTTAAGGGAAACCGGTCGGTTTACAATGTGATGATGCTTGGGTATGTTTAGCGTTTTACATAGTTAGCTCCGCTGAGTTCTTGTTTTTTGTTTGGTTGTCTTGATCATAATGTGACTTCAATTCTTATAATGTTGAAATGGACCTCATCCATTTGAATTTAACGAAGTTGTGGTATTCATACTCATAATTGCTTCATCATTTTTTTTTGTTTTAGATTGGTTGTGCACTGATCGGATCACTTGGGGCATTGTTCAATGGGGTTCTTGTGATCAACCTGGTGATTGGTCTATTTGCTGTTGTTGCAATTGAGAGCAGTAGCCAGAGACTTGGTCGGACATATGCTGTCCTTCTCTTCTTTGCTGTCGTCCTTGACGTTGCTTGGTTTATACTCTTCTCACATGCTATCTGGTATGTCTTCGGCAGCCACCATCTTTCAGCTTATTTACCCCAGTTTTTTTTTTCATTTGGTACATTGTGAATCTGGCACCTAGAAATGGATGTGATAATCTCTATACTTGTATGGTTATAATTGACTGATTTTTTGAGTGGGTTTATTTATTCATCTTTCACCATAGCATAATTATTTTTTTTCAAGACTATAATAATTGATCTGCCAATGACTTATCATGCAACGGCTACCTATTTGGGTCTCGACTTCTATTATCTCACTAGAGTCATTACTATGATTATTTGAAACTTAGAACTTTGGAGCACGAGTTCTTTGGTACTCCATCAAGTGAAGTTTTAGTATGTGCGTGATCATATATTCTAACCATTGCTTTCATATAGTTAGGAACAGATTTAGTTTATACTTACAAAATATTATGTATAGATTTATCTCACTAATTGTGCAAAGTTTAATAATGTTGCTACAGTATCGATTAATGGCTAGCTATGAGTTTGGCATCATGTATCAACATCAAAAGCATTACTTATTGTGACTGCCTGACTGGGAAGTGCATATGTGTTCTATTGGACAAGTGTAGAGAAATTTGCTTGTACAATTCTTTTTAGGCATGCCAAGTTGCCAACATTCTTCTAGTGTCAGTCTGTTTTCTAACTTTGTCTTCTAATTATACAGGACTATTAATCCTGATGATAAGTATGGTCAACTGTTTGTTTTCTCACTCAGACTTGCATTGTGGATGCAAATCATTGGGTTTTCAGTCAGGTTTTTGTCTTCGTTCTTATGGATTCAGATGTATAGATTAGGGCCTTCTTTCACCACGCCAACATATTTTGAAACCAACCATGAAGCAAGAACTAGTTTCTTGAGCCCTAGATCTGATTCAGTTAGACGGAATTCCATGGCAGATGATATATTAGGGGGTTCAATCTATGATCCTTCTTACTACTCGTCACTGTTCGAGGATGTTCGAAACAATGCATGCAATCATCAGGTATTACCTTCTAGTTTCTGGCACACTGTTCTTTTCATTCAAATTCAATGTTTAACATATTAGGGGAAAGAATAGGATGACCAAATACCTCTGTCCATTTTGTGTTTCTTTCTATCTCAATAAATTTGTCTTGTCTAGACCACCTACCTTCAATCTGTGACAAATAATTTAAGAATCTGAATGTGCTATCAGCTCACTGTATCACATAGCAAAATCTTTAGTGTACATTTTCTGATGTGTTTGTTTGACTGAAGTACCAACGAGATAGTTGAGAGTATAAAGTATCTATTCAATTATTCTGGAAATACTGACCTACTTAATTTCACTTTTTCTAAGTAGCTCTTTTTTCTATGAAGACGTTTGCATCAAAGTAAAATTAGATAAATACATGTTTGAACTATACCTTTGGAATGCTTCGAAAACGTGGACCTTTTCAGCTGTCATATGGAATTTGAAGTTTATGCAGTACTCAGGTTCGTGAGAATTAACTGTGTATAGTTCACTGATTTTGTAAGTACAGTTGATGTGGAGTAACATGGGAAAACTTTATTGGCTATTCCAGTTATTTCCCTGGTACAGAAGCTATAAAAAAGCAGCATATTATCTTAGTTACTTTCTCTGATTGTAAATATGAATCCGTATATCCTTTCTCTTAAGTCAAACTTTTCTTTAACTTTGATGGTCAATATGTGAATTTTTGTATAGAATAGCAATGCAAGATCGAAATTAATAGATTCATTATGAAAAATACTTTTATATATCTCTTTTCATTTAAGGTAATGTATTTTTTTACAGATATTGCTTGTAATAGTGTCATATTTGAGACTGTCTTAATGTATTAATGGACTTATATTTGTGATTGGAGGAAGTATGTGATGCATAAATTTTTTCGTTTATTTATATGTGATCATTATGGTGTGTACTAAACTGTAAATATTTACCTTGACTGGATCAAACTTAAGAATATCACAAATTCTCACACAATAGACTGCACATTCTCTCTGATTTATACTAATTCATTTGTAATTCTCTATTCTCATTTCCATCAAGATTTTGGTTGCATTCTTATTTAGCTTAGTGCAAGCACAATGCCGATTTTGAGGTTTTTTTTTCTGTAAAATGCATTTGCCCAGGTTGAAGATGTTAAGTTCTGCTTCAATGGTAAATATACTGTGTGCACTTTGCATGAGGATATTTTTGTAGTCCTCCATACAAATGGGACAAATGGCTCGTCTAGGATGCAACACTCTTTAAGTCATTTATCAATGCTGCAACTCTTGTCAATGTTGCAACAAGTACAAGGCTGTAGTATGTTAATTTACAAAAAGAATCCTCTGTTTGCAGGGTGATAAACAAAGTGGTAGTAATGACAGTGGTTCAACATCCGCGGGCCAGTCACCACGACTTAAATCTTTTGCTTGTAGATCTCTTCTGGCTAATGATGTAAGTGATACCTGATAATTGGAATTGCAAAACAATCAGTTCATTCTTAGATGATTTTTATATATTTAATGTTTTTAAAGTGTAAGGCGAGGCAAGGCGTTAGACCGCCGCCTGGACGCCTAGGCGAGCAAGGAGGGCAAATCACCTAGGATTTCTGGGCGTTGGCCCACCACCTGGACGCCTTAAAAACAATGTATATATTGGAATCTTGTTTTTCTGAGGCCCCCAGCAAATTGTTATGACCTTTATGTCCATTTCAGCTAGAGTTGAGTGTCTGAATGCATGCAGGTTCTCTGCATAATTTGTGAAAAACTGAAAATTAATCTTGTATTCTCAATAAATCAGTATGATAGGATGAGAACTTAGTAGCAACCTGTTATGCTAATATGCTATTCCTATAGATGCCTAGTTCCGTGATGCTCTCTGAACTGGTTTCATTAGTTTGTGGATGTCCAGTACTAAATGTCATGTACTGCTTAATAATCAGATGGAGAAACATATTTCTGACTTCATATATTACAAGTGTGGATACAAGTGTCCATGTGGGAGCCTCCGGCAATGAGTTTGCCTCTTCTTTTTTTTTAATTTTTTTTTTGACATTACCTGTTTCTGCCATCTTATAGCAATCTTAAGTCTGCTCGGGAAAAGAACAGTAACACTCTACAGTCATCCACTGTTCCATAATCCAATGTGAATCACATGCTAAGTTTCAAGCCATCTCCCATTTGCTACTTGCCCATTTACTGAGGATTCTGATGAGAATGCACCAATTCTGTCTGTGCAGCCATTATGACAGAGAAAAACAGTGTTTTACCACTAAGGCTATCCGCAGTGCAGATTACTCCATATCTTTACTCTATATAACTATTCATAGACTAGTCATCAAGATTCCTTAATCTATATTATAATCCTCCGCACTCATATCCCTCTATATATTCCCTCTATATTAACTACTACATATTCTATTCATTCTAACCCAACTACTATTTATTTTTTCTATATAATACATGATTTTGCTACCCATAACACTAGTACCGGAAGTGATATCCGTAGAGCTATATATATTTGGCGTGGCGCATAGCGTATGCTGCTGCGACCCTTTTGACTGATAGCGTTCCTGCATGTGCGTTACCGGGAGTGTTCCCGTAGCGCAGTGCAGATAGCCTAAGCATGAACCAGTTGTCTGCTGTGCACCTAAAATTTTGCTCCTTATGTTTTTCCACGTTTTGTTTATCTGCTTTGTCTGTCTTCAGCATTTCACTCCTTTAGGCTTAAATCCATCAGTTAGGTGGCTTAAGAGGACTAATTTGAATTTTATATCAGATCAAATTGTGATTGTTGATGATAAATGCTTTGGGTGGTTCTTTTGGCACTTGTGGAGATATCTTGGTCGTAAGATCAAAACTTTTTATGCTTTCCTTCTAGCAAACATGGTCAAACTGAAAATGACAACAACCGAGCTTTTTAGTCCCAAACAAGTTGGGGTATGCTAGAGTTGGAACCCAGTAGAAGCCAGACAAATCAAGGTTCAGATATGTAGATAGTTATTTTTCATGCACTCCTATTCAAGACCAAATCTTTGGGTATATTCTATTCTTTGAGTCTCATTGTACTGTCTCTTTCTATGTCAACTTCGGGCTTTCGTTGCCTCTGTTTCCATTACTATCGTGCCTTAGAATTCCACTACACATTGGTGTTATTGGAGGTCTGCGTTGAAAATATCCAAATCATCTCAACTAGTGTTGGACAAGCTTTTATTCACTTGGTGCTACCTATAGCCTATCATGTATACCATCGTTCCAGACTCGATTCCTTGTATAGCCACAAATCCAACGTAGCATACGAATTTCTGCAAAACTTATCTGCTGAACATGCCGTTTTAGGCCAATATTCCGCATCATACAACATAGCAGGTCTAATCGCTGTCCTATAAAACTTGGTAGATGCTTAGCGCCACTTTATCCACCCTGCTTTGATTCTATGGCTAGCATCTTATCAATATCCTATCTCTCTATAGTATTGATCCTAAATACCGAATGGTATTCTTGGGCACTACTTGGCTCTTTCGCACTAACATCTCCTTCATGTGTAGTAGTGTTGTAGTTACATTTCATATATTCGGTTTTAGTTATAAAGGGATAGACCTAGTGTCGAGGCTCCCATATGAGTGGGGTCTACGAAATGGATACACTGATGCAAGCGCCCCCCTCCCCTCTCCAAAAAAAATATGGAGAGGTTACTTCTCTCTTCGAGAACCCGTGATCTGGTGACTCAGTGGGACAACTCTTACCACTGTACTAGCCTACTGAGTACTGAGTTTAAAACCTTTGGACTCTAGAGCATCCCCGCAGATGCCATGAAGCTGATTTGAATCCGTGACCTAGTGACTCTCACAACCGTCCTCTTTTACTAGGCTTTGGGACTTGCTATGTATGCTGAGCCAAAGTAGACAGAGCTGGTCAAACTGAAAATAATTGTAAAACAAATTAGTGTATACAGGAAAATTGATGATGTGTTGCCCTAGGCGGTTGTCTAGCCCCGCCTAGTGACTGCCTGTATTCTGACTAGTAACCTATTGCTTAGGGGAACTCACAAGCTTGTTGGTGAAAAGGAAATGGCTGAAATTTCAATGCCATAAATAATAACATGGTGAAGAATTTAGGCCAGCTTGGCAAAAGCAACCTTTTGTTAACGCTAAGCACAATAGGCTATTTTTGCTGGCTGCAGAATACACCATACTGATGAAATTACTGGGTAATATTCAATTTTATGGAGTTGGAGCTGCACATTAGTTGGAATGAGCATTATGGACATTTTTTAATTGTTATTTGCAAACAATTCTGTGGGGGCAATAGTTGCGAGTTCACATTTGAATTTTTTCAGTGTGCTATTGATACAACACTCCATAGATTACCTTCACCAATATTTTCAGAATTTCCGATTGAACTTAGTGCCATGATTCTCCATTTGAATTTAGTGCCTGCCTGAAGTCCCAAACCAATGACATTGGCGCATTGTACAACTACACCGTAACGCTTCATCACACCAAGATGCATTGTATTTGTGTAGGATGCAGTTTCATTGACTTTGACATGTGCTTTCGGACATTTTCTTTAACAGGTGGAAAGTGGACTAAGAAGACCGTTGAACTCCTAGGATAAAACAGCGGGCTCATGTTGAAGGTGGACCATATTTTGGTAACCTAAATCCTGTAGCCATCTTTCTCTTAAACATAGAGGCTTACACACCGCAGCAGTTCATTTCTCGGACCAGTGGGAGGGGGCTGTCCAGCGAAAGGAGCTTGGCAAATACTGTAACTGTGACTTCATGTGGGCATCCACAGCAGTCTTGGCGCCATTTTGGAGCACCGTTCGTACTCAGCGAGCTTTGAGTTAAGCCGGATGTTTCTGCAAAGAGCTGTTCAATGTTGGTGTTGCATATCGGTTTATGTCATGCGATATGTTTACTGCTCATCACGGTCCAATTTTTCTGACCTGCCTTCCTGTTTCTTTTAGCTACCAAGGAAAATGAAGCAGGTAGTTCATTAGTTATTTAGTAAATTGGCTATTTTTTTTCTAGCCGTAGCTTGCCAGCTGCTTCTCTTCGAGCATTTTGGTCATTGTTCATAGTGCTGTCATGACAAGGAGCACATCTCTAGATCAGTAAAGGAAAGAAATGTAAATCTCATTCGTTTCTGGAAAGAGGTGAAATGCATGAGACTCGTTTAAAACGTTGCAGGGTTATCACATGAAACTGTTCTGGCCCCACGTATATAGAAAAAATACCAGGAGAAGTCAACCAAACGTGCCAAATGTGCACCTCGGTCGCTGTCCGATCTCGCAGTGTGGTCTGGATAACGTGGGTCGTAGGATTACATCACCTGAGTATTAATAAGCCTATTTCCTATTATTCTCGTTCCGATTCCCCATTTCTTCTCTGTCGGTCTCCCTCTTCATTTCTCTGAACCCCGTTTCAATCCCGTCAGCCGTGCAAAAAATCACCGGCACGGCTATTTCCAGCAATTTACGTCTCTTCAAACTTCATCACGTAAATAGTTCAGTCCATAGTATAAAATAGTACTACCTTTGTTTACAAATACGACTTTGTTGACTTTTTTCAAAACTTCTATCATCCGTTTTATTAAAAAAATGTAAGATTTTAACCCGAGTGATAAAAGAAATCAAAATAAAACAAATAATAACTCACCATTTTTCTGAACAAAACTGCTGGTCAATTTTTTTGAAAAAAAATCAACAATGTCACAAGCAGCCGATAATAAGAGGTAAAAATGTTTGAAACTTAGGTTGTCTCCGGTGGATCGTGTAAAATAGAGAACGACACAATATATATGACATTTTGTTTAATAATATTTGCATAGTAATGTTTGAAATATGAAATGAGATATGAGGTGTGATAGGGTGCTGTTGGAGACAGACTTAGGGGTTGTTTGGCTACGGGGCTAAATTGTAGGTGTCACACCTGGTTTTAAGGGACAAAGCCGGGTGTATCTCATACATACGCCAAAGAAGATAACATATATAATAACAGAGTGTATAGAGATAAATGTCACAATATAATCAGAGTACTTATTACATAGCGGAAGTCTTACAAAATAAAGTATAAATATTGATCGAACTAAAATCCATTATTGGCACTAGAAAGTCAACTGGGAGACGCCACCTAGATCAGATCGAACTCCTCGCTGTGTGGCTCCTCTTGAACCACATGTTCTTCTCCTGTGGGGGTGTGAGACAACAAGGGTGAGCTCACACATGTTCATCGCTCAACAAGTTGTGGGGAATAATGTGCATGAACTCATCAAATGTGGGAGTTCATGTGATGTGTAAGGCTGATCAACAATAGAGGTTAAAGGTGAGCATTGCTTTTAATAAGTTGGTCAAGTTTTATTAGCAGTTACTAAATGTAAGTAAATACCAAACCACAACAAATAATAGAACAAAATTAATAATAAATCCCATGCAAATGCAAATGCAAATGACAAATTGAATTTAAGTTCCATAAATTAATCATGCGAGAGTCCTGAGCTGCTCATGACCGTAAGCTCGGCTAGTATACCAGTTTTACACTCTGCAGAGGTTGTACCATATACCCACAAGTCGTGTATCCCATGTCGCCAGGGTTAGCTAGACCCTTAGACACCACCGAGGTGAATGGCTAGGGATCCACTACGAGGTCTTTACAAAGTTCCACTAGCTTCCGAAAACCCGCTACAGTTTATGGGAAGAGCACTTGCAAGAATCCACCGTCTGACCACCATCGCAGCAAAATCAACCCGAAAACCTCCTTGCATGCAACTCCCCTACTGCCCTTGCTCCTTTCCGGTAAGGTAGTCTTCCACTAGCTTTCCTAATTAGTTAGCCAAGGGCGTCCCATTCCACCCTTGTGGTGGCACGTGTTTCTCAAGTTAAGCTCCATGTTCCAATTAAAATTAATGATCTTGGCATGAACATAAATAACATAACAGAATAATTGGAACATGGATATAATGAAATATTAACCCAAAACCATATAAAGCAATAGCATAACTACCCAATGATTCAGGGGTAAACAAGGTAAAAAGATAAACAGTCTAGGGTGACCTATTGGGTCCCATCAAAATTAAACCTATGCATGAATAGTGATAATAAAGAATATTATTGGGTAACAAAAGTGGATCAAGGGCACAACTTGCCTGGCACTTGAGATTCCAGTTACCAGGGTGATTCTTCAGATCCTCGTGACCTCACGCTAGTCATAGCAATACAAACAAACATGGTATAGATAAAATTAACATCACACCAAACATAAGTACAAACTGAATAATAATAATCTACGCATTGCTACGAGATCGCGGGATCGAGAACTACTAAGATCGGAGTCGTGGTCATCAAGTTATGATGTGATTACATGATTAACACCAGGTTCTGTGTTTATTTTATAATCTCAGAGAAAAGGTAACCTATAGTAGTAATTAATTCAACTTTAATCTAAATTATAAATTGACCATAGATCATATTTTAGTAGATAAGCAGATTAACAAGACTAACCACATAAGTTAAATACATATCTAATTATAAAATAATGAGACATGGTATAATAAGTGTTGTTATTGCATAGTAAATATTTATACGAGACTAACACAACTTGAACGGTTCAAATCAGAGTTAAAACGGAGGAGTTATGAATTTCCTAAGGTTTTATGCATTTGATATAAGATTAATTAGAAAATAAATTTTAAAGTGGCTTTCATGTCAAATCAGTGGCACTATTTGATAAACAATAATATTATAAAATTATAGGAACCGAAATGAGTCATAAAGGAGTAAAAATGCATTTTCTAGGAATTAATTAAGTTTCTGCAATTAATTTTACATTGAAAATCATTTCCTAGATAATTTTCTCTGGTTTTATTAAAGGTATGGACTGCGCGTCAAAAATAGAGAAACTCAAGGTCTTCTGCGCAAGAACACCTAAGACTCAGAACACCAGCGCTAGGATGGCGGGTTGATTTGTCACTTTCTCAGGGTCTCTTTTGAAAGAAGCGCACGACGAAGGGGTATCAGCAACCCACAGCCGTCTGATTACAAACTGGTGGCCCGGATTAGATCGCCCAACATCAGGATCGGTGTGAAATCCGAACCGCCCGCCCCTGATTCGACGCTCACGATTTAATGAAATCCAAACCCAGCACCACCCATCGATCAGCCGATCGACGACCACGATCATATCACGCGAAGGGGTATGCCTATCTAATCGTATCCGCTCGTTCGAGGATCAACGGTGTAAAAATCCCCCGAGCAATCGAACACTCTACGCACAATCTCCACCGTTCATCGTGAGATAACCGACCCAAAGATTGTCCCCTACCTCCCGCTGCGAAATTCACCCAGTAGGCCCCGACCGCGATGTCCCCGACGGCGATCAAGGATCCGCCTCCCTGGCGAGCAGGTGACCAACAGTGCTAGGCTACATATTGGCGCGTGGATAATTTCTGCGCATAACGCAAACAATGGCGAATCTACAGAGATGTGCCCTTACCGCGATGGGAAGCGACCGCGCGACAGCGTTTCTTCGAGGCGAGGTGTCGGTGTTCTAGCTTGATGTCGTCGAGGACGTCGGCTGCCACGCGCACCAGACTCTTTCTGAGCCCTGGGCGACGACGCACCCAAAGACCGACGGTGGCGGCGGCGCGCATACTCAATGGTTCTCTCTCCCTCTGCTAGAACAGCGCCAGCGCAGATCTGCGGCAATGAGTTCGCACCGGCGTGGAATCACAAGGCTCCAGGCGATGCAACCGAAGCAGCCGATCGAAGCCAGAGAACCCCATGCGCGGGCATTACCAACGGCGGCATCCGATTTCTCTCTCTCTCTCTCGGTAATGGCAACAAGGGCACGGTTATGCGCGCCAGGAGGACACCTCCAACCTATATAGCTGGAGAAGGAGTCTTCCCACTTCCCCCGGCTTGGTCGCATCTAGCGCACGTGAGAATCGCGGGGCATCCCAACAACTCAGTGCCCAAGCGGCAGGTTCTGTTGCGTCCGGAGCTTCACGCGGTGGAGAAGACGGTCTTGGGACCTGCGGGTTATGGGCCCACCTGGCGGTGATTGAGGAAGGGCGAGCGTGAGCGCAGAGTGGCTGGCCAGGGGCCCCACACGTAAGCGAGGCGCACGGGTGTATTAGGTAAGTGGGTTGTGTAGCCGGTTTAGGCCTAGGTGGGTTTTCTAAATCTCCTTTTTATTTTCTTTCTCTTTTCTTTTCTTATTATTATTTTTTGATCTCAAATTCAAATTTTGTTGTCCAGTTCATACTCAGATAAAATACACAAATTTAAATACCATTATGAGAAAGGTTTACTTATTTATATATAAAATTTCTTTGTATTGTATAGCATCTTCCTTCTCTTTCTTTACTTTCTTTTCCCATTTCTATTTTCTTTTTCCTCTTTATTTTTAGAATTCAAATTTGAATTTAAATCATGTTATGAGATTCACCCATGATCAAAATGTACTAATTCAAATATTAATGGAAGGGAAATATATTCTTGTTTATATATTTATTTTAGTTGATTTATTTGTTTGATAAATGTTTGAAAAATGAGTCACACTCATATGGTTCTGTCGGCGTTTCGACCCCGGGGGGTCCCTGGACCGACGAGTAAATTGTCGCTGCGTGTCCCAGCCCAGATGGGTCGGCGCGAGACGGAACACAAGGGGCGAAAACAGTAAGGGGAAACCGCGGCCTCGTGTTGTCCTGCGCCCAGGGCGGATGCGCTTGCAGTAGGGGGTTACAAGCGTTCACGAGGGAGAGAGAGAGCGCGAGCCTTGTGCGTCGGCCCGTTCTCCCGCGTGGCCACCTTCTCGTACGAGAGCCCTGGACCTTCCTTTTATAGATGTAAGGAGAGGGCCCAGATGTACAATGGAGGGTGTAGCAATGTGCTAACCTGTCTAGCAAAGGGGAGCCAGAGCCCTATGTACATGACGTCGTGGCTGTCGAAGAGGTGTTGCTGCCCTGTTCATGTGATGTCGTGGCCGTCGGAGGAGCGCTTGAACCCTGTGGAAGTACAGCTGTCGGGGCTATCGGATCCTTGCTGACGTCTCCTTGCTTCCGTAAGGGGCTGAGAACCGCCGTTGTCATGGAGCACGCGGGGTGCCATCATTACCTGTTTTACCGGGGCGAGCCAGATGGGACGCCGGTCTTGTTCCCCGTAGCCTGAGCTAGCTAGGGGTAGGGTAATGATGGGCCCCCCTGTGACGTGGTCGGTCCGAGCCCGAGATCGGGCGAGGCGGTGACTCCTCCGAGGTCGAGGCTAAGTCCGAGCCCTGGGGTCGGGCGAGGCGGAGACCGTCTTCCGGAGTCGAGGCTGAGTCCGAGCCCTGGGGTCGGGCGAGGCGGAGACCGTCTTCCGAGGTCGAGGCTGAGTCCGAGCCCTGGGGTCGGGCGAGGCAGAGACCGTCTTCCGAGGTCGAGACTGAGTCCGAGCCCTGGGGTCGGGCGAGGTGGAGACCGTCTTCCGGAGTCAAGGCTGAGTCCGAGCCCTGGGGTCGGGCGAGGCGGAGACCGTCTTTCGAGGTCGAGGTTGAGTCCGAGCCCTGGGGTCGGGCGAGGCGGAGACCGTCGTCCGAGGTCGAGGTTGAGTCCGAGCCCTGGGGTCGGGCGAGGCGGAGACTGTCGTCCGAGGTCGAGGTTGAGTCCGATCCCTGGGGTCGGGCGAGGCGGAGACCATCTTCTAGAGTCGAGGTTGAGTCCGAGCCCTGGGTCGAGCGAGGCGAAGACCGTCTTCCAAGGCCGAGACGGGGGCCGAGCCCTGGGGTCGGGCGAGGCGGAGCTTCCTATGGCGCCCGAGGCTGGACTTAGCTGCTGTCGGCCTCACTCTGGCGAGTGGCACAACAGTCGGAGCAGGGCAGGCGGCGCTGTTTTCCTATCAGGTCGGTCAGTGGAGCGGCGAAGTGACTGCGATCACTTTGGCCCTGTCGCGCATTAGGATAAGGTGTCAGACGATCCTTGCATTGAATGCTCCTGCGGTACGATCGGTTGGCGTGGCGATCTGGCCAAGGTTGCTTCTCCGCGAAGCCTGCCCGAGCTGGGCCTCAGGCGAGTCGAAGGTGCGCCCGTTGCTTGAGGGGACCCTCGGGCGAGACGTGAATCCTCCTGGGTCGGCTGTCTTTGCCCGAGGCTGGGCTCGGGCGAGGCGAGATCGTGTCCCTTGAGTGGATGGAGCCTTGACCTGAATTGCGCCCATCAGGCCTTTGCAGCTTTGTGCTGATGGGGGTTACCAGCTGAGATTAGGAGTCTTGGGGGTACCCCTAATTATGGTCCCCGACAGTAGCCCCTGAGCCTCGAAGGGAGTGTTGGTACTCGCTTGGAGGCTTTTGTCGCACTTTTTTGCAAGGGGACCGGCCTTTCTCGGTTGCATTTTGTTCCGGTGGGTGCGCGCGAGCGCACCCGCCGGGTGTAGCCCCCGAGGCCTCGGAGGAGTGGTTTGACTCCTCTGAGGTATTAGCGCGTTTCGTGATGCCTCGGCCGTTCTGGTTGTTCCCTCATGCGAACTGGTCGTTGCCCGGGTGCATAGTCAGGTTCCGAGTTCTCGGGCTAGTATGTTGACACTGTCAACGGTTTGGCCAGAGCCGGGTTTGCGAGAGTAGCCCCGAGCCTCCGCACAGAGCGAGAGGACAGTCAAGGACTGACTCGGCTTTTATCATACGCCCCTTCGTCGCCTTTCCGCAAGGAGGAGGGGGGAAAGCGCCATGTTGCCCTCGGAGGGCGCCGATCATGGTGTCTCCAGTGAGTTGCTAACGGGTGATCCGAGTGGACGCCCGTGCCCCGTTCGATAAGGGTCGGCTAGTGGCCCAGAGGCACGCTCCAAAAGTACCTGCAGGTGATTTGTCGGACTCGGTCCCGTTTGATAGGGTCCGAGGGCTCGATGCATCCCTCTGATGGGATTCTGTTACAGAATCGCTCCTGCTGGTCTCGGAAATGTCCTAGGGTACCTCGGGAGCGTAGCCCGAGCCTCGGCCATGTATCGGACGTACCCAGAGTCATCCCTCGCTCTGCGTGTTCTGAGGCGGCTGTCGAACCCTTCGGGGGGCAGCCTACGAACCCCTGATCAGTAGTGGGCGCGGAGCCCGAGTGGCCTGAGGCGGCTGTCGAACCCTTCCGAGGGGCTAGCCTTCGAACCCCAGACCAGTAGTGGGCGCGGAGCCCGAGTGCTCTGAGGCGGCCGTCGAACCCTTTCGAGGGGCCAGCCTTCGAACCTCTGATCAGCATGAGGGCTCGGGGCCCGCTTCCTTCGCAGGGAAGGATCCCTTTCGGAGTATCCCCTTTCCCGGTCCCTGTAGCAAGAGAGAGAAAAGGGGAAAAGGAAAAGGATATGAAATTGAACGATGTGGCGCACCTTTTTGACGCGGTCATTATGGCGGAGGTGAAGCGTCGCCTGCTTCGCCTGCCAAAGGTGCCGCCTGTCCTGCCGCAGAGTTAATGCGACGGGACGAGTGGTTCGCGGGGCAGCCGTTGTGCGTGCGCGAGCCGTTCGAGGAACGGAACACGGGCACGTCGTCTTCACGCCGTGGGAGAGGGCTCTCCTGCTGCTCCAGGAGGGGATGTGAGCCTGCAGTCGATTTGACTGCTGCTTTCACCCGCCTGCCGCCGCCATTACTGCCGGCCCACTTTTAGCCTATCGACCGTCGCGCCTTCTCCCGCGGCTGACTGACCCGTGACTGATGTGCTCGGTTGGCACTGTTGGGCCATGCGCAGGGTTGCCTCGAGTCACGGCACCAGTTCCGCAGTCGAGAAGGCGCGGTACTGGCGCAAGTGGCGGTGCAGTTTCTCGCACGTAGTAACCGGCGCGCTGGTTACATGACGTGTGGGCCTAGGCCTCCATGCTGGACACGTCGAAGTCGAAAGGGTGCATCCCCTTGGTGCAGTTGCATGCCGCCTGCATGGCGGTTCACCCTTTCGCCCACTGGTTTAGGCAAAGTGGAGGAGTGCTTGTAACCGCTGGGTAGTTACGCGCTCCGCGCGCGGCGGTTTGGCTCCTTCTGGCCTAGGCCAGCTTGCATGACGCATGGTACCCAGCCCCCGTGTCGCAGGGGGAGGACCTTGGAGTTTGTCGTCCCGCAGGCTCTCCGATGTGGAGGTTGTTCATACCCGCGGGAGTGGAACCGGAGTTCCGTTTGTAATGGCACCTTGAGTGCCGGTGTCTGTTCATTGTGGTTGTCGGGGCCTGAACATGTGTGTATTTGGGCGTAAAGCCGTGTTTCTTCCTCCTTTCGAGCACCAGACTCGCCTGTCGGCTAGCTAGACCGCTTAACCAAGTGTGAGTTGCCTCATGCGGAAGGTGACGAGTGAGGTATCCGTATCCCGGAGGCGTAGGAGTCCCTCAGCTCAGTCGGCCTTGCCGCCCGAGGCTTCTCTTGCTCAGTGAAGGAACCCTCGGCTGCTCTGCGATGAGTCGAAGCCGGAGGCAACAGTGTCAGCATGGACAGAGGCAGAGTTGGCTGGAGAAGAAACTTCATCGGCCCAGGAGCAGGGGACTTCCCAGGCCAAGGAGGCGTAGTAGCGGCGGCCGGAGCCTGGCCGGGTCGTCCACTGGCGGGACCAACCCTAGAATCGGGCTGCCGAGGCCATGAGCCAGGCCGGTGTCTCCGGGGGATGGCTGGATGAGGCTTCGGGACGGCTGATCAAGCCGTCTTCTTGGGCCGGGTTTCTGGAGGAGACCCTGGCGGCGATGGCCCAGGCGCGGTGCCGACGTCTTCCTTCGAGGGGGAGATCCTCCGACCGTGTCGCCGTCCGAGGCTGGGTCGGATTCCGTCGAAAGTGGAGTCGACGCGCGAGGGTGCTGCTGCCCCCCTACTGATGTCTGATCCTGCAGGATCAGTTTGTCTGTAGTATGCGTATGTTTTTTTGTGGCCGCTGAGGCCCAAACATACCGTCGTCGTGTTGTAAAGCTGTGTTTCTTTTCCCCTTGTTTCGAGTATCAGGACTTGTTCGTCGGTAGCAGAATCGTTTATCCGAGCGAGAGTTACTTTTCACGGAAGGTGATGAGTGAGGTATCCGTATCCCGGAGGCGTAGGAGTCCCTCGGCTCAGCCGGCCTTGCCGCTTACGTGTACTCTTACTCGTCCGTAGGATTCTGTTATCGATATAGTCGAGAAGGCACGAAAAATCGTTTCGACAGAAAAGTTTTCGAGCGTTAAGACTTGTTCGGTCAGCGGAATCGCTTATCCGAGCGTGAGTTACTTATCGCAGAAGGTGATGAGTGAGGTATCCGTATCCCGGAGGCGTAGGAGTCCCTCGGCTCGGTCGGCCTTGCCTGCTTACATGTACTCCACCGTTTTCAGGATCCCACTATCGAAGTAGTCGAAAAGCACGAAAGATGTTCTGGCAGAAAGACTTTTTCCGAGGAAAATTTTGACGTAGAGGGGGTTCCCCCCTTCTAGCCCCCGAGGGAGGGTCGGGCTTTGCCGAGGCAAGGCTGACCCTTCCTTGATGGTTATACTTTATTTGTGTATGTAAACGAGGTATATGAACGACTTGAAAACATCTTAAGGGTAGAAGCGACGTAGCTATCGGATGTTCCAAGCGTTGCTGTAGACCTCGCCTTGACTGTTGGCCAGCTTGTATGTTCCGGGCTTCAAAATCTTGGCGATGATGAACGACCCTTCCCAGGGAGGCGTGAGCTTGTGGTGCCCTCGCGCGTCTTGTCGTAGCCGAAGCACCAAGTCGCCCACCTGGAGGTCTCGGGACCGAACCCCTCGGGCGTGGTAGCGTCGCAGGGACTGCTGATACCGCACCGAGTGTAGTAAGACCATGTCCCGAGCCTCTTCTAGCTGGTCCAATGAGTCTTCTCGGTTGGTCTGGTTGCTTCGGTCGTCGTACGCCCTCGTCCTCGGGGATCCGTATTCTAAGTCTGTGGGCAAGATAGCCTCGGCCCCATAGACTAGAAAGAACAGCGTGAAGCCCGTGGCTCGGCTTGGCGTCGTTCTCAGACTCCAGACTACCGAGGGGAGTTCCTTCATCCATCGCCTGCCGAATTTGTTGAGGCCGTTGTAGATCCGTGGCTTGAGTCCTTGCAGAATCATGTCGTTGGCACGCTCTACCTGCCCATTCATCATGGGGTGAGCTACGGCAGCCCAGTCCACCCGGATGTGGTGGTCCTCGCAGAAGTCGAGGAACTTTCTACCAGTGAACTAGGTGCGTTGTCGGTGATGATGGAGTTCGGGACCCCAAAGCGATGGATGATGTTGGTGAAGAACGCCACCGCCTGTTCGGACCTGATGCTGTTTAGGGGTCGGACCTCAATCCATTTAGAGAACTTGTCGATAGCGACCAGCAGGTGCGTGTAGCCCCTGGGTGCCTTCTGCAAGGGACCGACGAGGTCCAAACCCCACACAACAAACGGCCAGGTGATGGGTATTGTTTGCAGGGCCTGAGCAGGCAGGTGCGTCTGCCTTGCGTAGAATTGACACCCTTGGCAGGTGCGTACAATCCTAGTGGCGTCGGCCACCACGGTTGGTCAGTAGAAACCCTGTTGGAAGGCGTTTCCAACAAGGGCTCGAGGCGCTGCGTGATGACCGCAAGCCCCCGAGTGTATTTCTTGTAATAACTCCTAACCTTCGGCGATGGATATGCATCACTGGAGGATGTCTGAGGGGCTGCGGTGGTAGAGCTCCTTTCCGTCACCCAGCAAGACGAATGACTTGGTGCGCCGCGCCAGTCGCCGAGCTTCGGCTCTGTCATGGGGTAGCTCTCCTCGGTGGAGATATTGCAGATACGGGGTCTTCCAGTTTTGATTAGGCGTGACCCCATTCCGCTGTTCCTCGACGCGCAGTGCCTCACCCTCGGGGGCCGAGGGTGCCTCGGCCTCAGCCGAGGGTGCCTCGGGCTGAACCGAGGCCTTCTCGGGCTCGGGCGTGTCGTCGGTCTTGACTGAGGGTTGATGTAGGTCTTGGGAGAAGACGTCTGGTGGAACCGTCGTCCGCCCCGAGGCTATCTTAGCCAGCTCGTCCGCAGTCTCGTTGTATCGTCGAGCGATGTGGTTGAGCTCGAGCCCGTAGAACTTGTCCTCCAAGCGCCGAACCTCGTCGCAGTAGGCTTCCATCTTCGGGTCGCGGCAATGTGAGTTCTTCATGACTTGGTCGATGGCACGCTGCGAGTCGCCACGAGCGTCGAGGCGCCGGACCCCTAGCTCGATGGCGATGCGCAACCCGTTAACCAGAGCTTCATACTCGGCCACATTGTTGGACACCGGGAAATGGAGGCGCAGCACGTAGTGGAGGTGCTTCCCGAGGGGCGAGATGAAGAGCAGGCCCGCGCACGCTCCTGTTTTCATCGGCGACCCGTCGAAAAACATGGTCCAGAGTTCCGGTTGGATCGGAGCAGTTGGAAGCTGGGTGTCGACCCATTCAGCCACAAAGTCCGCCAGGACTTGGGACTTGATGGCCTTCCGAGGAGCGAACGAGATTATCTCGCCCATGATCTCCACCGCCCACTTTGCAATCCTACCCGAGGCCTCTCGGCACTGGATGATCTCCCCCAGGGGGAAGGATGACACCACAGTCATCGGATGAGACTCGAAGTAGTGTCGCAACTTTCGCCGCGTCAGAATTACCGCATACAGTAGCTTCTGAATTTGCGGGTAGTAGATTTTGGTCTCGGACAGTACCTCACTGATGAAGTAGACCAGCCTCTGGATGAACAATGCATGCCCTTCTTCTCGTCTCTCGACCACGATCGCGGCGCTGACCACCTGAGTGGTAGCGGCGACGTAGATCAAGAGGACTTCTCCCGCTGCGGGGGGCACCAGGATGGGCGCGCTTGTAAGGAGCGCTTTTAAGTTCCCGAGGGCTTCCTCGGTCTCGGGGGTCCAAGTGAAGCGCTCGGTCTTCCTTAAGAGGCGGTACAGAGGTAGGCCTCTTTCACCGAGGCGCGAGATGAAGCGGCTCAGAGCCGCAAGGCATCCCATGACCCTCTGTACTCCTTTCAAGTCCTTGATGGGCCCCATGTTGGTGATGGCCGCGATTTTCTCCGGGTTGGCCTCGATGCCCCGCTCGGAGACGATGAACCCCAGGAGCATGCCTCAGGGGACTCCGAAGACACACTTCTCGGGATTGAGTTTTACGCTTTTCGCCTTGAGACACTTGAATGTCGTTTCAAGGTCCGAGAGGACGTCGGAGGCTTTCCTCGTCTTGACTACGATGTCGTCGATGTAAGCCTCGACCGTTCGACCAATGTGCTCTCCGAACACGTGGTTCATGCACCTTTGGTATGTCGCACCCGCATTCCACAAACCGAATGGCATAGTAATGTAGCAGTACATGCCAAAGGGTGTGATGAAAGAAGTCGCGAGCTGGTCGGACTCTTTCATCCTGATTTGGTGATACTCTTGAGTAGGCATCGAGGAACGACAGGGTTTCGCATCCAGCAGTGGAATCCACGACTTGATCGATGCGAGGCAGAGGGTAGAGAACCTTCGGACATGCTTTGTTTAGACCAGTGTAGTCTACACACATCCGCCATTTCTCGCCTTTCTTTCTCACAAGCACGGGGTTGGCTAGCCATTCGGGATGGAATACCTCTTTGATGAACCCTACAGCCATCAGCTTGTGGATCTCCTCGCCTATGGCTCTGCGCTTTTCTTCGTCGAATCGGCGCAGAGGCTGCTTCACGGGTCGGGCTCTAGCTCGGATATCCAGCGAGTGCTCGGCGACATCCCTTGGTATGCCAAGCATGTCCGAGGGACTCCACGCAAAAACCTCGGCGTTCGTGCGGAGAAAGTCGACGAGCACTGCTTCCTATTTGGGGTCAAGCTCGGAGCCGATCCGGACTTGCTTGGAGGCGTCGTTGCTGGGGTCGAGAGGGACGGATTTAACCATCTCAGCTAGCTCGAAGTTGCCGACGTGGCGCTTCGCATCTGGCACCTCCTTGGAGAGGCTCTCCAGGTCAGCGATGAGGGCCTCAGATTCGGCGAGGGCCTCGGTGTACTCCACGCACTCCACGTCGCATTCGTACGCGTGTCGGTACGTGGAGCCGACGGTGATGACCCCGTTGGGGCCCGGCATCTTGAGCTTGAGGTAGGTGTAGTTGGGGACGGCCATGAACTTGGCGTAGCATGGTCTCCCCAACACTGCGTGGTAGGTTCCTCGGGACCCGACCACCTCGAACATGAGGGTTTCCTTTCGGAAGTTGGAGGGAGTCCCGAAGCAGACGGGCAGATCGAGTTGCCCAAGGGGCTGGACACGCTTCCCGGGGATGATCCCGTGAAAAGGCGCCGCGCCGGCCTGGATCGAGGACAGATCGATCTGCAGGAGCCCGAGGGTCTCGGCGTAGATGATGTTGAGGCTGCTGCCTCCGTCCATGAGGACCTTGGTAAGCCTGACATTGCCGATGACGGGATCGACAACGAGCGGGTACTTTCTCGAGCTCGGCACGCGGTCGGGGTGGTTGCCCTGGTCGAAGGTGATGGGCTTGTCGGACCAGTCTAGGTAGACTGGCGCCGCCACCTTCACCGAGCAGACCTCCCGGCGCTCTTGCTTGCGGTGCCGAGCCGAGGCGTTCGCCACTTGCCCACCGTAGATCATGAAGCAGTCGTGGACCTCGGGGAACTCTTCTGCCTTGTGGCCCTCCTTCTTGTCGTTGTCGTGGGCTTTGCCACCTTCTGCCGGTGGCCCGACCTTGTGGAAGTAGCGCCGAAGCATGACGCACTCCTCAAGGGTGTGCTTGACGGGACCCTGATGATAGGGGCACGACTCCTTGAGCATCTTGTCGGACAGGTTGGCGCCTCCGAGAGGCTTTCAAGGGTTCCTGTGTTCGGCGGCGGCGACAAGGTCTGCGTCGGCGGCGTCGCGTTTCGCTTGCGACTTCTTCTTACCCTTCTTCTTGGTGCTGCGCTGAGCGGACGCCTCGGGGACGTCTTCCGGCTGGCGCCCCTGAGGCTGCTTGTCCTTCCGGAAGATGGCCTCGACCGCCTCCTGACCAGAGGCGAACTGGGTGGCGATGTCCATTAGCTCGCTCGCGCTGGTGGGAGTCTTGCGACCCAACTTGCTCACCAGGTCGCGGCAAGTGGTGCCGGCGAGGAACGCGCCGATGACATCCGAGTCGGTGATGTTGGGCAGCTCGGTGCGCTGCTTCGAGAATCGCCGGATGTAGTCCCATAGGGATTCTCCCGGTTGCTGGCAGCAGCTTCGGAGATCCCAGGAGTTCCTAGGGCACACGTATGTGCCCTGGAAGTTGCTGGCGAAGGCTTTGACCAGGTCGTCCCAGTTGGAGATCTGCGCAGGGGGCAGATGCTCTAGTCAGGCTCGGGCGGTGTCGGAGAGGAACAGGGGGAGGTTGCGGATGATGAGGTTGTCATCGTCCATTCCACCCAGCTGGCAGGCCAGCCGGGAGTCCGCGAGCCACAGTTCCGGCCTTGTCTCCCCCGAGTACTTGGTGATGGTAGTCGGGGTTCGGAACCGGGTCGGGAACGGCGCCCGTCGTATGGCCCGGCTGAAAGATTGCGGACCGGGTGGTTCGGGCGAGGGGCTCCAATCCTCCCCACTGTCGTAGCGTCCCCCATGTCTGGGGTGGTAGCCTCGGCGCACCTTATCGTCGAGGTGGGCTCGACGGTCGCGGCGGTGGTGCTCGTTGCCGAGGGACCCAGGGCCGTAGGCGCTGTGTCCCGCGTGCGCCCGGTGTGGACCGAGGCTTCCCGCATGAATCAGGAAGTCGCGGCGCGATGCCCTGGGGGGTACCCTTACCTTCGGGAGGCAGAGCTTTTGGCCCGTCGGACCGCGGCATCCTCCAGGAGATTCTTGAGCTCTCCCTGGATACGCCGCCCCTCGGTGGTGGATGGTTCCGGCATCGCTCGGAGTAGTATTGCTGCTGCAGCTAGGTTCTAGCCGACCCCACTGGAAGCCGGGGCAGCCTCGCCCTGGCATCGTTGGCGATGCGGTGCTGGATGTCCTGGGCCAGATGACGCGCTTCTCCGGCCGGTGCTCGGCCTGCCCCCTCCTGCCCGATATTCTGTCGGAGCATCACAAGTTGTCCTGCTTCCTCGTCGAGCCTGGCCTGCATCTCGCGGATTTGCTCGAGCTGTGCGTCCTAACCTCCCGCAGGGACTGGGACCACAACTAGCTCCCGAAGGATGTCAACGCGAGGCGCAGGCCTAGGGGGATCGCCGTCCTCTAGCGTACCAAGGTGGTTGCCTTCGTCGAGACCCCCCTAGATCGACGTGGAAACATTCGCGACTTGGGCCACAGTCCTCGTCGCCGAGGCTGTGGCTACTATCGGAGCAATCAGAGAGGCAGTAGTCACATGCGGTCATGAAGTCCCGCATGGCACTGGGGTTATCGAGCCCGGAGAAATCCCAACCAGAGTCGGGCTCGTCATCTTCCTCGGAACCCGGGGGCCCGTAGGTCGAGATGGTCGACAGTCGGTCCCAGGTTGACCACATATGATACCCCGGAAGGTTCGGATATGCCTTTATGAAAGCATCCACCGAAGCGGGGTCGCTTGGTGGGTCGAAGCTGATTCTAAAAGGCACAGGATGAAAAACGGAAGGTACCTCTTGATCGGCGGATGGTGACGAAGTCGCGTCGGATACAGACTGCACCGTCATCTCAGGCACGAGGCTAACGCCCAGCAAGTCCTTCGCGAGCATGCTGGCGTCGTCCGTCTGCTTAGGGTTGGCGTGTTGCGGGGAAACGACGCTCGTCTTCGTCTCAGACGTGAGGTCAACGCCCGACGTGTCCCTCGTTGGGGCGCCGGCGCCATCGACTCGCTCGACAGCCGACGAGGTGCCGCCTCCTGCTTGGCCATGGTTGCCCCGCCTCCTCCTCCGTCGGCGGGGAAGGTGACGGGACATACCCAGATGTTGCTCTTCCGTCACGCGGGGAAGACGTCGTCGATTCCGCCACCGGCGGGCGGGCTGACGGCCGCCATTGTCGTTGTCGCGCGGCGGAGGAAGGAGTATCATGTCGTAGCTGCCGTCGAGGGACATGAACTCAAGACTCCCGAAACGGAGCATCGTCTCGGGTTGGAGAGGTTGCTGGAGACTACCCATCTGGAGCTTGACGGGAAGCTGTTCGTCAACACGCAGCAGGCCCCTACCTGGCGCGCCAACTGTCGGTGTTTCGACCCCGGAGGGTCCCTAGACCGACGAGTAAATTGTCGCTGCGTGTCCCAGCCCAGATGGGTCGGCGCGAGATGGAACACAAGGGGGGAAAACAGTAAGGGGAAACCGTGGCCTCGTGTTGTCCTGCGCCCAGGGCAGATGCGCTTGCAGTAGGGGGTTACAAGCGTTCACGAGGGAGAGAGAGAGAGAGAGCGAGCCTTGTGCGTCGGCCCGTTCTCCCGCGTGGCCACCTTCTCGTACGAGAGCCCTGGACCTTCCTTTTATAGATGTAAGGAGAGGGCCCAGGTGTACAATGGGGGTGTAGCAATGTGCTAACGTGTCTAGCAAAGGGGAGCCAGATCCCTATGTACATGCCGTCGTGGCTGTCGGAGAGGTGTTGCTGCTTTGTTCATGTGATGTCGTGGCCGTCGGAGGAGCGCTTGAACCCTGTGGAAGTACAGCTGTCAGGGCTGTCGGATCCTTGCTGACGTCTCCTTGCTTCCGTAAGGGGCTGAGAACCGCCGTCGTCATGGAGCACGCGGGGTGCCATCATTACCTATTTTACCGGGGCGAGCCAGATGGGACGCCGGTCTTGTTCCCCGTAGCCTGAGCTAGCTAGGGGTAGGGTAATGATGGGCCCCCCTGTGATGTGGTCGGTCCGAGCCCGAGATCGGGCAAGGCGGTGACTCCTCCGAGGTCGAGGCTGAGTCTGAGCCCTGGGGTCGGGCGAGGCGGAGACCGTCTTCCGGAGTCGAGGCTGAGTCCGAGCCCTGGAGTCGGGCGAGGCAGAGACCGTCTTCCGA
The DNA here is from genome assembly GCF_902167145.1 of Zea mays. Classification (NCBI taxonomy): domain Eukaryota; kingdom Viridiplantae; phylum Streptophyta; class Magnoliopsida; order Poales; family Poaceae; genus Zea; species Zea mays. The sequence continues at coordinate 20,945,118 of NC_050102.1, forward strand.
GGTCGAGGCTGAGTCCGAGCCCTGGGGTCGGGCGAGGCGGAGACCGTCTTCCGAGGTCGAGGCTGAGTCCGAGCCCTAGGGTCGGGCGAGGCGGAGACCGTCTTCCGGAGTCGAGGCTGAGTTCGAGCCCTGGGGTCGGGCGAGGCGGAGACCGTCTTCCGGAGTCGAGGCTGAGTCCAAGCCCTAGGGTCGGGCGAGGCAGAGACCGTCTTCCGAGGTGAGGTTGAGTCCGAGCCTTGGGGTCGGGCGAGGCGGAGACCGTCGTCCGAGGTCGAGGTTGAGTCCGAGCCCTGGGGTCGGGCGAGGCGGAGACCGTCGTCCGAGGTCGAGGTTGAGTCCGCTCCCTGGGGTCAGGCGAGGCGGAGACCGTATTCCAGAGTCGAGGTTGAGTCCGAGCCCTGGGGTCGGGCGAGGCGGAGACCGTCTTCCGAGGCCGAGACGGGGGCCGAGCCCTGGGGTCGGGCGAGGCGGAGCTTCCTATGGCGCCCGAGGCTGGACTTAGCTGCTGTCGGCCTCACTCTGGCGAGTGGCACAACAGTCGGAGCAGGGTAGGCGGCATTGTTTTCCTGTCAGGTCGGTCAGTGGAGCGGCGAAGTGACTGCGGTCACTTCGGCCCTGTCGCGCGTCAGGATAAGGTGTCAGACGATCCTTGCATTGAATGCTCCTGCGATACGGTCGGTTGGCGTGGTGATCTGGCCAAGGTTGCTTCTCCGCGAAGCCTGCCCGAGCTGGGCCTCGGGCGAGTCGAAGGTGCGCCCGTTGCTTGAGGGGACCCTCGGGCGAGACGTGAATCCTCCTGGGTTGGCTGTCTTTGCCCGAGGCTGGGCTCGGGCGAGGCGAGATCGTGTCCCTTGAGTGGATGGAGCCTTGACCTGAATTGCGCCCATCAGGCCTTTGCAGCTTTGTGCTGATGGGGGTTACCAGCTGAGATTAGGAGTCTTGGGGGTACCCCTAATTATGGTCCCCGACAGGTTCCTTTCTGTCGGAGAGGGAATTCTCCGGCCGGGTGGCGGAGTGCACCCGCCCTAAATCCTAAGATGAGAAAGGGGCTTAAGCGTTTTGTCTGTCCTGCTAAGCGATCGTTGAGCACATGAACATGCGAGGATTTTAGAGTGGTTCGGGCCGCCGGAGCGTAATACCCTACTCCACTGTGTGTGTTGGATTGTTGTGGAAGCTTGAGAGCTTAGAGTCCAAGTCTGTCTTAGGTCTGAGAGAGAGCCCCTCATAACGTTTCATGCCTCCCCTTTTATAGCTAAAGGGGGCATGTACAAGGGTACTGAGCCCCGACATGTGGGCCCAGGAACACAACGGATGTAGTACTTGGAGCTACTAATGTTTGCTGCTGGAGCAATCTTCTTGTGCCCTGACATTCGAGATCTACGTAGTATCGGCGTGCAGGGGAAGCTTCTCGTATAAGGGATGATGAGTACAGTGCGCCACGCGTCACAGGCGCACTGTTTGATAATGGATTGGACAAGTGCGCCGTCTGCAGGGCGGCCCTGGCGCCGCCTGCTAGCGGAGTGGACAGGACACATTAAATGCTGAGGGGGCACATCGCCTGTCAGCAGGGTGGCCAGGCGGCGTGTCCTCTCCACAATAAATGCAGAGACTGTGCGGCCTAGAGGCCTTACGTCAGGCTTCGCCCGTTGGCTTATGTCACGGGCTACAAGCCACGCGGCAGCAGCGGGTCTCTGCCTGAGCGGGGAGCGCAAGCGCACAGGATAAGGTCTCACACGTGTCAGTACCGGACCCTTGCTTATGCCAGGGTATCCCCTGTCCCGGGACCTCATTGTGGCCCAGACCTTACTCGGAGGGATCTGGACCCCATCCAAGGGACCCGACATGCTTACTTGGGAGTCCTGGACCGTAATCGGGGGTCCGAGTTGTGCGTACAGGGGTCCGGTGCTTTCTTGCGGAGGTCCGGTCCAACTGATACATCCTGGGATGTATCTAGGCCTGGGCAATCGGTGTAATTGGTTTTTTCGGTGTTGTAGAAGTTCGGTTTACAGACAGAGCTGACCGATCTACGCGTCTTACAGAAGAAAACCGAGAAATTCGGTTTTCGGTTTTTCGGTTCGGTGTTCGGTTTAAACTGAACACCCGAACTTTTTCCACATTCCCTGTCTTTTTCCACGCATGCAGCAAACAACCAATAACCAGCACTGCACAACACAGATATTGAGATAACCAGCAGGCAGCAGCAAATAGCCACTAACCAGCAGCACACATGCACAACACAGATATTGAATTTAACAGCAGCAAATAGCCGCCCCTAGTCCGCTGAGCGCTGGCGGCTGGCTGGTAGCCGCCCCTAGCACTGGCTCTCTGCGACTCTGCCGTGGTCCCGTGGAGCGAGCGAGCGGGCTCTCTGCGACTCTCTGCGGCTGGCTGGGCAGGCTGGCTAGTCCGCTGGGCGCCAAGCCCCCAAGCCGTGGAGCGAGCGGGCGAGGCGGCGAGCGGCCGACTGGCGACTGGGGAGCGTGGAGCGAGCGGCGGAGCGGGCGAGGCGGCGAGGCGGCAAGCGGTCGAGCGGCGAGCGAGCGGGGAGCGTGAATCCGTGACCGTGATGCCGTCTGTCGGTCTGTGTCTGTCTGATTTAGGGTTGCTGCTTAGTTGGGCCGTTGGGGGCATTGGGCTTGGGTCAGTTGGGCGGCTGCAAGCACACCACAAAGAATGAGAGGAATAGAGGATCAGGGGCTATTCGGTTTCATATATGGTGTTTCGGTTCGGTGTACACTGAAAACCGAGGCAGACACCGAGCACCGAAGTTCTCAGGAATTGAAACCGAAACCGAAACCGAACCCCGAAAAACCGAAACTTCGGGTCGGTTTTCAAAAATTCGGTTCGGTAATTCGGTTTCGGCTTAAAAGTGCCCAGGCCTAGATGTATCATCTTTTCTCGCCACATGGTGTCCCTTGAGCCGTCCTCGCGGTGGGGTCGGGTGTTGTTCACCGTGCGGTTAGAGATCGTCGTACGGGCATCGCGTCTTCATACTGTAGTAAGGGGTACCCCTGATTCAGGGTACCGACAGTGGCCCCCGGGCCCGCCTCAGGGGAGGACACGAGCCTGCAGGTGGGGCCAAAGTTTGGCTGGCGATTGATTCGCTGTTTTTGCGCGCCCGTTGGTGTAATTGCTGCTGGTTCACCCTTGGTGATGCCAACTATCACGCATGCCCCCGCAGCCGACTGACCCGTGACCTCCGCACTTAATGGCTTTGTTGGGCCATGCGCGGGGTGCCTCGAGTCGCTGCATTGGTTTTGAAAATTTAACCTCTCTGTCTTCTGCGGTGGCCTCGAGGAGGCGTGGTACTGGCGCGAGTGGCAGTGCGACTTCTCTGTACGCAAAAACCGGCACGCCAGGTGCATGACATGTAAGCCTGGGCCCTCATGCCAGAGGTTGGACCGCTGGTTGCGGCAAAGCCGAGGGGGCGCACAACCGCGGGGCGATTGCATGCTCCTTGTGCGGCGGTTCGTCCTCTTGACCGTTGGTTGCGGCAAAGATGAAGGGGCGCACAACCGCGGGGCGGTTGCATGCTCCTTGTGCGGCGGTTCGCCTTCTTCGTGCTTCGGGCCAGCTTGTATGACATGTGAGGCCTAGCCCCCGTGTCATAGGATGGGAACCTTGGTGCGCATCGGGGAGGCCCTACCCGTGACGCTTCGGGGCGCGAGCGGGGAAATCCGCCTTTAAAAAGGGGTTCATCCCTCGAGTAGCAGCCATGTCTTGCTTCTCTCCCACTCGCGGTGCCCTTTCGCCTTCGAGCTCTCTGTGCCCCTTTGCCTTCAAGGTTTCTGCTTTGTGTCGCCATAGTTTACCATGGCCTTGTAAGTCTATCTCGAGCATGCCCAGATTGAGTGGGTGCTCGACATGGTGTGCCGCCTACTTGGATGGGATGTGTCAGTATTTGCCAGGAGGACTTGTGCTGGTGTCTCTCCTCTCGGCGACCTTTCCGCTGAAGAGTTTGTGTTCTTTGTTTCCAAACTCCCCAGTGGGTTGGCTCTGCCGATCTCATCTTTCTTCGTGCAGCTGCTGGAGGGGCTTGGCCTCTAGCCCCTACCCGTGGCGTCCTGCTTCATCTTTTAGGCGGCCATCATCGCCTACCTCCGCGGGATGTCCGTGGAGGCGACGCTCCTTCCTGCTTCTTCCTCCAGCATTCGAGGGGAAGGATGGTCACCAGCCTCGTGAAGGTGGACAGCGGGTTGAGCCACGACTCCATCCCTCGGGCCCCCAACTCTGTGGGGTGGGAAGCGAGCATGTTGTGGCTCCATCTCTTTGGCTTTGATGGCTTTTGTGCCACCTTCGACGCTGCCTCCCGCCGCCAAGCGGGGCGTGGCTGTTCGTCCACCGCACGAGCGACGGTCGCGCCGTGCGCAGGTCCGCCACATCTGTGGCGTCCTCGACACCGCCCAGGGGGTCGTACAAGACGTCGTATGCCGTGGAGGTGGCGGTCACGTTCTTGGATGGTCTTGTCCTCACCCCCGTAGGAGGACAGGGGCGAGGACCTCTTCGCACGCGCCGTGATGGCCGCCGTCGCTGGTGAGCCGTTGGTGCAGAGGTGGCCGCTTCCTCAGGCGAGGCTGTCCGGAGCTAGCTTCCAATGCGACCCTGCTGGTGCAGAGTAGTCCATTCCTGCAGAGTAGAGGTGGAGCTAGGACTCCGCTTGAAGACGGATGTAATACTTTTGCTTTTTGTAAGGTACTTTTGAGTACTATTTATCAAGCAGTATTAGCACTTATCTGTGTACCACTTGTCCCTATTGTGTGTAGTGTAAACGATTCCTCCTTGGTACCTGGCCCCCGTGGGATGTAGGCTTAATTTGTCGAGGCTGCAGACCAGCATACCTAAGAAAGAGATGGCGATGGCCCCCAAGAGGTAGCCTCGACTGGGACCTAGGCCTGCACACAACTTCAGCTAGGGAGCATTAGTAGTACAGCCACAGGACCCGCCATCTGACACTAGCCGTCCTTCGATACATTCTCGGGACCTGCAGGGTCTAGTCTCGGAGGCCAAGTTGTGCGTCCGGACCCCCTGGATGGTGGTTCTAGGTACTAGGACACCCGTCGCAGAGTGGTGGAGCGTGCAGGCCCACAGTACAGGACCAGGTTGAGCGGCTACACGGGCTCCGGACCACCCCAGGAGACAAGTGTCCATTCTCTAGTTCTGGACCCCAGGTTGCCAGACCCACAGGACTTATAGCTCCAAATACTAGGGTTCCCGTCACGGAGTGGTGGAGTGTGTAGGCTTTCGGGTACGGGACCAGGCTAAGCGGCCACACAGGCTCCGGACCACCCCATGGAATAGGCTCCCGTACTTTAGAACCAGCCCCAGGCTGTCGGGACCTCATGCTTTTGTAGAGAGGTCCTAAACTGCAAGCTTGGCTGTTCAATTCGGATGTCATTATGTCTGATGGAATGGGAGCTGTTAGGGTGGGTTAGATAAAATAACATCCGGAAAACTGCAAGGTAAGACCGTGGAGCAGTAGGATAAAACTATCATAGAGGCACATCTGAGGGGGTAAATCTTTTCTTTATAACTTGTCATGCATGGGTGCATACCAATAGGCCGGGCTTATGAGCGCGGACCTCACCGGGTTGGCGTACACGTATGCGGTACCTAGTTACAAAAAAGGGAGAAGAATTCGACACCTCAAACTTGCTCCTATGGATAGAACTTACAGAGATACTCCAGTGGCCAGGAAGAGGTACTCCCTCAGTCATAGCAAGATAGTCACCCTCGGGTCGGCGTATTCCCGTCACCTTGAAAGGTCCTTCCCAGCTGGGGGAGAGTTGAGGAGCCCTTCTTGGTTTGGTACTTGCCGTAGGACTAGGTCCCGACCCTGTGTTCTCGTTTGTATTTGATGAAGGAGTCCTTGTCCTCGTGTTGTAGCCATTTCTGCATGGACTTGTTAGAAGCCTGGACCCGTGGGGAGTCCAGAAGGGTTTTCGGGGGAAGGCAGGCTTTGGCCCCATAGACCGGGGAGCACGGGGTCCCTCTGAGGGTCCATCTAGTTGTCGCCACCGGAGTAGGAACCTCCGGCGAAGACATCCTTCAGGTCCCCCTCGGGTGACTGTGTAATACCCACTTTGTAAGAAAGATCTAAAAGAGAAATTATATCACTCTACATCTATATGTACTACCGATGTTTATCATTTCATGTGGACACATTACTTACACAAATAAATAAGTAACAAAAGACACTCAACTAAATCATGCACCATGCTGGTTTTTCGTTTTGTGTGCATTTTGTGACAATAATGTAAAAATAAACATGTTAATACCCAAATTAGAATTTAAATCCTAAAGGAAAATGCTAGAATTGAAACAAGAGAAGATAATATTTACACATAAGATCAAATAAATATATAAAATAATCCAATCAGGCTTATATTGGTATTTGGAATTACAGTTGATTTAAGTATGAACTTCACACTTATAAATACAAATTTGGGGTTTAAATTCGAAATTTGAAAGAAAAGAAAATAGGAGATAAAAGAAAAAAAGGGGGGGAAATAGGAATGCCTCACTTGGGCCAATTTGGCCTAGCCGGCCCATTTGGCTATCCCTCCGCGCGGCCTAGTTCTCATCTACACGCTGGGGCGCCGACAACCTGGGCCCACTTGCCATTTACTCACAGACGCGTCTAACCAGTGGTGTTCTCTATGCCATGTGGACCCGAGAAGTCAGCCGAAAAACCTTAACAACCATGGTCACGCATGGCGGGTGCGCCGGCGTAGCTGGGAGCGGACTCGGGGTCAAATCCGTCTCCACCTCGCCTCTATAAGATGCGCCGCAAACCCTAGACGACTCCTCTTCCACCTCCGTGATAGCCATCGACCGATAGCGCCGTGAGCGAGAGTGCTGCGCAGAGAACGTGAAGAGAGGCTCGCCATTGGTGATTCGTGGCCCCGGGGGAGTTTGGCCGCGATTGTGGCCTGGTGGAAGACCACGAAGTGTGGCGGGGCATACGCAAGGAAGTTTCGGGCTGATCACCTGCGCTGTGGGGCGGATTGCTCACCGACGATCGATTCGCACCGCTGGGCCGCCAGTCCTCGTCGATAGAGCGCGATACTTCGAAATTGGAGGTATGATGGTGGGGTATGTATTGGGGGTGTGCACCACATCGCGTAGCAAGTTGTAGGTTGAACTGCGGGGCACCAAGCGCTGAGAATCGACCGCACTGGCGGTAGCTCCGCCATGGGGTGGGATGACGCCGTCGTCGTCCGTGTCCAGAGGGAGAAGACGATCGCGGGCCATTGGATGATCCCTGAGCGGTTTAGATCAGGCCGCGTATACCGGTTCGGTTCAACGTCACGGAACCGTCCGATCTAAATCGTGTGCACAGGATAAGATCTTAGGTTATTAAATCGGGAGCGTTGCATTTGGATCTGACGGCTGCTATCGCATACCGCTTCGCGGGAGATCAGATCTAATCGTAGTCGTCCCTGGTTGATCTCACGGCTTGGATTAGTCGATACCCTTTCGCCCTGTCGTTTTTGCACAAGAACCCTTAGAAAACTAAGAAACCAACCCGCCGTCCACTCGGGTTTTTTACTTAGTCTTAGAAAACTTTGGTTTAGCCCCCTGACCTTTCTGGAAATTGAGGCCCAGTCCAGAGTGGATTAAAAATAGAGAAATAATATTCGAAATTTGTTTTTAATACAAAAACAAATCTAGAAACTTGTAAAATGCATAGAAAATTCATTTTAGCTCCAAATTGAATCATTTCAATTTCTAAAATTTTGTAATATTATTCTCTATCATTTAGTGACTCTGTTTTGACATGAAAATAGTAAGAAAATTAATTTCTCATTTAATCCTATTTTAAGCACATTAAACCTTAGGAAATTCATAACTTGAAAGCTATAAGCCTATAACTCCAAATTTAATGATTCCAGTTCCTACGATTTTAGTGTAATGTGTAGATTTTTATTATGTATTTTATTCACATGTTTGGTGCAATGTTAATTTTTGCTATACCCTGTATGTATTGTGTTGATGCGAGTAGACGAGCAAGCCACTATGGAATCTGAGGTTCAGCAAGTAGGAGTAGCTGAGCAGGAGCTCAATGAAGGCAAGTTGTGCCTTTGATCACTTATTTTTACCCAGCCATGTTCTGATTAATCATAATGATCTGCATAGGTTAATTTTGATGGGACCCAATAGGTTACCCTAGTTTGTCTATCTTTATACCTTGTTTACCACTGAACTTTTTGGGTAGTACTTGCTAGTGCTTTATGTGGTTTTGGGTATGAAGATACATTATTCATGATCACACTTTTATTATCTGTTTATTATTACTGTTCATGATAAGATCATTATGTTAATTGGAACATGGAGCGACCACCCGGGAAACAGTTCTACCACAAGGGTTTATGGACGCCCTTGGCTGATTAATTAGGAAAGCTAGTGGAAGACTACCTTACCCGAAAGGGGCAAGGACAGTAGGGGAGTGGTCAGTGTAGGGATGTCCTTGGGATGATTTTGCTGCGATGGCGGTCATGTGAGGGATCCCTACATTGGAGCTTTCTATAAACTGTAGCGGGTTTTCTGAAGCTAGTGGAACTTTGTAAAGGCCTCATAGTGTTACCCTGCCTCGCCTCCTCGGTAGAGGTGTATGGGAAGTCGCGATCCCTTGGCAGATGGGTAACATGACTTGTGGGTAAAGATGCGCAACCTCTGTAGAGTGTAAAACTAGTATACTAGCCGTGCTCACGGTCATGAGCAGCTCGGACCCTCACATGATTAAATTATGGAACTTAAACTCAATTTGTCATATGCATTGCATCGCAGGTGATGTTGTTACTTTTGTTCTACTACTTAATTGGGTTGGTATTTACTTATACTTAGTAATTGCTAATAAAATTTTGACCAACTTTAAAAGCAATGCTCAGCTCTAACCATCCTCTTTGGTAAGCCTTACACTTCACGTGAGCTCCCACCTTTGGCGAGTTCATGCACATTATTCCCCACAACTTGTTGAGCGATGAACGTATGTGAGCTCACTCTTGCTGTCTCACCCCCCCACATGTCAAGAACAGGTACCGCAGGATGAGGCGCATGGAGGATGCTGTGATGTGTTCGTGAGAGGTCTAGGCCGTCGTCTCCCAGTCAACTTTGGGTTGCTGGACCGTTGTCTCCATATAATGTAATTATTTATTTATTTTGTACAAAACTCCGATTATATAGTAAAGATGTGACATTCGATCCTGTGCCATGATTCATCATATGTGTGAGACTTGGTCCCAGCACACCTGGTGATTATGTTCGCGCCCGGGTCTTGGTGTCCCGAAACCCGGGTGTGACAGACTGATACCTGAGGTCCCGTTCAGCCACGGCCACCTCATCGTCGTCGACCTTTTCTTTGCCAGGTCGGTGATGAGGTGGGGAGCCGTCTTTGGAAGACTGCTCGCGCCGCTCGCTGACACGTTTCGCGAGGTCAATGATCTCACGACACTCCGTGGCGCTGTGGCGACCGTTGGGGTGCACAGGGCATGGGCCGCTGTTACCCCTTTGCGGCCGTGGGCGTTTGTTGTGGTCGCCCCGGCCACCGGTCGCGGCTGCAACGACTAGAGCGGTGGACCGCGACTTCTGGTAGTCGCGGTCCTTCTTCTTTTTCTTCTTACCGTCCCAGGGGACGACACCCGAGCCACCCGACTGGGCAGCCCCGGTTTGTGGGGCCGAGTGCCATGCACGGCCCTCGGCGGCTTTGGCGCATTTGTCGGCCAGAGCTAGGGATGAAAGTGGTAATCCGAACTGTTAGAACAAATTTAATATTTTAAAATAGATATGTATAAAATTTGATGTTGATATTTTCTTATGTTATCAAGCACATTAGTACAAATATGAATAAAATATTATATAAGTTGTTTTATGTATTATTTGCTCCCTACAACACAAAAAGTTGAAAAAATTACCGAATTTGTTTCCGAATCCATACCGAAGTTTATATCTATTATTTGAGAAAATGTAGGATGAATTTGAGGTTTACCTTTTATGAATCTTAACAAGCTGGATGATAAAAACAAGAATACAAATTTGTATTGTATATTCTATATCCTATTTATTCGTAATCAAAGAAAAAACTGATTACCGAATAAATACTGTTTCCGACCGTTTTCATCCCTAGCCAGAGCGAAGAGTGTGGGGACAGTCTCCACGTCATGCGTGGCCAACTTCTCCAACACTTTCTCATCACGTACTCCCTGGCGGAAGGCCGTGATGATGGAAGCATCAGAAATGCGAGGTATAGTATCTCGCACCTTGGTGAAGCGGGAGATGAACGTCCGGAGAGTCTCCTCGGGCTCCTGCTTTACCGCGTGGAGGTGGGCCTCCACACCGTGCTGTTGGTAAGCTGGCGAAGTTCGCAACGAACCGCGCGTAGAGCTTTTCCCAGGAGTAGATTGACCCTGGGGCGAGGTTCATGAGTGAAAGTCGCCTAGAGGGGGGGTGAATAGGGCGAAACTGAAATTTACAAATATAAACACAACTACAACCCGGGGTTAGCGTTAGTAATAAAGAAACGAGTCCGCGAGAGAGGGCGGAAAACAAATCCCAAGCGAATAAGCAAGTGAGACACGGAGATTTGTTTTACCGAGGTTCGGTTCTTGCAAACCTACTCCCCGTTGAGGAGGCCACAAAGGCCGGGTCTCTTTCAACCCTTCCCTCTCTCAAACGATCCACGGATCGAGTGAGCTTCTCTTCTCAAATCAAAGCCGGGAACCAAAACTTCCCCGCAAGGGTCACAACACAATTGGTGCCTCTTGCCTTGATTACAATGGAGTTATGATCTCAAGAACAAGTGAGAAAGAAAAGAGGCAATCCAAGCGCAAGAGCTCAAAAGAACACGGCAAATCTCTCTCGCTAATCACTAGAGGCTTGTGTGGAGTTGGAGATGATTTGATTTCTTTTGGTGTGTCTAGAATTGAATGCTAGAGCTCTTGTAGTAGTTGGGAAGTGGAAAACTTGGATGCAATGAATGGTGGGGTGGTTGGGGTATTTATAGCCCCAACCACCAAAAGTGGCTGTTAGGAGGCTGTCTGCTCGATGGCGCACCGGACAGTCCGGTGCACACCGGACAGTCCGGTGCCCCCTGCCACGTCATCACTGCCGTTGGATTCTGACCGTTGGAGCTTCTGACTTGTGGGCCCGCCTGGGTGTCCGGTGCACACCGGACAGGTACTGTTTGCTGTCCGGTGTGCCAGTATGGGCGCGCCTGACTTCTGCGCGCGCTGCGCGCGTATTTAATGCGCCGCAGGTAGCCGTTGGCGCCGACTAGCCGTTGCTCCGGAGTTGCACCGGACAGTCCGGTGAATTATAGCGGACTAGCCGTTGGAGTTTCCCGAAGCTGGCGAGTTCCTGAGGCCGCTCCTCCTTGGCGCACCGGACACTGTCCGGTGTACACCGGACAGTCCGGTGAATTATAGCGCGAGTGCCTCTGGAAATTCCCGAAGGTGGCGAGTTTGAGCTGGAGTCCTCTGGTGCACCGGACACTGTCCGGTGTACACCGGACAGTCCGGTGCTCCCAGACCAGAGAGCCTTCGGTTGCCACTTTGCTCCTTTGTTGAATCCAAAACTTGGTCTTTTTATTGGCTGAGTGTGAACCTTTTACACCTGTATAATCTATACACTTGGGCAAACTAGTTAGTCCAATTGTTTGTGTTGGGCAATTCAACCACCAAAATTAATTAGGGACTAGGTGTAAGCCTAATTCCCTTTCAATCTCCCCCTTTTTGGTGATTGATGCCAACACAAACCAAAGCAAATATGGAAGTGCATAATTGAACTAGTTTGCATAATGTAAGTGTAAAGGTTGCTTAGAATTTGAGCCAATATGAATACTTACAAGATATGCATGGATTGTTTCTTTCTTATATAACATTTTGGACCACGTTTGCACCACATGTTTTGTTTTTGCAAACTCTTTTGTAAATCATTTTCAAAGTTCTTTTGCAAATAGTCAAAGGTAAATGAATAAGATTTTTGCAAAGCATTTTCAAGATTTGAAATTTTCTCCCCCTGTTTCAAATGCTTTTCCTTTGACTAAACAAAAACTCCCCCTAAATGAGATCCTCCTCTTAGTGTTCAAGAGGGTTTTGATATATCATTTTGAAATACTACTTTCTCCCCCTTTTTAACATAATAGGATACCAATTGAAAATATTCAACACTTAAGTTTTTGAAATTGGTGGTGGTGCGGTCCTTTTGCTTTGGGCTCTTACTTTCTCCCCCTTTGGCATGAATCGCCAAAAACGGAATCATTAGAGCCCTCAAAGTGCTATCTTCCCCTTTGGTCATAAATAAATGAGTTAAGATTATACCAAAGACGAAGTCCCTTTGCTTGGTGCTCATGTTTTCTCCCCCTAGAACGGAGAGTAGCTTGGAGCGACGGCGATGGATGAGTTACGGAGTGGAAGCCTTTTTGTCTTCGCCGAAGACTCCAATTTCCTTTCAATACACCTATGACTTGGTTTGAAATAGACTTGAAAACACATTAGTCATAGCATATGAAAGAGATATGATCAAAGGTATATAAATGAGCTATGTGTGCAATCTAGCAAAAGAAGTTTCTAGAGTCAAGAATATTTAGCTCATGCCTAAGTTTGTTAAAAGATTGTTCATCAAGCGGCTTGGTAAATATATCGGCTAATTGATCTTTAGTGTTAATGTATGAAATTTCGATATCTCCCTTTTGTTGGTGATCCCTAAGAAAATGATACCGAATGGCTATGTGCTTAGTGCGGCTATGCTTGACGGGATTGTCGGCCATTTTGATTGCACTCTCATTATCACATAGCAAGGGGACTTTGGTCAATTTGTAACCGTAGTCCCGCAGGGTTTGCCTCATCCAAAGCAATTGCGCGCAACAATGGCCTGCGGCAATATACTCGGCTTCGGCGGTGGAAAGAGCGACCGAATTTTGCTTCTTTGAAGCCCAAGACACCAAGGATCTTCCCAAGAACTGGCAAGTCCCCGATGTGCTCTTTCTATTGATTTTGCACCCCGCCCAATCGGCATCGGAATAACCAATTAAATCAAATGTGGATCCCTTAGGATACCAAAGCCCAAACTTAGGAGTATAAGCCAAATATCTCAAGATTCGTTTTACGGCCGTAAGGTGAGCTTCCTTAGGGTCGGCTTGGAATCTTGCACACATGCATACGGAAAGCATAATATCCGGTCGAGATGCACATAAATAGAGTAAAGAACCTATCATCGACCGGTATACCTTTTGATCTACGGACTTACCTCCCGTGTCGAGGTCGAGATGCCCATTAGTTCCCATGGGTGTCTTGATGGGTTTGGCATCCTTCATCCCAAACTTGGTTAGAATGTCTTGAGTGTACTTTGTTTGGCTGATGAAGGTGCCCTCTTGGAGTTGCTTTATTTGGAATCCTAAGAAATACTTTAACTCCCCCATCATAGACATCTCGAATTTCTGTGTCATGATCCTACTAAACTCTTCACATGTAGACTCGTTAGTAGACCCAAATATAATATCATCAACATAAATTTGGCATACAAACAAGTCATTTTCAAGAGTTTTAGTAAAGAGTGTAGGATCGGCCTTTCCAACTTTGAAGCCATTAGCAATAAGAAAATCTCTAAGGCATTCATACCATGCTCTTGGGGCTTGCTTGAGCCCATAAAGCGCCTTAGAGAGCTTATAGACATGGTTAGGATACTCACTGTCTTCAAAGCCGGGAGGTTGCTCAACATAGACCTCTTCCTTGATTGGTCCATTGAGGAAGGCACTTTTCACGTCCATTTGATAAAGCTTAAAGCCATGGTAAGTAGCATAGGCCAATAATATGCGAATTGACTCAAGCCTAGCTACGGGTGCATAGGTTTCACCGAAATCCAAACCTTCGACTTGGGAGTATCCCTTGGCCACAAGTCGAGCTTTGTTCCTTGTCACCACACCATGCTCATCTTGCTTGTTGCGGAAGACCCATTTGGTTCCTACAACATTTTGGTTAGGACATGGAACTAAATGCCATACCTCATTCCTAGTGAAGTTGTTGAGCTCCTCTTGCATCGCCACCACCCAATCCGAATCTTGGAGTGCTTCCTCTACCCTGTGTGGCTCAATAGAGGAAACAAACGAGTAATGTTCACAAAAATGGGCAACACGAGATCGAGTAGTTACCCCCTTATGAATGTCGCCGAGGATGGTGTCGACGGGGTGATCTCGTTGTATTGCTTGGTGGACTCTTGGGTGTGGCGGCCTTTGTTCCTCATCCTCCTTGTCTTCCTCATTTGCATCTCCCCCTTGATCAATGCCATCATCTTGAGGTGGCTCATTTGCTTGATCTTCTACTTCATCAACTTGAGCTTCATCCTCAATTTGAGTCGGTGGAGATGTTTGCATTGAGGAGGATGGTTGATCTTGTGCAATTGGAGGCTCTTCGGATTCCTTAGGACACACATCCCCAATGGACATGTTCCTTAGCGCGATGCATAGAGCCTCTTCTTCACCTATCTCATCAAGATCAACTTGCTCTATTTGAGAGCCATTAGTCTCATCAAACACAACGTCACATGAGACTTCAACTAGTCCAGTGGACTTGTTAAAGACCCTATATGCCCTTGTGTTTGAGTCATAACCAAGTAAAAAACCTTCTACAGTCTTAGGAGCAAATTTAGATTTTCTACCTCTTTTAACAAGTATAAAGCATTTGCTACCAAAGACTCTAAAATATGAAATGTTGGGCTTTTTACCGGTTAGGAGTTCGTATGATGTCTTCTTGAGGATTCGGTGTAGATATAACCGGTTGATGGCGTAGCAAGCGGTGTTGACCGCCTCGGCCCAAAACCGATCCGAAGTCTTGTATTCATCAAGCATGGTTCTTGCCATGTCCAATAGAGTTCTATTCTTCCTCTCCACTACACCATTTTGTTGAGGTGTGTAGGGAGAAGAGAACTCATGCTTGATGCCCTCCTCTTCAAGGAAGCCTTCGATTTGAGAGTTCTTGAACTCCGTTCCGTTGTCGCTTCTTATTTTCTTGATCCTTAAGGCGAACTCATTTTGAGCCCGTCTCAAGAATCCCTTTAAGGTCTCTTGGGTTTGAGATTTTTCCTGTAAAAAGAATACCCAAGTGAAGCGAGAATAATCATCCACAATAACTAGACAGTACTTACTCCCGCCGATGCTTATGTAAGCGATCGGGCCGAATAGATCCATGTGAAGGAGCTCCAGTGGCCTGTCGGTCGTTATTATGTTCTTATGCGGATGATGAGTGCCAACTTGCTTCCCTGCTTGGCATGCGCTACAAATCCTGTCTTTCTCAAAATGAACATTTGTTAATCCTAAAATGTGTTCTCCCTTTAGAAGCTTGTGAAGATTCTTCATCCCAACATGGGCTAGTCGGCGGTGCCAGAGCCAACCCATGTTAGTCTTAGCAATTAAGCAAGTGTCGAGTTCAGCTCTATCAAAATCTACCAAGTATAGCTGACCCTCTAATACTCCCTTAAATGCTATTGAATCATCACTTCTTCTAAAGACAGTGACACCTACATCAGTGAATAGACAGTTGTAGCCCATTTGACATAATTGAGATACAGAAAGCAAGTTGTAATCTAAAGAATCAACAAGAAAAACATTGGAAATGGAATGGTCAGGAGATATAGCAATTTTACCCAAACCTTTGACCAAACCTTGATTTCCATCCCCGAATGTGATCGCTCTTTGGGGATCTTGGTTTTTCTCATATGAGGAGAACATCTTTTTCTCCCCAGTCATGTGGTTTGTGCACCCGCTGTCGAGTATCCAACTTGAGCCCCCGGATGCATAAACCTACAAAACAAGTTTAGTTCTTGACTTTAGGTACCCAAATGGTTTTGGGTCCTTTGGCATTAGACACAAGAACTTTGGGTACCCAAACACAAGTCTTGGAGCCCTTGTGCTTGCCCCCAACATATTTGGCAACTACCTTGCCGGATTTGTTAGTCAAAACATAAGATGCATCAAAAGTTTTAAATGAAATATTATGATCATTTGATGCACTAGGAGTTTTCTTTCTAGGCAACTTAGCATTGGTTGGTTGCCTAGAGCTAGATGTCTCACCCTTATACATGAAAGCATGATTAGGGTCAGAGTGAGACTTCCTAGAATGAATTCTCCTAATTTTGCTCTCGGGATAACCGGCAGGGTATAAAATGTAACCCTCGTTATCCTGAGGCATGGGAGCCTTGCCCTTAACAAAGTTGGACAATTTTTTAGGAGGGGCACTAATTTTGACATTGTCTCCCCTTTGGAAGCCAATGCCATCCTTGATGCCCGGGCGTCTCCCATTATAAAGCATGCTACGAGTAAATTTAAATTTTTCATTTTCCAAGTTGTGCTCGGCAATTTTAGCATCTAGTTTTGCTATATGATCATTTTGTTGTTTAATTAAAGCCATATGATCATGAATAGCATTAACATCAACATCTCTACATCTAGTACAAATAGATACATGCTCAACAATAGATGTAGAGGGTTTGCAGGAATTAAGTTCAACAATCTTAGCATGAAGAATATCATTTTTATCTCTAAGATTGGAAATGGTAGCATTGCAAACATCTAGTTCTTTAGCCTTAGCAATTAAATTTTCATTTTCTACTCTAAGGCTAGCAAGAGAAATGTTTAATTCTTCAATCCTAGCAAGCAGATTATCATTATTATCTTTAGGATTGAGAATTGAAACATTACAAATATGTGAATCAACCTTAGCATTTAAATTAGCATTTTCATTCCTAAGGTTGTCAATCATCTCACGGCAAGTGCTTAGCTCACTAGATAATTTTTCACATTTCTCAATTTCTAGAGCATAAGCATTTTTAACCTTAACATGTTTCTTATTTTCTTTAATTAGACAATCCTCTTGGGAATCCAAAAGGTCATCCTTTTCATGAATAGCACTAATTAATTCATTTAATTTTTCTTTTTGTTCCATGTTAAGGTTGGCAAAAAGAATACGCAAATTATCTTCCTCATCACTAGCATTATCATCACTAGAGGTTTCATATTTAGTGGAGGATCTTGATTTTACCTTCTTTTTGCCGTCCTTTGCCATGAGGCACTTGTGGCCGACGTTGGGGAAGAGGAGTCCCTTGGTGACGGCGATGTTGGCGACGTCCTCGTCGTCGGAGGAGTCGCTTGAACTTTCGTCGGAATCCCATTCCCGACAAACATGCGCATCGCCGCCCTTCCTTTTGTAGTACCTCTTCTTTTCTCTCCTCTTGCCCTTCTTGTCGTTATCCCTGTCACTGTCACTTGATAATGGACATTTAGCAATAAAGTGACCGGGCTTACCACACTTGTAGCAAACTTTCTTGGAGCGGGACTTGTAGTCTTTCCCTCTCCTTTGCTTGAGGATCTGGCGGAAACTCTTGATGACGAGCGCCATTTCCTCATTGTCAAGCTTGGAGGCGTCTATTGGTTGTCGACTTGGGGTAGACTCCTCCTTCTTTTCTTCCGTCGCCTTGAATGCGACGAGTTGAGCCTCGAATGTAGATGGATCATCAAGCTCGTTCATCTTCCTCGAGCCTTCGATCATGCACTCAAAACTTACAAAATGCCCGATTACTTCCTCGGGGGTCATTTTAGTATATCTAGGATTACCACGAATTAATTGAACTTGAGTGGGGTTAAGGAAAATGAGAGATCTTAGAATAACCTTAACCATTTCGTGGTCGTCCCATTTTACGCTCCCGAGGTTGCGCACTTGATTCACCAAGGTCTTGAGCCGGTTGTACATGTGTTGTGGCTCCTCCCCTTTGCGAAGCCGGAACCGACCGAGCTCCCCCTCGATCGTTTCTCGCTTGGTGATCTTGGTGAGCTCGTCTCCCTCGTGCGCGGTTTTGAGCACATCCCAAACCTCCTTGGCACTCTTCAACCCTTGTACTTTGTTATACTCCTCTCTACTCAGTGAGGCGAGGAGTATTGTTGTCGCTTGAGAGTTGAAGTGCTCGATTTGGGCCACCTCATCCTCATCATAGTCTTCATCCCCTACGGATGGTACCTGTGCACCAAACTCAACAACATCCCATATGCTTTTGTGGAGCGAGGTTAGATGAAATCGCATTAAATCGCTCCACCTAGCGTAATCTTCACCATCAAAAGTTGGTGGTTTGCCTAATGGGACAGAAAGTAAAGGTGTATGTTTGGAAATGCGAGGGTAGCGTAGGGGGATCTTACTATACTTCTTGCGCTCTTGGCGCTTAGAAGTGACGGATGGCGCATCGGAGTCGGAGGTCGATGTTGATGAAGTGTCGGTCTCGTAGTAGACCACCTTCCTCATCCTCTTGTGCTTGTCACCTTTCCGATGCGACTTGTGGGAAGGAGATTTTTCCTTCTTCTCTTTGTGGTGAGAAGAAGATTTCTTCTCCTTCCCTTTGTTGGAGGAGATCTTCTTCTTCTCCTTCCTTTTGGTGCGGGACTCTTCCGATGAAGTGCTCCCGTGGCTTGTAGTGGGCTTTTCGCCGGTCTCCATCTCCTTCTTGGCGTGATCTCCCGACATCACTTCGAGCGGTTAGGCTCTAATGAAGCACCGGGCTCTGATACCAATTGAAAGTCACCTAGAGGGGGGGTGAATAGGGCGAAACTGAAATTTACAAATATAAACACAACTACAACCCGGGGTTAGCGTTAGTAATAAAGAAACGAGTCCGCGAGAGAGGGCGGAAAACAAATCCCAAGCGAATAAGCAAGTGAGACACGGAGATTTGTTTTACCGAGGTTCGGTTCTTGCAAACCTACTCCCCGTTGAGGAGGCCACAAAGGCCGGGTCTCTTTCAACCCTTCCCTCTCTCAAACGATCCACGGATCGAGTGAGCTTCTCTTCTCAAATCAAAGCCGGGAACCAAAACTTCCCCGCAAGGGTCACCACACAATTGGTGCCTCTTGCCTTGATTACAATGGAGTTATGATCTCAAGAACAAGTGAGAAAGAAAAGAGGCAATCCAAGCGCAAGAGCTCAAAAGAACACGACAAATCTCTCTCGCTAATCACTAGAGGCTTGTGTGGAGTTGGAGAGGATTTGATTTCTTTTGGTGTGTCTAGAATCGAATGCTAGAGCTCTTGTAGTAGTTGGGAAGTGGAAAACTTGGATGCAATGAATGGTGGGGTGGTTGGGGTATTTATAGCCCCAACCACCAAAAGTGACCGTTGGGAGGCTGTCTGCTCGATGGCGCACCGGACAGTCCGGTGCATACCGGACAGTCCGGTGCCCCCTGCCACGTCATCACTGCCGTTGGATTCTGACCGTTGGAGCTTCTGACTTGTGGGCCCGCCTGGGTGTCCGGTGCACACCGGACAGGTACTGTTTGCTGTCCGGTGTGCCAGTATGGGCGCGCCTGACTTCTGCGCGCGCTGCGCGCGCATTTAATGCGCCGCAGGTAGCCGTTGGCGCCGACTAGCCGTTGCTCCGGAGTTGCACCGGACAGTCCGGTGCACACCGGACAGTCCGGTGAATTATAGCGGACTAGCCGTTGGAGTTTCCCGAAGCTGGCGAGTTCCTGAGGCCGCTCCTCCTTGGCGCACCGGACACTGTCCGGTGTACACCGGACAGTCCGGTGAATTATAGCGCGAGTGCCTCTGGAAATTCCCGAAGGTGGCGAGTTTGAGCTGGAGTCCGGTGGTGCACCGGACACAGTCCGGTGGTGCACCGGACACTGTCCGGTGTACACCGGACAGTCTGGTGCTCCCAGACCAGAGAGCCTTCGGTTGCCACTTTGCTCCTTTGTTGAATCCAAAACTTGGTCTTTTTATTGGCTGAGTGTGAACCTTTTACACCTGTATAATCTATACACTTGGGCAAACTAGTTAGTCCAATTGTTTGTGTTGGGCAATTCAACCACCAAAATTAATTAGGGACTAGGTGTAAGCCTAATTCCCTTTCAATGAGCCAAGTCCGGGCAGGTCCAGACAAGGCGACATGAAAATATGTCACCATCACAACAGTGTTTCTACCTACTGCTGTGATAGTGGTGACGTACACCTGCAGGAACTCTGACGGGTTTGACGTACCGTCGTACTTTTCCGGTAGGTGTGGCCGAAACTTGGATGGCCATGACGCCGCGCGGAGATGATCCACAAGAGCGGCACAGCCTACGCCGGCCAAGGGGACACCCGGTTGGGACCGGGTGCCCATTGGGGCCTGCGGTGCTACCGCAGCGAAGTCTTGATCGAGGTTGTGACCCTCGATGTTTTGGCGGCGCTCGCGCGCCCTCTCTAAAGAGACCCGGGCGTCCTCTCCCGCACGCCTGCGGTTGAGTTCTGCCCGGAGGTCGTTGGTCTGTGCGCCCCTTACTGAGGGTGAGCGCACAGACGCCGACGCCTCGTGTTGGCGCCGGGATGATCGTGGCCTCAACCTGGTCGAGGTAGAATGTGCCATGCCGAGCAGTCGGTCGACATCGTCCCGCCACTGCTTCATGGCCCCCGGTGAGGCCGTGAAGCATGGAGGGTGACACAGCAACTCTCTGGCCGCTGACAATGCTCCCGGAGCCGCCCTGGACGGAGTCCGGGATGTCTGCGCGGTTGTATGCTGTCGTGCAGCATGCACAGCAGCAGTGCCCGGCACTGGGCGGTTGGGAACCTGTGGCGTGGAAGAAACAACTTCTTCCTCCACCAGGAAATCTGTTGAAGTCTCGGCGCGGTGCTTGACGATTTGCACCATCATGCTGAGCGAGGAAACAAGCAAAAACCTAATGCCTAGTCTTTAATTATAACATATTGAATATAGTCTAATTACAACATAAATTTACAGATGAGAACCAAATGAAGACTAACCTATTAATCCTAATTAGTTATTGATTCGCTCTACAATAAACATTTGATAATTATAGATTATTTAGACTTAAAAAATTATCTCGGCGTTTAGTCTTTAATGATATAATTAGTTTTATAATTAATTTATATTTAATATTCGTAATGCATATTCGAATATCCGATGTGACTAAAACCAAACACCCCCTCAGTGGTAGTCTGATATGGGCCTCCGTGTGCTGGCTGCCTGGCTCTGGCTTCTGCCATCACCACTCAGCAGTGCCAAGGCCCAGTGCCGACCGAGCCTTCCCCTCGCCTGATCTGCGCGTCCCTGTCCTCGGCTCCTGAGCACTCGCGTACTCGCTCGTCGCATCTGCCCACACTACCACTGGCCACACCGAAACCCTAGCTGCGCACCCAAATCGATCGATCCAGGGACGGCAGCGGCACGACGCGCCAAAATAGGTTCAGAACTAGCGTCGCGACAAAATCGGTTCACGACCGCCACGGTTGGACCAGCTGCGCCGTGGCCGTGCGGCTGTGCGGCCGGCATTGGCGCGCTGCGCGCTGCTTCAGGCCGGTGTGCCGCGCGGCTGGGCGACGTGAAACGGATTCACATCGTAGGAGCAGAACTTGCTGGTCGAGGTGGAGGCTTGCTGCGTGCAGCAGGACAGGGAGTCAGGGACAACAGGTTGTTTACTTGTTTATGCCTTCAGGGTTCTACCGCCTCATAACACGTCCTATTTTGAATTGCGCAAATTAGTATCTGAATGTCTTATTAAGTATTTATGTTCCATTCTGTAGATCCGTGCTAGACTTACTATCTTTGTTCCTCTTCCCAGTAAGGATATCCTCTACCATTTTCAAGGACTGAAGTCTCTATCCTTTAATGAAAGCTGCCTTGATTACCTCAAATTTTATTGCTAGTAGCATGCTCTCTCTGGATATGTGAACCGGTGTGGGTGTTTATGCGCTTCGTTGCTGGCCCTAGCCATGCCGATTCACTGTCTCCGGAACTGGCTGGGTGCCTGGGCGGTATAATTTTTCCTGATAGACCCATTGACACAATGGTATAAGCAGAATGCTGCAGAACATCGTGTGCCCATAGATGCCAAATATGGAGGCACCCAGGCAGAAATATTAATCACCTATCACCAGTGGCGGATCCAGAAACAGATCAAGAGGGGGGGGGGTACTAACCTAGCAAACAGGGACTGCTAGCAAATAGATCATCAAACCAAAATAAAAAAAAAGAAAATATGAAATAACCTTACGGCCTTACCTAGCACTAGCAGCCACAGTATGTCAGTATTGCACACTTAGCACAGTAGCACTCGGCCACTAGCACACTGCACACGGTTCAGCTTCAGCAGCAGTCGTCAGCTCCAGTCCTCCACGCCACGTCCACGGAGGCACGGAGCAGCAAAAACAAATGTGCTGTGTGCCCGAGGCTGAGGCCTGACTACCTGAGGGAGTAAGGGCGGTGGCCGGCGGGGACATGTCGTCATGCCAAGCGAGTGAGCGGAAGCGCTGATACAGTGAGACGCCTGACAGCGGCGGGCTGAGGGCTAGGGCGCAGCGCGTGTGGAGACCGGAGAGTGCTGAGGAGTGGGCGAGCGGCGGCTGGATCTGGGCGCATGCGGTGCGGACTGCGGAGAAGGGGCTGTTGAGCTGTCTTAATTTTTTTTGGACTTTTGTGGGCTGTATTCACTGCTATTGTTGGGACGTGATCTGGGCTGCAGCCCAGGCAGCCCCGGTTGTAAATCCGCCACTGCCTATCACCTTGTTTTGGCAAATTTAATGAATAATACTAGTTTCCCCCTCTGTTATTTGTAAGCACCATTTACCTTTGTTTATTGCTTTCAAATATTATCCAGCCTTTTATTCCTGTTACTGCCTACCACATTTGTTATTCTTATTCCTGTTGGAATTAAATTACTTTCTTGAGATGAAAAAAATGATTAGTGGATGCTATACACTAGTCGACCCTTCAAGTTTCTAGCAAGTCCAAAGTAATGGAATATGCGACAAAGAAAAGGAAGAAGTTAGAAAATTAGATTATACTGGTTGCTAACTTTAGATAACTTTGAGCTGTATGTATATTGAAGCTAGTTAGAAAGCTAGAAAGAGTGTTGTGCTAGCGTCGGATAGCCTTTAGCTGTGTATGTGTCTGTGAAGAGATAATAAAGATATTAGTTTGAAGAATGCCACATACCACTGATTTGCCATATCCAATTCCTAACAATTCCAACGTGCTTCTGGAGAGAATGGCAAATTGTTTCCGACCTGTGCTTATATGTAGGACCTAGCAAAAACTTGTGCTAGAATTGCAATAATAAGAAGTCATAGTCATCTAAGCTTATAGCTGTTATTTTTGTTTTTAGAAATCAGGAAAGAGAGAAATTAATATATTAACGATATGAAAGTACTAGAGTTGTGGCAGGACCGCAAGAGACTCTAGAATCCAAAGGTTTTAGACGCAGTAGAACTAAAATGGAATATATTAGATGTGATTTCGGCACTACTACACATGAGGAAGGAAATGTTAGTTTGGAAGGTCAAGTAATGCCTAGGAAGGACACCTTTAGGTGGTTAGGATCAATGCTACAGAGATACAAGGATATTGATGAAGATGTTAGCCATAGAATTAAGGGAACGTATCCTATGCGTAAGACACCCTTCGTACACATGCACAAAGTCAATCTAGACCCTTCGTCCAATGACCTTTGACTGACGTGTTTTACAAAAAACACATTCCACACTCTCCTCCCCCACACCTAGCTGCATATTTATAACTCCCCCGCATGCTCAGCCGAGGGTTGTTGAATGAAGGGTTCGCATTGACTTTGTGTATATGTGCATGAAGGTGGTCTTGTGCATAGGATACATTCCCTAGATTCAAAGCATGGTGGATAAAGTTCGGTCAAGCATTTGATGTTCTATATGACAAGAGGGTACCACAGAAGTTAAAAAGCAATTTTTATAGGACAATGATTAGACCTGCTATGTTGTATGGTGCATAATGTTGGCCTACAAAAAAGCCGACATGTTCAACAGATAAGCGTTGCAGAAATGTGTATGTTGCGTTGGATTTGTGGCCATACAAAGGGATTGAGTCTGGAATTATGATATACATGATAGGCTAGGGATAGTATCAATTGAAGAAATATTTGTCCAACATCGGTTGAGATGGTTTGGACATGTCCAACTGAGACTTTTAGAGATGCCAGTGTGTAGTGAGATCCTAAGACGCAACATGGGAAGAGACAGGAAAAGAAGACTTGAAATGATGAAATGTACTCAAAGATTTAGCCTTGAATAGGAGTGCATGGAAAACAACTATCTATATGCCCGAACCTTAACTTATGAGTTTTGTTGGGTTCTTAACTCTAGCCAATCCAACTTGCTTGGGACTAAAAGGCTTTGTTGTTGTTGTTGTTGTTATATATGAAAGTACTTTTGATGATATTGGACTTGTGCCAGTTCATGTTATACAACTCAGCACTTGCAAATAGATAAAATGACTGGGTAAACATACTTTGAAACCCATGTACGAAAGTACCATCTGATTTATTATTCTGGAAGGACTAATTGCTTTGTTACAAGGTACCTGCAGCAACATTTATATCTGATCTGCCCGTTTCTTCTGGAAATCTAAGATCTAGGAAACTCTTGGCTTCTTGAAACTGACTCATCTGGCAAGGATACCTTGCGACATTTGCATATCTATTACTGTAGATACGTTTAAATCTTTCTTGTGATGCTTTTTTAAGTTGACACTGACAATTAAAATTGCTACTTTAACTTGCTTATGCTACTAGCATCACTATCTCATGTTCCTAGTTATTAAGCTAGAAATCTGCACAACAATTGGTTTATTATTTCCTAATCTGATATTTCTTCTTTGATACTAATAGAAAAAAATGCTAAAAATGATGCATTAATCAATAAGAAATCATATGTTTTGACTCCTTGTCCCATTTTTATACCACAACACTGATGGATCTCTCCCCATCTTTTTCAGATTTTAGCAAAGTATGAGCTGTGAACTAGTGTTAGAGGAAAGCACGAAGGAAATAGTGGCATAAAACTTGATTTGTCTAAAGATAAATTGGTTTCTTAAAATGGCTCAGCAAATGGCTTCAGTTCATTTGAATGATACAACAGTTGTTGATGCCAAGCCCTTGCGTACATTGACTCCCATGTTCCCTGCACCACTAGGGCTTCACACGTTCACTCCTCAGAACTCACCTTCAGTTGTTTGTGTGACCCCATTTGGACCATATGGTGGAGGGACTGAATTGGGGATGCCTGCTGTTCCACCAATGTTTGCAGCGCCTGTACCTGCTGCAGGAGCAGAACCCAGCCAGAGACAGCCGCATACAGCTAATATGAACGGAGGAGACACTGAATTGGGGATGCCTGCTGTTCCACCAATGTTTGCAGCGCCTGCACCTGCTGCAGGAGCAGAACCCAACCAGGGACAGCCACATACAGCTAATATGAACGGAACTGCAGTCAACAGTTCGGTCACATCTTTGCAAACTCCTTCAGCTGCCACACAGGAATCTGGTAAGAGGAAGAGGGGCAGGCCAAAGCGTGTGCCTGATACTACTGTTTCTTCGGCTCCTTCAGCTCCTCTGGCTCCTACTATTTCTCCAGTTCCTTCACTTCCTGTGGTTACTCCAGTTCCTTCAGCTCCTCAGGAATTGAACACTATTGTTTCCCTGACGCCTTCTTCAGACGCCCCACAAGAATCTGGCAAGAGGAAGAGGGGACGGCCCAAACGTATACAAGACGTTCCTGTAATGGTTCCTCTGACCTCGCAAGGAGATAGCACATCTGTTATTCAGACACTTCCAGGGTCCAGTGTACATGAATCTGGTACGAGAAGGGGACGTCCCAAACGTTTGCAGGATAGTTCAGATATTGTCACTCCAATTGACTCAAAAGATAGTGAGTCCTCTCCCCAGCCACCTATTGCCGCACCTGCCGAAAGTGGTAAGAGGAAGAGGGGACGTCCAAAGCGCATTGATGGTTCCGTGACTCCTTCAAGTCATTCTGTTTTTTCAATAGATGATGATGCTGTTGACACGATGAAACGTGGACGACCTAGGAAAATTGATACCAAACTGTTACAGTTTCCATCTTTATTTTCAGATGATCCTAGACAAACTGCAGATAATGTACTCATGATGTTTGACGCCCTGCGACGCAGACTTATGCAGATGGATGATGTGAAACAAGCTGCAAAGCAGCAGCCTAACTTGAAAGCTGGGAGCATCATGAACAATGCTGAACTTCGTGTCAATAAGGACAAGAGGATAGGAGAGGTTCCAGGTGTTGAGGTTGGTGATATGTTCTACTTCAGAATTGAGATGTGCTTAGTGGGGTTGAATAGTCAGAGCATGGCAGGGATAGATTACATGTCTGCCAAGTTCGGTAATGAGGAGGACCCTGTAGCTATTAGTGTTGTGTCAGCTGGTGTATATGATAACACTGGAGATGATCCAGATGTTCTAGTTTATACTGGACATGGCATGTCGGGTAAGGATGACCAAAAACTTGAGAGGGGTAATCTTGCACTAGAGAGGAGTTTGCATAGAGGTAATCCAATCAGAGTCATTCGTAGCGTAAAAGACTTGACTTGTCCAACTGGCAAGATTTACATATATGATGGTCTTTACAAGATCAAAGAAGCCTGGGTAGAGAAAGGGAAATCTGGTTTCAATGTGTTTAAACACAAGTTGCTTAGGGAACCTGGCCAACCTGATGGCATTGCAGTGTGGAAGAAGACTGAAAAATGGAGGGAAAATCCATCATCTAGAGACCATGTTATATTACTTGACATATCATATGGTGTGGAAAATAACCCTGTCTGCCTTGTAAATGAGGTTGACGATGAAAAGGGCCCTAGCCGCTTCACTTATACAACTAATTTGACATATGGGAATTCTCTCAGCTCGATGAGAAAGATGCAAGGTTGCAAATGCATAAGTGTATGCCTCCCTGGTGATAACAACTGCTCCTGTACGCATCGAAATGCTGGTGACCTTCCTTACAGTGCTTCAGGCATACTTGTTAGCCGAATGCCCGTTTTATACGAGTGTGGTGATTCCTGCACATGTTCACAAAATTGCCGGAACCGAGTTGTACAGAAAGGTACGCAGATCCGTTTTGAAGTTTTTAAGACAGGAGATCGTGGTTGGGGCCTCCGTAGTTGGGATCCAATTCGAGCAGGCACATTTATCTGTGAATATGCAGGTGAAATCATTGACATAAATAGAGTGAATGGTGAAGATGACTACATATTTGAGACTTCTCCTTTAGAGCAGAATTTAAGATGGAACTATGCACCGGAATTGCTGGGTGAGCCTAGTCTTTCTGACTCAAATGAAACACCAAAGCAGCTGCCTATAGTCATCAGTGCAAAACGAACCGGCAACATAGCTCGCTTTATGAACCACAGCTGCTCACCTAATGTGTTTTGGCAACCAGTTCTGTATGATCATGGTGATGAGGGATATCCACATATTGCATTCTTTGCAATTAAGCATATTCCTCCAATGACAGAGCTTACCTATGATTATGGTCAGAACCAGCGTAATAGTATTCAAATGGGAACCCATTCTGGTTTTCGGAAGTCTAAAAGTTGCTTATGTTGGTCCCCGAAGTGTAGAGGTTCCTTTGGCTAATAACCAGCCCTATAAGGAATATATTGGATCATAATACTCCATTTCAAAGGTTAGTGATTTTCAATTGCTTTCTTGTCATACATTTTCCAAAAATACCATGTCTCCTGCAACCATTGACTTAAAGAGTTCTTGTGCCAGTAGAGTTCTTTTGACCTTATGATTCTGCCTTGATGATGCATGTGATGCTGATGATATATTGGCACAACATTCCAATAGGAAAAAGTGAATTCTGAACTCACAAGTTATGGTAGTTAAACCCTGTTTTGTTTATATTGCCTGTTTTTTTACATCCGAAAATGTGCTTTGGCCCATCTTCGTCCCTATTCTTTGGCTGATAAAAGTGGCCATTTTTGCCAAATTCTAGGAGTTGAGAAACCCAAAATATAAAGTGCAAACAGTGGTGTTAGAAATTTCCATTGAACTGGATGACATGCTGATGCCAAGCAGGCTGATCAATACTCGTTAGGGAGGTTTGGACCTTGAGTGAACCACTTATCAAGGTTTGGACATGTTGTAGCAACCTTTTAGGAGTTGCAGCAGCCAAAATCCCACTGGAAGAGGCATCCACTAAGGCTCTAACTAACTAACTAACTAAATTCAGCACTGTGCAACAGCTACCATAAACAAGGCTCTAATATGACTAGTTCTTTTAGCCTTTATGTTTGCAGTGGTTTTGGAAAATACATGATGAGATGTGTTATTTAATTCTGTACCAATTTTCTCGCATCATTGAAACTCCAGATATGATATAATGCTTCTTGTCCTCATCTAAGATCTCCAGAGCCCTTATAAATTTATGCCCTTCTCACAGCATTCTAATTACTTAGCTTATTGATCTTATGTGCTTTTATATAATTGCATTGATGACCATCACGAGAGCTGCGTATCTTTTATTTTCAGTTACACCTAAGATATCTGCTGGTCGACTTTTATATTCAGCTCCCAAAAATCTGTCACAAGTTTGTGAGAGCAACTGAATTGTCTTTACCAGCAGAAGCAGCCCGTCATGGTGGCCTGTATGAAGCAGCAGGGGTCTCCTATGTCCTAGGTGTTCCATGCACCATCGAATAAATCCACCCCTCTTCATGTTAGAATGGGAAACGGGGATGTGTTTTGCACAAATTATCTGTCATGCAGTCGTCGTATTAAGTTTTCTTGAACTAGTTTGTAGTCATCCTCAGAGAATGCATGATGTGCACTTTGTAGTAATATATGCAGGTTGTTATCCCACCTACTATATAACCATCAAAATTTCAGTGTTTGTACAGGACGCCCTATGTAGTGGCGCTGCTTGCAAATGTTAGTTAGTACACTGATATTCCATAATTTTACTCCTTTCCAAATTAATTCAACTTATAAAATTATTCTAAGTCAAATTATTGTAAGTCTGACCAAATCTAGGTTTTAGTTTTTTCAAGTAAAACTATCTAAAATTTGATCAAATTTGTACACTGAAATACTAATATTTATATGACCAAGTAAGTATCATTAAATTCGACGTGCAACATTTTCATAGCATGCCTATTTGATGTCATAAATGTTAGCAAAATTTTCTATATATTTTCCAGAAAGTTTGATTTAGAACAAAACAAAAACAAGCCTTTTTTTGGCATGTAGAGAGTACAAAAATTCTACTCACTTCGTACAAAAATAATATTCATTCTAGGGTGTTAATAGATTCATATAATATTTGATGTATTTTATATGTGTCTAAATGTATTGTCATCCATTTAAATATGAACATAAAAATTCAAAGTTAAAACGGATTGTATAATGGAATGGAGGGAGTAATATTTATATCATAAATTTATTATCTCTACTATATTTAAGTGTGAGTTTTTCGTGCGTCGTTGACTCCGTCCCTAGAGGCCTAGACACCCTCGTTCACTCAACGTTTAAATACAGGCTCTCGTTTGCTTGGGTTTACAGGAAGCGTTGGTTTAAAGTTGAGGGCGAGTCTTATATACACCCATTCTATCTACGACTGTATAGATGTATGTAGTCAGTAGGAAACGGGTGATTGATGTACCTAGTGTGTGGGCGGTGGGCCTACTCGATGACAAATGCTTCTCGTTCAGATGACGTGGACATCTTTGCTCTATATAAAGTGCTACTCATGTGATATAGAAACTACAACAATGTATGAGTTTCTGACTAGTCATTAGGTAAATTATGAAATACATGTTCATACTGCAAAAAATGTTATGCAATCAAGATTTTTTGTGCAATTTTTATGTAGTTAAACTACTAAAAGTTATGAAAAATTCTTAAATTTTTATATACCTTATTGTTTACTCTGTTAATATTTTAAATTTCTGGTTTTAGTTCCTCCTATATTAAGCGATATAAAAATAGAAAATCCGTTTGTTTTTAATCCTTTTATGTTGGATATATTTTTATATCTCTTAATATATGATAAATTAGAATTTAAAATTTAATATATTGGTAGAGTAAATAATGAAATACATATATTCTTTTTAAGTTTTTTTTTTGGTTTTTGATAATTTGATTGCATGGTGACTGTACGAGAACTTTGATCGCATAGTTTTTATATTTTATAATATATTTATTTAGTTTTATAGATGTTAATTTTTATAAAGTTGGTTAAATTTAAAATTCTAGATTAGAATTATTCTTAAAACTAATTTATTTAATAATAGAGAGAATACATTAGTTAGCTTTACTTTCTTAATAGGGGGTGACAGATTTTTTATAGTTGAAATATTATTGCCTCCGCTATTTGACGCTTGGTCTGAAATCTTAATTCCGATCTTTGAAGGGAGAAAATAGTGAAGTCATAACTCAAAGATTGTAAAGTCATGCTTGGATTCATCCTTCAGAAAGAAACTCCTATAAATGAAACTAGTTTGCATTGCTATATATCGTAACTTTATTTAAATGAGATAATTATCTAAACATGTTCTAAACCTTTACAATGAGCATTCGAAAGTGCTAAGTTACAAAGAAGGTGACGACATGTCTTACTCATTCAGGCCTCACATCCGTCGTGGGCGACAACGCCACGCCGGGTGCCTACACCGACACCATTGCTCTCCTCAATCAAGCAACTACAATCTCGAATTGAACCTAAATAATCCTAAATTTACCAGATAAAAAAATCCATGCATCTCAATTGATAACCTGACAACTTTGTTGTGTTGACACATGGTAGCCCCATCTGCACGCACATTGTCTTGATTACGTCGCTGCCTGCCTGCACACACACTTCACTGGTGTACAGGTATACATATCCAAATGGGTTGGGTTTGTTGGGCGGCCTGTGGCTCGATATTATTTAGCTTGGTCTGAGCAAGCTCGACCTATTGTTCATTGGGCTCATGCCGTTACGACCTGATCACCATGTCATGCTGGACCTTAGGTGCGACACGACGGACTAGACCTAGTACAGATCGGTTTTATTTGTTCCCTGTTTTCTCATAAAATTATCTATATTGTGCTTGAGTATAAAATAAGAAACATAAAAAATTGTGTGTTTTATTGGCTAGATAAGTGTGAAAGTGGAGCCAATAACCAAGCTTCAAACCTGAGCCGCGCGTAGTTTTATCTTATGTTTGCAGAAAGCAGGGAGAGGTGACGCACGAATGGAGATAAATTTAGAATGGTGTTTGTAATTGATATAGACTTGTATTGTGTTTTCATAGTACATACAAGCCACATTCTCTCGATGAAGGTAATATGCAAACATATTTTTACATGGCAATCACAATCGTCTCTTTCAAGCATATTTAGCTCTTAAGAAATCATTGATATATCGACAAATTCTTTAACTTTGTCAACAATTATGTCCCGATGTTGCGGGATGCATAACTATTGTGTTATGTTGACGATAAGATCAAGTCCACATCGACAACAATCACCGTTACCAATGAAGACAAAGACGAAAGCCATGCCAAATCCAGGATATGCGACATGCGTTGTTGAACCACCAAATGTTGACATAGATTTTGAATTACTTGTCAAAGAAATACTTGTATTATATTGTGATTGAGGAAATAATCGCTGAAGTTTGGAAAGTGATAAAAGATTCTTTCACCTCACAAACTCAAGCCAAGGTGGCAAATCTAAGATTTGCGCTAACAAACAAAAAGAAAGGAGATAATAGCACAATTCTTTGGTAAGATGAAGTATTGCAGATGAACTAGCCACAATAGGGAAGATACTTGATAACAAAGAGATTATTATATATATATATATTTAATAACCTTGATGTTGATTATACCCCACTAGTATTATCAAGAGTAGACCGATTTCAGTCAATGAACTGTATACTCAAGCTCTTGGCTATAAGAGGCATAAAGATATGCTGATCGATGAAGAACAACAATTCTTTCCATTTGCAAACTCGGCCATGTGTGGCCATTGCTGTGGTCGTGGCAAAAGCTATGGTAACAAAGCAGGAAGCACCTTCTATCGAGGACATAACCGAGGAGGTGGTCGTAGGGGAGACTACACTAGGCCAAAATGTGGCTCTTCAAATTAAGGCTAGCAGCCATGATGTCAAATATGCGGCAACAAATTATCAGTCATTGCTACGTCGATATTATCAAGTTTTCTAGAAAGAGGATACATTTGTAGATCTACAATGATTTTCTATGAAGTGGGTATAAACTGGTATACAGATACAAAAGCAACCAATCATCTCAAATGAGAGTTAGATAAGCTAACTATATGTAATAAATATGAAGGTCAAGATCAAGTTCATGTTGCAAACAAAAAGGTACGCATATTAGTCATGTCGGTAATACTTTAGTTTATTCCCCTAACTAAACTTTGCATCTCAAAATGTCCTTTATGTTCATAGCTCAAAGATAAATCTCAATTTAATTCATAAACTTGCTGAACTTAATATTGTTTTCTTTAAATATCATCCATGGTATTTCTATATTAAGGACCGAGCCATGGAAAACACAATTCTTGAGGAAAAATGTGAGGGGTCTTTATCCAATCAAACCTATTACTAAGAACATCTACATGCATGCTTTTGTAGCAACCAAGCTATCAATCGAGTATTGACATAGTCATTTAGGTCATCCTTCATTTGTTATGGTAGACTATGCCTTAAAGAATAATGAGCTTCCTAGCTTAGTTATAAGCTACTGGATAGGTTTGGAAACTAGATTGTATAATTTCTTTATGGTAGGGATATTAACACTTAGTTAAAACCACAGTGGCACATACGATAGCTTGATTTTATTGCATAGGTTTTGATTGAGAGAAAATTAGAGACCATAGTTTAGAGAGAAATTAGATTGCTTAATTCACCCCCACTCTAAGACGTCACCGGTCCTTACAAAAAGATTGGTACCTGATACAACTAGTTGTATAGAATGCATTTCTTCATGGTGTTCTAAAATAAGAAGTTTATTTAAGCAACCACTTGGATATACAGACAAACAATTGCCTAATAATATGTACAAAATGGGTAAAGCCATTTACGCTTCCCAATAGACTATCTCCAGTAGCTTACCCATCCTCGTCCCTATATTCAAAATCCACTTTGTAAACGGTGTAGTCTATAGTGCAAAACAATGTTTTGGGTGATCATATGGGTGGACATAGTCTTAGAGAATTGTATTCAAGGTTAAGTACAAAATTGCAACACTTAGGCTTTACTCCATCAAAGGAATATGCATTATTGCTTATTTATCAGAAGTTTAGTATCACAATTTATATGCTTATTTATCATAGTTTCAAGCTTATTTAGTGAAGCAATTTCTTCATTGCCTTGCATTAAGAGATCTTGGAGATCTACATTTTTTTCTTAGAATTGAAGTTTAAAAGGTTTATGACAAAGTACCTAGGAGTGTAATGTGGTGGGCCTTGGAAAAACACAAAGTAGCAACAAAGTACATCAATCTTATTAAAGATATGTACACTAATGTTGTGACAAGTGTCCGAACAAGTGATGGGGACACCGATGACTTTCCAATTAACATAGGACTACATCAAGGGTCGGCTTTGAGCCCTTATCTTTTCGCTTTGGTGATAGATGAGGTCACAAGGGACATACAAGGAGATATACCGTGGTGTATGCTTTTTGCCGATGATGTGGTACTTATTGAGGAGAGTAGGAGTGGTGTTTCGCAAAAGTTGGAATTGTGGAGGCAGACGCTGGAAGCAAAAGGTTTTAGGCTTAGTAGGTCTAAAACAGAATATATGAAGTGTGATTTCAGTGCCATGGGGTATGAAGATGGCAATGTTAGTCTTGATGGGCAAGTGGTACCCAAAAAAGACACTTTTCGTTACTTAGGATCAATGCTTCAGAAGGATGGAGACATCGATGAGGATGTCAGTCATAGAATTAAAGCTGGATGGTTGAAGTGGCGGCAAGCGGCAGGTGTCTTATGCGACCCCGGGTGCCACACAAACTAAAAGGCAAATTCTACAGGACAGCAATCCGGCCGGCTATGTTGTATGGAGCAGAATGTTGGCCCACTAAAAGACGACATGTCCAACAACTATGCGTGGCAGAGATGCGTATGTTGCGCTGGATATGTGGCCACACAAGGAGAGACCGAGTCCGAAATGATGATATACGAGAGAGGGTAGGAGTGGCGCCAATTGAGGAGAAGCTTATGCAACATCGTTTGAGATGGTTTGGACATATCCAACGAAGATCTGAGGAGGCACCAGTGCATATCGGAATAATTAGACGTCCCGAGAATGTGAAGAGAGGTAGAGGTCGACCAACCTTGACGTGGACAGAGGCTGTGAAGAGGGACCTGAAGGAGTGGAATATTGATAAAGAGCTCGCCGTGGATAGGAAGGGGTGGAAGTGTGCGATTCACGTGCCAGAACCTTGATTTATAGTTTTCGCTTTTCCTCTTTAATCGTTTGACCTTTTCTTGTGCCCATTTAGATCTTGCTGGTTCTTGTGGGTTTTATCTCTTTTATGTGTTTCCCCGTTTCATCGTTTTTCGGTTCTCCTTTGCCTTTGTTTCCCCTTTTTTCTCTTTGGGGGTTGAGCTCTGAGGTTTTCATACGGGGTTTCATCTCTAGCCTACCCCAACGTGCTTGGGACAAAAAGGCTTTGTTGTTGTTGTTTTGTTGTTGTTGTTGTTGTTGTTGTAATTGAAGTTTAAAAGGTTCATGATGGTTTCGTTTTTTCATAAGAGAAATATACCTGTGATATCTTAAAATGTGTCAACATGAGCAACTATCAACCAACTTCTATTGCTCTCACTGTACTCGACAAATTATATGCATATAATGGTGATTCTCTCGGTCCTAAAGATAGTACAAATTCTAGAAGTATTATTGACACTTTGCAATACTTGACTGTCATTGGGCTTGATATAGATTATGTAGTCAATAAAGCATATCGATATCTTCGTGCACCTACAATAGTTTATTGAACATTTATTAAGAGAATTCTTAGATTTATTCAAAAACAATTATTATTGGTTTGTTATTTCAGAAGTCAATCTTGGCCATGCTAAGTGTGTTCTCAGATACAAATTGGGCAGAGATTGTCATGGATGATAAAAATTTAACAAGAGATTTTGTAATATTATTCAATAACAAGATCCTCAAAGAAGCCAATTATAAATTAATGACCAATGCAACTGCTGAAGTAATCTCATTGTAGTCGATTCTTAGCAAACTTAGAGTAAACGATGAAATACCATGTTTGTGGTGTGATAATTTAGGTGCAACATATCTGTCAGCAAATGTAGTCTTTCATGAAAGAGTTAAGCATATGGAGATTGATTATCATTTTATTAAAGAGAGAGTAGCACACAAGACGCTTGAAGTTTGGCTGGTATCATCTCAAGATCAACTAACTAATGGCTTTACAAAAACTTTTAACACAATTTAATTTGGTTAAGTTATGATTCAGAGAGATGTTACAAGGGAACTCCTCTATAGATAGAATTTGTTGCATACATAGTAATCCAACCAAACTTAACTATTTGTATAGATAGAAATGTTGAAGATAAACCCGATATGGTAATTATAGCCGATATGGACTTATATTGTGATCCCGTAATATAAATATAAGCCACAACCTCTCTATGGAGATAGTACTCTAATATATTTTCGCATCGTACTTTCATAATAAAGTTACCAAAAATTCAAACAAATTATTAATTCTTCTAAAATAAAATTAAGATGCTTGTAAACTATTATTTCATCTTAAAATATTGAAGATCTTTATTTGTTTTGGTTCAAACCATCCAAAGTTCATTCAAGTTTTATGAAAAAATAATAGTATTAGTATTTACGATATCAAATGAGCTTCTGTAGATATATTATTAAACTATTTTCATATTCTTACTTCTTTGACACCGTAGATGTTAGCACTGTTCTCTACAAATTTTGGTAAAATCTAGGATGGTTGAATTTGAAAATTCCTTATCTTTCTGGACCGGTTATGTCCTTTCACTATACAATCGGATAATTGATATTTATGCATATGCTTTTCAGAAGGGGAGTTGGAATATTGCGCTCAGTTTGTAACACATATAGTTTAGCTCCTGTTAAGATCGAGCAGCCCACTTTTATCCTGCAGATAACGACAAGCTGGAATTTCAAAGTCACTGGGTTATTCGTCATAAAGTTCTCAATCGATCAACGGCCTATTATATCCTTCTTCAGTTCCAAATTATAAACATTTTATTTTTTTCATATCTATAACTTTTACGACATATCTAGATATATTTATTAAGTACTCTTTTTGTTTCAAAATAGTATTCATTTTAACTCTTGATTTTTATGTCTATATTCAAATAGATGATGATGAATCTAAACACATGTCAAGCACATGCACGAAGTACTGTATGAATATATTAATTTGCTAAAACAAATTTTAATTTAGGATTCAAGGAGTACATAGTAAAAGCTATGAAATACTACAACTATAATTTAGAATGGAGAGAGTACATGGCTTACATTATATGTAAACCAAAACATTATATAAAATGGATTTTTTACAGATGACCCATTAGTCTGTACACTTTGCTCAGTTCTACCCTTCTCCAAATTGTCTACTCAGTTTTCTCCTCTTACCTCAAACTTTCCCCTTTCGCACCCTTTAAATGTTGTGTGCGCCGGAGAATCGTCCGACAGCGCGCGTTGGAGCCGCAATCGGATAGACGAAGCTAGAGGCGATGACGTCGACCGTAGGAAAATGGCCGCGCCAGAGTTGCAGCCGGACATTCCCTTTCGATTTGGGACAACGAAGAGTGAGAAAGGGGAAAGAGAATGGCCCCTACTTGTAAGAGCGAGGAGTCCCACTTGTAAGTCTTCGGGCCCACGTGTAAGGAGCGCAACTGATCGCGTTGAAGGAGCAAAGTGGGAGCTGCTGGCGGCAAGAGTGTTGGTGGCGTCAATGGAGGAGCGCCAACAGCAGAGCGCGGCTGCAGGGGGGGGCCGACGGTGGTGCTAATGGAGCCGGGGCGGTAGGGTGCAACTGTAGCGGCGACGGGCAAACAGGTAAGGCAACCAAAACTATGTAGGAACCCAAAACTTCCTCTAATTTTACATTTATTTCACATACACATAATATATCACATACATATCACCATAACCACATACATACAGTTCCATACACACATCATATCACATACAACTTCAAACACATATATCACAATCAACACAACTTCAACAAATTAACTCAATTCGACAAGTTCATTCATTCAATTTGTTCGATTCATTCAATAAGTCCATACATCCATCAACAATGTTGGAACTTGCTCTCAGCAGCAAGGAGGCCAACAAGGGTGAACAGTGGCGACAACAGGGTTACGTGCTCTGGGGCAATAGCTCTGTTAATCTCGCCTCTCACGGGCACTGTGCGGGGGTATTTATAGGTATCCAAGTGCCCAGCGCCTTGTGTTAAGGACGCATGTGCCCTCAGACACCTAGTTTATCCCCGGAATATTCCCATAAAGCAGGGTTACAAGCTGTAATTACAAGTATGCCTTTACAAATTAGGCCCGTAACACAAAGGCGGCCACGCAGGGCCCGTTACAATGGGCCAGATCACATGTGGGCCTAGGGACTGAATGAAGCCGAGCCGCGGGAAGGCGTTGCCGTAGGCCTTCGTCAAAGTGCCGAGTCGAGCGAAGGGTGTCCCTGCCTGCTTTGTCTCTGTCAGACCAGCGACTGTGGCGGAGGCCTAGAGCGAAGGGTGGCGTCTTTGCCTTCGCCCCAACATTTGCCCTCCGAGGGACCAGTTCGACAAAGTCACCTGGTGCCGAAGACGTCGCTAGATGGCGGAGACGCTGCCCTCGCTCGAAGTGGTTCCGCGGGGGTTTTTGATGTGACCGTTGATGGACGGCGTACTGTTGGATTGCGGGTTTCCCGAAGCGTCGCGCTCTGTCGGATTGCGGGTTTCCCGAAGAGCCGCGCCTGCCTATAAAAGGGGGCGAGGGTCGGCGCTGTTTGAACTCTGCCTTCCGCGCTCCGTATAAACCCTAGCCGCCCGCCGTCCTGCCGTTCCTCTTCTTCCGCTGCTCCTTTTGCTCGCCGGAGTTCTGGCTCGAGTGAAGCAAACCGCCCGCCGCCGCCGACGGTACGTAGCAATGCCGTCCTCTTCTTCTTCCGCCGACACCATGCCGCCGGCCGCCGCCTCGTCTGAGGAGACGTTGAGTAACGTGATGGTGGAGGAGTTGCGCGTCGGCGACTCTGTTGATTTCGGTGTGTCACGGATGACGTCAGCCCGCGTTGAAGATATGCAGCGGTTGGGCTACTTTGGCGGCGGAGTTGCTCGTGCTCCGGGGACAGAGGAAGTCCCCGAGCCGGAGGGTGAGTTGGTCGTTTTCGAGGCGTTCTTCTCCGCCGGTCTCCGCTTG
This sequence comes from Zea mays, assembly GCF_902167145.1. Taxonomy (NCBI): domain Eukaryota; kingdom Viridiplantae; phylum Streptophyta; class Magnoliopsida; order Poales; family Poaceae; genus Zea; species Zea mays. Next base: position 20,983,373 of record NC_050102.1, read on the forward strand.
CCTGCGCACCGGTTTGTTGGCGAAGTCCTGCGTAGATTCAACGTTCAAATACATCAGCTGACACCGAATGCTATGGTGGCGCTGGCGAAGTATGTCTGGGCGACGACTTCGTACGGCGGACAGCCATCGGTTGAAGTTTTTGCGAAGAATTATTGTTTGCATTGGCAGAAGAGGATGGTGGGGGACGGAGTTGCCCAGTTCGGGTCATGCACATTCACGCCGAAGACCGGCAAGACCACAATGCCAGTAGTGGAGTTGGTTCCGTGCGCCCGCAACAAGTGGGGCAATTGGAATGAATTTTGGTTTTACGTTGCTGAGGGTACTGTCGAAGACCATGAGGGACTCCCCGTGTCTGAGATGTGCTCTCATTATTACTCTGCGTATCCGCCTTTTGAAGTGGCAGAAGAGGATGCAGACGAAGGGGCCCTTTGGTGCGCCGCCGGTCATAGCAGTGGGCGTGATTTAGTTGAAGAGTTCGTGGCTTACGGGGTCTGGCCCTTGGCGCACGGCTGGGCGCTGGGCGAAGTGTGCCCTCGCCAGATGCCCTTTCACGGAGGAAGGGTGGTGCGAAGTCCTGCCTTCGCACTGAATTTGCGAAACCGTGACCCGGCCGCCTTTGTGCGTGATGCGGAGGACTTGGCGGTACGGCTCGTGGGACGTTACGTGCCGAGGACGGAAGGCCAGCGCAGCTTTGATATCCGCGGGTCAAATGACCATTTGAACAGGGTCTTCGAACTAAATCAACTGCCGTACGACGGCTACCCTGGTCAAGACGAAGCGGACCGCCGTGGGAAGAAACCGGCGGTGGAGACTGGAGGCGACCCTGCGCTGGCGGCCGCCCCCTCCTCAAAAAAGAGAAAATTAGGTACTGCGATGGGAGGACTTGGGGTGTCTGATAGTTTTGCTAGAGAGTTAATGAGGACGTGTGCGGCCCCGAGGGAAAGGATGTCTTCGCCCGAGCTCCGGGAGTCTTCGGCTCGGATGCTGAGGGTTACTGGGGGTTGTTGGCTTAGAAATGTTCCTATCCCCTGCGCGGCTGAGGAGGACTGTTTTACATCTCGTATGGTTCATCAGTGGAGAGTTTTTCCTTACGGGCGAAATATCGGTGCTGTTGTGTGGGCAGAGATGGACAAGGATCGCCAAGGGGCGGCGCAAAAACGCCAGGCGACTGTCAGGGTTCACGAAGCTCGGCCGAAAAGGCAGCGGGGAACTGCGAAGGCTGCGGCCTCCGGCGGAGGCAAGCCGCCGCTGGCGGCGAAGGCGGGCGCCTCTGCACCTAGCAAGGCGCCGGAGGCAACGGCGGGCGCCGGGGGCTCCAAGCTGACGAAGGTGGTGCCGCCGGCCAGCGGAGTGACGGAGGCTTCGAAGGCGGCCCGAACGTTGCCGCCGCCGGGCAAACGCGTTGCCGACTTCGGCACCGAGATTAATGTGGACGATTATCTTGGGGGTAAGTCTTTATATATATATATGTGTATATATATATATATTTAATTCGCTGATGCGTTGCAGGGTCGGACGAGGGCCAGCTTGCCATAGTTGCGCCTGCCGTGGCGATCGCGACGGCTGCGCTAGCGCCGAAGGCAAAGGGCGAGACCCTTGGCGCCGGAGGCGAGGTGTCGGCCCTCGCGATGGTCAGGGACGAGGCGGGCGTGGCGACCCGCCGGCTGAAGGGAGTGACGGAGGCGCTAAGTCAGGCGACGGAGGCGCTGAGTCAGGTCCGCTGAGCTATGCCCTCTCCACCCCCCCTTCTTTTTTTTATTAAGGCCACGGCCTTACATGTGCACTGCAGGTGGCTGACTTCACCAGCCGTACTGCGTCGGGGGCCCTTACGGCAGCCTTGTCTGCCGAAGTCGAGAGACTTCGGACGCAACATGCTGATGCTGTCCGTGAAAAATCGGCCTCCGACAGCAAGTGCCGCAAATTGGCGGACAGGGTGGCCGCCCTGGAGAAGGAGAAGGCTGACCTCCGGCGCCAGCTGGCGGGGGAGAGGAGGGAGGCCAACGAAGCCATCGCCAAAGAGCAGGCTGCGCAGGCGGAGGCCAGGCTGGCGCGGGCGGAGGGCAATATTGCCAAGGAGCTCGCCGGAGAGCTGCAGGGGCGGCTTACTGCCCTGGAGAGCCGCGCGGAGGGGGCCGAGGCCGCGATGCGAGCGGAGGCCGAACGGACGCGCACGCAGCTCATGGCTGCATATCGCGAGCTGGGTGCGCGGACCGGTGACTTCGAGGTGCCGGAGCGAGAGGCCGGGCTTCGCTGTCTGGAATGGGTGCAGGAGGAGCTGCAGGAGCTCCCTACTGTCTTGGAGGGGTTAATGTCGTTCACCTCCCTGGTCACCTGCGAGGCGGCGATGAACGCACTCTCTCGCGAAGGGTGCCGACACTTTGAGGTCCTCGACCAGGCAGATGAAGATTTTGGGCGAGATATCTTTGAGGTCGAAGACCCCATGGTAAAGGAATCCGCCGGGGCCCTCTATGACCGGATGTGGGGTTCGTTCGGTCGTGAGGTGGTCAGGGAGCGGGCCGAGGCTGCGAGGGCTCAGGTAACGTTGTCGTTTGTTCGGCGTTTGCTGGATGTGGTCTGTGCGTGTGTTTGCTGAATTTTGTGTGTTTTGTCTTAGGCGGAGCGCGGCGAGCGGGTGGACGACTTTGGGGCGCTGAACAGCGCGCTGCCTGACCCGGAGACGACCCCTGCGGAGGCCGCGACTGGAGTCGCCCTGGGACCGACCCCGGAGACTGCGGAAGACGCACCAGGCGCCCCCGCATCTGCTGCGGCCGGCGAAGACCTGCCCCCAAAGGTGGCCGGAGGCGCGCCTGATGCCCCCGCAGCTGCTGTGCCGAGCGCTGAAGATCCCGCGGCGGTGGTGGCGGAAGCATCGGCGGAGGCCTCAGCGGAGGCTCCCGCAGCGGCAAGGCCTTCGCAGGTGGCGTAGTGGGTGTTTAGGGTTGGGGAATTTTTGGATGTTGTACTGAATTTTGGTTGCTGCGCAGGTTCAAGATTTTGGGCCTGCGCACGCAACCGCTACTACTGATTTTTTGGCGGCTTCGACCGCGGAAGATGGAAATGAATATGGTGGGTCTGTATCTGAGTTTTTTGATTTTACTGACTCGGGAGCTCGGTTGAGTGGACTGAGGAGTCGTCGGAGGAGGACTTGGATTATTTTGCGGCCTTGGACGTGGCTGCGGCGGAGGCTGCGCCACACGCTGCGGACGCGCCAGACGTGCCAGGTCCTAGCACCGGGCGCCGACGGCGAAGGGCGGTTGCATAGCGTAGGGTTAGTGCGGAGGAAGGGGCTCGGCTTCGCGTGAGTAGGGCTGGTCGGCAGGAGCTGCTGTCTTTGCCGGCCGCCGCGGGTGCAGGGGAAGGGGAGCTGCGAAGTCTTTTTGCGGGTGAGGAGCTTAGGATAATGTTATTTAATTATAGGGAGATGGGAATTATTCCTAAGGTTGAGCCAATGTAGAGTGTGGCGCCCTTGCTTGTATATGTGTAAAGGCTTGTAAGATGAAGTTGTGTGCCCTCGCGTGTCTGTGCCTGCGAGGGCGTTGTGTACTTTGTGTGGTATGGTTGGCTATGCTGTGCTGGTGTGATTATAGTCGGTCTTAGCGCTGATGGTTTTGATGCTGTCGTTTCTGCTTTTGTTGTACTAGTTCGACTGCGCCCTTAGGCGGCTTCTGCGCGGAGTCTTTACGATAGACTTCGGGTTTTTCGCATTTGTTGTGCTAGTCCGGCTGCGCCCTTGAGTGACTTCTGCGCGGATAGTCTTCGCGATAGACTTCGGATTTTTTCCGCACTTGTTGTTCTAAGTCCGGCTGCACCCTTAGGCGACTTCTGCGCGGATAGTCTTCGCGATAGACTTCGGATTTTTTCCGCACTTGTTGTGCTAAGTCCGGCTGCACCCTTAGGCGACTTCTGCGCGGATAGTCTTCGCGATAGACTTCGGATTTTTTCCGCACTTGTTGTGCTAAGTCCGGCTGCACCCTTAGGCGACTTCTGCGCGGATAGTCTTCGCGATAGACTTCGGATTTTTTCGCACTTGTTGTGCTAAGTCCGGCTGCACCCTTAGGCGACTTTTGCGCGGATAGTCTTCGCGATAGACTTCGGATTTTTTTCCGCACTTGTTGTGCTAAGTCCGGCTGCACCCTTAGGCGACTTCTGCGCGGATAGTCTTCGCGATAGACTTCGGATTTTTTCGCACTTGTTGTGCTAAGTCCGGCTGCACCCTTAGGCGACTTTTGCGCGGATAGTCTGCGCGATAGACTTCGGATTTTTTTCCGCACTTGTTGTGCTAAGTCCGGCTGCACCCTTAGGCGACTTCTGCGCGGATTTGTCGCACGCGAGGGTGGCTAGCGCTTAGCCTCGCGGTGACTTCGAATTGGTCGAATGCCGAAGACCGTTGTCGCGGTCTTTTTCCGACACATGTTTTTGCGGGGGATTTTTGTCACATATATTACATGGCTCCGCCTCGTTAAAAACCTCACCCCCCGGGAGGAAAAGAGTGCGGGCCGGTACAAGATTGTTTGCGGCGAATTACAAGGGCGAGGTCAGCCCTAAATGGGTCAAATAAAAAATTTGCGAAGGTTGTCGATGTTCCAGGAGTGCTCCAGGTCCTCGCCATTTGGCGTTGTGAGCCTGTAAGCGCTGGGGGAAGCTTTTGACTTGACTATGAAGGGGCCCTCCCACTTGGGCTCCAGCTTGCCCTTGGACTCCGTCCGAGCTGTTCGGACGAGTACGAGGTCCCCCTTGCTGAACTCTCTCGGGATGACTGCGTGGTCGCGCCAGGCTTTGGTCTGGGCTTGGTATTTGTTTAGGGCCTGTAGGGCGAAGACCCGGTCTCCGTCAATGAGATCTTTTGAAGTTGGCTCGTCCACGTCGGGGACGGCTGACGGAACTGTACGCGGGGACCCATGCTTTATTTCTTGCGGGGTCATTGCCTCCGATCCGTATAGAAGGCGGAAAGGAGTGAACCCGGTCGCCCTGCACTCAGTTGTGTTTAGCGCCCAGACTGCCTCCGGTAACAAATCGGTCCATCTGCCTTTTTTTTCATCGAGGAGCATCTTCTTGACAGCTGTGAAGATTTTCCCATTGGCACGCTCCACGACCCCGTTGGACTGCGGATGATAGACTGAAGCGAAGGCAAGCTTGGTGCCGATGGAGAAACAAAAATCCTTGAAATCTTGGCTGTCAAACTGCTTGCCGTTGTCAACTGTTAGCTCGGACGGTACTCCGAAGCGGCAAACAATGTTCTGCCAAAAGAATTTTTGGGCAGTCTTTGATGTGATTGTGGAAACAGCCCTCGCTTCAATCCATTTGGTGAAGTATTCGACGGCTACGAAGGCGAACTTAAGGTTCCCCTGAGCGGTGGGCAGGGGCCCGACAATGTCCAGGCCCCAGCGCTGGAGAGGCCATGTATGGGCGATCAGCTTTGTATATTGCGAGGGGTTGCCTGACCGAGGAGAGAACTTCTGGCAGGCTTCGCAGGACCTTGTGACTCGATTTGCGGCGCAGATCATTGCAGGCCAGTAAAACCCTTGTCGGATCACCTTGGCTGCCAGGGCCCTTGGCCCTGCGTGCGAGCCGCATGTGCCACTATGGACTTCGCGTAGGATCTGCATGCCTTCGGTTTTGGTGACGCATTTGAGCATTGGCTGACTGACCCCTTTCTTGTATAGTTGGCCCTCGATCAGTGCGAAGTCCCGGCTTCGATGTCTGAGGCGCTTTGCCTCACTGACGTCGGTTGGATGATAGTACCCCTGTAGGAACAGGGTTATTGGTGCCCTCCAGTCTTCGGTCATGATTAGGTTGACTATACGGTGGCCCTCGCTATCATTATATATCTGGAGCCCTTCGGGGCTCCGGACGGCTGGCGTGCCGATGGTGTGAAAAAACACGTCGGAGGGCAGGGGCTCGCCCCTGGCGGCGGCCTTGGCTAATGCATCGGCCTCCTCGTTCTTGGCCCTATCCACATGCTGCAGGGTGAATCCCTTGAATTGTCTCTCGAGACTTCGGATAGCCGCGAGGTATTGCATGAGCGCGGGGTCTTTTGCTGCATAGTCTTTCTCGACCTGGCCGACAACTATCTTGGAGTCTGTCTTGATGATACATGTGGTGACTCCGAGGGCCCTTAGCTTGCGGTGGCCGAGGATAACCGCTTCATACTCTGCTATATTGTTTGTACATTTGTCGGATTCCAGAGCGAAGTTGAGGCGTGCTGCATATCTGTGTTTGACTCCGGCTGGTGAGGTGACGACTGCAGCGACGCCTGCCCCCGCATGGCACCATGCGTCGTCGCAATGGATGGTCCAGATCTTCTCTGTGGACGGGTCCGGCTGTGTTACTGGCCCAGTCCAGTCGACGACGAAGTCTGCCAGGACTTGCGACTTGATGGCTGTCCTGGGCTCGAAGCTGATGTGGTAGCCGGAGAGTTCGGCTGCCCACTTGGCAATCCTCACTGATGCCTCCGGGTTTCTGAATAGTTTGCCGAGCCCCCTGTCTGAGGTGACTCGGACCTTGAATGCTTCAAAGTAATGGCGCAGTTTGCGCGAGGACATAACAACTGCGTAGGCGATCTTCTCCAGCTCTGTCATGTTGCATTTGGACGGTGTTAGGACTTCGGAGACATAGTAAACAGGGCACTGTCTGACTACGCCCTCGACTGTCTGCTCCTGCACTAGTGCCACGCTGACCGCATGCGGCGAAGCCGCGACGTAGAGCAATAGGGGGAGCGAGGAGTCGGGGCTTGTGAGGATGGCCAGCTCCGACAGGTACTGTTTTAGTGAGGCGAAGGCCGCTGCTTGCTCCGGTCCCCAGGCGAAGTCTTTCGCTCCGCAGAGTGTTTTGAGGAAGGGGAGACTTCGCTCGGCGGACCTGGAGATGAATCTGTTGAGAGCGGCCAGTCTGCCTGTCAGACGCTGGACGTCCCTGGCGGACTGTGGGGGCGACATGCCGACGATGGCCTGGATCTTGGTTGGGTTGGCCTCGATGCCGCGGTGCGACACCAGGTAGCCCAATATCTTGCCCTGACGAACACCGAAGACGCATTTTTCCGGGTTTAGGCGGAGTCGTGCATCTCGCATGTTCGCGAATGTCTCGGCCAGGTCGGCGAGATGGTCCTCCTTATTCTTGCTGGCGACGACGATGTCGTCCACATATGTAAATATATTTCTGCCGACCTGCCCTTCGAGTACTGTTTTGGTGAGTCTGGAGAAGGTGGACCCGGCATTCTTGAGACCCTCCGGCATTCTGATGAAGCAATAAGTGCCGAAGGGTGTTATAAAGCTGGTGCTAGCCTTGTCTTCCTCCTTCATGTATATCTGGTGATAGCCGGAGAAGCAGTCGAGGAGAGACATGATCTCGCATCCGGCCGCGCTATCGACTATTTTGTCGATCCGTGGCAATGGGAAATTGTCCTTTGGGCAGGCCTTATTGAGACTGGTGAAGTCTATGCACATTCGCCATTTCCCGCTTTTTTTCTGCACCATTACAACATTGGAGAGCCACGTGGGGTAAGCCACTGGCTCGATGAATTTAGCCTCCAGGAGGCGGTGCACCTCCGCCTTGGCGGCATCTGTCTTTTCGTCTGACATTTTGCGAAGCCTCTGCTTTTTGGGTCGCACCGAAGGGTCAATTCCCAAGCTGTGCTCGATTATGGATCGGCTGACTCCGACCAGATCGAGAGCGGACCAGGCGAAGACATCTTTATTCTTGGCCAGGCAGCAGAGAAGTCTCTCTTCTTCAAGTGAGGTGAGGTCTTCGCTGATAGTGACTGTCTGCTTGGGCGTGGCCTGATCGAGGGGGACAGTCTTGGTCCCGTCCTGGCTCTGCAACTGTGCCTTGTCGTGCTGCTTATCGGTTGGGCTGGCGGGCGCGGGGGCCTCGCGCTGGGTCGTGAGACAGTGTACGTTCCTCTGGCCAGGCACGAAGTCCCGCTCTATGTTGCACGCCGTCTGCTGGTTGCCGTAGATTGTAATGGCGCCTAGCGGACCTGGTATCTTCGTACATAGGTACAACCCGTGGATGGCAGCTTCGAACTTATTGATGGAGCCCCGGCCCATGATGGCGTTGTATGGATATACCATGTCGACAATGTCGAAGGTTACTTGCTCACTTCGGGCATTGGGTGCTACACCGAAGGAGAGGGGCAACTCTATCTTGCCAACTGGAAAGGTGCCCTTGCCGCCGAAACCATACAAGGGGTTGTCCGAAGGCTTCAGCAAGCTGTGGCTTATACCCATGCGATCGAAGGCATGGAGGAAGATGATGTCCGCCTGACTGCCGTTGTCGACTAGGACTTTGTGTAAGTCCCAGCCTGCCACGCTGCAATTGATGACCATAGCGTCGATGTGGGGGGCGCTGCGCAGGTCGACGTCTCGTGCGTCAAAGGTTAGCGGTATGTGGGACCACTTCGTCTGCACGACTGGGCCAGTGACGGCGACGTGGTTGATGCTGCGGTAGTGGTCCCGCTTTTGCCGCTTGGTGTCGAAGTCGGTGCTGGAGCCCCATGTTATCATGTGAATGACTCCGCGATATGGTTGATCGGCGAAGTCTTCCTGCTTTGGGGCATGGGGGATGTTTTGATGTTGCTGGTGTGGCGGTGGGGGTGGAGGAGGTACGATTTGTACTTCCTGATGGTGTTGGTAAGCGTGGTGCGGTGGATGCGGAGCGGGAGCGTGGATATATGGTGGAGGGGGTGGTTGGTAATTATGCGCGACAATTCTGGGATTGTCGGCTGGCTGCGCCCGCGCCATTCTGTCTCTGGTTGCCTTCGTCTCGGGGCAGTCTTTGGTTTGGTGGGCGCAGTCTTCGCCGTGGAAAAGGCAGTAGAACCGGCGCGGCGGCTGCGCGCGCCCTCGGCCCCTGCCACGAGTTCCATTTCCGCGGCCCTGGGGGGGATATTCCTGGCGACGAGAGGGGTCCGCAGCAGGCTGCTGGTTGGCGATGTTGTGCACTTGCTGCTGACTGCGGCCATCTCGACCGGAGTCTGGCTGCGGAGTCCTCGTCCACGTGCGGCTGGACTGCGGGGCATCTTTGGGTTTCCGCTGTGACTCAACCTTGCGCTGGTGGAGCTCTTCGGATTTGGCATATTTTTCGAAGAGCTGATATAGCTCCTGCAAGCTCTTGGGTGGATCTCTGATACAGTGGCTGTAGAGGACGCCGGCCCGAAGGCCGTTGATGGCGTAGTGGATAGCGATCTGATCATCGACAGAGGGCAGCTGTGACTTGAGTGTTAAGAATTTGCGGTAGTACTCCCTCAGAGTCTCCTTTTCCAGCTGTTTGCAAAGCGAGAGCTCGGCCAAGGCGTCGGTGTCTGGGCGGTACCCTTGGAAGTTGTGCAGGAATTTGTCCCCGAGACTTCTCCACGAATCAATGGACAGCGGAGGCAATCCGGTGAACCAGGTGAGTGCTGGGCCCTCTAGGGCGATGATGAAAGACTTCGCCATTGTGGCGTCGTCCCCTCCGGCGGATGCAATGGCGACCTGATAACTCATTATGTATTGCGCTGGGTCGGTGCTGCCGTTGTACTTGGGATACGCCCCTGCTCGAAAGTTGGCTGGCCAAGGCGTCACTTGCAGGTGTGGCGCCAGGGGACTTCGCTCGTCGAGGTAGTTGACCCCTTGGAATGGCGCGCCGTGTTGGGAGGCGTAGTCATGGTGGGGGAAACGCGGGTTCTCCGGCTGCGCCCGGTGTTGCAGGGGTGGGCCATGTTGCAGGCCGAGGTGGCCTTCGCGCGTGTCTTCCGGTTGCGCGCGCTGTTGGAGGGGTGGCTCTTTCTGTAGACCGAGGTGGCCTTCGCGCTGCATCAGCGCGATCTCGCGCTCGAGGTCTTGGGCCTTCTGCTCCTCGTCGCGTATCATTTGCCGCACCTTGGCTAGTGCGGACACACGCTGGCGCTTGGCCTCCAGTATCTCTTTCTGCCTTTGGAGGTTGCGGTTCTTGAGGCGCAGGGCGCGCAGCTGTAGCTGTTCTTCTGTTGAGACGCCGAGGACCTCGCCGTCCTCGGTGAGATCCGCGCCCTCCAGTGGGGCGAAGCCTGGGGGCGGCTGCAATTGTGCTTCGGGCCCGCAGGTGCGGAAGGTGTCGTCTTCGCTGATGCGGGGAATATTGTCGTCAGTGGGCTCTTGGTGGGTGGATTGGGTGAGGGCGAGGGCCTTGCCCTTCCTTGTGGCAAGCAGTGCTGCCTTCGCAGCCTCGTCAGCCTTCGGGCCTCGGGACTGAATGAAGCCGAGCCGCGGGAAGGCGTTGCCGCAGGCCTTCGTCAAAGTGCCGAGTCGAGCGAAGGGTGTCCCTGCCTGCTTTGTCTCTGTCAGACCAGCGACTGTGGCGGAGGCCTAGAGCGAAGGGTGGCGTCTTTGCCTTCGCCCCAACAAACAAGTCCATCCATCCATCAACAATCGAGTATGATAGAAAACAAACTAATATGAAGTCTCAATTAAAGAACAATGTCCACAAACTGATAGAACTGGAACAAACTTCACGACCACGGGAGATTGTTGGAGTTGTGTCCGCTACCACTGGAAGCGAATAAAGTGTTGACGAAGTCTATAGCCGGATCATCCTACAATAAAGAACAAAGTCCACAATTAAAGACAAAAAGCGTATTTATGGCATTATATGTAACCAAACATATATAGTTATTGAAATGTAAGAAAATAACCTCGTCTATAGCTACTGGTGCCACTAATGGAGGGGTATGGTATTGATTTGCCATATTAACTGCAGATCCCTAAAATATACAAGTTGAAATAGATTAGTTAGGTTTGATTGAGTACATTCAACTACAATTCACATTGTATGGTTTCATTAACTAAATTTGTAAGACTAAATGTATAATTTACTATACTTACTTAGATTTACTACAATATGCTAAGCTCTCAGAGATTGGCTAAACACAACTACAATATGCTAAATTCACCTAATTTGACTAAATGTATCTAGGATCGAATAACTTAAACACAATTTCAGAAAGTACAACAAACCTAAGCTCCATATGATCCAAGAGTATGGTGTTGAGGAAACATCGACCACAAAGGAACATTGCCTGTAAAAACAACATGTTAGGACTACTACTGCCACCAAACTCTAAGAGGAAGATCATCTTTGTGATCGGACATCATTCGAGTCGATCACCCCGATGAACATGGAGTGGCTTCAAAATTTAAAACATGTAAATTTTAGTTACAAATACTAACAAAAACTAAGGAATCACCAGCTTAACTTCCATGCACCTTTCCACCACCACTCGCATGCACTGCTAATGGATCAATGAGTCCATGCCGCCAATCGACGTCGTTGCCATGGTGTTGGACCGTCTCCTGCCCATATTGCCCATGCAATTAAGAAAACAAATTTAGAGTTCAAATTGAATGTTTCGAGACTAATCATAAATTGCGAACAACTCAACAGTCATTTAGTCGCCTGCTGGCTGCACAAGACCTTAGGGTTGTTAGGTCCGAACCCCTATCTCTTTGCATGTACATGTTAATAGGACATGGCTCAACTCCAATTCTAGCTTCCTGTGTTTAGCAATTAGTAACATAAAACATGTTCTCGAAATGAAAGTGCATTCATCCCTTTTCTGAGTTTTGGTGATTTGGATGACAACACATTTAAAGGTCTAACAAGTTTGCTAAGTGTTGAACAGGAAATTCAGTATGATGAACATACTTGAATAGTGTATAATGATCAGTGAACAAGGTTCAACACAAGGTCAAATAACCAGTGAGACAATTCAAATGGATATAATATGGTCTCTATATTGGTTTGAATATATGGACAAGTCCTGAGAAACCACTATGCATAAATATGATCATAATAGAAGTTGAAGTGATTAAGAGGATTGGTCAAGCCAAAGTGAATAAGATATGCAGAATCGTGAATTGGCTTGACCATATTACTATTAGTCCATATATGAATATATGAGAATCAAACTAGAGCTTGATTGATCTTAGCAGTTATATCTAGATGACATTCAAGCAAGGTTCACAATATTGAAGAAATGATTCTCTCAATGGATGCTCAATAGGATGTGACTCAAGAATGGCTTGATAGGGTGAAGATAGCAAGGAAAGGGCTTCGAGGAACTAAGCGAAGGTGAAGGCCAAGCGACGGCTTGTAGACCGAGGTACCATGGCTAAGGTGAAGAAGAGAGTACTTGCACTAAGTCGATGAACTAATCAGCTATGAAGAGTTACAACATGTTGATGCATCAGTAAGGTGACTTGAAGCCATGATTTGAACTCATATATGGTGAAATGGCACAAGTCACATGCTCGATTTGTTTTTGCTTCAAAAGGTGAGACAAAGATGTTTGTGATCCTTATGAAGCAACATCATGGAGAAATCACACTTGAGACACCAATGACTCAAGGAGTTTACTTAATTATATTTTATTTAACTTGAGTATAGGAATCGTCGTACTATCAAGGGGGATCCATAAAGAAGGTTGGTGTTGGTACTAAAGCTCAAAATCCTTGATCTAAAACTTCCATTTTACCCTTGTTAATCCTTAGTGAAAGTATGTAGTACAACCTTTTTAAGTCTATCTTGGCCAAAATTGCTTTTTGGAAAATACAGGTTCAACCGGTTTTAAAACAGGTTCAACCGGTTTTTGCACTGTTCACCTTTTTGGAAAATACAGGTTCAACCGGTTTTTGCACTGTTCACCTTTTTGGAAAATACTGGTTCAGCCGGACACTCAACCGGACACTCAACCGGTTTTTGTCTGGTGGAAACAGGTTCAACCGGTTTTAAAAAGGTTCAACCGGTTTTTGCACTATTCACTTTTTTCTGCGAGTCTGCTGTGTCAGCCAAAAAGCTGTGTGCAACTTTTTGAAAACCGGTTTAACCGGTTTTTGGACCGGTTCAACCGGTTTTTGGGCAGAAAAGTCAAAAACGGCTAGTTTTGGAGCCCCACCTATATATACTCACTCCCACCTCTCTCCTCCATAGAAGAGCATGACTTGGACTCCATTCCTAACCTGAGAAACACCTCCCACTCTCTCTCACACACCTCTTGCCTCTCCCATTTCAAATCTTTGGAGAGAAATCTTTGAGTGAGATTGAAGAGCTGCGATTTTGGTGCTTCATCTCTAAATCCTTCTTGCTCTTCTTGATTCGAGCTTTGGTATTACATCGAGTTCTTTATGGATTCATTACTCTTGGAGCTTCTAGCTCCTAGACGACTAGGTGTCTCTTGTGAGTCTCCAAATCTTGTGGAAGACCACAAGAAAGTTTGTATTATCCGCTCGTTTGAGCAAAGATTATTGTGTCTGCTTGACCTTTGTGGTCGGCAAAGGGAGGATTAGGGTTGAAAGAGACCCGGCTCTTTGTGGGCACCTCAATGAGGAAGTAGGACACCTTGGTGGTGTGACCGAACCTCGGGATAAATCTTGTGTCTCTTGTGTTCTTGCTCATTGTGTTTGTTTGTGTTCTTCGTTCTCTCACCATTGCGTGGAAGATTTGTTTATATCTTTTTGGTGTGTGAATTTTGAGAAGTGCCCTTCTCAGATCTACTACTTTGAACCCTGTGGATCATTTAGAACATCTCATTTCCAAAGTTAACTGGGTGAATTTTGAGATCAATTCAGTTTTACCCAGTTTACTTCTAGTTTTTGTTGAATAAGTTTTAAGTTGCCTATTCACCCCCCCTCTAGGCAACTTTCAATTGGTATCAGAACCTAATCCTCGTTCTAACGCTTAACCACATGAGGAAAAGATCATGTCGGGGGGAGTAAGAAACGAAAGTGCTTCTAAGCTAGAAAAAGTTGAGGTTGCCTCGACTTTATCTTTTGGTGCAGATGTTGATCCTAGGGTAATAGATCTTGCCATGAGAATCGCCAAAAGGATGTTCCTCAAAATGAAGGAAGATGAGGCGAAGAACAAGATTGAAGAAGAAGAAAATGATCGATGGAGACCAAATGACGAATCCACCTCTTCACAAGGTTTGTCTTTTAAATCCACTTCTCATATGTGCTTTTTTGCTAATGGGAGTGACAGTGAAAGCGAAAGTGAGGATGAGGAGGAGCATGAAAGTGATAGTGAAGATGAGGGTGATCTCCAACAATTCTTCGCTCAACTAAGCAAAAAAAATCGGATGAGCCTGCTCAAACTCACGAAAAGAGCAGAAGAACAAAAAGAAATGCTTCATAAGCAAGAAGATTTCCTCATCAGAAAAATTGAAGATTTAGAAAAGTTGACCAAAGAGCATGAGAAGCTAAAGTGCTCTCATGATGATTTGGTCCAAAGGTATGAAGACATTTCAATTGAGAAAATTAAAGCTGTTAATCATTCGTCATATATTGCTCAATTAGAAAGTAAAAATGATATGCTCAAGAACACAATAGAAAAGCTAAATATTGAAAATCTAGCTTTATAAGAAAAACATGATATGCTTGTGTGCTCTCATAATAAATTGATGGATTCACATATCATGTTAGAAATGGCTCATGAGGTTGTGTTAATGAGAGCACCTAGAGGGGGGGGTGGTGAATAGGTGATCCTGTAAAACTTGAACTTAATGCCACAAAAACTTGATTAGGCATTAGCACAATAATGCCAAGTGGCTAGAGAGGAGTCTCACAAAACACAATAACCACAAGAGATCAATCACAGGGATGGCACAGTGGTTTATCCCGTGGTTCAGCCAAGACCAATGCTTGCCTACTCCACGTTGTGGCGTTCCAACGGACGAGGGTTGCAATCAACCCCTCTCAAGTGGTCCAAAGACCCACTTGAATACCACAGTGTTTTGCTTGCTTTACTATAACCCGTTTGCGAGGAATCTCCACACTTTGGAGCCTCTCGCCCTTACACTTGAAATTCACAAAGAAGCACGGAGTAAGGGAGGGATTAGCAACTCACACAAGACACAAAGATCACAGCAAATACGCACACACAAGACCCAGACTTAAGCTCAAAAGACTAGCACACTAGAAGGGAGCTCAAATCACTAGAATGTCGAACAAGTGCGCAAGAATGGAGTGTGAGTGATCAAGAGTGCTCAAGGAATGCTTGGTGTACTCCTCCATGCGCCTAGGGGTCCCTTTTATAGCCCCAAGGCAGCTAGGAGCCGTTGAGAGCGATCCGGGAAGGCAATTCTTGCCTTCTGTCGCCTGGCGCACCGGACAGTCCGGTGCACCACCGGACACTATCCGGTGCGGATTTCCTTCCTTATTTGGCGAAGCCGACCGTTGGCAGCCTTGGAGCCGTTGGCGCACCGGACACAGTCCGGTGCACACCGGACAGTCCGGTGCCCCCTCCCGACCGTTGGCTCGGCCACGTGTCTCGCGCAGATCGCGCAGCCGACCGTTGGCCCGGCCGACCGTTGGCTCACCGGACAGTCCGGTGCACACCGGACAGTCCGGTGAATTATAGCCGTACGCCGTTAATTTCTTCCCGAGAGCAGCAAGTTCGCCTGAGCCAGCCTGGCGCACCGGACACTGTCCGGTGCACCACCGGACAGTCCGGTGCACCCAGACAGAGCTGGCTTTGGCTGAACAAGGCCATCTCTTCTCCAATTCGATTTCTCCCGTTTCCAGCACTTAGACACAATACATTAGTCACTAAAACAATGTACTAAGTCTGAGAAATATACCTTTATGCTTGATTTATATTTGTCCACCATTTGACACTTAGGCACTTGTGTTGGACACTAAATCACCAAAACACTTAGAAATGGCCCAAGGGCACATTTCCCTTTCAATCTCCCCCTTTTTGGTGATTAATGGCAACATAACATAAAGCAAGAAGAACAAGTACAAAATCAATTCAAATAAGAACTCAAATTTGTTTTGAATCAAATTTGGCATATATGGATCATTCTTTGCCACCTCTTGGTTTGTTTTTGCAAATCAAACTCAATTTCCTATCTCTAAGTCAAACACACATGTTGAAACATAAAGAGAGATATTTCACGAGAAATTGATCAAGGATTCAAAAGCTCCCCCTTTTTACCATAATTAAACCTTCTCCCCACAGGAGACCAACTTTCGACAATAAGAGCAATTAAGAGTATTTTGACAAACAAAAACTCTAACTCTATTATTTTCAAAACTCACAAGTGGTAGCTGACCCATTTATTGCTTTGGCCTTATTTTCTCCCCCTTTGGCATCAAGCACCAAAACGGGATCAATTTTGGCCCTTTAACCCCATTGCCTCACCAAAAATCTTCAACTAAGAGTAAAAGGCAATAAGAGTACGAAGATGAACTTGGAAGAAGTTACTCGTTCATCGGAGTGCAGTGGAAGTCTTGCATGGTCCAAGTTCACCTTTTCCCTTTCAATCCTCCTTTGAGACTAAATTAAACAAACTCAAGCACACAGTTAGTCTCAAAAGGTCAAGTTGTAGCACATCTCCCCCTAAATTTGTGCATCACTTGCAAATGGACTTGTAAGGTCCGAGGAGTGCTTGTACAACTTGAGCACCATAAATAAACAACAAAATGCATAAGGAACATGATCAAAGGCATAAACACATGTATGCTATAAATCAATCCAAGTTCCGCGAATCTAAGACATTTAGCTCACTACGCAACTTGCAAAAGGTCTGCTCATCTAAAGGCTTGGTAAAGATATCAGCTAGCTGGTTCTCGGAGCTAACATGAAACACTTCGATATCTCCCTTTTGCTCGTGGTCTCTCAAAAAGTGATGCCGGATGTCTATGTGCTTTGTGCGGCTGTGTTCAACAGGATTATCCGCCATGCGGATAGCACTCTCATTATCACATAGGAGTGGGACTTTGCTCAGATTGTAGCCAAAGTCCCTGAGGGTTTGCCTCATCCAAAGTAGTTGCGCGCAACACTGTCCTGCGGCAACGTACTCGACCTCAGCGGTGGATAGGGCAACAGAAGTTTGTTTCTTAGAACTCCATGACACCAGGGACTGTTGGGGACTTGTTCTCAAGTGCTATGAATTAAGAACAAGGCAACATAGAAAATGTTAATCGTTAAAGTCCTTCGTCCTCCGAAGCATTATTTCCCTTGGGGTATAATGGTTTACAGACGAAGGTTACGAAGGACGTACCTTCATAAATTCATTAAGCAATGACGAAGGATGAAATGTAAAGAATATAAAAGACAACATGGACAATTATATATATTATTATTAGGCATAAACAGAAATATCGTTGAATTACAAGTGTACCTTCAATCGGAAGGAGACAACAGTACAAGCGTGACGCAAAAAGCGAATGCCAAGTCAGCGTGAACAGTATGGGGGTACTGTTCTCCTATTTATAGGCACGGGACACAACCCATACAAAATTACATTCATGCCCTTTACACTTGATAATAATTCTATAGTAATCTGTCGAGGTTTAAATAGCCTTTTCATCTTTAAGTCGGTTCCACTTGTTGCTACCGCGCCGAAGCTTTCTTGCTCACACCTTCGGCTCTGTATCAACCTTCGTATTACTCTGGTCTACTGTGATGCTGACTTGAATCCGAAGATACCTGTTCACACATCATACTCCAGAAATACTGTTAAATCCTGTTTTTGAGGACCTTCGGAAGCCGAAGGTCCCCAACAATAGCCCCTCGCAATATTAATTTGTTTAAAATAATAAATTTAGATTGCGACATGGACGAAGGCTTTACGCCGAAGGTCCGAAAAAACACCTTCCCTTTGCTAGAATAGCAACATTCACTGACAAGCGGGGTCTTTCAATTTTCAACGCTCTTGGCGTATAAATACGGCCATACCGCAAACTCATTTGATACGCTCTCTGGCCAACTGCTCCCACTTACTCAATTTTTAGCTCTTGTGAACTAAGATTTGCTAAGCTTTTAGTTTTGAAGCTTCGACTTTGAAAATAGTTTTTTAGCATCTCTGAAGATGTCCGAAGATAAGAAGACTGCTGCTGAGACGAAGCTGAGCCTCGACGAAGAGAAAAATTTGGGGTTTCTTATAGCGATGTCAAAGACCAACACAGAAAAAATCACCAAGGAGATTCTGGAAGGTTTGTCTGAGGATACTGGTGACAGTGACAGCTATGATGTAGACAGTGGTGGTGAAGACTCCAAAGATCGTCCCTGGCGACCAAGCCATTCAGTTTATGGTAAATCAACTATCAAAGAAAGTCATCTTGTCAATATGAGAGGAAGGTATTTCCGGGATTTGTCCATTGTGAGGGCGGACGAAGGGGAAAAAACTTGCCCACATCCCGAAGAGAATGAAGTCGTAGTGTACCGAAGCTTTTTAAAAGCTGGACTGCGATTTCCCTTGAGCAGCTTCGTTGTGGAGGTGCTGAAAATATTCGAAATCTATCTCCATCAACTTACCCCCGAGGCAATTATAAAGCTGAATATCTTCGTGTGGGCCGTGAGAAGCCAAGGTCTGAAGCCTGATGCAAAAAGCTTCTGTAATATACACGAATTATCATATGAGACAAAACCTTGGGGTAAGGAACAGTATCACAATAATTTTGGCTGCTACAGCTTTGTTTCTCGGTCCGGGTCAAGCTGCCCCGTGCCAACCTTTCGGAAGAGGTGGCCCGGCGACTGGATGACAGAATGGTTTTATGTGAAGAATGATATGACAATACGAGAAGATATCAAAGGTATAATTATGCGCCCTATCTGGCAAAGCTTCGGCCTTCGGAGGCCGAAGGTTGAAATGAATGAAGCTGCCGAAGAATGCCAGAGGGCCTTCGGCGCAGTCTGCTCTTTCATTGGAACGAGAGACTTAGTACAAGAGCATATTGCCTTCAGGGTATGGCCGCTCGCGGAGAAATGGGAAATGCCACAAGAAACCGTAAAAGAGGCCGACGAAGGTGGACTTATTAGGTTGAAGTACACTTTTAAATTTGGAGATAAATTCGTTGAGCCAGATGATGACTGGTTAAAAAGTATTGAAAATTTAAGTGATGAACTGCTTGGGGCTTACTCGAAGGCCGAAGACACTGCAATGTCAGCAGCCTTCGGAGGCCGAAAAAAGAAGAGGCTGAATCGGGTATTTGATGCAATCGGGTTTGTCTACCCTGACTATTGCTATCCCATTCGAAGGCAGAAGAGAAAAAACACAACCTTTGCAAAAGAAGAAGCTGCAACTGCTCCAAGCGAGCCAGAACCGAAAAGAAAGAAGATAAAGGTCCTTACACATCGGCCTCGCTATATTGAACCAGCTTCGGTGCCTGAGTTTACCGGAGAAACTTCTTCGGCCACCGAAGCTGAAAAACCAGCCGAGCCAACCTTGCTGCCAGAAGTCGCAGAAACGGTCGAAGTGCCAACAAAGATAGAATTGGAACAATCAAAGATTTTGTTATCAGAAACGAAAGAGAAGGCCGAAGCGCCGTCCACAGAAAAAATGGAAGAGGTAAAAGAAGCAACTGAGGGATCCAAAACATCAGAAGTTTTGAGTCCTGCAGCAAACATTGATACAGTAAAAAATCAAAAAGTGCCAGCAGTGACTCCAAAAAGAAAGAGAATGGCTAATGTGCTAGATGTACTGGAAACGATCAAATCTTCAAGCACACCTCCGAAGAGGGCTGCTGTCATTCCTGAAACAACAACTGAAATTTCTGGTTTTAAAGCTCCAGGGCAAGAGACTGAAGCCGAAGCTGGGCCCTCAGAGCCTGCAAAGATAAAATCCTTGGAAAGTGAGGCAGAAAAAATAACAAAGCCAACTTTTGTTGAAGAAACCGGTGTCATTGCCTCCGAAGCATCCCCGAAAGCTCGTGATTATATTCTTCGTCATGCTTCGGGGAAAAAACTATCAGAAAAAGAAGAGCAAGAGGCCCAGCACTACGCCCAAAAACTGAAATATCCAAAGGGGGCATTAATATTCAATGGCAGTGGAGAAGAAGACTTCTTGTATTGTCTTCCCGACAGCAAGGAAATTTCTGTCTGTCGGGAGATGAGCAGGAGCTTCGGATTCCCAACTTTAGAAGACAGGCTCTCGGTGCTGTCGAAGAACGATCTGGCCGACAGCCTAGCTTACAATAGCTTAAAGGTGCGACAAATGAAATCCTTGTATTTTTTGTTGAGTCCAAAATTTTTCGCTTGTTTAAACCTGTTGACGCAGATATATTTCTCTTTGCAGGGCCTAATACTTAGCAATGCCCTCAGGGCACAGAAAGATGCTGAAGACGAAGGGTGTTCTATAGCCCTGAGCAACCTTCGTTCTGAAGTTATTGAACTGAGGAACGAAGGTCTCGAAAAAGATAAAATGTTGTACTCATTGATAAATAAAATAAAGGAGGACGAAGCTGCTTTTAAAGGTCAAGCTGAAGCTCAGAAGCGGGAAATTGAAGATCTTCGGAAACAACTGGCCAGAGCCAAGGAAGAACGCATACTTGAAGAAACAAAGCGGGAACTCAGCGACCAATGGGCCGATCACCTAGAAATAACTGTTGAAGAGCTTCGTTCGTCCAGAAAGAGATGCTATAACAAATCTATAGAGTGTGTTAAAAAGTTAAAAGCTAGCTTCGCCAGGGTTGGCGCCTTCTCAAGCGAAGAAAACTTTACGAGAGGCAATCCCGAAGGTCCCATCGAATGGATCGACCACGAAGCTGAGGCCTTCGAAGAAATTTTAAATAGCCGAGGAGATATATGTGCCTTCTCTGGTGCCAGAGGGATTGCCACCATCTTAGAGAAGAAGGGCTGCGAACATGTAAAAATTTTAGCACAGTCCGAAGCTGCTTTGTCCTTTGAAGATGCAAGAGATCCTTCGGCCGAAGCTAGTATAATTGGTGGAAAATTTTTTACCGATATCTGGGATAATGGTGGCCGAGAAATGGCCGGAGAAATTATTCGAAGAAGTGAAAAGGGCATTCACGATGCTAGAGAAGTAGCTGAGGCTGCTGAAAAGAGCGCAGAGGCCGAAGGTCAATTAGGTATTAACTAATAGTTTTTATTGTGTTGTAATCTTTAGGCTTTAAGATTTGTTTGCGATTTGTAATAGCAATGTAGCCGTATCCTGTCTTACTTCAGATCCTGCTAAAACGTCTTTGGGCCCTCAGCCGAAAGGAGACGACGAAATTAAAAAGATGGCTGAAGATATTATGGACGAAGTCGTCAATCGGCTCCTGAACGAGGCTGCAGAAGTCGTTTTGAGAGAAGATTAAGTATTTTTGTGAAAACTTCTGAAATGTAATATACTGTAACATTTTGTAACCCCAAATGTAATATACCTATTTTTGTTAGTCAATTCTTTACGATGCATGAAACTTTACACGTACCGCTTTTGAGTCTTTGACGAAAAAACACCTTCCCTTCTTTTCATGCTTCGTGAAGAAGAATTTTTCTTTGTCACAACAATATCCAATATTCTGATGAATAATATCCAGGCTTCGTGAAAATATTTTCCGAAGTTACACTTCCGAAGATCAATGATGTATCTTTTTGTGACTATGATTTCTCCCTTTTTTCAAAGCGTTCTTCTGTAGATTGATAATGTGTCCACCTCTTGTGCCATATGCAAAATGATGTATGATGCTTATGCTATGCGAAATGATGCGATGATGTTATGTCATGTAAGATGATGTTTATTCCGAAGATACATACGCATCCCTGCAATAAAACACAATCTTTTATAAGCCTCCCTTAGGAGCTTCTTCGCCTTTTACTTCAGCGGAATCAGCGTTTATTTTTCGCTGTAAGCCTCCCTTAGGAGCTTCTTCGCCTTTTACTTTCAGCGGTATTCGCGTTGACTTTTCGCGCTTCGCCTTTTACTTAGGCGGTATCAGCGTTGACTTTTCGCTGTATGCTCTGCATTCCCTTTGGAACGACTTTGGAGCAGAAAACTTACACTGCGGTCCCTTTGGAACGACTTTTTTGTGACTTTGGCAAACTTACTCTGCGTTCCTTAGAACGACTTTTTGTTGCTTCGAAGAATTTTCGATAGTTCGAAGGTCCTCTTTATTGTCACAAGTCTTTGAACTTTAATCAATATAAGCCTGTGAAGAAAATATATTTCCTTGTAGGATTTAACGAAACTAATTACATGAAATCTAAACAATGTCCTTTATTACAGAAAATAAAACTGAATAAAAAAGATTGCTATTAAGGTAGGATATTTGTCAATAGATGTGCTTTGACTCTGGCACAGTGCTATTGACTGTACGAGCTTCGGACTGCTCTCTGAAGTCCCTCTGGTGTGGAGCATACTGGCTCCCTTCTGGCTGCTGGCCTTGTTGCAACGGAGGTGGAGGCGGAGGCTGTTGCCAAGAAGCTTGAGGCTGACTCGCCGAAGCAACAGAAACTGCAGGATGATTGCCTACATATTCTGGAATGTAGGGCAAATGATACGAAGCTGTATGCATGACCTGCTTCGGCTGAGCTTGTTGTGCTGCTGCTTCAGCTATTTCCTTTTGCTTCTGAATGGTAACATGGCACATCCTGGTAGTATGGCCTTTGTTCTCACCGCAGAATAAGCAAAAGATTCTTCTCGGTTGATCGCCAAATCTTCCTCCAAAGCCCCTGGCGCCTCTGCCTCTTGGAGCTGGTGGTCGGAAGGAGCTTTGCTGTTGCCCCGAAGCCTGTGAGGAGGATTGTGGCCTTTGCTGTTGGCTTCCTCTATCATCATTTTGTGTAGAGTTATGAATTGATCTCACGTGCCTCGGGTAGAACCTCCCTCCGAAGCCCCTGGTCATTTCAGAAAACCTGAAAGCCTCCTCCCTTCTTTGGCGAAAATCATTATCGGCCCGAATGTACTCGTCCATCTTCTGGAGCAGCTTCTCCAAAGTTTGAGGAGGCTTCCTGGCGAAGTACTGAGCTGACGGTCCTGGCCGAAGCCCCTTGATCATGGCCTCGATGACAATTTCATTGGGCACCGTTGGTGCTTGTGCCCTCAAACGCAAGAACCTTCGGACATACGCCTGAAGGTATTCTTCGTGATCCTGGGTGCACTGGAACAGAGCCTGAGCAGTGACCGGCTTCGTCTGAAATCCTTGAAAGCTAGTTAACAACAAGTCCTTCAGCTTCTGCCATGAAGTGATCGTTCCTGGTCGAAGGGAGGAATACCAGGTTTGAGCAACACTTCTGACAGCCATAACGAAAGATTTGGCCATGACTGAAGCATTGCCACCATACGAAGATACTGTTGCTTCGTAGCTCATCAAAAACTGCTTCGGGTCTGAGTGGCATTCGAATACGGGAAGCTGAGGCGGCTTGTAGGACGGAGGCCAAGGTGTAGCCTGCAGCTCAGCGGACAGAGGAGAAGCATCATCAAAAACAAAATTCCCATGATGGAAATTGTCATACCAGTCATCCTCGTTGGGAAAACCCTCCTGATGAAGGTCTTGATGCTGAGGCCTTCGGTGTTGCTCATCCTGAGCAAGATGACGAACTTCTTCAGAGGCTTCGTCTATCTGCCTCTGCAGTTCAGCTAGCCTGGCCATCTTTTCCTTCTTCCTCTGTACTTGTTGATGAAGCATCTCCATATCTCTGATTTCTTGATCTAACTCGTCCTCTGGTGGTGTCAGACTGACAGCCTTCCTTTTCTGGCTTCGGGCCTCCCGCAGGGAGACTGTCTCCTGATTGTGGTCCAGTGGTTGCAGAGCTGCAGCCCCAGTCGCTGAAGCTTTCTTCGGCGCCATAACGAAGATCTATGATCGCCGAAGGTGTTAAAAAAAACTTCAAAGAGTGGAAGTGAGTTCACCGGAGGTGGGCGCCAATGTTGGGGACTTGTTCTCAAGTGCTATGAATTAAGAACAAGGCAACATAGAAAATGTTAATCGTTAAAGTCCTTCGTCCTCCGAAGCATTATTTCCCTTGGGGTATAATGGTTTACGGACGAAGGTTACGAAGGACGTACCTTCATAAATTCATTAAGCAATGACGAAGGATGAAATGTAAAGAATATAAAAGACAACATGGACAATTATATATATTATTATTAGGCATAAACAGAAATATCGTTGAATTACAAGTGTACCTTCAATCGGAAGGAGACAACAGTACAAGCGTGACGCAAAAAGCGAATGCCAAGTCAGCGTGAACAGTATGGGGGTACTGTTCTCCTATTTATAGGCACGGGACACAACCCATACAAAATTACGTTCATGCCCTTTACACTTGATAATAATTCTATAGTAATCTGTCGAGGTTTAAATAGCCTTTTCATCTTTAAGTCGGTTCCACTTGTTGCTACCGCGCCGAAGCTTTCTTGCTCACACCTTCGGCTCTGTATCAACCTTCGTATTACTCTGGTCTACTGTGATGCTGACTTGAATCCGAAGATACCTGTTCACACATCATACTCCAGAAATACTGTTAAATCCTGTTTTTGAGGACCTTCGGAAGCCGAAGGTCCCCAACAGGGACCTTCCTAAGAATTGGCATGTCCCCGATGTACTCTTCCTATCGACCTTACATCCAGCATAGTCGGAGTCTGAATATCCAATCAAGTCAAAGGTAGACCCCTTTGGATACCAGATCCCGAAACAAGGCGTAGCGACTAAATATCTAAGAATTCGCTTCACAGCCACTAAGTGACACTCCTTAGGATCAGATTGAAATCTAGCACACATGCATACGCTAAGCATAATATCCGGTCTACTCGCACATAAATAAAGTAAAGATCCTATCATAGACCGGTATGCTTTTTGATCAACAGACTTACCTCCTTTGTTGAGGTCGGTGTGTCCGTCGGTTCCCATCGGAGTCTTTGCGGGCTTGGCGTCCTTCATCCCAAATCGCTTGATCAAGTCTTGCGTATACTTGGTTTGAGAGATGAAGGTTCCATCCTTGAGTTGCCTCACTTGGAACCCAAGGAAGTAGCTTAACTCGCCCATCATCGACATCTCGAATTTCTGAGTCATCACCCTGCTAAACTCTTCACAAGACTTTTGGTTAGTAGAACCAAATATTATGTCATCGACATAAATTTGGCACACAAAAAGATCACCATCACAAGTCTTAGTAAAAAGAGTTGGATCGGCTTTCCCAACCTTGAAAGCATTAGCAATTAAAAAGTCTCTAAGGCATTCATACCATGCTCTTGAGGCTTGCTTAAGTCCATAGAGCGCCTTAGAGAGCTTACACATGTGGTCGGGGTACCGTTCATCCTCGAAGCCAGGGGGTTGCTCCACGTATACCTCCTCCTTAATTGGCCCGTTGAGGAAAGCGCTCTTCACATCCATTTGAACAACCTGAAGGAATGGTGAGCGGCATATGCTAGCAAGATACGAATGGACTCTAGCCTAGCCACAGGAGCAAAAGTCTCCTCAAAGTCCAAACCTGCGACTTGGGCATAACCTTTTGCCACAAGTCGTGCCTTGTTCCTTGTCACCACCCCGTGCTCGTCTTGTTTGTTGCGGAACACCCACTTGGTTCCCACAACATTTTGCTTGGGACGAGGCACCCGTGTCCAAACTTCATTTCTTTTGAAGTTGTTGAGCTCCTCCTGCATGGCCAACACCCAGTCCGGATCTAGCAAGGCCTCTTCTACCCTGAAAGGCTCAATAGAAGAGACAAAGGAGTAATGCTCACAAAAATTAACTAATCGAGATCGAGTAGTTACTCCCTTGCTAATATCACCCAAAATTTGGTCGACGGGATGATCCCTTTGAATCATTGCTCGAACTTGGGTTGGAGGTGCCGGTTGTGCTTCTTCCTCCATCACATGATCATCTTGTGCTCCCCCTTGATCACACGCCTTCTGTTCATCATCTTGAGTTGGGGGTTGCACCATTGTTGAGGAAGAAGGTTGTTCTTGTTCATCTTGTTCCTGTGGCTGCACATCTCCAATCGTCATGGTGCGTATTGCGGTCGTTGGAACTTCTTCATCTACATCATCAAAATCAACAACTTTCTCTCTTGGAGAGCCATTAGTCTCATCAAATACAACGTCACTAGAGGCTTCAACCAAACCCGATGATTTGTTGAAGACTCTATACGCCTTTGTATTTGAGTCATAACCTTACAAAAACCCTTCTACGGCTTTGGGAGCAAATTTGGAATTCCTACCCTTCTTCACTAGAATGTAGCATTTACTCCCAAAAACTCTAAAATACGAAACATTGGGTTTGTTACCGGTTAGTAGCTCTTACGACGTCTTCTTGAGGAGGCGATGAAGGTAGACCCTGTTGATGGCGTGGCAAGCCGTGTTCACGGCTTCCGACCAAAAGCGCTCGGGGGTCTTGAACTCTCCAAGCATCGTCCTCGCCATGTCTATAAGCGCCCTGTTCTTCCTTTCTACCACACCATTTTGCTGTGGTGTGTAGGGAGCGGAGAACTCGTGCTTGATCCCTTCCTCCTCAAGGTACTCCTCCACTTGAAGGTTCTTGAACTCAGACCCATTGTCGCTCCTTATCTTTTTCACCTTGAGCTCAAACTCGTTTTGAGCTCTCCTTAGGAAGCGCTTGAGGGTCCCTTGGGTTTCAGATTTATCCTGCAAAAAGAATACCCAAGTGAAGCGGGAAAAGTCATCAACTATAACAAGACCATACTTACTTCCTCCTATACTTAGATAGGCGACGGGTCCGAATAGGTCCATGTGAAGCATCTCCAAAGGTCTTGATGTGGTCATCACATTTTTGGTGTGATGAGAGCTTCCCACCTGTTTGCCTACTTGACAAGCTGCACAAGGTCTATCTTTTTCGAATTGCATATTAGTTAAACTATCACGTGTTCTCCCTTTAGAAGCTTGTGAAGGTTCTTCATCCCCACATGTGCAAAGCGGCGATGCCACAACCAGCCCATGCTAGTCTTAGCAATTAAGCATGCATCTAGACCGACCTCCTCTTTTGCAAAATTAACTAAGTAAAGTTTGCCGTCTAATACACCCTTAAAAGCTAGTGAACCATCACTTCTTCTAACGACAGACACATCTACATTTGTGAATAGACAATTATATCCCATATTGCATAATTGACTAACAGATAACAAATTATATCCAAGCGACTCAACTAAAAACACATTAGATATAGAGTGCTATGATGAAATAGCAATTTTACCTAACCCTATTACCTTGCCTTGATTCCCATCACCGAATATTATTGAATCTTGGGAATCCTTGTTTTTGACGTAGGAGGTGAACATCTTCTTCTCCCCCGTCATATGGTTTGTGCATCCGCTATCGATAATCCAGCTTGATCCCCCGGATGCATAAACCTGCAAGGCAAATTTAGGCTTGGGTCTTAGGTACCCAACTCTTGTTGGGTCCTACAAGGTTAGTCACAATTGTCTTAGGGTCCCAAATGCAAGTTTTGTCTCCCTTGCATTTTGCCCCTAATTTTCTAGCAACTATCTTCCTATCCTTTCTACAAATGGCAAAGGAAGCATTTAAAGCATGATATATGGTAGAAGGTTCATTAATTTTCCTAGGAACATTAACACCATTTCTCCTAGGCACATTTCTACCATGCATACAGGAAGAACTAGAAGCAAACATAGCATATGAATCATAAACATGTGAATCAAAAGCATCATAACTTCTATTTGCATTTCTAGCATGTCTCCTATCATGATACATAAAAGCATGGTTCTTTTTAGCACTACTAGCCATAGGGGCCTTCCCTTTCTCCTTGGCGGGGATGGGAGCCTTATGGCTTGTTAAGTTCTTGGCTTCCCTCTTGAAACCAAGTCCATCCTTAATTGAGCGGTGTCTACCAATCGTGTAGGCATCCCTTGCAAATTTTAACTTATCAAATTCACTTTTGCTAGTCTTAAGTTGGGCATTAAGACTAGCCACTTCATCATTCAATTTAGAAATTGAAACTAGGTGTTCACTACAAGCATCAACACTAAAATCTTTACACCTAGTGCAAACCACAACATGTTCTACACAAGATGTTGATTTATTAGCTATTTCTAACTTAGCATTCAAGTCATCGTTTATGCTTTTTAAACTAGAAATAGAGTCATGGCATGTAGACAATTCACAAGAAAGCATTTCATTCCTCTTTATTTCTAAAGCAAGGGATTTTTGAGCTTCTACAAACTTATCATGTTCATCATATAAGAGATCCTCTTGCTTTTCTAGCAATCTATTCTTATCATTCAAAGCATCAACCAATTCATTTATTTTATCCACCTTGGTTCTATCTAGACCCTTGAATAAACATGAATAATCTATTTCATCATCATCACTAGACTCATCCTCACTTGAAGAAGCATAAGTACTAGTGTTACGAGCGCTTACCTTCTTTTCCCTTGCCATGAGGCAAGTGTGATGCTCGTTGGGGAAGAGGGATGACTTGTTGAAGGCAGTGGCGCCGAGTCCTTCGTTGTCGGAGTCGGACGACGAACAATCCGAGTCCCACTCCTTGCCAAGATGTGCCTCGCCTTTTGCCTTCTTATAGTTCTTCTTCTTCTCCCTCTTGTTCCCTTGTTCCTGGTCACTATCATTGTCGGGGCAATTAGCAATAAAATGACCAACCTTACCACATTTGAAGCATGAGCGCTTCCCCTTTGTCTTGTTCTTGCTTGGCTGCCCCTTGCGACCCTTTAGCGCTGTCTTGAAGCGCTTGATGATGAGGGCCATTTCTTCATCATTGAGCCCGGCCGCCTCAACTTGCGCCACCTTGCTAGGTAGCGCCTCCTTGCTCCTCGTTGCCTTGAGAGCAATGGGTTGAGGCTCATGGATTGGACCGTTCAACGCGTCGTCGACATATCTCGCCTCCTTGATCATCATTCGCCCGCTTACAAATTTTCCAAGAACTTCTTCAGGCGACATCTTGGTGTACCTAGGATTTTCACGGATATTGTTCACCAAATGTGGATCAAGTACAGTAAAGGACCTTAGCATTAGACGAACGACGTCGTGGTCCGTCCATCGTGTGCTTCTGTAGCTCCTTATCTTGTTGATGAGGGTCTTGAGCCGGTTGTATGTTTGGGTTGGCTCCTCTCCCCTGATCATTGCGAATCTTCCAAGCTCGCCCTCCACCAACTCCATTTTGGTGAGTAAGGTGACGTCGTTCCCCTCATGTGAGATCCTGAGGGTGTCCCAGATCTGCTTGGCATTGTCCAAGCCGCTCACCTTATGATACTCGTCCCTGCACAAAGAGGCTAACAACACAGTAGTAGCTTGTGCATTTCTATGAATCTGTTCATTGATAAACATAGGACTATCCGAGCTATCAAATTTCATTCCACTTTCCACAATCTCCCATATGCTCGGATGGAGAGAGAACAGGTGACTACGCATTTTGTGGCTCCAAAATCCGTAGTCCTCTCCATCAAAGTGAGGAGGTTTGCCAAGTGGAATGGAGAGCAAATGAGCATTTGTACTTTACGGAATACGAGAGTAGTCAAAAGAAAAGTTCGAATTAACCGGTTTCCTTCTCTCGTAGTCGTTGTCGTCGTTGTCTTCTTGGGAAGAAGTGGACTCATCGCTGTCGTCGTAGTAGACGATCTCCTTGATGCGTCTTGTCTTCTTCTTCTTCCCATCTTTGCGTTTGTGGCCCGAGCCCGAGTCGGTAGGCTTGTCATCCTTGGGCTCGTTGACGAATGACTCCTCCTTATCATTGATCACAATCCCCTTGCCCTTAGGATCCATCTCTTCGGGCGGTTAGTCCCTTTCTTGAAGAGAACGACTCCGATACCAATTGAGAGCACCTAGAGGGGGGGTGAATAGGTGATCCTGTAAAACTTGAACTTAATGCCACAAAAACTTGATTAGGCGTTAGCACAATAATGCCAAGTGGCTGGAGAGGAGTCTCACAAAACACAATAACCACAAGAGATCAATCACAGGGATGGCACAGTGGTTTATCCCGTGGTTCGGCCAAGACCAACGCTTGCCTACTCCACGTTGTGGCGTCCCAACGGACGAGGGTTGCAATCAACCCCTCTCAAGCGGTCCAAAGACCCACTTGAATACCACGGTGTTTTGCTTGCTTTACTATAACCCGTTTGCGAGGAATCTCCACACTTTGGAGCCTCTCGCCCTTACACTTGAAATTCACAAAGAAGCACGGAGTAAGGGAGGGATTAGCAACTCACACAAGACACAAAGATCACAGCAAATACGCACACACAAGACCCAGACTTAAGCTCAAAAGACTAGCACACTAGAACGGAGCTCAAATCACTAGAATGTCGAACAAGTGCGCAAGAATGGAGTGTGAGTGATAAAGAGTGCTCAAGGAATGCTTGGTGTACTCCACCATGCGCCTAGGGGTCCCTTTTATAGCCCCAAGGCAGCTAGGAGCCGTTGAGAGCGATCCGGGAAGGCAATTCTTGCCTTCTGTCGCCTGGCGCACCGGACAGTCCGGTGCACCACCAGACACTGTCCGGTGCGGATTTCCTTCCTTATTTGGCGAAGCCGACCGTTGGCAGCCTTGGAGCCGTTGGCGCACTGGACACTGTCCGGTGCACACCGGATAGTCCGGTGCCCCCTCCCGACCGTTGGCTCGGCCACGTGTCTCGCGCAGATCGCGCAGCCGACCGTTGGCCCGGCCGACCGTTGGCTCACCGGACAGTCCGGTGCACACTGGACAGTCCGGTGAATTATAGCCGTACGCCGTTAATTTCTTCTTGAGAGCAGCAAGTTCGCCTGAGCCAGCCTGGCGCACCGGACACTGTCCGGTGCACCACCGGACAGTTCGGTGCACCTAGACAGAGCTGGCTTTGGCTGAACAAGGCCATCTCTTCTCCAATTCGATTTCTCCTATTTCCAGCACTTAGACACAATACATTAGTCACTAAAACAATGTACTAAGTCTGAGAAACATACCTTTATGCTTGATTTATACTTTGTCCACCATTTGACACTTAGGCACTTGTGTTGGACACTAAATCACCAAAACACTTAGAAATGGCCCAAGGGCACATTTCCCTTTCAGTTAACTAATTTGAAATCATACCAACCTCACATATGCACATGTACTCAAGTAGAAACTATATTATCATGTGCTAATAAATGTTGCTCTCAAGAAAGCCAATCTTCCATTGAGCTAGAAATTTCAGGAATTAGTGATATTTCTATCACACAAGAAAATAAAGAGCTCAAGGAAGAAGTTGGAATGCTAAGAAGGAGCTTAACTCGTTTGAAGGGAAAGTGTCATGCTCAACCTTCTCAAGATAATCGTGATAATATGGTGAAAAAGCTTGAGAAGGGGACAACCGTAGCATGCACAAAACCCCTTTAAAGGAATACCAAGCTTTCCAAGAAGGACATGAGCAAAATCCATGGTGAGAAAATTAATGCTCATATGATTTGCTCTAACAATGTACCTATGTGCTTCAACAAAGAAAGATCAAAGAGAAGCGATAGGAGGTGCTATGGATGCAAGGAGAAGGGCCATGAAATTGATTCATGCCCCCACATGAAGAATCAAGACCTTGCACGATCAAGAAAGATGACCATCAAAAAGGATGAAAGCAAAAGGCAAATGCATTACAAGGACAAGCATCACATTTGCTACAATTGCCGTGAAAAAGGTCATCTATTCAAGGTTTGTCCAAAGGGTAAAACTCCTAAGCCTAACTTGTCAATACATTCAAATATGCTTAGGAGACCCAAATTTGACTCTTGTGCTAGAAAGGTGATGAGTTCACCACATTCTAGGACCAAGGCTATTTGGGTGCCTAAGTCCTTATTGGCTAACCTTGATAGACCTATCATGAGATGGGTACCAAAATGTACTTAATAAGTTTTGCAGGTACCCAGAGATGATATGAAGCTTTGGGGTGCTTGAGCGGTTCAACTCAATTCTTATCTCAAGCTATCAATCTTACATTGTCTATCCTTTAAGATTGACCCAATTGAGTTGTTATATCACTAACTTCATATTCATCTCTAGCAAGAACTTGTGTTGTAGGGAATAAGGATTAACCTTTGTGGGAATCAAGCAAAAGGCCTACAACCAAGTGATATCCAAAGGATGGTAACAATTAATTCTTAAGTGCACATTGCTTTTAATTGGTATATTCTTTTGTGTCTTTTGTAGCCACATAGGAAAAATGAAGCACTTGAGAATGAACTTAAAAGATTTTACCTTGCTTTGGAAAGGATCTAATTATATGGTAGATTGCAAGTTCATATTTTTATATTGTGACAATCTACATGCTTTAAATTGATTGTATGTATCTTGTGGCATATTTCAAGTTAATCATCATATTATTGCCATGACCTAGACATAAAGAGTATTATCCCATGTTCTTAAATGAATAGAGTGCTAAGTAAGAAATTGAAATTCTTATAGCACTTACCAAATGGGGAATTCTCTATATGACTAGAGTTGTGAGACTAATGTTTCTATCTAAGTGTTTATGTAGTCTCACAACATGAGAATGTGTTTCCCAAATGGAGTGTGCTATTCAACATTCAAAGAAGATCGAACCAATACTGTTGGGGACTTGTTCTCAAATGCTATGAGTTAAGAACAAGGCAACACAGAAAATGTTAAACATTAAGATCCTTCGTCCTTCGAAGCATTATTTCCCTTAGGATATAACGATCTCCGGACGAAGGTCATGAAGGATCAACCTTCATCACTACAATATACATTAGTAAAAGACGAAGCATATGAAACATAAAAGATAACGTGAATAATCATATAAGATTATTCATTTAACTTTATTAACTCATCATAAAGAAATAGAAACAATATTGAATTATAAATGTACCTTCGGCTTGGAAGGAGATGAAAATACAAGTGTGACGCAAAAGCAAATGCCAAGTCAGCGTGAACAGTACGGGGGTACTGTTCACCTATTTATAGGCACGGGGTACAACCCATACGAAATTACATACATGCCCTTTACATTTGGTGATAATTCTATAGCATTCTATCGAGGTCTAAATGGCCTTTTCATCTTTAAGTCGGTTCCCTTATCTGCGAACATGCCGAAGCTTTCCTGCTTCACAGCTTCGGCACTGTGTCAACCTTCGTATCTTTTGAGCTTCTCCCTTTCTGATTCAAGTCCGAAGATACCTGTTCACACATTATACTCCAGAAACATTGTTAAATCATGTTTTTGAGGACCTTCGGAAGCCGAAGGCCCCCAACAGTAGCCCCTCGCAATATTAATTTGTTTGAAATAATAAATTCAGATTGCGATATGAACGAAGGCTTTATGCCGAAGGTCCGAAAAAACACCTTCCCTTTGCTAGAATAGCAACATTCAATGACAAGTGGGGTCTTTCAACTTTCAACGCATCAAGCGTATAAATACGGCCATACCGCAAACTTATTTTGCACGCTTTCTGGCCAACCACTCCTGCTCACTCATTTTTTAGCTCTTGTGCACTGTGATCTGCTAAGTTTTTAGCTTTGAAGCTTCGGCTTTTTAAAAACAGTTTTTTAGCGCTTCCGAAGATGTCTGAAGCTGCTAAGAAGGCTGCTGCTGAGATGAAGCTGAGTCTTGATGAAGAGAAGAACCTAGGGTTTCTTATAGCGATGTCGAAGTCCAACACAGAAAAGATTACCAAGGAAATTCTGGAGGGGCTGTCTGAAGATACTGGTGACAGTGAAAGTTATGATATGGACAGCGGTGGCGAAGACTCCGAAGATCGCCCCTGGCGACCAAGCCATTCAGTTTATGGTAAATCAACTATCAAAGAGAATCATCTTGTTAATATGAGAGGAAGGTATTTTCGGGATCTGTCCATTGTGAGGGCGGACGAAGGGGAAAAAACTTGTCCACACCCTGAAGAAAATGAAGTTGTGGTGTACCGAAGCTTTTTGAAAGCTGGATTGCGATTCCCCTTGAGCAGCTTCGTCGTGGAGGTGTTGAAAATCTTCGAAGTCTATCTTCATCAACTTACTCCCGAGGCAATTATAAGGCTAAATATCTTCGTGTGGGCCGCGAGGAGTCAAGGTCTGAAGCCTGACGCAAGAAGCTTTTGTAATGTTCATGAATTATTATATGAAACAAAGCCTTGGGGCAAAGAACAGTACCATAACAACTTTGGCTGCTACAGCTTCGTTTCTCGGTCCGGGGCAAGCTGTCCCGTACCAACCTTTCGGAAGAGATGGCCCGGGGATTGGATGACAGAATGGTTTTATGTGAAGAATGACTTATCAGCACGAGAAGACATCAAAGGTATAATTATGCGTCCTATTTGGCAAAGCTTCGGCCTTCGGAGGCCGAAGGTTGAAATGAACGAAGCCGCCGAAGAGTGCCAAAGAGCCTTCGGCGTTGTCTGCTCTTTTATAGGAACAAGGGACTTAGTACAAGAACATATCGCCTTCAGGGTGTGGCCGCTTGCTGAGAAATGGGAAATGCCACAAGAAACCATAAAAGAGGCCGACGAAGGTGAGCTTGTGAGACTGAAGTACACCTTCAAATTTGGAGATAAATTTATTGAGCCAGATGATGAGTGGTTGAAAAGCATTGACAATTTAAGTGATGAGCTACTCGGGACCTACTCGAAGGCTGAAGATAATGCAATGTCAGCAGCCTTCGGAGGCCGAAAAAAGAAGAGACTGAATCGGGTATTTGATGCCATTGGGTTTGTCTACCCTGATTACTGCTATCCCATTCGAAGGCAGAAGAGAAAAAACACAATCTCTGCAAAAGAAGAAGCTGCAGCTGCTCCTAGCGAGCCAGAACCGAAAAGGAAAAAGATAAAGGTTCTTACGCAACGGCCGCGTTATATTGAACCAGCTTCGGTGTCGGAGTTTACCGGGAAAACTTCTTCAGCCACCGAAGCTGAAAAACTAATCGAGCCAGCCTTGTTGCCAGAAATCGCAGAAACGGCCGAAGTGCCACCAAAGATAGAATCAGAACAATCAAACATTTTGTTGTCAGAAACAAAAGAGAAAACCGAAGCGCCGCTCACAGAAAAAATTGAGGAGGTAAGAGAAGCAACTGAGGGCTCCAAAACATCAGAAGTTTTGAGTCCTACAGCAATCATTGGGACAGCAAAAAACCAAAAGGGGCCATCAGTGACCCCAAAAAGGAAAAGAATGGTAAATGTACTAGACGTCTTGGAGACAATTAAGTCTTCAAGCACAATTCCAAAAAAGAGTGTTGAAGTTGCTGAAGCTTCTACTGAAGCTTCGGCTCAACAAGCTGAAGCTGAAGCTGGGCCTTCAGAGCCCTTCAAAGAACTACCTTTTGAAGCCGAAGCAGTAAAAATTCCGGAACCAATATTAGTTGAAGAAACGGACACCGTCATCCCCGAAGCACCTGCCGGCATGCATGATTACATCATACGACATGCTTCGGGGAAAAAGCTATCTGAGGAAGAAACTCATGAGGCCAACCATTATGCAAAGGAGCTGAAATATCCGAAGGGGGCAGTAATATTCAATGGAACAAATGAAGATGACTTCTTATACTGCCTGCCTGATAACAAAGAGCTATCCGTCTGCCGAGAGATGGCGAGAAGCATAGGCTTTCCGAAGCTTGAAGCTGGGTTAAGTGCCATGACGAAAAAGGATCTCGCAGACAGCCTCGCGTACAACAGCCTGAAGGTACGGGAATTAAACACTTGAGAAAAAAAAAACCCCTATATTTTTTTTTACGCAACTCATTCCTTTTTTCTTATATGAATTCTTTTTTCATATAGGGCCTGATCCTAAGCAACGCGTTAAGAGCGCAGAAGAGCGCCGAAGATGAAAGTTATGAAATTGCGTTTAATAATTTACGCTCCGAAGTTATCAAACTGAGAAACGAAGCTTTGGAAAAAGATAAGATTCTGCTTACACTGGTAGATAAAGTGAGAAAAGACGAAGCTGCTTCAAAGGCCCAGGCCGAAGCTCAAAAACTCGAAATTAAAGATCTTCAGAAACAGCTGGCCAGAGCCGAAGAGGATCGCGCTCTTGAGGAAACGAAACGAGAACTTAGTGATTTTATGGTCAGCAAATTGGAATCAAGAGTTAAGGAGCTTCGCACATCTCAGGGGAAATATTATGTGAAATCTGTAGAATGTGTTAATAAAATTAAATCCAGCTTCGCCAGCGTAGGCGCTTTTTCCAGCGAAGAGAATTTCTCTCGAGGCAATCCCGAAGGTCCGCTGGAATGGATTAGCCACGAAGCAGAGGCCTTCGAAGAGATTCTGAACAGTCGTGGCGACATATGTGCTTTTTCGGGCGCCAGAGGAATTGCTTCCGTCTTAGAGAAGAAAGGTTGCGAACATGTAAAATTTTTAGCTCAATCCGAAGCTACCTTATCTATCGAAGACATCAAGGACCCCTCGGCCGAAGCGAGCGCAGTTGGAGGCAAATTTTTTACTGATATCTGGAACGACGGCGGCCGAGGAATGGCGCGAGAGATCATTGAAAGAAGCGAAAAAGGCATTCACGATGCTAGAAGAGTAGCAGACGCTGCCGAAAGGAGTAGGGAACCCGAAAGACAGTTAGGTACCAACTAGTCGTTCTTGTTGCGTTGTAATTTTCATTTTAAACTTTGCTCGCGATTTGTAAAAGTACTGAAGAAGTGTTCTCTTCGCTCAGAAACTGTTGGACGATCTGCCGACCCCCATACAAAAGGGGATGAAGAAATTAATCAAATGGCCGAAACTATCATGGACAAGGTTGTTGACCAACTTCTGAATAAAGCCGCCGAAGCAGTATTGAGGGAAGATTAGGTGCTATTTGGAAAAAACATTTAAAGTGTAATCTATGCAACACTTTGTACATTTGAATGTAATATACAAGTCTCTTTTCATTATTGAATTCTTTACGATGCATGAAACTTTAAATACATACCACTTTTGAGCCTTCGGCGAAAAAACACCTTCCCTTCTTTTCATGCGTCGTGAAGAAGATAGCCTTCGTCAAAATTATTCTGATGAATGACATCGATGCCTCGTGAAAACATTTTCCGAAGCTATGCAACTTTGATATTGATCTGATAAAGTTCGCCCATGTTTCGTGAAAATATTCCCCGAAACTGTATTCCGAAGCTATACAATTTCAATGTCACTTTTTCAAAGCATCCCTTCGAAGGTTGAGAGTGTCCCCTTCTCTTGCCAAATGCGATATGATGTATGATGCTTATGCTATGCAAAATGATGTGATGATGTTATGTTATGCATGTGACATTTGTTCCGAAGATACACATAAAATATATTCGTAAGCTCTGCATTCCCTTAGGAACGTCTTTGGAGCTTCTTCGTCTTTTACTTAGACGGCATCAGCGTTGACTTTTCGCTGTAAGCCTCCCTTAGGAGCTTCTTCGTCTTTTACTTAGACGGTATCAGCGTTGACTTTTCGCTGTAAGCCTCCCTTAGGAGCTTCTTCGTCTTTTACTTAGACGGTATCAGCGTTGATTTTTCGCTGTAGGCTCTGCATTCCTTTAGGAACGACTTCTGAGCAGAGAACTTACGCTGCGCTCCCTTTGGAACGACTTTTTGTGACTTTATAAACTTACTCTGCGTTCCTTAGAACGACTTTTTGTTACTCCGAAGGATTTTTAGTCCGAAGGTCCTTCTTGGTAACGGAAAAAATTTTAGGCTTCGGCAACTTAGGCCTGTGAATCAAATAAATTTTTCTCGTGGAAACAACGAAATTATTACATGGAAACTATCAATGTTTTTTGCTTCACAGAAAATAAAACTGAATAGAAAAGACTGCTATCAAAGGTAGGATATGTCAATAAATGTGCTTCGACTCTGGCACAGTGCTGTTGACTGTGCGAGCTTCGGACTGTTCTCTGAAGTCCCTCTGCTGTGGAGCGTATTGACTCCCTTCTGGCTGTTGACCTTGCTGCAATGGAGGTGGAGGCGGAAGCTGCTGCCAGGAAGCTTGAGGTTGACTTGCCGAAGCTACAGAAGCCGCAGGGTGGTTGTCTATGTATTGTGGGACATAAGGCGGATGAAACGAAGCAGTATGCATAACCTGCTTCGACTGAGCTTGTTGAGATGCAGCTTCGGCTAGTTCCTTTTGCTTCTGGATTGTAACATGGCACGTCCTAGTGGTGTGGCCCTTGCCCTCTCCACAGAATAGGCAAAACAGTCTCCTTGGCTGATCTCCGAATCTTCCGCCGAAGCCCCTGGCGCCTCTGCCTCTTGGAGCTGGTGGCCGAAAGGAAGTTTGTTGTTGCCCCGAAGCCTGTGAGGAGCACTGCGGCCTGTTTTGCTGACTCCCCTTATCATCATTCTGAGTGCTGTGAATGGAACGGACATGCCTCGGGTAGTATCTTCCTCCGAAGCCCCTGGTTATCTCAGAAAATCTGAAGGCCTCCTCCCTTCTTTGGCGAAAGTCATTGTCAGCACGAATGTACTCATCCATCTTTTGGAGCAATTTCTCCAAGGTCTGAGGAGGCTTCCGAGCAAAGTATTGAGCTGCAGGTCCAGGACGAAGCCCCTTGATCATGGCTTCGATAACGATTTCATTGGGCACCGTTGGTGCCTGCGCCCTCAATCGTAAGAACCTTCGGACATACGCCTGAAGGTATTCTTCGTGATCCTGAATACACTGGAAGAGAGCTTGAGCTGTAACCGGCTTCGTTTGAAATCCTTGAAAGCTGGTCAGTAACATATCCTTCAACTTCTGCCATGAAGTGATTGTTCCTGGCCGAAGGGAGGAATACCAGGTCTGAGCAACATTCCTGACGGCCATGACGAAAGACTTCGCCATGATTGCAGCGTTGCCCCCGTACGAAGACACTGTTGCTTCGTAGCTCATCAAGAATTGCTTCGGGTCGGAGTGGCCGTCAAACATGGGGAGCTGGGGTGGCTTATAGGATGGAGGCCAAGGAGTAGCCTGCAGCTCAGCAGACAGAGGAGAAGCATCATCAAAAACAAAATTTCCCTGATGGAAATTATCATACCAGTCGTCTTCGTTGACGAAGCCCTCCTGATGAAGGTCTTTCTGATGAGGCCTTCTGTTCTGCTCATCGTGAGTGAGATGGCGAACTTCCTCAGAAGCTTCGTCAATTTGCCTTTGCAACTCAGCTAGGCGGGCCATCTTCTCCTTCTTCCTCTGCACTTGTTGATGTAGCATCTCCATCTCTCTGATTTCTTGGTCTAGCTCTTCTTCCTCAAGCGTCGGGCTGACGGCTTTTCTCTTCTGGCTTCTGGCCTCCCGAAGAGAGACGGTCTCCTGGTTGTGGTCCAGCGGTTGTAGTGCTGCAGCCCCAGCCGCTGAAGCTTTCTTCGGCGCCATAGCGAAGGTCTATAGCTTCCGAAGGTGTTCACGAAGACTCGAAGTGGAAGTGAGTTCACCGGAGGTGGGCGCCAATGTTGGGGACTTGTTCTCAAATGCTATGAGTTAAGAACAAGGCAACACAGAAAATGTTAAACATTAAGATCCTTCGTCCTTCGAAGCATTATTTCCCTTAGGATATAACGATCTCCGGACGAAGGTCATGAAGGATCAACCTTCATCACTACAATATACATTAGTAAAAGACGAAGCATATGAAACATAAAAGATAGCGTGAATAATCATATAAGATTATTCATTTAACTTTATTAACTCATCATAAAGAAATAGAAACAATATTGAATTATAAATGTACCTTCGGCTTGGAAGGAGATGAAAATACAAGTGTGACGCAAAAGCAAATGCCAAGTCAGCGTGAACAGTACGGGGGTACTGTTCACCTATTTATAGGCACGGGGTACAACCCATACGAAATTACATACATGCCCTTTACATTTGGTGATAATTCTATAGCATTCTATCGAGGTCTAAATGGCCTTTTCATCTTTAAGTCGGTTCCCTTATCTGCGAACATGCCGAAGCTTTCCTGCTTCACAGCTTCGGCACTGTGTCAACCTTCGTATCTTTTGAGCTTCTCCCTTTCTGATTCAAGTCCGAAGATACCTGTTCACACATTATACTCCAGAAACATTGTTAAATCATGTTTTTGAGGACCTTCGGAAGCCGAAGGCCCCCAACAAATACTATGTGATGTATTCATTCTTGTTTAAATTGGTTTTGAGTCTTCTCCATTAATCACTCACCATGCTATGAATTAAACTTGCCATGTAAACTTAATTAAATAATCTTGCTACTTTCATATTTTTTACAATTGATGTTATGCATGATGCTTATAAGGGTAATTTAGTTCATATCATGAGGTTTCCTTGTTTTAGTAACCTTCTTGTCATTCATATACTAGAGGTTGCTAAATAGGAAACTATTGCTTGTGTTACTAATACAATCTCTTTTAAGATATTTCATGGAAATTCATAAGTAGAGATTGTGCTCTTTCAATTGTTAAAATCACAAGCTTTAAAGGTTAATATTTACCTAAAAGAAAGATTAGGAATGCTCAAGGCAAAGGTATGGAACAAATTGCTTCAATTGGTAGTTGATCAATAGTAGTTCCTTCCAAGTGGCATTCTTTCAATTGGTAATAATATATTCTATGGAAAGGAATGTCAATATGAAGGTTAAATTCCTTTTGGCTTAAATTTGTAAATTAGTGCATATTGTGAATTCGCTGCTCCATGTGCATTAACTTAAAAGGAATTTAATTTATGCCTTTACGCCTCATAAATGATGATTTGTTTGCCATTCATATATAGATATCATCATTCATTAAATACTTCCTTGTACTACTAATACCTCTTTTCAAAGTGTTTTATCGACTAGTTTTAAAAGGAAAAAAGATAACAAAGAAAGAAGTCTCCACAAATGATGAAGAAGAATACTAAGGTGACACCACCACAGATAGTAAGATCTTTCAAATTGGTATAACAAATGGTACATTCTATATGGTGGTAAGTATTCTTAGGCATAAGTTAATTCATTGCAAATTTGTCATGCCTTGACCATGATATGTAATATACTCCTCATGAGACTCTTAACTGAATTGAAAGTGCATGTGACAAGTCATTCAAATACTTGATGCACATATCTAGTGGGAGAACATTATATATCTTGTGTCATAGAGAATAAGTTTCACTTGAGTAAGCTATACTAAGACAATCCAAAATGGTAAATTTGTATCTCATTCATATGGATTGTAATCTTTGTTTTCTAAATAGCTACTCTTGATGCAGTTTAAAATTCCCTTATCGTTAATTCTAAAAGTGCATAAGAATCTTTTTGTTGATACTCATCACATACATATGCACTAACATGGATATGATTTTTAAACTCTAAAAGGTACAATTAGTGATCCATACTCTCTAAATTTTGGAAACCCATATTTTGGTATCTTAGAAATCTACTTCAATCGATATCCATATGCTTCACATTGAATTGGATCACTAAGTTGTAAATTCCATGCATAACTTGTCTTTATGATATGAATGCTTGTGCGACTAACCTTGATAAGCTAGGTGCACCCAAAGTCAAGGTAGGTTCATCATCAAGAAGGCAACACAACGATGTATTAATAAAAGGAGAAAAGGCTCCTATTC
Source organism: Zea mays (assembly GCF_902167145.1). Lineage (NCBI taxonomy): Eukaryota > Viridiplantae > Streptophyta > Magnoliopsida > Poales > Poaceae > Zea > Zea mays. The sequence goes on from NC_050102.1 coordinate 21,024,513, forward strand.
TTAACTCTAGTTTTTATCTATGTGATTAAATATTGACTTGAAATCATGTAAGATGGTTGTCAAGTATATGTGGTTGCCTACACAAAGAGAAAGGCCACAATAAGAATTGTGTGGGTACTCAAGGCTCTTACCACTAATCTCAAAGGACCCAATTCAAATTGGGTACCAAGATATGAAGCTTAAACTTGTTTTGCAGGATCACTCCTTCAATGGATCAAGTTGGGTGCTCGATAATGAATATATAAATCATCTTTGGAGATAGTAGCTAGGGTGGTAACAACTTAATCTCAAGTGCATATTATTTTCAAATCTTATCTTTTTGTGACTTGTGTAGCCACTAAGGAAAAATAAGCACTTGAGGATATACATCAGATGTTGATTATGAAATAAAGTTCTAATTGGAAGTTGAATGAATATTATCATATGGTGAACAATCCAAAATTATGTGACGTATTCTCTATCTAGTTAATTTGGATTTGATTCTTCTATATTAGACACTCACCATAATATGGATTAAGTCATCCCTTTAGACTTCATTGAATAACCATGCATATTATCCATGTCATTCAAAATATATTGTGCATGAGGGTTCAAGGAAATTTAGTCCATATTATGATGTTTCTCTATTTTAGCAACCCGCTTGTCTTCCACATATAAAGGGTTGCTAAATAAGAAACTAGTGCTTGTGATACTAATGTCATCTCTTGTGTTGAGTTTATCCATAGAAAATCTATGTTAAGAGATGGTGCTTGTTTTAAATTGGATAAATCACAAGCTTAAAGGATACTATTCAACTAAAGTAAGAAGAAGTTGATAAGAGGCCAAGGTATGAAAACTTCCTCTCCTTCAGTTGTTTTAGTATTCTATCCTTAGTGGGATGTACCATATTATAGGTTAAATTCCTTGCAATATAAAATGTTCAATAGTGCATATAACTTTGACATCAACTATATGTGTGCACTAATTTAAAGGAATTTAGTCTATCCTTTTGGGTTTCAATAATGATGATTCATTTGCCATCCACATATAAGGATCATCATTTGTGAAACCCTCTCTTGTGTTTTTAATGCTCTCTTTTCTAAGTGTTACAACGAGGTCCTTCTAAGAGCTTACAAGATGGATTCAAAATCTACAAAAAATGAATGAAGTTCAAGATCACTTGGTTGGATGAAATCACAAAGAGAAAAGAGATCACGGTGAATCAAGAAGGGAGTTATATTTTTTTTGTCAACCAAATAATGAAGATGTAGTGACATATTTATATGATATCCTTCATTATGAGGTTGAGGTTCATATTAGCATGTTTTACCCTCCAAGATTTCAATTGATATACTTTTAGTTCTTAAACTTTTAATTGGTTTAATTTTCATCATCTATGTAAAGCATGTTATGTTAAACCAAGATATAGTGCAAACATCTCCTTTAACCTCGTATTGTTAATGTGCATAAGTGTACTTTGTGTACTCTTGCATGCACAAATTGAGGAAGAGTTTAGCCTATATCTTGTGAGGCTAATGATTTCTTCAAGTTCATGTTTTGTAGTCTCACACCTTGGAGAACATCAAATGAGGATGAGTGGTTCCAAGGAAATGATCAAATATTTACCACATGTCACCCCATGGATTAGTTCTATTGGGGAACGATATGTGTTCTCTAGCATAAATTCAATTGTTTCAAATATATTATGCCTTGAACAAGATATATGATGAACTCCTCTAAGAATCTTAATTGAATCAAGTGCATGTTACAAGTAATTCAAGTACTTGATGCATACATTTAGGGGGAGCTCATTCTATATCTTGTGTCCTTAAAGACTAACATTTTCTTTTAGTGAATTTGTGTAGTTCTTTGAAGAGAATGAGTTTCTCTTGATCGTTTAAAGAGGATAAGTTTCTCTTTGAAATGTCAAGCCTATCAAAAGCTAAGATAGAAATTCATGATTATAATGAAGACCATATGGCATGGAACAAAGGTGTGTCACTCCATGAACTATTGTATTACATTTGTGTATCTAGGCTCTTACAAGTTAGTGTATGCATGTATATGCAATATATTAAGTCACATCATAAGGTTGCACTTGAATCTTGGCTTAAAATATTGCATATCATGTCTATTAGTATACCGTTTGATTATGAGTAATTCCTTAAATTGGTGCAATTTCATATTTTCATACTTTATTTGTACCAAGGTTCAAATTGTAGAACTTAATCCCCTGGCCTCACAAGTCCAAGTGCATAAGCTAAACAAGTATTCATCACTTGTATGCACACATTTAGGGGGAGAATGGTCTATAATTTGAATCTTTGAGACTAACTTCATTTTCAAGTCTATTATGTGTGTAGTCTCAAATTAGAAAGGAATCTTCAAGCAAAGACAATCGCTTCCACTGCAAATTTTGATGGAGATTGCAAAATGAACTCTAAATACAACGCAAGTGTGGAACACCCCTTTGAAAAGGTAAAACGCAAAGGTACATCACTTACGACACTTCTCCATTACCTTTGTGCCATATAAGGACCCTTTTCATGATAGTGTGTTCAAATCTTGATTAATCATAATTTCTACCCTTTATATTCTTTATATCTTTTTTTGGAGATTTATGACAAAGGGGGAGAAATTATGCATTAAAGCTTACATTTAGTCTTATGTAACTAAGTGTAAGAAGACTTTTGAAAAGGGGGAGAAATAATTGACAAAAGGGGGTTGAATCATAAGTAAAACATAAGATGAAGGAAATTGATGAGTGCATATATGTCATGAGCATCACGTTTATTTATGACACAAAGCACCCTATGAATAGTATGATATAAGTTGTCTTCACTCTTTGACCCAAATATGTGGTTTTGGCATTTGAGTAAAAAAATGGTATTTTCTGAAATGCACATATTTAGGGGGAGGAAACTATATCATAGGATTCAAAATCTTATTTATCAAATCTTATGTAAGCTTTAAATGTGTTGTCATCAATCACCAAAAAGGGGGAGATTGAAAGTGCATTCATCCCTTTTGTGAGTTTTGGTGATTTGGATAACAACACATTTAAAGGTCTAACAAGTATGCTAAGTGTTGAACAGGAAATTCAGTATGATGAACATACTTGAATAGTGTATAATGATCAGTGAACAAGGTTCAACACAAGGTCAAATAACCAGTGAGACAATTCAAATGGATATAATATGGTCTCTATATTGGTTTGAATATATGGACAAGTCCTGAGAAATCACTATGCATAAATATGATCATAATAGAGGTTGAAGTGATTAAGAGGATTGGTCAAGCCAAAGTGAATAAGATATGAGGAATCGTGAATTGGCTTGACCATATTACTATTAGTCCATATATGAATATATGAGAATCAAACTAGAGCTTGATTGATCTTAGCAGTTATATCTAGATGACATTCAAGCAAGGTTCACAATATTGAAGAAATGATTATCTCAATGGATGCTCAATAGGATGTGACTCAAGAATGGCTTGATAGGGTGAAGATAGCAAGGAAAGGGCTTCGAGGAACTAAGCGAAGGTGAAGGCCAAGCGACGGCTTGTAGACCGAGGTACCATGGCTAAGGTGAAGAAGAGAGTACTTGCACTAAGTCGATGAACTAATCAGCTATGAAGAGTTACAACATGTTGATGCATCAGTAAGGTGACTTGAAGCCATGATTTAAACTCATATATGGTGAAATGGCACAAGTCACATGCTCGATTTGTGTTTTTGCTTCAAAAGGTGAGACAAAGATGTTTGTGATCCTTATGAAGCAACATCATGGAGAAATCACACTTGAGACACCAATGACTCAAGGAGTTTACTTAATTATATTTTATTTAACTTGAGTATAGGAATCGTCGTACTATCAAGGGGGATCCATAAAGAAGGTTGGTGTTGGTACTAAAGCTCAAAATCCTTGATCTAAAACTTCCATTTTACCCTTGTTAATCCTTAGTGAAAGTATGTAGTACAACCTTTTTAAGTCTATCTTGGCCAAAATTGCTTTTTGGAAAATACAGGTTCAACCGGTTTTTGCACTGTTCACCTTTTTGGAAAATACAGGTTCAACCGGTTTTTGCATTGTTCACCTTTTTGGAAAATACTGATTCAGCCGGACACTCAACCGGTTTTGTCTGGTGGAAAAAGGTTCAACCGGTTTTAAAAAGGTTCAACCGGTTTTTGCACTGTTCACTTTTTTCTGCCAGTCTGCTATGTCAGCCAAAAAGCTGTGCGCAGCTTTTTGAAAAACCGGTTGAACCGGTTTTTGGGCAGAAAAGTCAAAAACGGCTAGTTTTGGAGCCCCACCTATATATACTCACTCCCATCTCTCTCCTCCATAGAAGAGCACGACTTGGACTCCATTCCTAACCTGAGAAACACCTCCCACTCTCTCACACACCTCTTGCCTCTTCCATTTCAAATCTTTGGAGAGAAATCTTTGAGTGAGATTGAAGAGCTGCGATTTTGGTGCTTCATCTCTAAATCCTTTTTGCTATTCTTGATTCGAGCTTTGGTATTACATCGAGTTCTTTGTGGATTCATTACTCTTGGAGCTTCTAGCTCCTAGACGACTAGGTGTCTCTTGTGAGTCTCCAAATCTTGTGGAAGACCACAAGAAAGTTTGTATTACCCGCTCGTTTGAGCAAAGATTATTGTGTGTGCTTGACCTTTGTGGTCGACAAAGGGAGGATTAGGGTTGAAAGAGACCCGACTCTTTGTGGGCGCCTCAACGAGGAAGTAGGGCACCTTGGTGGTGTGACCGAACCTCGGGATAAATCTTGTGTCTCTTGTGTTCTTGCTCATTGTGTTTGTTTGTGTTCTTCGTTCTCTCACCATTGCGTGGAATGTTGTTTATATCTTTTTGGTGTGTGGATTTTGAGAAGTGCCCTTCTCAGATCTACTACTTTGAACCCTGTGGATCATTTAGAACATCTCATTTTCAAAGTTAACTGGGTGAATTTTGAGATCAATTCAGTTTTACCCAGTTTGCTTCTAGTTTTTGTTGAAAAAGTTTTAAGTTGCCTATTCACCCCCCTCTAGGCAACTTTCACGAAATAGTTTTTTACATCTCTCACGATGCGTCGAGCCATACAAATGTATCCATCATTGTCAAACGTATGCTTCCCACCCTTATTGGCGGAGCTCCTCTTCTTCATGTACTTCTCTTGAAATTCTAGAGAAGCCCATGATGAGGACATCCTCCACTATTATCCATTGGCAAAGACGCAATTGACCTAGTTGGCCCAATTGTAGTCGAACGACGACTGTGTGAGCCTCAGAATTATCCCACATCGCTTAGTTTGGGAGGAGAAAGCCACCTTAAGGCTTGTGTTGGAACTTGCTCTCAGTCGCAAGGAGGCCAACAAGGGTGAACAGTGCAGACATAAGGGTTACGCGTGAGATGGCAAATAGCTCTGTTAACCAGGCCTCTCACGGGCACTGTGCGGGGGTATTTATAGGTACCTGAACGCCCAGCGCCTTGTGTTAAGGACACATGTGCCCTCAGCTACCTAGGTTATCCCCAGAATATTCCCATAAAGCAGGGTTACAGACTGTAATTACAGGAATGCCTTTACAAATTAGGCCCGTAACACGCGGCGGCTACGCACAGCCTGTTACAATGGACCGGATCGCACGTGGGCCTCGGAGCTGGACGAGGCAGCGCTGTGGGATGCCTTCGTCGCCGGTCTTCGTCTGGTGCCGATCAAGCGAAGGGTGTCCCTGCCTGCTTTGTCTGTCTGAGCAGCGGCTAAGCAGCGGAGACTTCGAGCGAAGGGTGGCGTCTCTGCCTTCGCTCCAACATTTGCCCTCCGAGGGACCGGTTCGACAAAGTCACCTGGTGCCGAAGACGTCGCTAGATGGCGGAGACGCTGCCCTCGCTCGAAGTGGTTCCGCGGGGGTTTTTGATGTGACCGTTGATTGACGGCGTACAGTTGGATTGCGGGTTTCCCGAAGCGCCGCGCCCTGTTGGATTGCGGGTTTCCCGAAGAGCCGCGCCCTGCCTATAAAAGGGGGCGGGGGCCGGCGTTTTTTTTTGAACTTTACTTTCCGCGCTCCGCGAAAACCCTAGCCGCCCGCCGTCTTGCTGCTCGTCTGCCCGCCGTGCTCTTGTTCGCCGGAGATCTGGCGCGAGTGAAGCAGACTGCCCGCCGCCGCCGACGGTACGTAGCGATGCCGTCCTCCTCTTCTTCCGCTGCCGCTACGCCGCCGGCCGATTCCTCGCCGCCGGCCGCCGCCTCGTCGGAGGAGACGCTGAGTAGTTTGATGGCGGAGGAGTTGCGCGCCGGCGATTCTGTTGATTTCGGCGTGTCGCGAATGTCGTCGGCCCGTGTGGAGGATATGCAGCGGTTGGGCTACTTCGGCGGCGGAGTTGCTCGTGCCCCGGGGACGGAGGAAGTCCCCGAGCCGGAGGGCGAGTTGGTTGTTTTCGAGGCGTTCTTCGCCGCCGGTCTCCGCTTGCCTGCACACCGGTTCGTTGGCGAAGTCCTGCGCAGGTTCAACGTTCAAATACATCAGCTGACGCCGAATGCCGTGGTGGCCCTGTCGAAGTATGTCTGGGCGACGACTTCGTACGGCGGACAACCATCGGTCGAAGTTTTTGCGAAGCATTATTGTTTACACTGGCAGAAGAGGATGATTGGGGACGAAGTTGCTCAGTTTGGGTCATGCACTTTCACGCCGAAGACCGGCAAGACCACAATGCAAGTAGTGGAGTTGGTTCCGTGCGCCCGCAACAAGTGGGGCAACTGGAATGAATTTTGGTTTTACGTTGCTGAGGGTACCGTCGAAGGCCATGAGGGACTCCCCGTGTCCGAGATGTGCTCTCATTTTTACTCGGCGTACCCGCCCTTTGAAGTGGCGGAGGATGATGTGGACGAAGGGGCCCTTCGGTGTGCCGCCGGCCAGAGCAGTGGGCGCGACTTGGTTGAAGAGTTTGTGGCATACGGGGTATGGCCCTTGGCGCATGGTTGGGCGTTGGGCGAAGTATGCCCTCGCCAGATGCCTTTCCGTGGTGGAGAGGTGGTGCGGAGTCCCGCCTTCGCGCTAAATCTGCGAAACCGTGATCCGACCGCCTTTGTGCGTGAGGCGGAGGATGGGGCGGTGCAGCTTGTTGGACGTTATGTGCCGAGGACAGAGGGCCAGCGCAGCTGGGAGATCCGCGGGTCGAATGACCGTCTGAACAGGGTCTTCGAATTGAACCAACTGCCGTATGATGGCTATCCTGGTCAAGACGATGCGGACCGCCGGGGGAAGAAACCGGTGGTGGAGACTAGAGACGACCCTGCGCCGGCGGCCGCCCCATCCTCTAAGAAGAGGAAACTAGGTACTGCCATGGGAGGACTTGGGGTTTCCGATGGCTTTGCTAGAGAGTTGATGAGGACGTGCGCGCCCCCGGGGGAAAGGATGTCTTCGCCCGAGCTCCGGGAGTCTTCGGCTCGGATGCTGAAGGTTACTGGGGGTTGCTGGCCTAGGAATGTTCCTATCCCCCGCGCGGCCAGCGGGGACGTTTTTACATCTCGTATGGTTCGCAAATGGAGAGTTTTTCCTTACGGGCGGAATATTGCTGCTGTTGTGTCGGCAGTGATGGACAAGGATCGCCAGGGGGCTGCACAAAAACGCCAGGCGGCTGTCAGGCTTGTTGAAGCCAGGCCGAAGAGGCAGCGGGGGTCGGCGAAGGCTGCGGCCCCCGGCGGAGGCAAGCCGCCGCTGGCGGCGAAGTCGGGCGTCCCTGCATCTAGCAAGGCGCCAGAGACAGCGGCAGGCGCCGGAGGCTCCAAACCGGCGAGGGCTGTGCCGCCGCCCAGCAGGGTGGCGGAGGCCGCGAAGGCGGCCCGAGCGTTGCCGTCGGCAGGCAAGCGTGTCGCCGACTTCGCCACCAACATTTGTGTGGAGGACTATCTTGGTGGTAAGTCGCTGGCTCCCCCCCTTTTTTTGTATTATTATTTTTCGTTGATGCGTTGCAGGGTCGGACGAAGGCCAACTTGTTGTAGTTGCGCCTGCCGCGGCGCCGAAGGCGAAGTGCGGGGCTCTTAGCGCCGGAGGCGAGGTGGCGGCCCTCGCGGCTGTGAGGGATGAGGCGGGCGCTGCGTCCCGCCGGCTGAAGGAGGTGGTGGAGTCGCTAAGTCAGGTCCGCTGAGCCGGACTTCGCTCTCTCTCCTTCTTTTTTTTTCCTTTTTTTTTTCTTTTTTTTTCTTTTTTTAACGGCACCGCGGTCTTATGTGTGTTGTGCAGGTGGCTGACTTCGCCAACCGCACGGCGTCGGGGGCCTTTACGGCAGTTGTGTCTGCCGAAGTCGAGAGACTTCGGACACAACATGCTGACGCCGTTCGAGAGAAATCGGCCGCCGACAGCAAGTGCCGCAAGCTGGCGGACAAGGTGGCCGCGCTGGAGGGAGAGAAGGCTGACCTCCGGCGCCAGTTGGCGGGGGAGAGAAGGGAGACCAACGAGGCCCTCGTTAAGGCGCAAGCTTCGCAGGCGGAGGCCAAGCTGGCCCGAGCAGAGGGGAATATTGCCAGGGAGCGCGCCGAGCAGCTGCAGGAGCGGCTTATCGCCCTGGAGAGCCGCGTGGAGCGGGCCGAGGCCGCGATGCGCGCGGAGGCCGAACGGACGCGCACACAGCTCGTGAGCACATATCGTGAGCTGGGTGCGCGGACCGGTGACTTCGAAGTGCCGGACCGAGAGTCCGGGCTTCGCTGTCTGGAATGGGTGCAGGAAGAGCTGCAGGAACTCCCCGCTGTCGTGGGGGGGTTTATGTCGTACGCCTCCCTGGTCACCTGCGAGGGGGCGATGAATGCGCTCTCCCGCGAAGGGTGCCGACACTTCGAGGTCTTCGACCAGGCGGATGAAGATTTTGATCGAGATGTTTATAAGGTTGAAGACCTCGTGGTGAAGGAATCTGCCGGGGCCCTCTACGACCGGATGTGGGGTCCGCACGGTCGCGAGGTGGTCAGGGAGCGGGCGGAGACGGCGATGGCTCAGGTAACATTTTCGTTTGTTTGGCGTTTGTTGGGTGTGGGGTGTGCGTGTGTTTGCTAAATTTTGCGTGTTTTTGTCTTAGGCGTTGCGTGGCGAGCGGGTGGACGACCTCGGGGTGTTGAACAGTGCGCTGCCTGACCCGGAGCCGACCCCGGCGGAGGCCGCGACTGGGGTCCCCCTGGAGCGAACCCCGGGGACTGTGGAAGACGCACCAGATGCCCCCGCAACCGCTGCGGCCGGTGAAGACCTGCCCCCAAAGGTGGACGAAGGCGCGCCTGATGCCCCCGCAGCCGCTGCGCCGAGTGTTGAAGATCCCACGGTGGTGGCTGCGGGAACAACGGCGGAAGCAACGGCGGAGCCAACGGCGGAGGCTCCCGCAGCGTCAGGGCCTTCGCAAGTGGCGTAGTGGGTGTAGAGGGTTGGGGAATTTTGGATATGTTACTGAATTTTGGTTGCTGCGCAGGTTCAAGATTTTGGGCCTGCGCACGCAACCGCTACTGCTAAATTTTTGGCGGCTTCGACCGCGGGAGGTGGTAATGAATGTGGTGGGTCTGCATCTGAATTTTCTGAGTTGTTTGATGTTGCTGATTCTGGGAGCTCGGTTGAGTGGACTGAGGAGTCGTCGGAGGAGGATTTGGACTATTTTGCGGCTTTGGATGTGGCTGCGGCGGAGACCTCGCCGCACGCTGTGGACACAGAAGACGTGCCTGGTCCCAGTACTGGGCGTCGGCGACGAAGGGCGGTTGCGAAACGCAGAGTGAGTGAGGCGGAGGGATCTCGACTTCGTGTGAGTAGGGCTGGTCGGCAGGAACTATTGTCTTTGCCAGCCGGCGGGAGTGCAGGTGAGGGGGAATTGCGAAGTCTTTTTGCGGGCGAGGAGCTTAGGATAATGTTATTTAATTATAGGGAGATGGGAATTATTCCTAAGGTTGAGCCGATGTAGAGTGTGGCGCCCTCGCTTGTATATGTGTAAAGGCTTGTACGATGAAGTCGTGTGCCCTCGCTTGCCTGTGCCTGCGAAGGCGTTGTGTACTTTGTCTGGTATATTTTGTTATGCTGTGGTGGTGTGATTATAGTCGGTCTTAGCGCGGACGGTTTGATGCTGTCGTTTCTGCTTTTGTTGTACTAGCTCGGCTGCGTCCTTAGGCGGCCTCTGCGCGGATAGTCTTCGCGGTAGACTTCGGTTTTTTCGCACTTGTTGTGCTAGTCCGGCTGCACTCTTAGGCGACTTCTGCGCGGATAGTCTTCGCGGTAGACTTCGAGTGTTTGCACTTGTTGTGCTAGTCCGGCTGCACCCTTAGGCGACTTCTGCGCGGATAGTCTTCGCGGTAGACTTCGAGTGTTCGCACTTGTTGTGCTAGTCCGGCTGCACCCTTAGGCGACTTCTGCGCGGATAGTCTTCGCGGTAGACTTCGAGTGTTCGCACTTGTTGTGCTAGTCCGGCTGCACCCTTAGGCGACTTCTGCGCGGATAGTCTCCGCGGTAGATTTTGGTTTTTTCGCACTTGTTGTGCTGGTCCGGCTGCACCCTTAGGCGACTTCTGCGCGGATAGTCTTCGCGGTAGACTTCGAGTGTTCGCACTTGTTGTGCTAGTCCGGCTGCACCCTTAGGCGACTTCTGCACGGTAAGTCTCCGCGGTAGATTTTGGTTTTTTCGCACTTGTTGTGCTGGTCCGGCTGCACCCTTAGGCGACTTTTGCACGGATAGTCTTCGCGAGAGACTTCGGGTTTTTTCGCACTTGTTGTGCTAGTCCGGCTGCACCCTTAGGCGACTTCTGCGCGGATTTGTCGCACGCGAGGGTGGCTAGCGCTTAGCCTCGCGGTGACCTCGAATTGGTCGAATGTCGAAGACCGTCGTCGCGGTCTTTTTTCGACGCATGTTTTTGCGGGGGATTTTTCACACATATATTATATGGCTCCGCCTCGTTAAAAACCTCACCCCCGGGAGGAAAAGAGTGCGGGCCGGTACAAGATTGTTTTTGGCGAATTACAAGGGTAGAATCAGCCCCGATGAGTCAAACAAAAAATTTGCGGAGGTTGTCGATGTTCCAGGAGTGCTCCAGGTCCTCGCCGTTTGGCGTTGTGAGCCTGTAGGCGCTGGGGGAAGCTTTTGTCTTGACTATAAAGGGGCCCTCCCACTTGGGCTCCAGCTTGCCCCTGGACTCCGTCCGAGCTGTTCGGACGAGTACGAGGTCCCCTTCGCTGAACTCCCTCGGGATGACTGCGTGGTCGCGCCATGCTTTGGTCTGGGCTTGGTATTTGTTTAGGGCCTGTAGGGCGAAGACCCGGTCTCCGTCAATGAGATCTTTTGAAGTTGGCTCGTCCACGTCGGGGACGGCTGACGGAACTGTACGCGGGGACCCATGCTTTATTTCTTGCGGGGTCATGGCCTCCGATCCGTATAGAAGGCGGAAAGGAGTGAACCCAGTCGCCCTGCACTCAGTTGTGTTTAGCGCCCAGACTGCCTCAGGTAACAAATCGGTCCATCTGCCTTTTTTTCATCGAGGAGCATCTTCTTGACAGCTGTGAATATTTTCCCATTGGCGTGCTCCACGACCCCGTTGGACTGCGGATGATAGACTGAAGCGAAGGCAAGCTTGGTGCCGATGGAGAAACAAAAATCCTTGAAATCTTGGCTGTCAAACTACTTGCCGTTGTCAACTGTTAGCTCGGACGGTACTCCGAAGCGGCAAATAATGTTCTGCCAGAAGAATTTTTGGGCAGTCTTTGATGTGATTGTAGAAACAGCCCTCGCTTCGATCCATTTGGTGAAGTATTCGACGGCTACGAAGGCGAACTTAAGGTTCCCCTGAGCGGTGGGCAGGGGCCCGACAATGTCCAGGCCCCAGCGCTGGAGAGGCCATGTATGGGCAATCAGCTTTGTATACTGCGAGGGGTTGCCTGACCGAGGAGAAAACTTCTGGCAGGCTTCGCAGGACCTTGTGACCCGATTTGCGGCGCAGACCATTGCAGGCCAGTAAAACCCTTGGCGGATCACCTTGGCAGCTAGGGCCCTTTTCCCTGCGTGCGAGCCGCACGTGCCACTGTAGACTTCACGTAGGATCTGCATGCCTTCGGTTTCGGTGACGCACTTAAGCATTGGCGGACTGACCCCTTTCTTGTAAAGTTGGCCCTCAATCAGTGCGAAGTCCCGGCTTCGATGTCTGAGGCGCTTGGCCTCGCTGACGTCGGTTGGATGATAGTACCCCTGTAGGAACAGGGTTATTGGTGCTCGCCAGTCCTCGGTCATGATTAGGTTGACTATGCGGTGGCCCTCGCTATCATTAGTTATTTGGAGCCCTTCGGGGCTCCGGACGGCTGGCGTGCCGATGATGTGAAAGAATACGTCGGAGGGCAAGGACTCGCCCCTGGCGGCGGCCTTGGCCAATGCGTCGGCCTCCTCGTTCTTGGCCCTATCCACATGCTGCAAGGTGAATCCCTTGAACTGTCTCTCGAGACTTCGGATGGCCGCTAGGTATTGCATGAGCGCGGGGTCTTTTGCTGCGTAGTCTTTCTCGACCTGGCCGGCAACTACCTTGGAGTCTGTTTTGATGATACATGTGGTGACTCCGAGGGCCCTTAGCTTGCGGAGGCCGAGGATAACCGCTTCATACTCTGCTATATTGTTTGTGCATCTGTCGGATTCCAGAGCGAAGCTGAGGCGTGCTGCATATCTGTGTTTGACTCCGGCTGGTGAGGTGATGACTGCAGCGACGCCTGCCCCCGCATGGCACCATGCGCCGTCACAATGGATAGTCCAAACCTTCTCTGTGGATGGGTCTGGCTGTGTTATTGGCCCAGTCCAGTCGACGACGAAGTCTACCAGGACTTGTGACTTGATGGCTGTCCTGGGCTCGAAGCTGATGTGGTAACCAGATAGTTCGGCTGCCCACTTGGCAATCCTCACCGATGCCTCCGGGTTTCTGAAGAGTTCGCCAAGTCCCCTGTCTGAGGTGACTCGGACCTTGAATGCTTCAAAGTAATGGCGCAGTTTGCGCGAGGACATAACGACTGCGTAGGCGATCTTCTCCAGCTCTGTCATGTTGCACTTGGACGGTGTCAGTACCTCGGAGACATAGTAAACAGGGCACTGTCTGACCGCACCCTCAACTGTCTGCTCCTGCACTAGCGCCGCGCTGAGCGCGTGCGGCGAAGCCGCGACATAGAGCAGTAGGGGGAGCGAGGAGTCGGGGCTTGTGAGGATGGCCAGCTCCGACAGGTACTGTTTTAGTGAGGCGAAGGCCGCTGCTTGCTCCGGTCCCCAGGCGAAGTCTTTTGCACCGCGGAGTGTTTTGAGGAAGGGGAGACTTCGCTCGGCAGACCTGGAGATGAATCTGTTGAGAGCGGCCAATCTGCCTGTCAGACGCTGGACGTCCCTGGCGGACTGCGGAGGCGACATGTCTACGATGGCCTGGATCTTGGTTGGGTTGGCCTCGATGCCGCGGTGTGACACCAGGTAGCCCAATATCTTGCCCTGGCGAACACCGAAGACGCACTTTTCCGGGTTTAGGCAGAGTCGTGCATCTCGCATGTTCGCGAATGTCTCGGCGAGGTCGGCGAGATGGTCCTCCTTATTCTTGCTGGCGACGACGATGTCATCCACATATGTAAATATATTTCTGCCAACCTGCCCTTCGAGTACTGTTTTGGTGAGTCTGGAGAAGGTGGACCCGGCATTCTTGAGTCCCTCCGGCATTCTGATAAAGCAATAAGTGCCGAAGGGTGTTATAAAGCTGGTGCTAGCCTTGTCTTCCTCCTTCATGTATATCTGGTGGTAGCCGGAGAAGCAGTCGAGGAGTGACATGACCTCGCATCCGGCCGCGCTATCGACTATTTTGTCGATCCGTGGCAACGGGAAATTGTCCTTTGGGCAGGCCTTATTGAGACTGGTGAAGTCTATGCACATTCGCCATTTCCCGCTTTTTTTCTGCACCATTACAACATTGGAGAGCCACGTGGGGTAAGCCACTGGCTCGATGAATTTAGCTTCTAGGAGGCGGTGTACCTCCGCCTTGGCGGCCTCTGTCTTTTCGTCGGACATTTTGCGAAGCCTTTGCTTTTTTGGTCGCACTGAAGGGTCAATTCCCAAGCTGTGCTCAATTATGGATCGGCTGACTCCGACCAGGTCGAGGGCGGACCAGGCGAAGACATCTTTATTCTTGGCCAGGCAGCAGAGAAGCTTCTCTTCTTCATGTGAGGTAAGGTCTTCGCTGATAGTGACTGTCTGCTTGGGCGTGGCCTGATCGAGTGGGACAGTCTTGGTGCCGTCTTGGCTCTGCAATTGTGCCTTGTCGTGCTGCTTATCGGTTGGGCTGGCGGGCGCAGGGACCTCGCGCTGGGTCGTGAGACAGTGCACGTTCCTCTGACCAGGCACGAAGTCCCGCTCTATGTTGCGCGCCGTCTGCTGGTTGCCGTAGATCGTGATGGCGCCTAGCGGACCTGATATCTTCATACATAGGTACAGTCCGTGGATGGCAGCTTCGAACTTATTGATGGAGCCCCGGCCCATGATGGCGTTGTATGGATATACCATGTCGACAATATCGAAGGTTACTTGCTCACTTCGGGCATTGGGTGCTACACCGAAGGAGAGGGGCAACTCTATTTTGCCAACGGGAAAGGTGCCCTTGCCGCCGAAGCCATACAACGGGTTGTCCGAAGGCTTGAGCAGGCTGTGGCTTATTCCCATGCGGTCGAAGGCGTGGAGGAAGATGATGTCCGCCTGACTGCCGTTGTCGACTAGGACTTTGTGTAAGTCCCAGCCTGCCACGCTGCAATTGATGACCATAGCGTCGATGTGGGGGGCGCTGCGCAGGTCGACGTCTCGTGCGTCCAAGGTTAGCGGTATGTGGGACCACTTTGTCTGCACGACTGGGCCAGTGACGACGACATGGTTGATGCTGCGGTAGTGGTCCCGCTTCTGCCGCTTGGTGTCGAAGTCGGTGCTGGACCCCCTTGTTATCATGTGAATGACTCCACGATATGGTTGATCGGCGAAGTCTTCCTGCTTTGGGGCATGGGGGATGTTTTGATGTTGCTGGTGTGGTGGTGGGGGTGGAGGAGGTATGATTTGTACTTCCTGATGGTGTTGGTAAGCGTGGTGCGGTGGGTGCGGGGCGGGAGCGTGGATATATGGTGGAGGGGGTGGCTGGTAATTATGCGCGACAATTCTGGGATTGTCGGCTGGCTGCGCCCGCGCCATTCTGTCTCTGGTGGCCTTCGTTTCGGGGCAGTCTTTGGTTTGGTGGGCGCAGTCTTCGCCGTGGAAAAGGCAGTAGAATCGGCGTGGCGGCTGTGCGCGCCCTCGGCCCCTGCCACGAGTTCCATTTCCGCGGCCCTGGGGGGGTATTCCTGGTGACGAGGGGGGTCAGCAGCAGGCTGCTGGTTGGCGATGTTGTGCACTTGCTGCTGACTGCGGCCATCTCGACCGGAGTCTGGCTGCGGAGTCCTCGTCCACGTGCGGCTGGACTGCGGGGCATCTTTGGGTTTCCGCTGTGACTCAACCTTGCGCTGGTGGAGCTCTTCGGATTTGGCATATTTTTCAAAGAGCTGATATAACTCCTGGAGGTTCTTGGGTGGATCTCTGATACAGTGGCTATAGAGGACGCCGGCCCGAAGGCCACTGATGGCGTAGTGGATAGCGATCTGATCATCGACGGAGGGCAGCTGTGACTTGAGTGTTAAGAATTTGCGGTAATACTCCCGCAGAGTCTCCTTTTCCAGCTGCTTGCAAAGCGAGAGCTCGACCAAGGCGTCGGTGTCTGGGCGGTACCCTTGGAAGTTGAGCAGGAACTTGTCCCTGAGACTTCTCCATGAATCAATGGACAGCGGAGGCAATCTGGTGAACCAGGTGAGTGCTGGGCCCTCTAGGGCGATGATGAAAGACTTCGCCATCGTGGCGTCGTCTCCTCCGGCGGATGCAACGGCGACCTGATAACTCATTATGTATTGCGCCGGGTCGGTGCTGCCGTTGTACTTGGGATAGGTCCCTGCTCGGAAGTTAGCTGGCCATGGCGTCACTTGCAGGTGTGGCGCCAGGGGACTTCGCTCGTCGAGGTAGTTGACCCCTTGGAATGGTGCGCCGTGCTGGAAGGTGTAGTCATGCTGGGGGAAACGCGGGTTCTCCGGCTGCGCTCGGTGTTGCAGGGGTGGGCCATGCTGCAGGCCGAGGTGGCCTTCGCGCGTGTCTTCCGGTTGTGCGCGCTGCTGGAGGGGTGGCTCTTGCTGTAGGCCAAGGTGGCCTTCGCGCTGCATCAGCGCGATCTCGCGCTCGAGGTCTTGGGCCTTCTGCTCCTCGTCGCGTATCATTTGCCGCACCTTGGCTAGTGCGGACACACGTTGGCGCTTGGCCTCCAGTATCTCTTTCTGCCTCTGGAGATTGCGGTTCTTGAGGCGCAGGGCGCGCAGCTGTAGCTGTTCTTCTGTTGAGACGTCGAGGACCTCGCTGTCCTCGGTGAGGTCCGCGCCTTCCAGTGGGGCGAAGCCTGGGGGCGGCTGCGATTGTCCTTCGGGCCCGCAGGTGCGGAAGGTGTCGTCTTCGCAGGTGCGGGGAACATTGTCTTCAGTGGGCTCTTGGTGGGTGGATTGGGTGAGGGCGAGGGCCTTGCCCTTTCTTGCGGCAAGCAGTGCTGCCTTCGCAGCCTCGTCAGCCTTCGGGTTAGCTCTTTTGGGTGCCATCGCGGGTGGTTTTGTCGTAGCACGAACAGTGGGCGCCAAATGTTGGAACTTGCTCTCAGTCGCAAGGAGGCCAACAAGGGTGAACAGTGCAGACAGAAGGGTTACGCGTGAGATGGCAAATAGCTCTGTTAACCAGGCCTCTCACGGGCACTGTGCGGGGGTCTTTATAGGTACCTGAACGCCCAGCGCCTTGTGTTAAGGACGCATGTGCCCTCAGCTACCTAGGTTATCCCCAGAATATTCCCATAAAGCAGGGTTACAGACTGTAATTACTGGGATGCCTTTACAAATTAGGCCCGTAACACGCGGCGGCTACGCACGGCCCGTTACAATGGGCCGGATCGCACGTGGGCCTCGGAGTTGGACGAGGCAGCGCTGTGGGATGCCTTCGTCGCCGGTCTTCGTCTGGTGCCGATCAAGCGAAGGGTGTCCCTGCCTGCTTTGTCTGTCTGAGCAGCGGCTAAGCAGCGGAGACTTCGAGCGAAGGGTGACGTCTCTGCCTTCGCTCCAACAGCTTGATTTGGTGACAAGGGGATCACGGGGGATTGAGGGGGAAATAAACTAATTTCCCCCTCAATCCCCTCCAACCCCCCGTGATCCCTGGTCACCAAATTAGTGCTAAAAGGGAGAGCCACCCTTCCCCATTATACTAGTCTTTTGGGGCGATTGGGTCTCTCCCTGAGTTCGGTGTGCTTAATGAACTGTTGGGCTCTGGACAACCCTAATTTGTTGGACCTCGGCCAACCCACCTGAGCTAGGTGTATTACCCCATAACCAAAAAAAGGAAACGATAAGCATTGAGACAGTCTTCTAGCCACGAGAGCGGGGCCTACACATATATATGTCAATGTATCAAAATAATAGTAATACATTAAATTAGTAGATACTACTCCTAAGTCAGGTACGTATCCGAATACTCCCAAAATTTTGTGACTGACAAAATTTTGTCATTCTTCAAAAATGCATTAATTTGAAGCCTGAAGCATGGCATTGGAGAATACATCTCTTCAAACCTTCTTTGCGCAGACTTGAAGGACATGATCTACGTGTTCCTGGTCTTTCGTAGCCACATGCATGGTAGCGTTTCTGCAACAACATTTATAATATTGTTAGTGAAGTATTTATTAATATGGAACAAGAAACAAACAACTTTAAACTCACCCAAAAGTCATCTTTAATTGTAATTCCCTGCATAGTCCCAAATAAGTGTGCATCTTGAGCAAGGGTGACGTGCTTCCAAGCTTTGCACTCAACTGTCTCGCCCAATTCAACGAGTCGACGACAACTCCTAGATTTTGCAAAAAGACAAAGGTTACATAAGATAGCATCAACCTGCCTATGGTGACCCTTCCCGTCAAAACCCATGTCCTGCCATGCCTAGATATAAAATTTGCTTCTATAGAATTAAGTAAAATCATATTATCATGTAAATAATAAAGACAAACAAGAAAGATGTATCCATCACCAAGCGCCACGATAAGAACCTTGTATCAGTATTTGTGGGCGCCAAAGGTGGGGCGACGTCATGGCTCTTTCTGATTTGCTTCCGCACATATTGTGAAGGGCTTGTTTGGTTTGTTGCTAAATGTGTCACACTTTGCCTAAGGTTAGTCGTTCGAATTGAATAACTAACCTTAACCAGAAAAGTTAGGCAAAGTGTGGCAACTGAGGTAGTGAACCAAACAGGCCTTTAATGTGCACAATCACTACCCAAATCGGGCCCTCACAGTCTTCATGTGCACCCTCATCCTGCTGCTCTTCCACATCTCGCCCACCTCCACCCTGGTGCTCCTCCTCTGTCCCATCTCGCCCACCTCCACCCTAGTGCTCCTGCTCTAACTCATCTCTCTCATATTCATCATCTACTTCCCGTCTACATCTTAGCAAAGCCTCTCGTTGAGCTGTGCTGGAAGAACTCCCCTAGAAAAGGTTATTGCTTACCTTGCTTAATACTGACTTGAACTTACGTTTCATCCTGTTGAGTGAAATAGTAGCACTACCGGAATCAATAGCTTCGCCGAGTGCCGGAAGCACTCGGCGAAGCCTTAAAAACACTCGGCAAAGGCTTTGCCGAGTGTAACACTCGGCAAAGAAGGCTCGGCAAACAGTGCATCGACAAAGACTTCTTTGCCGAGTACTTTTTCTCGGGCACTCGGCAAAGATCTTTGCCGAGTGTCAGGGAGCACTCGGCAAAGAAAAGCGACCGTTACGGCGCCGGTTGACGGAGACGGCGGCTTTGCCGAGTGTCACCGTTGACACTCGGCAACGAAGATATCTTTGCCGAGTGTCCTCCTGGTCGCACTCGGCAAAGCCGCCTTCTTTGTCGAGTGCCGTTTGGGACACTCGGCAAAGAGCCCGCCAGGGAGGGTCCCCGTGTCAGGCTCTTTGCCGAGTGTCCCAGTTGGCACTCGGCAAAGCCGACCTCTTTGCCGAGTGTCAGCGACATAACACTCGGCAAAGAACCTAAGCCGGTGCCCAGGTCTGTGCTCTTTGCCGAGTGTTTTGACCCAGACACTCGGCAAAGAGCCTCTTTGCCGAGTGTTACACTCGGCAAAGTGACCAGTATGTACCTTTTTTATTTGATTTTTGTTTTCCATCCACACAAACAGAAGATATCACATATATATCACATATATACATCACAGATATCATCACAGACATAAATAGCCAACACAAACATAAAACCGTGACCACAAACATAAATATCCATCACAAACATAAGTGTTCAACACAAGTATTAAACACAAACATAAGTCTCAAACGTCGCAAGCTCTCACATAAGTATCAAACAGAAACATAAGTATTATACATAAGTTCTGAAGTCTAAAACAACGACTCATGGAGGTGGGCAGTTTGGCCGGGGTTGCGTTGGGCTGAACCCTTCCGGAGGGTTGTTGGATGCCGCCCCAGATTGGCCCTGCACAAAGAAGAGATAGCATGTGTTATACCAGATGCATTACAAACATCTAACTACAATTTTGGTACTCACAGGAGTGTGGAAGAGAGTAGGGTCAACTGGGGGGAACAATGGAGGTGGCGGAGCGATGCCCTGTGCGGCGCCAAGGCTCTGCATGTACTGGAACATCTCCGCCATCCTCTGATCAGCCGCCGCCCGCTCCGCCATTATCCTCGCCTCCATCTCTTCTAGTTGGGTCTGTAATATTACAAGCCAACGTTATAGTAACTCAAAGACTAGGTATATAACTAAAGGAAGGACGAGTTACAGAAGCACTAACCTCGAGTTGTGAAATGCGATGCTGTGAGCTGTCGTGCCGAGGTCGAATGGCTGGGCTCGAGCCAGTGCTCCTTGCTCTCACCTGAGACAGAGTGGGAGTGGAGGACGAGTCGATTGCCCCGTCGGCAATCCAGTACCGCCCATGTCTCTTGCCTCCTCCGACCCTCATGAGCACATCGGGGTCGATAGGCTCGGTGCTCGGATCATAGTCTGGGCCATGGACCTCCTGCGCCATGGCGGTGTAGTCATGGAGGCGGCTGTAGACGGCGGGGTTGGTGTAGGCCTCGGGCCCGTCATCCGGGTTGTAGGTGACGTCGGACGTCGCCTTACCCTTATGGGCCATAGCATAGGCCGAGAAGGTGGAACAAGGCCTGCCACCATGTGACGCCGACTGCAACGAAAACCAACGAGATAGTTAGAAATAATATCTAACTTAGTGCTATATATCGAAATAAAAAGGTGGCGTACCCATGCTTCGGCATATTGGCCCAGGCTCCGGCTGCCTTGGTGGTGCGAGGGCCCTTGCATCTGCAAACGCCGTTCCCGGCTAGCTGTGTGCACCTCGTCCCACTCAGCCGAACACCACCTATCCACCATCTGCTCCCAGCAGAGAGGATGTGCGGCGCACCAATGTGGAATCACCTGCAAAGTAAACACATAAAGTGCATATCAGAAGATAAAATAAAATTCATGCATGGAGTACTGGTACCAAACATGCATGACTTTACCTGCAGGTACTGCTCCCTGGTCAATGACATGGTTCAGGCTTGAGGTTTGGTCACCTTCTCCCCAAGGACGGAGCCGTGGTAGGTGATGATGGCCTGGATGCGGGCCTCATAGTGCATGTCCACGACGAGCTTCTTACAGCACGTGGTGGCCACCACATCCGCCCTAGCCTCGTATCCAGCATCGCATCTGAAGAAATCCTGCATACAAAAACGATGTATCCATACATTATTTCAAGAATTTGCAACGAATGCGACATATTTTATATTATACTAAGACTTAGCCACAGCTCTTGCTTCACCCGCTCCGCCTTGTTATTGAATTCCCTGCCGTCCCGGTCTACTGCATCGGGGGCGACGGCGTAGTGGTCGAAGGTGAAGGCTGGGCCCATCACTCCGGCGTACTCCACAAGTCCAGGGAAGTGTTCCCTGCACAGCAGGCCGAGGATGTTGTTGGGGGGGCGACGATGACCCCCAGCATAATCCAAAACCGTCCAAGACCTGTCCAAGTGATAAATAAAAAGTATTAGTTTATATTATGATTTTGAACACATAATATGAACAAGAATGAAGAACATAAAGTTACATACCTCTCCCCTTCCGGCCGAATCAACGGCCGTCTGTCCCGAAGTATGGGACGCGGCGGGAGACTCGCGGGGCCTCGTAGGTAGATGCTCCTCGAACTAGAGCCGCCTGAACCTGAGGCGTCCTGCTGCTGGTCGTCGTCGTCCTGAGGCGCCGCCTGCTGCTGCGCTGCCTGCTCTGCCTCGTGCTGCTGCGCTGCCTGCTCTGCATCGTCCGCCGTCCTACTCCTCCTCCCCCTCCTCCTCCTCAGGAAACCGCCCACCATATTTGTCCAACAACCTGCAATTAAGAGTAAACAAATAAGCACATATAAAAAGATGTATTTAAAAACAGGTGCGAAATAAAAAGTCATATAGCATTACATCGATTAAAAATAATCTTCATATGTGTCGGGGTTAGCCGGATCAAAACTCTCATCATCACTATCAAGCATTTCAATCTCAACACCATCGGAAGACGCAACCTCATCATTGCCTTCAAGGATTACTAAGTCATTATCATTTTGCACCTCATCATCCTCCTCATCAACAACCATTTCAATATCTACGTCCATTCCGATAGCTTCTGTTAAGTCTATCTCAAATCGCCCTTCTAGCCCATCTTCTTGGAAGAACTCTCCATCATATGTGTCCGGGTCTAAGTTGTAATCTTCATCGTTAGGAACAGGTAACCTCCCATGCGGCGATACCTTATACACAACATCCCAACCCTTAAGATGTTCTTTCGTTTGACACGCATATGGGAGATAATACACTTGTGTGGCCTGTTGGGCCACGATATAGACATCGTCTCCTGCTAAGGTGGAATCTTGTCGAATTTCGACTATCCCAAGATTAGAATGTGTCCGTCTCGTCACTTGAGGGTCAAACCAATGACATTTGAATATCACTGGAGTAAGAGGTTTGGAACCATAAAAATTGAGCTCATATATTTCTTCAATTCGTCCAAAATAATCGACATTGTCAAGCCCCGGCGTAAAGACTCCAGAACACGTTGTTTTCCGATTGGGCCGACTTTGGTCGTAGTGTGTTGTGCGAAAACGGTATCCATTGACGTCATACCCAGAATATTTCTTGACCCTATAAGCAAAGCCGTTGGCTACTTGTCTCAACTCGGCACTCATAGACGGATCTCTTTGGCCCTGCAAGTATTCGCAAGTTAAAAGATGCTAAATTGAGTTCAAAGACGTATCTCTTTTACAAACTAAGCACGTACCTTACGTTTGAACCAGGAAATGAAATCGGGCAACCCATTTCGCGCACCCTTTCTAAGAAGAGCGTCATATTCCTGTGGAGTGGGGTCCCTTGATCGACGCCAGAATTCATGAAGAAATTGTTCCATGTATGGCGTCACCTCTTCAAGGTTGGTCAATACGTATAGCATGATATGTCGCCACTCGTCATGATTCAGGGTCTTGGTGGTCGAGCCACTTGCGCTTCCGAGTTGGCCTCGAAATATGCTAAGGTTCGATTCATTGTCGCCATCATTGTAACGAGGGGGTGGATTATGCACGCTCGGCAGTTTGTCACCATAATAAGTTGTTGTGAAGTTTGAGACCTCCTCTAGAATGTATGCCTCTGCAATGGAAGCCTCGATTTTGCATTTATTTCTACATTTCTTTCGAATAGTCTTTAGACATCTCTCGATTGGATAGCACCAACGTCCCTGCACGGGGCCCCCCATTCGTGCCTCATAGGGGAGATGAAGAATCAAATGCTGCATTGGATTGAAAAAGCCGGGTGGAAATATCTTCTCAAGCTTACACAGTAACACGGGGGCCAATCTTTCCAAGTCTGCAACAACGGTCTGAGACAACTCTTTTGCACAAAGCTGACGGAAGAAATAGCTCAACTCTGAAAGCGCTAGCCAGACATGCTCAGGGACATAGCCTCGAACCATCGCAGGAAGAATCCGTTCAATCCATATGTGGAAGTCATGACTCTTCATCCCTAAGACTCGCATAGTAGATAAGTTCACCCCCCTACTCAGGTTAGATGCATAACCATCAGGGAACATCAACATCTTGATCCACTGAAGTACTTCCTTCCTCTGGGCCCTGCTTAGGGCGAAATCGGCCTTAGGCCTTCTCCATGTCTTTCCGCCACTTGGCGGCTTCATCTCTAGTTTTGGTCTATCACATAACGCTGCCAGATCCACTCTTGCCTTCACATTATCCTTTGACTTATCAGGAATGTCCATAATTGTTGCCCACAGTGCCTCGGCAACATTCTTTTCAGTGTGCATCACGTCAATGTTGTGTGGAAGGAGCAGGTCGTCATAATAGGGGAGCCGAGTCAAGCCAGACTTATGTGTCCACATATGCTGCTCACCATATCCCACAAAACCACCTTCTGTATTGGCCACGAGCCCATCTATCTGTTGACGAATTTCGGCACCAGTCATCGCTGCAGGTGGGCGGTCTGTAACTATGACACCTTTCGTAAAGTTCTTGATGTCTAGTCGGAATGGATGGTCAGCAGGAAGAAATTGTCGATGTTTATCGAAGGACGAATATTTGCCACCCTTTTTCAACCAAATGAACCTGAGAGCTTCCTTGCAAACTGGGCATGGGAACTTACCGTGAACACACCAGGCACAAAATAGCCCATAGGCCGGTAAGTCATGCATGGAGTACTGGTACCAAACATGCATTCTGAAGTTTGTCTTGGTAGCTCGGTCAAACGTCCATACCCCTTCCTCCCAGGCACGTACCAATTCATCGATCAAAGGCTCCATGTACACGCCCATTTTGTTCCCCGGGTGTCCGGGAATTATCAACGACACGAATATATTCTGCCTTTGAAAGCACACACCAGGGGGGAGATTGATTGGGATAACAAACACGGGCCAACATGTGTACGGGGCAGCGCTCATTCCATAGGGATTGAACCCATCTGTGGCCAACGCAACACGTACATTACGAGCCTCTTCGGCTTTCTCACGGTGAATGTCATCAAAGTGTTTCCATGCTTCACCATCTGATGCGTGCACCATCTTGTCAGGATTGTATCGTTTTCCATTTTTGTGCCAAGTCATCTGTTTCGCGGATTCCTCTGTCATGTACAGACGCTGGATCCTCGGTACGAACGGAAGGTGTCGTAGGATTGTCAAGGGGATGTCGAGCTGCCTCTTTTGTCCATCACTAGAGTCTACCTCCATAAACCTAGACGAATTACACTTGGGACAGTACTTTGCCTCCGCGTATTCTTTCCTAAATAGCACGCAGCCCTTCGGACAAGCATGAATCTGCTCATACGTCATCTTGAGTGCACGAAGTAGTTTCTGTGCCTCGTACATGCTCTTTGGCAGAACGTGATCATCCGGAAGCAGACTCCCAATAACCGTCAACAAGCCATCGAATGCGTCTCTACTCATGCTATACTGTGACTTGAACGCCATTACACGCCCAATGGCATCCAGTTGAGAAACCTTTGTCTGGCCGTGAAGGGGCTTCTGTGCCGCGTCGAACATGTCGTAGAACGCTTTTGTAGTCGGCTCTGGCTCGTCATCCATACATCCTCCCGTGTACTGTGCCTCCTGATAGTCGTTCAACATATCTGCTACCCCCGCATCCGCGTCATAATCCTCGACACGTTGTCTCAGCACCTCCTCTCTCGTACGATGCGCTTCACCATGAAATATCCACCGAGTATAGCCCGGCGTAAATCCATTCTTCCAAATATGTTCTACCATGGTCTTCTTTGGTTTTCTTTTCCGGTTGTCACATTTGCTGCACGGGCATGGGACTAGACTCGCTCCTTTAGCAGCTTCGCCATATGCCCGTTCAACGAAATCATCGGTCTTTCTAATCCATTCAGTAGTGACATCGTTTCTTCCTCTACGCCCCGTGTACATCCACTCACGTTGCTCCATCCTATAACATATTTAACCAAAGCCTACCAACAAAAAAATCCGGCAGCACCTCCCCTGCACGGGGAGGTTTTCAAAGCCTGTAAATATAAGTAGCAGCACGATGGCTGACATCCACACATATACATATCCACACATATATATTAATGCCTAAATAACCATATAAACAATTAGAAGACTTACCTAATGCATGCAAAGTGAGGACTAAAAACCTAACTCTATTTCACAATACACAATCACACACAAAAAACCTAATTCTATTTCACAATACACAATCACAATACACAACCACACATATACATTTATTTGATAATAGTTAGCAACTAAAATGTAAAAATTAGTTTATACCTATTTGCTCGGCGTGGACGGTGCACGACGGCGAACGGGCGTGACGGCGTGGAGGTCGTGAGCGGTTGACGGCGTGGAGGTCGTCGGCGCGGGTTCGTCGGTGGTCGTGGGCGGCGCGCGGGCGCGCGGCGAGCGGCAGGCGCACGGGCGCGCGGCGAGCGGGCGGCGCGGGCGGCGCCGCGGGCGCGCGGCGAGCGGGCGGCGCGGGCGCACGGGCGCGCACGGGCGCGCAGGCCGGCGGCGAGGTGGCCGGCGGCGGGTGGCGGCGAGCGGGCACGGGCGCGCAGGCCGGCGGCGAGCGGGCGGCGCGGGCGTGCAGCGAGTGTGAGCGTGAGTGAGAGAGAGAACAGGGAGAAGCCGTTGGATCGGCTAAGTTCATGTTCTTTGCCGAGTGCCCGCGATGCGGCACTCGACAAAGATTTTTTTTATTTTTAAAAAAGGATTTGCCGAGTGCCAGATCGGCGGCACTCGGCAAAGACGCCTTCTTTGCCGAGTGCCATCCGGGGCACTCGGCAAAGACTACTTTCCTCTTCTTTGCCGAGTGCCACCCGAGGACACTCGGCAAAGCCCACTTTGCCGAGTGTCCACCACTCGACACTCGGCAAAGTACATTTGAATTTTTTCTTGTTTTCAGCATCAAACTTTTTGTGGTATGTTTCTAAACTATATAGACCTACATGTATCATTTTGGGACAATTATAACAGTGTTTGCAATATTTAGTAGATTTAGTTCGTTTATTTGAATTTCTTCGGAAAATTCAAATTTGAACTGCAGGTCACTCGAAACTTGGAAAACCGTGCATGAAAAAATGATATTCATGATACTTAGCATAAGTTACGACCGATTTTAGAAGTGTACCGGAAACTTCGAGCAACGTGCTCACTAAACATGGCCGTGAACTTGGCATCCACGTGTTTAAAAATTGTATAAAACACAAATAAAGTCAGAAAATCATGAAACTTGTCCCCGTGTCATGATATCACATGTATAGGTTGTGATAAAAATTTTAGAGTATTTGGAGAAAGTTGTGAGACACTATGTGTAGAAACCTAAGAGATCCACATTAAAACTCTATGATTTCATGTGTAGTCCTCTTAAGTTTCTACACATAGTGTCTCACAACTTTCTCCAAATACTCTAAAATTTTTATCACAGCCTATACATGTGATATCATGACACGGGGACAAGTTTCATGATTTTCTGACTTTATTTGTGTTTTATACAATTTTTAAACACGTGGATGCCAAGTTCACGGCCATCTTTAGTGAGCACGCTGCTCGAAGTTTCCGGTACACTTCTAAAATCGGTCGTAACTTATGCTAAGTATCATGAATATCATTTTTTCATGCACGGTTTTCCAAATTTCGAGTGACCTGCAGTTCAAATTTGAATTTTCCGAAGAAATTCAAATAAACGAACTAAATCTACTAACGATTGAATCTCTGTTATAATTGTCCACAAATGCTACATGTAGGTCTACATAGTGTAGGAACATACCACAAAAAGTTTGGGAGACAAAATCAAAAAAATAAAAATATACTTTGCCGAGTGTCTAGAGATGACACTCGGCAAAGAGTTCTTTATCGAGTGCTAGATGTGTGACACTCGGCAAAGAATCCTCTTTGCCGAGTGCCAGTCGCTGGCTCTCGGCAAAGACTGACGGCCGTCAGCTTTGGGACGGCCGTTGACGGCCCTTTGCCGAGAGCCCCCTGTGCCGAGTGTTTGACACTCGGCAAATCAGTCTTTGCCGAGTGTCTTTCTGTGCCGAGTGTCCAGCACTCGGTAAAGAGCCTCGTTGCCGAGCGTCTGGTTTTACCGAGTGCAGCACTCGGCAAATCCTTCTTTGCCGAGTGCCCGACAAAAGGCACTCGGCAAAGATTTCAACACTCGGCAAAGCCTCGGATTCCGGTAGTGTAGAAGTTAGTCCAACAATTATAATATAATTAAAGCGTAATAAGGCGTCTGTCTCTAAGATGCTGAAAATTAATCCGGTCTCCGAAAAAACTAGTTTTCCTATAATGTCTACTCCCTACCTTGTTGCAGTAGGGTTCCTCCTCTTGGCGAGACGTTGCAACAACTGTTTTTTTAGCAGCGAGCGAGAGTGAGAACTGCATTCGCACTCCAGCGAGCGTTACCTGACCACACAAGGAATGCATGTCATATATATATGCAGTGGTGGATTCATAGAAGGCTACTGGGGTTATAGGCCCACTCGACCGTGCGTTAAAAGTTGTAGAAGCAGGTCTTCAGATTAGTCCAAATGTCCCTCTCTGCAGCCCACCACGCACCAGTCACATCTGCATTCGTCAGAATAATCTAATCTTTTGCTATCTTTACATGGTAGATGGCACATAAAATGCCATGTTAGTGACTTAGCTCTCAATGATTGATGATTTAGTCTTATCCGTAGAGATGGCATAAGATTAATTGTCCTCAACCGACACAAGAACACAACACCGACCTCATGTTTGTTTGTGTCCTAACCCTATTCACCCAATGTTTGGTCCCCACGCTCCCCTTTAGTCATCATGTCTCGTCGCTGTCTGTCTGGTGGCTGCCCTCCATCTCCTCCATGGTGCATCAACGACCGACAAGTGACATGGGCTAATCGGCTAGGTTGCCCACGGCAAGGTACTGGCCACCTGCCTGTAGGATACCAGCACCATGGTTGACCGACTTAGTACTCTCTTTTGATTCTGCCACAATATATATTTGCGACATTCATACTTGCAACAATAAGAAGATATTGATATAACATTACAATAAAACTACTACAACATAACTAAATCTTAGTTACCAAAGGGTTGTTGCACAATGATGTGGCTGTTACGACTCGAGATGACTAGGTGGATGGAAAATATGTCATAAGGCGTGACCGCATATAGTAATAAGTGAGAAAGAAATACACTAATTCACCTATGTCCGACGGATACCAATCTATCCTAACCATTTGGTCTAGTAAATCTTTTATAAATTATTGTAGAGGTTCATGAATTTTTTCTCTCTATCACCACCGCCTGGTTTTTGCCACTGTACGGAATTTTGGCGACGCCTATATATAACTCGTACATAGACTTATTCTTGTATGCACGATATGAGGAATAACTGCGATAAATAGTGACATTGCTCCAGTCATCTTAATGTCCCTTAGTCATTGAAGAGCATCATGGTTGTTATCCTTCGGCATTCAATCGAATCGTCGTACAACCTCAGAGACCGAGACATACAGTGGATGTGGGTGCTTATCAGTTTCCTGGTGTCTCCTAGTCACAAGTGAACAGAGAACTTTGATATGTACATTATATTACTACTACTATGGTCAGGCAGCCCGGCCTAAACGAGATATTAGCCTCGAGGCATTGCGAACCACCTATTGCTGTATTTGTAGGGACGTAGAGGTGGCTTTGTTGAGTACTCAAGTGGTCAAATGGGTGAATGAATGAACAGGTTGATGTTAACTTGTTTCCACGTGGGAAGCAGATCGAGCTCGGTCGTTTCGTAGACTTCAAGTGCATCCTCTCCACGAGCTTGAATAAATTCAAATTAATTGACTAGCGTCAATTAGAGTCATCAATATACAATGCTACTCGCCGCTAACTAATCAATATCTTGCTACTACTCCCTTTCGACTTTTTAAGTGTTATTCTCGCTTCCCAATATTTTAAGTGTATCTAACACTGACCATATATACATATATAACACATAAATATCTAAAATAATATATAATTAGCTTTACATGTATTTTTAATAAATTTACTTAGAGATATAAATTCTGCTAATATTTTCTAAATATCTATTCAAACTTTTAAAAAGGAATAAGTCTATATAACCCCTGATCTTTATAGGGTGACCTATTTCATCCCATCACCTTCAAAACTGCTTGTTTCTCTCAACTTTACAAAACCAGACATATAACCACTAGTTAGTTTTAGTTGATGTTTTTATGACGTGACATCGGTTTAAGTGGCACCAGTTTTGTCTTTTTCAATTCTGTCTTATATGACGTCCAAAATTTATAGAATTTAATAAAAAACTAGTTAATTAGATATTATATTCATCCTAATTTTTTCCTGAAATTTTAGTAGTAAAAAATTAATTACTAAAAATAAAAAACTACACAAAAAGAGCTTATTTTTTGTCTCATTAAGTTCTTATATTCTAAGGCTAAAAAATTTACTAGAGCTAAATAATATTATTACTAAACTACTATTTTTGTTGATTAAATTAAGCAAGTTAAGTGAACTTTCTTTTAATTACTAACTAAATTAAGTTTACATTTGTTTTTTAGAAACACTTTGCAAACAATAATAAAAGAATCTCTAATTTTTACACAAACCTTTTTTTACCTAAACTAACATATACACATATTTTCATAATTGTCCAGAAATTAAAATCTAGATCAATATAAAGTTCTGAGAAATATTTATGTAAATTATGGGTTCTGATGCAAAGTTCTTAGAAAATTTTGAAAGTATTTGTGTATGTTACTTTAGCTAGAAGAAGATATGTATAAAAATTGGAGAGCATTTTATTTCTGTTTGCTAAGTTTTTATAAAAGATAAATATACAATTAATTTAGTTAGTAATTAGAAGAAAGACCACTTAACTTGCTTAATAAAATCAACAAAAAATATAATAGTTTAGTAATAGTATTATTTTGCTCTAGTAAAATGTTTAGCCTTAAAGATAGAACTTAATGATACACAAATATGAAGCTCTTTTTATGTAGTATTTTATTTTTAGTAACTAATCTGTTACTCCTAAAATTTTAGGAAAATTAGAGCAAATATAATATCTAATTTATGATTTTTGTGTAAAAAAATATAAATTTTGGACACCAGTAATCCCTAAACCTGGTGTTTTGTGTTTTAGCAAGAGTGAGTACACATCAACGTACCTAGCAAATGTCCCGTTTGGCTGAAGTGAGCTAGCTTTACATGGAGTTAGGCTAAAAGCATGTTTCTTTTACGTAGTCATGTATTAATCAATAATATAAGTCGGGTTTTAACATAAAACCCAAGCTATTATCCCAAAAGGAGCTCCCTTAGAGATGAAATACTAGAACCCATGTTTATAGTCATCATCATCCAAGTCATCATCATAAATTTATCCAGAATACCTCTAATCAAAGGAGCTCCCAAGGCCACCCTTAACCGTGAGCATGACGGATATATTAGTTTCTACACTCTGCAGAGGTCACACACTTTACCCATGAGTCATGATCCCTTTTGCCTCGGGTTGTACAAACCCTTAAACACTCCCAAGGTGAGTCGACAAGGTTTCACTATGTAGCCTTTATAAAGATTCCCTAGAAAACGTAGCCACCCGTTAGGTTTCTCCAGTTTGATAAACACAGTATCTCTCCCTGTAGAGGGGTGACTAACAAAATGAAAACAAAAGAACCTCAGCATCCAGTCTTGGTAGAGCAAGTACTGTGCCCGGACCTCATTGATGACACGACGGCGAAGCAGACTACACCTCAAGTTCTTATAATTAATCAGCTAAGGGTGTCCCATACCACCCTCATGGCTATACTATTTTTCTGGGTGTCATCCAACGAACAGGTCCTTACGGAGAGGTACTCGGGAATTAGCCCGAGCGCTCTTTAGTGTCACAAGTTCATTATCATATCCAGAATAAAACATCATATCATAAAGTAATTCTCATCATGTTCATTGCTTAAAGTAAAGCACTAGCATAGTGTGATTTATAGTAACTCAACCCAAAAAGGTAATCAAGGATAGGATAAATAAAAAGCTAGTCAATCCTTAGGTTGATCATGGTGTGAGGGCGAGTGAATTATAAAGTAAATAGGACATAATAGGTCAAAGGACACTTGCCTTCACCCAGTTGCTGCTCATGGACTTCTCCTAAAACTCACTCGGGAAACACAGACTGCTCGTTGTATACATAAAACAATCATTCATTCAACACACTTGAAGAATAACAAACGGATAATACACCAAACATATATAATAGAGCAATCATATGTTTAACACAAAGGGATAGACAATGAGGTGTTGCCTAAGTCTAGGGTAGATTACTATCCAAGGCGGTTCATTATTCACTAACCAAGTCTATGAAATATTCAAATAATGTTAATTGAGGGATGGTGTTAATCAGTAGGTGGTGTTGAGTCCAAAAGTTAGGGCATTTGTTAAAGTTATCTACCCTTGATCTATTTTATCAAGGCTCTATTAACTTCATTTCCAAATTAGAGATTATCTATTAACCAAGACATGAGAGCAGTGGATGAACATAATTCTAACAAGTAGACAAAAACATAATGAACATTATGCAATTTGAAACACTTGATTTGGAGTTCATATGACAAATTTATGAATTTTGCAAGTTTTGGGATTCAAAACTCTATTTTAAATGCATAATTCTTATTAAATAAAGACCCTAGGGCCTAACTGCAAGATTCCAGGGGCTTGGGTGAAAGAAGTGAGAACGGTGTGTTAATTCTCGAGAACTCGGGGTCTCTTTAGCAAAATTGTGCGGGCGAAGGGGTATCATGTCACGTGGGCCGTTGGATCTCTGATTCATGACCACGATTAGATTGGGTGGGGATGACCCGAGCCCGCTCTAGAACGTGCGACTGACATGCGGGGCCCACAGGCCAGTGGCTCAAGAAGTCAGTGAACAAGCGGCGGGGCGCCAACGCGCGGGTGGTACCGGACGGGGGGGGGGGGGGGGGGCTTAGTGCAGCCGAGCCCACTGGTCAGTGGCACGGGGTGGGTGCAGGTGCGGTGAGGTGCGTGGCAGCGCTGATGGGTGGGGCCCATCGATCGACGACCCAGAAGGGGGAAGCGAGGTGTGGCATGGGGAAGACCGCTAGGTGGGCCCTAGTTGTGAGGACCATCGTCTACCCCCAGACGCGCGTGCATGAGAATGGGGGGCTCCCGGCGGAGCTATAACCGGTGCTGGGGCACGACAAGGGTCATGGCCGCTCGGCCTAGCGGCCGCGACGAGGGAGAGGAGGTAGGGTGGCGGAAAGTGGATGGGAGAGGAGGGGAAAGGGGGGCGTAGACAGTTACCCGAGTGGCAACGGCGAGCTCGACGGAGCTCCGAGCACGACGGTGGCAATGATGCTGGCTCTACAGGCTGCGGTGGGGGTGCTCCGGGAGTCACATGGGTGCAGCGGGTTCACCATGGGACCTTTAGTGGCCGGTGGCTCGATGGCCCTCAACGAGACACAACGCAACGACAAAGCGAGGTGGTTCTTATTAAATAAAGACCCTAGGGCCTAACTGCAAGATTCCAGGGGCTTGGGTGAAAGAAGTGAGGACGACGTGTTAATTCTCGAGAACCGGGGTCTCTTTAGCAAAATTGTGCGGGCGAAGGGGTATCAGGTCACATGGGCCGTTGGATCTCCGATCCATGACCACGATTAGATTGGGTGGGGATGACCCGCGCCCGCTCTAGTACGTGCGGCTGACACACGGGGCCCACAGGCTAGTGGCTCAAGAAGTCAGTGAACAAGCGGCGGGGCGCTAGCGCGCGGGTGGTGCCGGACGGGGGGGGGGGGGGGGGGGGGGCTAAGTGCAGCCGGGCCCATTGGTCAGTGGCACGGGGTGGGTGCAGGTGCGGTGAGGCGCGGGGCAGCGCTGATGGGTGGGGCCCATCGATCGACGACCCAGAAGGGGGAAGCGAGGTGTGGCGTGGGGAAGACCGCCAGGTGGGCCCTGGTTGTGAGGACCATCGTCTACCCCCAGACGCGCGTGCATGAGCATGGGGGGCTCCCGGCGGAGCTATAACCGATGCTGGGCACGACGAGGGTCATGGTCGCTCGGCCTAGCGGCCACGGTGAGGGAGAGGAGGTAGGGTGGGGGAAAGTGGATGGGAGAGGAGGAGAAAGGGGGCGTAGACAGTTACCCGAGTGGCAACGGCGAGCTCGACGGAGCTCCGAGCACGGCGGTGGCGATGATGCTGGCTCTACAGGCTGCGGTGGGGGTGCTCCGGGAGTCACATGGGTGGAGCGGGTTCACCATGGGACCTCTAGTGGCCGGTGGCTTGATGGCCCTCAACGAGGCACAGCGCAATGACAAAGCGAGGTGGGAGGGCGCGATGGAGAATGGGGCGTGGGGGAGACGGGGGTACGCGTGTGAGGGGGGTTATGCCCCGGCCTCGTGATCGAGGGGAAGAGGTTCACGCGTATGTAAGCACAGATCTCGCAGGGGTGGCGATTGTGGTGGGGGAGAGGGAACTGATGGGTGGGGTCGGGTGGTTCGAAATAGGGAGGGGCTCACTGACGCGTAGGGCCGGCCGCGCGGCTGAGCGGGTGCGCGGATGGGCGCGGCTGGAAGGTGGGGCGAGCGAGGCAAAGGGAGAGAGAGGGCGTGCGGCTGAGAGCGGCGACATCGACAGGGCGGGCCGAGGCAGTGAGACAGAGGGGGAAGCAGGCGCGAGCGAGATGGGCCGGCTGGGTCAAAAGGACGAGGGGGAGGGGTCTCGGGCTTGTTTTCTGATTTCATTTTCCTCTGATTTTGTTTTCCCTTTTCTTTTCCCTTTGCTTTCTTTTGAATTTCAAATCCACGTTAACTTCACCAAAATACAAAGAAAAGCACACCAAGCATATGCATAAAAAATATAAGGTTGGAGGATCAGCACGATGCAACACTTTATAATTATATTAAGGTTTTGTCTACTAGAAAATAATTACATCTCCAACTAAAACTGTCGGGGACCATAATTAGGGGTACCCTCAAGTCTCCTAATTCTCAGCTGGTAACCCCCATCAGCATAAAGTGCAAAGGCCTGATGGGTGCGATTAAGTCAGGGATCGGTCCATTCGAGGGACTCGATCACGCCTCGCCCGAGCCTATTCTCGGACAAGGGCAGCCGACCCCGGAGGATCTCCGTCTCGCCCGAGGCCCCCCTCCAGCGACGAACATACTTCCGGCTCGCCCGAGGCCCTGTCTTCGCCAAGAAGCAACCCTGACCAAATCACCGCGCCGACCGACCAAATCGCAGGAGCATTTAATGCAAAGGTGGCCTGACACCTTTATCCTGACGCGCGCCCTTCAGTCGACAGAGCCGAAGTGACCGCCGTCACTTCGCCGCTCCGCTGACCGGCCTGACAGAAAGACAGCGCCACCTGCGCCGCTCTGACTGCAGTGCCACTTGACAGAGTGAGGCTGACAGGCAGTCAGGCCTGGCCGCAGGCACCATAGGAAGCTCCGCTTCGCCCGACCCAGGGCTCGGACTCGGGCTCAGCCCCGGAAGACGGCGAACTCCGCTTCGCCCGACCCAGGGCTCGGACTCGGGCTAAGCCCCGGAAGACGGCGAACTCCGCTCCGCCCGACCCAGGGCTCGGACTCGGGCTAAGCCCCGGAAGACGGCGAACTCCGCTCCGCCCGACCCAGGGCTCGGACTCAGGCCTGGCCTCAGTCGACGGTCTCCGCCTCACCCGACCCAGGGGCTCGGACTCGACCTCGGCCACGGAAGACAGACTCAACCTCGACTTCGGGGGAGCCTCCACATCGCCCAACCTAGGGCGCGGACCGACCACATCGACGGGAGGCGCCATCATTACCCTACCCCAAGCTGACTCAGGCTGCGGGAAACGAGACCGGCGTCCCATCTGGCTCGCTCCGCCAGATAGGCAATGATGGCTCCCCGCACGCTCCCTGACGACGGCGGCTCTCAGCCCCCTTACGGAAGCACGAGGACGTCAGCAAGGACTCAACAGCTTCGACAGCTGTCCTTCCGCCAGGCTCCAGCGCTCCTCCGACGGCCACGACACCACACGAACCGGGTGCTAAAACCTCTCCGGCTGCCACGATGGCATGTACTTAGGGCGCTAGCTCTCCTTCGCTAGACACGTAGCACTTCGCTACACCCCCCATTGTACACCTGGATCCTCTCCTTACGCCTATAAAAGGAAGGACCAGGGCTCTCTTACAGAAGGTTGGCCGCGTGGGGACGAGGACGAGACAGGCGCTCGCGTAAGGACGCTCGCTCCCTCACCCGCGTGGACGCTTGTAACCCCCTACTGCAAGCGCACCCGACCTGGGCGCGGGACGAACACGAAGGCCGCGGGATTTCCACATCTCTCACGCCCGTCTCCGGCCACCTTTCTCCCCCCTTCGCGCTCGGCCTCGCGCCGACCCATCTGGGCTGGGGCACGCAGCGACATTTCACTCGTCGGCCCAGGGACTCCCCGGTCTCGAAACGCCGACAAAAACCATAACTCACTTTCTAAAGAGAAAAGGAAGAGGGGATTAAGAGAGAAGAGAAAAGAGGAGTAACACATGAATTTGTGGATATGAGCAAAGAAATTTTATACCCGTAAATTCAGGGTGTTACACTGGATAACCCCATCTCCCCTACTCACTCAAATCCAATGGACAATATTATTTAGATAATCTCTTAGCCCTCATCCCTCCCCTGTGACCCTACCGCCTCCAACCTCTCCCTCCCCCTCCCCCCGCGTCCCTGCCACCCCTTTGCTCGTGTCGATGCCATCACTGTCAACCCCTCCCCTTGTGCTGCCGCGGTAGCCGACGACCACTCCGTGAGACCGTAGCGTAAGCACGAGCTATACACTAGTAAAAAATAGGAAAATTAATGCCCATTAACTCAATGACTGCTTTACCCTATTCTAAAATGAATATTGACTATACAGGGAATGGATGTGAAATTCATGCTTGCAATTTTAAGAAGATATTAATTCAACATTAAATTCACTAAATCTTGAAACAGAGAAGGGAGGAGGTTATCGAAGGGTTGTTACTGGTAGTGCAAAGTGATGTAGCTGTCACGACCCGAGATGAATAGGTGAAAATTGTGTCATAATGTGTGACCCCATAAAGTAATAGATGAGAAAGAAATACATTAATTCACGTATGTTCGACACATATCAATTTTTTGGGCATTCTAGCATAAGCATAGTATAGTGGGTCATGTTTTCCCCTCCTCGCCCCCTTGTTTTTCCATCACGGGACGTGTGGAGATAGCTAGACATGCTAATATGAAGACCACCTGCTACAGATTGTGACGCCACTCCAGTCGCTGCTCCGCCATTTACGAGCACCATGGTCGTCGTCTTTCCGCATTCACTAACATCGTCACACAATCTTAAAGTCCAAGACATACCGTGGATGCGGGTACTTATTAGTTTCTTGATGTCTCCCAGTCACAAAGTAAACTGAAAGTTTTGATATAAACATTCTATTGCTAATGCTATGGTCAGGCATCCGCGGTCTAAACAAGATATTATAGCTTTTACGCGTTGCGAACCACCTATTGCTATATTTGTAGGCACGTAGAGGTGGCTTTAATTTGTTAAGTACTCAAGTAGGTGGGTGTGAATGAACAGCAGGTTGATGCTAATTTTATTGTTTCCACGTGGGAAGCAGAGCTCGGTCGTTTTTAGCCTTCAAGTGCATACTCACCACGAGCTCGAATCAATTCAAATTAATTGACTACCATCAATTAGAGTCATCAATATACAATGCACATTCTTGGTACTCGCCGCTAACAAAATCAATATATATTGCTTCTACTCCCTTCCTAGTTTTCACTGTTGTTCCCGCTTCCCAATAATTCAAATGTATTTAATGTTAACCATATACATGTAAAACATATTAATATTACTATATATAATTAGTATTGGATTTTAAAGATACAAATGCTGCTAATATTTTCTAAGGGTCTAGTCAAACTTTTAAAAGAAATGATGAATGTTAGTCGCTCGTTTTTTATTCCTTCAGGAGTATAAAAAACGAGGCAACACATATAAATATGTCTCAAACTTCACCCTTTAATTACTTCTTCTTTGAAGATAAATTAATGGGAGAAGACAAGAAACATGACAGAGTCGTAACAATAATAAATCATAAAGCATAAAAGATGAAATGGATTACTCATCTTGATATGTTATTGTTTTGCTTCATTCCCTTTAATATAACAAATAATTACAAATATATCTTTGGCTTTAAAATTAGTAGTGTGAAGGTAAGAAAGCACATTTTCGTAGGTGGAGCAAACCAATCCACTCTGGTTTCGCCAACCCCGTATGCATGACACTGTGTTCCTATTTATAGTCGTGGGGCTAGGGACACTGTTGTCTTTTCCTCTTGCAGTCTTGCTGGACAAGTCTTGATGACTTTGCCTCGCCTTTGCTGGTACCTTCATCATGTGAGCGTGTCACTGGTCCGAAGCTTAAGCTTCATCTACGTAATCATGACCACAACATTCCATTTCTGAACGAATGTGTCATTTAGCATTTACCCTGTTACACTTAAAACATACTCAAGGGTAACTCATAAGCTAGTGTCCTGAGTACCTTCGGCTAATGTGGGCCCCCAATAGTAGCCCTCACGATATTAGTTAGTTTTTATAACGAGCTCAAACCGCAAATGAACGAAGGCCTCATCTCAAAGGTCCGGAAACACCTTCCATGAGCTCGTTGGTGAAAACGAATTGTTGAAAACACACCTTCATGAAAACCTACCATGAAGTGCCCACCCATAGTGGTGGGGTAGAATTTGAATTTTTAATTCCCTCTCGTTTTGTGTATAAAACAAACCAAGTCCTAAGCAATTAGACACAACATCCACTTGTTTTTTTCCAACCTACTGTTGCCATTCGCTAATACTCCAAAGCTTACTTCGACAATGCTTTGTTCATTGAAAGCTTCAGAGATTTTGAAATGGCTGGAGAGGGAAAGGGTGATGAACCAACCCATGTGGAGTACTATGATGCTGTAGAGAAGGCCAAGCTAGGTTGGAATGATTACTGAAGAGATCATGGCTAGCTTGTTTGATGATTCTGATGATAGCGAAGAATTTGATTTTGAAGAGGATAATGCCGATGCCGATGATCGGTCATATTGAGGTACTGAGAAATTCTAATTATATCAATGACATTTCTATCGTGAGGCTTGGTGAAGAGGAAATTACACCTATTCCTTAGAAGGATGAAGTAGTGGTAGTGGAGTGCTTAAAAAATTTGATATCTACCTTCACCAACTGACCCCAATGCATTTGTGGGGCTAGGGATCTTCATCTAGGCTGTGAGAAGTCAAGGCGTAGAGCCAAACACTGATTTCTTTTGCCAAATTTATGAGCTACATTACCATACAAAAGCAACTAGTAAGGAATAGTTGCATAATAACTTTAGTTGTCACAATTTTTAGTATAAAAAAGACACTCGATATCCGGCCCTAGTACCGAAGCAAGTGGCCAAGTGCATGACAAAATAATGGTTTTATGTAAAGAATGATTTAAAGAATAGGGAAGATATAAGGGATATTATTCAGAGGCCTATTAAACCCCATTTCAGCATAAGAGGCTAGCTTGTATTATGAATGACGAAGCTCAAGCTGCCCTAGTGGTCTTCACGATCGTGAAATGTAGCGAAGTCTTGGGAAATTTTATTAAAAATGAAGACAAAGCTTTAACAGCGGCCTTTGGAGTCTAAGGTAAGAGATGATTGAATTGGGTATTTGATGCCATAGGCTTCATCTACCCAGCCTACCCTCGCTTGGCGTAAAGCAGGAGAAGAAGAGGAAAGCTTCTTCGAAGCCGTCGGCGGATGCCCTGAAGCAAAAGAGGGCCAAAGTTACAACAAAGTGCCAGAAGGTGAGCTTTGAAGAAAGATTGAGCTTTGAAGAAAGATTGGCCATCATCGAGCCAAGATTGTATACAACAATTACTCCTACTCAAGAAACCGCTACCGAGCCTGCACTAGCCACTAAGCCGAAGGTTGGCTCTTCTGTTTTGATGAAACTGTCTCAATAAGATGAGTTCAGAACTGGAGCTTAACTACTAAGCCAGACTAGTTCAAGTGAATGAAAACTCCACATGCTGGTTGAAGCTACAATGACTAAACTAAAAACAACCACTATTACAGACCTCATCTTCTCGTGGCGTCACTTATCCTGGAATCAAAACACAAAAACTCTTAACTAAAGTGGCCGGTATACTGGCTCTTAGTAGAAAAGACCTTAAAGCCCTCAGTGGGGTTTAATTTTTACAGGCGGTTTCAGTTATCAAACGTTAGTGCTATTTTTAGTGGCGGTTTCTGAAAAAAAACCACTGCTAGAAAACATTTTTATCCTTTTTTGAGTTTTTCAAATGATCTCGTATTAAAAAACCACAAACATAAAAGTTATAGATCTCTAAAAGTTATGAAATTTTGTAGTTGACAACTTTTTATTTTAAATCATTTCGGCTCTCAAAAAATGCATCTAAATTTGTCAAATTTAAAATGTAAATTTTGCAAACGATCTCGGATGGGAAAAGTGTCAAAACAAAAGGTTGTAGAACTTCGAACGTTATAAAACTTTGTAGTTGACAACTTTTTCGTTTGAATTCGTTTACATCCTCAAACAATCAATTTACACTCAATTTGTTATAATATGTGGACAACAAAACTGTAATATAGACATGAAGTAAGTGATATGCGGAGTGGTGGAGGGGGTTACGTGCGAGGGGGAGGTCGTGGGTTGCGACTGATGGAGACAAATGGGCGCCTAATAAAAATAATTTTCTTTACCATTTTAAAACCCATTTTTACGTTTCCGGAAAATATTTTCACTCATGGTTTTATTTCTTCGACCTTCACTAGAAATCGATTTCCAGTGGCGATTTTATTATGTCGACCGCTAGTAAAAAAGATTATTTCTACTGACCCCTAGTACTAGCGGTTATGAAAAATGCCAGTACAAATAGCTTTATAACCGCTACTATAGAGCTTCTATGTACTAGTGGACTAGAATGTCACTACTGCCCATTCAAAACGGACCACAAGAAAATCATTTGCTCTCACCATGTTCAGCTCGCGAGACAAAGAAGCTGTTGTCCACGCCTTGTTCCGCCGAGACGTGGAGTGTGACGACGGCTAGAGCAATCGCCAGGGATGCAACTCAGCCAGATGTCTTGCATCTCTTCTCTCGCGGTCCATGACCTGCACTGGCATTGTAGAATCGGTGTGTGGTGTGCCCATCCATGCCTTAGGGCCCGCTAGTTGGACCTTGGAAGTGAGCCACCATGCTACAAGGACCCTTGAGAACCATTTCGGACCTGTGTCCACCCAGGCATCCATGCCTACGACTTGTCGGGCCTGGAGTAGCTGAGTCTCTAGACGATGTTCCTTTGAAACAAACAGTCGTCGCTGGCCATCTAGATCAATCATGCAAATGGTGTCATCTGCAGGCTTGCATGCGAAGATTGTGAGACGGTAGCTTCCCGGAAACATCCCATTCCAACAATTTTGCACTACTAGTAGAAACTACTACCATGTCAGTTGAGCAGTGACTGCTGGTACTCTCGAATGGTCACCTCGGGGAATACATGAAACAAAATTGTGTTATATACCCACGAGAAATGATTGCACAAGTAATATTTTAGATATGTCCGTAGCTGGCATAAATGCATCACAAGATAAAGACCACTTCCTCTATAGACATATATATATATATATATTAAAAGCTATGCATCTTAAAAACTAAAATATCTTATAATTTAAAATAGAGCGAGCACAACAACAGAAATGCCATATGTCAGGAGGCAAACGTCATTTAACAATATAGATCGATCTGTCTACTTAACGTGAGTTATATGATTTTTACTAAGGTGGCCACAAATAGGCTGAGCTCAGTGCCAGACAAGGTAGTCAGCCCAACTCAAACTGCTTTTCTAAAGGTTCGAAACATTCTTGAAGGGGTGGTAATTTTACACGAAACATTACATGAGCTTCATAAAAAACAGAATGGGGTAATTCTTAAGTTAGATTTTGAAAAAAGACTATGACAAAGTGAGATGGTCATTTCTATTCGAGTCGCTCCGGATGAAAGGTTTCATCCAAATGAATATCTTGGATTAAGACTTTTTATATCAGGAGGGAGTGTAGCGGTGAATGTCAATGATGACATTGGGCATTATTTTTGAACGAAAAGGGCCTTCGACAAGGAGATTCATTGTCACCTCTTTTGTTTAATATCATGGTTGATATGCTAAAAGTATTCATTAGCAGAGTAAAATTGGATGGGCAATTTGAAGGAGTGGTTCCTCATCTAGTTGGTGAGGGTCTCTCGATCCTTCAGTATGCAGATGACACTAAACTTTTCTTGGTTCATGATATGGACAAAGCTCGCAATATAAAGCTTCTTCTTTTTGCTTTCAATCAAGTGTCAAGTCTAAAGATTAATTTCCACAAGAGTGAGTTGTTCTGCTTCAGGACAGCTCAAGACAACCTAGACCTATATACGAAGCTCTTTGGGTGCAAAGATGGGAACTTCCCGATAAACTACCTTGGTATCCCAATTCACTTTAGAAGATTAAGAAATTGTGATTGGGTTAAGGTCGAGGAGCGTTTTGAGAAGAGACTTAGCGGCTGGAAGAGGAAGCACCTCTTAATTAGAGGACGTCTGACTTTGATTAATTCAGTGTTTAGCAGCCTTCTGATGTACATGAAGTCATTCTTCTCCATACCCAAAGAAATCCTTAAGAAGTTGGATTATGTTCATTCTAGATTCTTTTGGCAAGGGGACGAAGATAAAAAGAAATATATACTTGCTAAATGGAGTATTCTGCAAACGATCTCGGATGGGAAGTGTCAAAACAAAAGGTTGTAGAACTTCAAAAGTTATAAAACTTTGTACTTAACAACGTTTTCGTTTGAATTCGTTTATAGCCACAAACAATAAATTTACACTCAGCTGGTTATAATATGTGGGCAACAAAACTCCAATATAGACACGAAGTAAGTGATATGCAGAGTGGTTGAGGAGGGTACGCACGAGGGGGAGGTCGTGGGTTGTGACTTTGACGGAGACAGACGGGCGAGGTCTCCCCTAATGAAAATAATTTTCTTTACCATTTTAAAACCCATTTTTACGTTTCCAAAAAATATTTTCACTGACAGTTTTATTTCCTCGACCTCGAGTAGAAATCGATTTCCAGTGGCGACTTTATTATATCGACCGCTAGTAAAAAAGATTATTTCTACTGACCTCTAGCACTTGCAGTTATGAAAAATGCTAGTACAAATATCTTTATAACCGCTACTATAGAGCTTCTGTGTACTAGTGGACTAGAATGCCACTACTACCCATTCAAAACGGACCACAAGAAAATCATTTTCTCTCACCATGTTCAGCTGGGGAGACAAAGAGGTTGTTGTCCTCGTCTTGTTCCATCGAGACGTGGAGCGTGACGACGGCTAGAGCGTTCGCCAGTGATGCAACTCAGCCAGATGTCTTGCATCTCTTCTCTCACAGTCCATGGCCTGCACTGGCATTGTAGAATCAGTGTGTGTTGTGCCCAGTCATGCTTTAGGGCCCGCTAGTTGGACCTTGGAACTGAGCCACCATGCTACAAGGACCCTTGAGAACCATTTAGGACCTGTGTCCACCCATGCATCCATGCCTACAACTTGTCGGGCCTAGAGCAGCTGAGTCTCTAGACGATGCTCCTTTGAAACAAACAGCTGTCGCAGGCCATCCAGATCAATCATGCAAATGGTGTCATCTCCAGGCTTGCATGCGAAGATTGT
Organism: Zea mays; assembly: GCF_902167145.1. Classification (NCBI taxonomy): domain Eukaryota; kingdom Viridiplantae; phylum Streptophyta; class Magnoliopsida; order Poales; family Poaceae; genus Zea; species Zea mays. The sequence continues at coordinate 21,067,423 of NC_050102.1, forward strand.
GAGACGGTAGCTTCCCGGACACATCCCATTCCAACTATTCTGCACTACTAGTAGAAACTACTACCATGTCAGTTGAGCAGTGACTGCTGGTACTCTCAAATGGTCACCTCGGGGAATACATGAAACAAAAATGTGTTATGTACCTAGGAGAAATGATTGCACAACCAATATTTTAGATATGTTCGTAGGTGACATAAATGCATCACAAGATAAAAACCACTTCCTCTATAGACATATATATATATATATATATATATATATATATATATATATATATATATATATATATATATATATATATATATAAAGCTATGCATCTTAAAAACCAAAATATCTTATAATTTAAAATAGAGCGAGCACAACAACATAAATGCCATCTGTCAGGAGACAAATGTCATTTAACAATTAGACCGATCTGTCTAATTAATGTGAGTTATAAGATTTTTACTAAGGTGGCCACAAATAGGCTGAGCTCAGTGCCAGAAAAGGTAGTTAGCCCGACTCAAACTGCTTTTCTAAAGGTTCGAAACATTCTCGAAGGGTTGGTGATTTTACACGAAACATTACATGAGCTTCATAAAAAATAGAATGGGGGTAATTCTTAAGTTAGATTTTGAAAAAAGTTTATGACAAAGTGAGATGGTCATTTCTATTCCGGTCGCTCCGGATGAAAGGTTTCTCATCCAAATGGATATCTTGGATTAAGACTTTTATATCAGGAGGGAGTGTAGCGGTGAGTGTCAATGATGACATTGGGCATTATTTTCAAACAAAAAAGGCCTTCGACAAGGAGATCCATTGTCACCTCTTTTGTTTAATATCATGGTTGACATGCTAAAAGTATTCATTAGCAGAGTAAAATTGGATGGGCAATTTGAAGCTTCTTCTTTTTACTTTCGATCAAGTATCAAGTCTAAAGATTAATTTCCACAAGAGTGAGTTGTTCTGCTTCACGACAGTTCAAGACAACCTGGACCTATATACGAAGCTCTTTGGGTGCAAAGCTGGGAACTTCCCGATAAACTACCTTGGTATCCCAATTCACTTTAGAAGATTAAGAAATTGTGATTGGGTTAAGGTCGATGAGCGTTTTGAGAAGAGACTTAGCAGATGGAAGGGGAAGCACCTCTCAATTAGAGGACATCTGACTTTGATTAATTCAATGTTTAGCAGCCTTCCGATGTACATGAAATCATTATTCTCCATACCCGAAGGAGTCCTTAAGAAGTTGGATTATTTTCATTCTAGATTCTTTTGGCAAGGGGACGAAGATAAAAAGAAATATAGACTTGCTAAATGGAGTATTATGTGTGAACCTAAGGACCAAGGGAGCCTTGGCATTCTTGATTTGGACACTAAGAATATTGCATTACTTAGCAAGTGGCTATATAAATTGCTCACCTCCAATGGGATGTGGCAGCAAATTCTTGGAAACATGTATTTGGGATCAAAGCCTTTGGCTTAGGTAGAGTGGAAATTTGTGGACTCTCACTTTTGGTCCTGCTTAATGAAGGCAAAGCATGATTTTTTATGTTTTGGAGCCTTCCTTGTAAAGGGTGGATTTCAAGTACGTTTTTGGGAAGACAATTGGTTATGTGGGACTCCGTTGAAAGACCAATATCCCTCTCTGTATAATATTGTGAGGCCCAAGTTCACCATGATAGCAGATGTTCTGAGTGCCTCACCGCCGAGCATCTCTTGGATGAGACAACTCTTTGGACCCAACTTGATTGCCTTGAATGATTTGTTGTCACATATTGATGGTCTTGTGTTGTCTCATGAACACGATGTCTTCTACTGGAACTTAACCTCAAATGAACAGTTCTCGGTAAACTCACATTACTTGGCCTTGATGCTTACAAATACCCCTAAAGTGAATAAAGAAATATGGAAACTTAAGGCCCCTTTGAAAATCAAAATCTTCTTATGGTTTTTGCGCCACAGAGTAATCCTCACAAAAGATAATTTAGCTATTCAAAACTGGAAAGAAAGCTTAGACTGTGTCTTTTGTCATAAGTAGGAAACTATTAATCATCTGTTTTTTGAATGTCGCTTGGCCCGGTCGGTCTGGGGAATTTTGCAGTTGGTTACAGGTTTTGGTCAACCAAGAAATGTGGATCATTTATTTGGGTCTTGGACTCACAACTTCAATAAAATGGCAGATCATTGTTTCTACTTGGAGCAGCGGTCTTGTGTTGGCCTCTCTGGCTCTGTAGGAACGACTTAGTTTTTAAGAAAAAAAACTCTTTTGCTCTCCTTTACAGGTTATCCAATTGTTGGCCCGCTGGCTCTCGAGCTGGGCAATCGTCCAGTGAGAGGATTTGCAGGATTTGGATGTAGCGGAATCACAGCTCTTGGTGCAGGCGGCCACGACGTTTTTGTCCCAGGCACATGGATGGCGATTTAGTCTTCGGATTGAATGCTCCTAGTGTGGGACTATAATGTTTTCTTTTTATTTTGATCTTTAGCTGGCTGTGTGCGTTAAGAGGCCAGAAGTTGTACGAAGGCTTTATATCTTCTTGATGTATCGTATTTGGTATTTAAATAAAAGCTTCCTTTATCGAAAAATATATAACTCATCATGGCCTGAACCTAGAGCCAGTGCCACCACAAACACAAATCATAGTACTAAACTAATACAACTACACTAGCTCGACACACTAATAAGTCCAAGTGTTCAATAGTTCAAGGACATAAGACATTAAAATAAGTTCCAGAGCACCATCAAAAGACCTTTAAATAGGTCTAAGTGCACCAACTGTCGAGCACTCTAGACTCCAGCATCAGACGTGCTCCAACAGTTCCCTCTCTTCTCCCCCTCCCGTAGTTTTCAGTGTACGACGACGACTCCTCGGCACCCAGCGCCTCCCCCACCGTAGCCTTCTACCGAGGTGGTCAAGGTGTAGCACTCTATGCATGGGGAAGTTCTAATCTCCTCCTTCGTTAATCAGTGCTTTTAATTGTGAAATTCATCCTTTCAAATTTAATTACTTGATAACAATGTGTATTACAAATACAACAAATATTCATTTTTTAAACTCCAAAAAACTAATGTATAAAAGTCCTCGGGAGTTCCGTAGGGGTATGGTTGGACATTAGGTGAAATAGGGGGAGGACGATATATTTAATTATGAATAGAAAGTATGAATAGAGGGTTACGGAGGGGGAGCCATTAGAATCAGCCTAATGTCATTCTTATCCAGACAATAGTCAACTAGTCAAAGTCGTAGTCTAGCTCCATTCCATACCAATTTATTGTGTCAGCATCTTGATCATCATACATGGCATCAAGTGGCAAGTTTCATTTTTTATAAGGGAAAGATTTTATTAAATGCAAGAAAGTTACATAAAGTGATTACAACTGTCTTGAAAACAGTCCCTCATCCTTTGTATCAAAAAAGTAAAATGCATCAACGTTTATCTAACATGGCACGCTATGTCACTTGGGTCCTCGAACTCGGAAAACCAGCAAAAACATCTCATCCATTTTTGTGTGATACCATAGAAAGATTTTGTGCGATACCTGCCACCCATTTTTTGCTCGCATGAAGTGTGAACGAAAATGTCATCCAAAATTTGTGTGCATGCAATGGAATCTCTCACTATCTGCCATAATTTACGGATCTACATAAGTATAGAAATTGCATGCATGCGCTCCATAAAAATTGAAATTGAGTACACGGTGGTGGGAGGGGACATGCGGCCCATGCATGCATGCACCTGGTTTGACACGTTGCAGAGGGGGCGTCTCGGGCTTCTAGTCAAGTTTGGAAGGCCAGGGCTCCTAATATATCCCTCCCTATATATATACACTATATACACTCTATATATATATATCCGAGCTTCTAAGGATTAGAGTAAGCCCCGGTCAACCAGTGTGTCAGGTCCCAGCTTCCTCCACCCTCCTGATGCGCACCAGCCGCCAACTGGTCCAAACACCCCAAAAAACACGGCATTGAATGTGACGTAAATCTGTTTCGGCAGTTTATATCTGCATTGATTATGTGATTCTGTTTTCGTCTGATTGATTGGTCACATCGTCTCATCCTGCGTCACTGCGTGCATTGACTTATCTGAGTATTTGTTTGGTTGTCTGTATATCTAGAGCATTAGTTGCACGAGTGGATGCAAAAAAAATCATTTTGAGGCTCTTTGTCTGCATCCACTCATATACCAAAAATACCCGTTTTCGGTCAGCCTGATCAGGCGAGCGTGGGTGCGCTCGTCCAACTAACCAATCAGTCGGTTTGTATCTGCATAGCGGTCGCAAATTATGGTGTGAAAATGTGACCCGTGTGTATGGACTCACAGAGCGTAGAAATTTATGATGGCGAACTGGTTCATAGAAATAACATAAATGGATAGAATAAATAGCATAAATAACTATTGCCGATACCGTAAAAGTATTAATGAAGTAGTATATATAGTGGAACCTAACTTAGTTTATTTTTTGGAATATCGAAAAGGGATTTATGACGGAAAAAAGATTTACTACCGAAAAAACGAAACAATGGTGCATGGGGTCAATCAATAAACCATTTCTGATGCGTGTGCTCCCCTATCAGATCTAGCAAGTATAATTGGTTACGGTAAACAAAATATTCCAGGCCCCTGACAGGACCCGCTGTGTCACACCCGGATTTTAGGGTCCAAAGCCCGGGCGCGAACATAATCACCAGGTGTGCTGGACCAAGTCTCACACATATGATAAATCATGGCACAGGATCGAATGTCACATTTTACTATATAACAGGAGTTCTATACAAAATAAATAAAAGGGAAATTTGGATCCATACCATTAAAAGATCACCACTTTGGATCCATACCATTACTATCTCACTTACATGTGGGTCCACATGAGTCAATGACATGTGGGGTCCATGGTATATATCTAAAGTTTGGATCTTTTAATGGTATAGATCCAATTGTTCCTAAATAAAAATTTACATTATAAGGAGACAACGGTCTAGCAACCCAAAGTTGACTGGGAGACGACGACCTAGATCTCTCACGAACACATCACAGCATCCTTCAAGCACCTCATCATGTGGTACCTGTTCTTGACCTGTGGGGGGGTGTGAGACAGCAAGAGTGAGCTCACATACGTTCATCGCTCAACAAGTTGTGGGGAATAATGTGCATGAACTCGCCAAAGGTGGGAGCTCACGTGAAGTGTAAGGCTTACCAAAGAGGATGGTTAGAGCTGAGCATTGCTTTTAAAGTTAGTCAAAATTTTATTAGCAGTTACTAAGTATAAGTAAATACCAACCCAATTAAGTAGTAGAACAAAAATAACATCATCACCTGCAATGCAATGCATATGACAAATTGAATTTAGTTCCATAAATTAATCATCAGAGAGTCCTGAGCTGCTCATGACCGTGAGCTCGGCTAGTATACCAGTTTTACACTCTGCAGAGGTTGTACCCTTTACCCACAAGTCATGTTACCCATCTGCCAACGGATCGCGACTTCCCATACACCTCTACCGAGGAGGCGAGGCAGGGTAACACTACGAGGCCTTTACAAAGTTCCACTAGCTTCAGAAAACCCGCTACAGTTATAGGAAGCTCCAATGCAGGGTTCTTGCCTGACCGCCATCGCAGCAAAATCAATCAAGGACCTCCCTACACTGACCACTCCCCTACTGCCCTTGCCCCTTTCGGGTAAGGTAGTCCTCCACTAGCTTTCCTAATTAATCAGCCAAGGGCGTCCATAAACCCTTGTGGTGGCACGCGTTTCTCAAGTTAAGCTCTATGTTCCAATTAACATTAATAATCTTGACATGAACATAAATAGAATAACAAAATAACTGGAACATAGATATGATAAATAATTATCCGAAATCCATGTAAAGCAATAGCAAACTACCCAAGTGATTCAGGGGTAAACAAGGTAATGAGATAAACAATCTAGGGTAACCTATTGGGTCCCATCAAAATTAACCTATGCATGAATAAATGATATTAAAGAACATTATTGGGTAAAAAGTGGTCAAGGGCACAACTTGCCTGGGACTTGAGATTCCAGGTACCAACTTGCTCTTCAGGTGACACGTGTCCTCACTACTAGTCGTAGCAATACAGACAAACATGGTATAGGAAAAATTAACATCACACCAAACATAAGAATAAACTAAACAATAATAATCTACGCGAAGCTACGAGATCGTGGGATCAAGAACCACTAAATTCGGAGCTACAGTTATTAAGTTATGAATTTCTGAAATTATTTAGTGATTAGAATAGATTAATCCAAATGAACAATTTTAATTCAAGTTTCATGGCTAAATAGTGTTACTGGTTGATAGACAATATTAATACAAAATTATAGGAACTGGAATGGACTAAAAAGGAGCTAAAATGAAATTTCCAGGAATTAAACAAGTTTTAGATTTAATTTTATACTATAAAATTATTTTCTATATTCATTTATTCAATTCCTTCAAGTTCTGGCCTGCTCGCACTATTTCTGAGAAGTGCAGGGTCAAGTTTGTAAAAATTATGACCTTTGTGTAATTACTTTATAACTAGGTTGGATGGCGGGTTCATTTCGCAGATTTCCAGGGACTCTTTAGAAAGAAGACCAGGGCCGAAGGGGTATATGTTATTCCTAACCGTCCGATCCACAATCGATGATCCGGATTAGATCAAAGCTCCGTGAAACGGTACCCAGGGATAGCCATCAGATTAGATCTCGACGACCTAGGTTTAATGTTACCTACATCGATCACAAGCGCCAGATCTAGATCGGACGAACCAGATTGGTTCAGCCGAACCGGTACGGGTGTTCTAATCCTAGCCACCCACACCGAGATCTACGACTCAGGACTCATCGGCGAAGGGGATACACTAGACTATATCTAGGCCACTGATCTGGAAACTGACGGCATGATTTTGTTTGACGCATAGATATGGATGAATTGAATCACAACCGTTGACTCATGGATCCAGGGCCTTGGCTGTTTCTTCCCCGCCGCGGTGAGCACACCAACGCCCAGCCCGCCGGCGACCCAGGCACACACATACGTCCACGATCGGACGGCCAATACGCCATCTTCAACCTCTCGCCTCCCCTATTCTCGCTCCTCGCCAGCTAGCCCAGGGCGACCGAAGCCACCATGGCGCACTGACCAGCCGGAACCACCACGACGCCAGACGCACCAGAGCGCTGGACCCACACCTAATATGCCCAAACGGAACAAAAGTAGAGAAGCAGAGGGGGAGACACTCACCGGCAAGTGGGGCGGCGATCCATACCCCAGCCTATAGCGGTTTGGTCGTAAACTCTGGACTCCGAAGGGACCCCGCTCGCCATGACATCGATACGCTTCGACGAGCACCAATGTACCATTCTGAGTACCGGCAAGACTTGCCAAGATCCTGTGCGAACCGGTTAACTCCCAAGCTTGCATCGCTCTCCGATCCTAATGGCCACGAAGGCGAGTGAAAACTACGGTGGCAGGGGTGTGGCAAGCGCCGAGCGCCGCCGCGTGACACAAAGCCATCATCGGCTATGGTATTCCGGCCCTCTCCAAATCTCAGCGCTCTCTGGTGTTGCAGCTCGCCAATGGCCCAGGAGATGCCGTGGGCACGGATTTATACCCAGGGGCAAGGGAATCCTAGCCTAGACCCGAAACAGCCGACGAGAAAAATCTGGTTAGCTCCCAGAGCCCGCATCGATCGCGCGCAGGGTAGTTGAGATATGGGGAGGAAGAAGCTGACCACCTGTCCCCACAAATCAGTGAAAGAACAAGGCGCGCAGGCTGGCTATGAGGCTGCTGCGTGGGTCCCACATGTCGGCGCTAATTTGCCCAGGGTGTGCGGGGTGATAACTGGGCCGGTTGTAGGTTTCCAGTGGGCTACGAAATTCAAAATCCGGCCCACACACACTGTTATCTTTTTTTTCTTTTCTGGTTTCTATTTTCTATTTAATTTACATGTTCAAACCAAATTTAGATCCAGTTTTAAACTCCAAATCCAAACTAAATGCACAACCCAAAAAGATCAGCATGAATGCACACATATTTATGATTACTTATTTACTTACTATTATATTCATTAAAGTAAGTGCTCCAAAAACATATAATAAAGAATAACTCACATGTTATTCGTTTTATGAAATATCCTTTTTTTATGTGTGATCAATTAAAAGTTAATTAATTAAAAATGATAGTTTGTTTCTCACTTTACTATTTTATTTCTTTACTTTATTATTATATTTTTTTCTACCAATTTTGGGTCTTACACGCTGCCCTAGAAAAAACATCGATGGAGAGTCTCCATTGGAGACGATGTCGGCGACTCCAAATGGACCGGTCATCACACCGACGGTGCCAGGATCATCTCCATTTCGTCAATCGTTCTCGACGAGTATAGATGGCGTGGCTGCAATGACAGGTATGCCTCCTGTGAGGCTACGAAACCATAAGGTCTTGCACTACCGGAAACAGCTTCTTTGCCAAGTGTGACAATCGTAAAATAAAGCTCGGCGAACTATACATCGGCAACGACTTGTTTGCCATGTAATTTTTATCAGGCACTCGACAAAGACTTTTTCGAGTGTCACCCGGTACTCGGTAAAAAAAAGTCGCCGTCACGGCGACTGGTAACAGCGACGAAGCCTGTGCTGAGTGCCCTCCAAGTAACACTCGACAAAGAGTTAGCCTTTGCCAAGTGTCCACTGTACTGACACTCGGCAAATATGCTCCATGTGGGCCCCTTTACCAGTTCCTTTGCTGAGCGTATTAAGTGGCACTCGGTAAAGGCTCCCTCATGACCGAGTGCCCGCCGGACTGGCACTTGGCAAAGAGATCCCCAGCGGTCCCCTTTGTCAGTTTCTTTGCCGAGTGCACTAGGAGGCACTCGGCAAAGTACCTTCTTTGTCGAGTGTCAACGCCTAGCGCTCGACAAAGATAACGACTGTCAGCTACAGACGGTTCTTTGCCGAGCGTCGCCTTTCATCGAGTGTTTGACACTCGGCAAAGATGTCTTTGCCGAGTGTACTATGCTCGGTAAAGGTGTTCGTTGCCGAGAGTGCGACATTGCCGAGTGCCAGAGAAAAAGCACTCGGCAAAGAGCCAAGCGTTCGGCAAAGAGCCGGATTCCGGTAGTGTTGGTTGCGCTGTGATCGATGATATGGATGCAAGGGGTCCGTTGGAGATGGTGCTATGTGTTCCTATGAGAACAATAGGTTCACACGATATGGATACCCCACAAGTCACATGTAAGTGTTATGATTCAACCCCATGTATACTATTGATTTGTGCTTGGTTTATCCCTGTTTCTGAATGACTTGCAAACATGTGTCCACCCCGACACTATTGATCCAAATATAATCCCTAAAATTGGCATGATTTTCAGTGATGTGGATGATGCATACAGTTTTTATAAATGATACGCGTATGAAGTAGGGTTTCCATTGAAAATATACAGGGAGAAAACACATTGTAAATGGTTGAATTGTTCAAGGGAAGGCAAGTGTGCAACTAGTGGGTGTGATAAACTTAGAGTACGTAGGAAGAGATATGGTAAGATGCAGCGTAAAGCAGGGATAAAGCTGAGAAAGATTTATGATGATGAGAAAAAGAATGTCATAGTTGTACACATTTATCTAGTGAACCTAGATCATAATCATGAGTTCATTACGCAAGCAACTGCGAAACAGCACCTTCATTGCAATAAAACCCATGATCCAGAGTTCATGGAGTTCGAAGGTGCCATGCATGATAGCAGAGTCCCGCAACACTATATTGTTGACATGATTTCTGACATGCACAATGGGCCTGAAAATGTTCCAATCACAACACATGACTTGAAAACATGTAAGACATGTGTATTAGCTTAGTTATTTTTACGCTACTTTATTAATAACAGTATGTTTGGTGGTTTGTGTATACTTGACCTACTTTGCTTTAAAAATATGCAGGAGGGCAGCTAGAAGACGAGAAAGTTGCGCTAATGAAAGGGAAATGTGCCCTTGGGCCATTTCTAGTATATTTTGGTGATTAAGTGTCCAACACATATTAAGTGGGTTATTATATGCCATATGATGAATGAAGTGCAAATCCACAAGAAGGTATGTTTCTAGACTTAGTTCATTTGTTTTGGGTACTAATGAAGTTTGTCTAAGTGCTAGAATCAGAGAAAAGAGAAAGAGAAAAGGACTTGGCTGGAGCAGCCAAGACTCAGCTCGGTCTGGCACACCGGACTGTCCGGTGGTTCACAGGACAGTGTCCGGTGCGCTAGGCCAGCTCCGGCGAAATGGCCACTCTCGGGAAATCTTCAGCGGCGTACGACTATAATTCACCGGACTGTCCGGTGGTGCACCGGACTGTCCGGTGAGCCAACGGCCGCCAGCGCAACGGTCGGCTGCGCAATCCGCGCGCGACGCGTGACCCCAGCCAACGGTCGGCTGGGGGCACCGGATAGTGTCCGATGCGCCAACCAGCCCGAAGATCTAACGGTCGGCTGCGCCAGGAATGGAAGGAGATCCGCACCGGACATGCTACAGTGGCTGTCCGGTGGTGCACCGGACTGTCCGGTGCGCCACCCGACAGAAGGCAAGAATTGCCTTCCTTGTTGGGTTCCAACGGCTCCTAGCTGCCTTGGGGCTATAAAAGGGACCCCTAGGCGCATGGAGGAGCAATCCAAGCATTCCTTGATCATTCCTAAGCACCAAGATTCCATTCTCACACATTCGATTCTTTGAGATAGTGACTTGAGCCCCATTTGAGTAGAGAACTCCTCGAGTTGTGTTGTGAGCTCAAGTTGTGGCTTTGTGTGCGTGATTGTGTTCTTGCTTTGAGTCTTGTGTGTGTTGCTCTCCCCTCCCTTACTTCTGTGCTTCTTTGTGATCATCAATTGTAAGGGCAAGAGGCTCCAAGTTGTGGAGATTCCTCGCGAACGGGAGAAAGCATAAGAAAGGAAAAACCGTGGTATTCAAGCTGATCATTGGATCACTTGAAAGGGGTTGAGTGCAACCCTCGTCTATTGGGACGCCACAACGTGGAATAGGCAAGTGTTATACTTGGCCGAACCATGGGATAAACCACAGTGTCTCTTGTGATTGCTTTTCTGTGATATCTTGTGTTAGCAAGAGCTCGCTTCTTAGCCATACTAACACTTAACCAAGTTTTATGGCTATAAGTATTTGATTTTTGTAGGATCACCTATTCACCCCCCTCTAGGTGCTCTCAATTGGTATCGGAGCCGTTCTCTTCACGAAAGGGACTAATCGCCCGAAGGGATGGATCCTAAGGGAAAGGGGATGATGGTCAACGACAAGGAAAATGAGTCCATCTTCAACGAGCCAAGAGATGATAAGCCCACTGACTCTGGCTCGAGTCACAAGAAGAAGGACGGGAAGAAGAAGAGGCGCATCAAGCAGATTGTCTACTACGACAGCGACGAGTCTTCTTCTTCCCCAAGAGATGATGAGTACGACGAGAAAAAGAAACGGATTAACTCAAACTTTTCATTTGATTATTCTCGTATTCCGTATAATTCCAATGCCCATTTGCTTTCTATTCCTCTTGGTAAACCTCCACACTTTGATGGAGAGGACTACGCTTTTTGGAGTCACAAAATGTGTAGTCACCTTTTCTCTCTTCATCCTAGTATTTGGGAGGTAGTTGAGAATGGGATGCATTTTGATAGTACTGACAACCCCGTTTTCATTAATGAGCAAATCCATAAAAATGCACAAGCTACCACTGTGTTGCTAGCATCCTTGTGCAGGGACGAGTACAATAAGGTGAGCGGCTTGGACAACGCCAAGCAAATCTGGACACCTTCAAGATTTCTCATGAGGGGAACGACGCCACCATGATCACCAAGATGGAGTTGGTGGAAGGCGAGCTGGGGAGGTTCGCAATGATCAGGGGAGAAGAGCCAACACAAACGTACAACAGGCTCAAGACCCTGGTCAACAAGATCAGGAGCTATGGAAGCACGAGATGGACGGACCACAACGTCGTCCGACTTATGCTCAGGTCCTTCACTGTCATTGATCCTCATCTTGTAAACCTTATCCATGGAAATCCCAGGTACACAAAGATGACTCCTGAGGAGATCCTTAGGAAATTTGTGAGTGGGCGGATGACGGCGAAAGAAGCGCGATACGTTGATGATGCTCTCAACGGCCCTCTACCCGTCTACGAGCCTCAATCGGTTGCTCTCAAAGCAACAAGCAGCAGGGAGGCGCTACCTAGCAAGGTGGCACAAGTTGAGGCAGCCGGGCTAAACGAGGATGAGATGGCCCTAATTATAAAGCGCTTCAAGACCGCATTGAAAGGACGCAAGGAGTACCCTAACAAGAACAAGGCAAAGGGAAAGCGCTCCTGCTTCAAGTGCGGTAAGACTGGTTATTTTATAGCAAATTGTCCCGATAACTCTAGTGACCAGGAATAAGGAAAGGGCGGGAAGAAAGAGAAGAAAAAGAGCTATAGGAAGGCGAAAGGCGAGGCACATCTGGGCAAAGAATGGGATTCATATTGCTCTTCTTCTGACTCCGACGACAAAGGACTAGCCGCCTCGGCCTTCAACAAGTCATCTCTCTTCCCCAACGAGTGCCATACTTGCCTCATGGCAAAGGAGAAAAAGGTAAGCGCTCGAGATACCCCTAAGTATACTACTTCAAGTGATGATGAAGTAGATTACACAAGTCTATTCAAAGGTTTAGATAGAACTAAAGTAGATAAAATCAATGAATTGATAAATGCTTTAAATGAGAAGAATAGACTTTTAGAAAAGCAAGAGGATATCTTATATGAAGAGCATGATAAGTTTGTAAATGTGCAAAAGTCTCTTGCTTTAGAGGTTAAAAGGAATGAGATGCTTTCTTCGAAATTATCTGCTTGTCATGAAACTCTGTCTAGTTTAAAGAGTATTAATGATGATTTAAATGCTAAGCTAGAAGTAGTTAATAAATCTAGTTCTTGTGTAGAGCATGTTGTCATTTGTAATAGGTGTAAGGATTTTGATGTTGATGCATGTGTTGAGCACCTTACTTCTATTACAAAACTAAATGGTGAAGTGGCAAGTCTTAATGCCCAACTTAAGACTTGCAAAAGTGACTTTGATAAGTTAAAATTTGCTAGGGATGCCTACACGGTTGGTAGACACCCCTCAATTAAGGATGGACTTGGCTTTCGAAAGGAAGCCAAGAACTTAACAAGTCAAAGGGCTCCCATTCCCAACAAGGAGAAAGGGAAGGCTCCTATGGCTAGTAGTAATCAAAAGAATTATGCATTCATTTATGATAGAAAATTTTCTAGGAATGCTCATTATAATAGGAGTTATGATTCTTATGATTCTCATGCTATGATTGCTTCAAGTTCTACTTTTTTGCATGGTAGAAGTAGGCCTAGAAAGGGAAATGTTATTCATCATGTGCCTAGGAAAATGCATAATGAATCTGCTACTGTTTTCCATGCTTGCAACACTGCTTTTGTACTTTCATGTAAAAATAAGAAAGTAGTTGCTAGGAAATTGGGGGCCAAACGCAAGGGAGACAAGACTTGCATTTGGGTCCCAAAGACTATCGTGACTAACCTTGTAGGACCCAACAAGAGTTGGGTACCTGAAAGGGAAATGTGCCCTTAGGTCATTTCTAAGTATTTTGGTGATTTAGTGTCCAACACAAGTGCTTAAATGATAAACTATGCCAAATGATGGATAAGGTGCAAATCAATACAAAGGTAAGATTCTAGACTTAGTACATTGGTTTTTGTGTACTAACATGTTTGTATAAGTGTTAGAATCAGAGAAAATACAATTGGAAAAGTGTGGCTCGAAGCAGCCAAGAGTCTGCTCAGTCTGGGTGCACCGGACTGTCCGGTGGTGCAGCTGGCATCCATCAACTAGCTGCTCTCGGGACTTCGACGGCGGCGTACGGCTATAAATCACCGGACTGTCCGGTGGTGCACCGGACTGTCCAGTGAGCCAACAGTCGGCCGGGCCAACGGTCGGCCGTGGAATCTGCGCGCGACGCGTGGCAAGTGCCAACGGTCGGATGGGGCACCGGACTGTCTAGTGTGCACCGGACAGTGTCCGATGCGCCAATGGCTCCCAAGTGCCAACGGTCGGCTTCGCCAAATAAGGAAAGAAATCCGCACCGGACAGTGTCCGGTGGCGTTCCGGACTGTCCGGTGCGCCAGGCGACAGAAGGCAAGAATTGCCTTCCTGGAATGCTCTCAACGGCTCCTAGCTGCCTTGGGGCTATAAAAGGGACCCCTAGGCGCATGGAAGAAAACACCAAGCATTCTCTAAGCATTCCTAAGCACCAAGACTTCGACTCCGCGCATTTGATTCTTTGTGATAGCAACTAGAGCTCCATTTAAGTTGTGAACTCGCCGGGTTGTGTTGTGAGCTCTTGTTGTGACTTGTGTGCGTGTTGGTATTTTGATTTCATGTCTTGTGTGCGTTGCTCATCCCTCCCTTACTCCGTGCTTCTTTGTGAACATCAAAGTGTAAGGGCGAGAGGCTCCAATTTGTGGAGATTCCTCGCAAGCGGGATATAGTAAAGTGAAAGCAAAACATCATGGTATTCAAGTGGGTCTTTGGACCGCTTGAAAGGGGTTGAGTGCAACCCTCGTCCGTTGGGACGCCACAACGTGGAGTAGGCAAGTGTTGGACTTGGCCGAACCACGGGATAAACCACTGTGCCATCTCTGTGTTGATCTCTTTGTGGTTATCGTGTTGTGCAAGTTCTCCTCTTTAGCCACTTGGCTTATTCGTGCTAACTCCTAATCAAGTTTTGCGGATTAAGTTTCAAGTTTTTACAGGATCACCTATTCACCCCCCCCTCTAGGTGCTCTCAATTGGTATCAGAACCGTTCTCTTCAAGAAAGGGACTAATCGCCCGAAGAGATGGATCCTAAGGGCAAGGGGATTGTGATCAATGATAAGGAGAAGGAGTCCTTTGTCAACGAGCCGAAAGATGACAAGCCTACCGACTCGGTCTCGGGTCACAAACGAAAAGATGGAAAGAAGAAGAAGACGAGGCACATCAAGGAGATCGTCTACTACGACGACAACAATGAGTCCTCTTCTTCCCAAAAGAATGACGACAACGACTACGAGAAAAAGAAGACGGTTAACTCAAACTTCGCTTTCGATTATTCTCGTATTCCGCATAGCTCAAATGCACATTTGCTTTCCATTCCTCTTGGCAAACCTCCTCATTTTGATGGAGAGGACTACGGATTTTGGAGTCACAAAATGCGTAGTCACTTGTTCTCTCTCCATCCTAGTATATGGGAGATAGTAGAGAGTGGAATGAAATTTGATAGCTCGGATAGTCCTTTGTTTATCAATGAACAGATTCATAAAAATGCACAAGCTACTACTGTGTTGTTAGCCTCATTGTGCAGGGACGAGTACCATAAGGTGAGCGGCTTGGACAATGCCAAGCAGATCTGGGACACCCTCAAGATCTCACATGAGGGGAACGACGTCACCATGCTCACCAAGATGGAATTGGTGGAAGCGAACTCGGGAGATTTGCGATGATAAGAGGGGAGGAGCCAACCCAGACGTACAACAGGCTCAAGACCCTCGTCAACAAGATAAGGAGCTATGGAAGCACGCGATGGACGGACCACGACGTCGTCCGCCTGATGCTAAGGTCCTTTACTGTACTTGATCCACATTTGGTAAACAATATTCGTGAAAATCCTAGGTACACCAAGATGTCGCCTGAAGAAATTCTTGGGAAATTTGTAAGCGGGCAGATGATGATCAAGGAGGCGAGATACGTGGATGATGCATTGAATGGCCCAATCCACGAGCCTCAAACCGTTGCTCTCAAAGCGACAAGGAGCAAGGATGCACTACCTAGCAAGGTGGCGCAAGTTGAGGCAACCGGGCTTAATGAAGAAGAAATGGCCCTTATCATCAAGCGGTTCAAGACGGCGCTAAAGGGTCGCAAGGAGCACCCCTACAAGAACAAGACGAAGGGGAAGCGCTCCTACTTCAAATGTGGTAAGATTGGTCATTTTATCGCTAATTGTCCCGATAATGATAGTGACCAGGAAAAGAAGAGTGGAAAGTGGGAAAAGAAGAAGAATTACAAGAAGGCGAAGCGCGAGGCACATCTTGGAAAGGAGTGGGATTCAGATTGCTCCTCATCTGACTCCGACAACGAAGGACTCGCCGCCACCGCCTTCAACAAGTCATCCCTCTTCCCCAACGAGCATCACACATGCCTCATGGCAAAGGAGAAGAAGGTATGTACTCGAAACAATACCACTTATGCTTCTTCAAGCGAGGATGAGTCTAGTGATGATGATGAAATAGACTATTCATACTTATTCAAGGGCTTAGAAAGAACTAAGATTGATAATATTAATGAATTGATTGATGCTTTGAATGATAAGAATAGATTACTAGAAAAACAAGAGGACCTTTTATATGAAGAGCATGATAAATTTGTTAGTGCTCAAAATTCTCTTGCTCTAGAAGTTAAAAGGAATGAAATGCTTTCTTGTGAACTATCTACTTGCCATGAAACCATTTCTACCTTAAAAGGTGTTAATGATGATTTAAATGCTAAACTAGAAGTAGCAAATAAATCTAACTCTTGTGTAGAACATGTTATGATTTGCAATAGGTGCAAAGATTTTAATGTTGATGCTTGTAGTGAACACCTAGTTTGCATCTCTAATTTAAATGATGAAGTGCTAGTCTTAATGCCCAACTTAAGACTAGCAAGAGTGAATTTGACAAGCTAAAATTTGCAAGGGATGCCTACACGATTGGTAGACACCCCTCAATTAAGGATGGTCTTGGCTTCAAGAGGGAAGTCAAGAACTTAACAAGCCATAAGGCTTCCATCTCCACCAAGGAGAAAGGGAAGGCCCCTATGGCTAGTAGTGCTCAAAAGAACCATGCCTTCATGTATCATGATAGGAGACATTCTAGAAATGTTTATAGAAGTTATGATGCTTTTAATTCTCATGCCATGGTTGCTTCTAGTTCTTCTATTATGCATGATAGAAATTTAGCTAGGAGAAATGTTATTAATCACATGCCTAGAAGAAATGCTGGTCATGTTTCTAGGAAAATAATAAATGAACCTTTTACAATTTATCATGCTTGCAATGCTTCATTTGCGATTTGTAGAAAGGATAGGAAAGTGATTGCTAGGAAACTAGGGGCAAAATGCAAGGGTGATAAAACTTGCATTTGGGTCCCTAAGGATATTGTCACTAACCTTGTAGGACCCAACAAGAGTTGGGTACCTAAGACCCAAGCCTAAATTTGCCTTGCAGGTTTATGCATCCGGGGGATCAAGCTGGATTATCGACAGCGGATGCACAAACCACATGACGGGGGAGAAGAAGATGTTCACCTCCTACGTCAAGAATAAAGATTCCCAAGATTCAATCATATTCGGTGACGGGAATCAAGGCAAGGTTAAAGGCTTAGGCAAGATTGCAATATCAAATGAGCACTCTATTTCTAATGTATTCTTAGTTGAGTCGCTTGGATATAATTTGTTATCCGTAAGTCAATTATGTAATATGGGATATAATTGTCTATTCACAAATGTAGATATGTCTGTCTTTAGAAGAAGTGATGGTTCACTAGCTTTTAAGGGCGTATTAGACGACAAACTCTATTTAGTTGATTTTGCAAAAGAGGAGGCCGGTCTAGATGCATGCTTAATTGCTAAGACTAGCATGGGCTGGTTGTGGCATCGCCGTTTGGCACATGTGGGGATGAAGAACCTTCACAAGCTTCTAAAGGGAGAACACGTGATAGGTCTAACTAATGTTACTTTCGAAAAAGATAGACCTTGTGCAGCTTGTCAAGCAGGGAAACAGGTGGGAAGCTCTCATCATGCCAAAAATGTGATGACAACATCAAGACCCCTGGAGTTACTTCATATGGACCTTTTCGGACCCGTCGCCTATCTAAGCATAGGAGGAAGTAAGTATGGTCTTGTTATAGTTGATGATTTTTCCCGCTTCACTTGGGTATTCTTTTTGCAGGATAAATTTGAAACCCAAGGGACCCTCAAGCGCTTCCTAAGGAGAGCTCAAAACGAGTTTGAGCTCAAGGTGAAGAAAATAAGGAGCGACAATGGGTCCGAATTCAAGAACCTTCAAGTGGAGGAGTATCTTGAGGAGGAAGGAATCAGGCACGAGTTCTCCGCTCCCTACACACCACAGCAAAATGGTGTGGTAGAGAGGAAGAACAGGACACTTATAGACATGCCGAGGACGATGCTTGGAGAGTTCAAGACCCCCGAGCGTTTTTGGTCGGAAGCCGTGAACACCGCTTGCCACGCCATCAACCGGGTCTACCTTCATCGCTCCTCAAGAAGACTTCGTATGAGCTACAAACCGGTAACAAACCCAATGTTTCGTATTTCCGAGTTTTTGGGAGTAAATGCTACATTCTAGTGAAGAAGGGTAGGAATTCCAAATTTGCTCCCAAAGCGGTAGAAGGGTTTTTGTTAGGTTATGACTCAAATACAAAGGCGTATAGGGTCTTCAACAAATCATCGGGTTTGGTTGAAGTCTCTAGCGACGTTGTATTTGATGAGACTAATGGCTCTCCAAAAGAGCAAGTTGTTGATCTTGATGATATAGATGAAGAAGACGTTCCAACGACCGCAATACACACCATGGCAATTGGAGATGTGCGACCACAGGAACAAAATGAGCGAGATCAACCTTCTTCCTCAACAATGGTGCATCCCCCAACTCAAGACGATGAACAGTTTCATCAAGAGGAGGCGTATGATCAAGGGGGAGCACAAGATGATCATGTAATGGAGGAAGAAGCACAACCGGCACCTCCAACTCAAGTCCGAGCAATGATTCAAAGGGATCATCCCGTCGACCAGATTTTGGGTGACATTAGCAAGGGAGTAACTACTCGGTCTCGATTAGTTAATTTTTGTGAGCATTACTCTTTTGTCTCTTCTATTGAGCCTTTCAGGGTAGAGGAGGCCTTGCTAGATCCAGACTGGGTGTTGGCCATGCAGGAGGAGCTCAACAACTTCAAGAGAAATGAAATTTGGACACTGGTGCCTCGTCCCAAGCAAAATGTTGTGGGAACCAAGTGGGTGTTCCGCAACAAACAAGACGAGCACGGGGTGGTGACAAGGAACAAGGCACGACTTGTGGCAAAAGGTTATGCCCAAGTCGCAGGTTTGGACTTTGAGGAGACTTTTGCTCCTGTGGCTAGGCTAGAGTCCATTCGTATTTTGCTAGCATATGCCGCTCACCATTCTTTCAGGTTGTTCCAAATGGATGTGAAGAGCGCTTTCCTCAACGGGCCAATCAAGGAGGATGTGTACGTGGAGCAACCCCCTGGCTTCGAGGATGAACGGTACCCCAACCACGTGTGTAAGCTCTCTAAGGCGCTGTATGGACTTAAGCAAGCCCCAAGAGCATGGTATGAATGCCTTAGAGACTTTTTAATTGCTAATGCTTTCAAGGTTGGGAAAGCCGATCCAACTCTTTTTACTAAGACTTGTGATGGTGATCTTTTTGTGTGCCAAATTTATGTCGATGACATAATATTTGGTTCTACTAACCAAAAGTCTTGTGAAGAGTTTAGCAGGGTGATGACTCAAAAGTTTGAGATGTCAATGATGGGCGAGTTAAGCTATTTCCTTGGGTTCCAAGTAAGGCAACTCAAGGATGGGACCTTCATCTCCCAAACGAAGTACACGCAAGACTTGATCAAGCAGTTTGGGATGAAGGACGCCAAGCCCGCAAAGACTCCAATGGGAACCGATGGACACACTGACCTCAACAAAGGAGGTAAGTCCGTTGATCAAAAGGCATACCGGTCTATGATAGGGTCTTTACTTTATTTATGTGCTAGTAGACCGGATATTATGCTTAGCGTATGCATGTGTGCTAGATTTCAATCCGATCCAAGGGAATGTCACTTAGTGGCGGTGAAGCAAATTCTTAGATATTTAGTCGCTACGCCTTGCTTCGGGATCTGGTATCCAAAGGGGTCTACCTTTGACTTAATTGGATATTCAGACTCCGACTATGCTGGATGTAAGGTCGATAGGAAGAGTACATCGGGGACGTGCCAATTCTTAGGAAGGTCCCTAGTGTCGTGGAGCTCTAAGAAACAAACTTCCGTTGCCCTATCCACCGCTGAGGCCGAGTATGTTGCCGCAAGACAGTGTTGCGCGCAACTACTTTGGATGAGGCAAACCTGAGAGCACCTAGAGGGGGAGGGGTGAATAGGTGATCCTGTAAAACTTAAACTTAAAGCCACAAAAACTTGATTAACGTTAGCACAATAATTGCCAAGTGGCTAGAGAGTAGTCTCAACAAAACACAATAACCACAAGATATCAATCACAGAGATGGCACAGTGGTTTATCCCGTGGTTTGGCCAAGACCAACGCTTGCCTACTCCACGTTGTGGCGTCCCAACGGACGAGGGTTGCAATCAACCCCTCTCAAGCGGTCCAAAGACCCACTTGAATACCATGGTGTTTTGCTTGCTTTACTTTATCCCGTTTGCGAGGAATCTCCACACTTTGGAGCCTCTCGCCCTTACACTTGAAGTTCACAAAGAAGCACGGAGTAAGGGAGGGATGAGCAACACACGCAAGACACAAAGATCACAGCAACACCACGCACACAAATCACAATAGGAGCTCACAACACAACTCAATGAGTTCACAACTCAACTAGAGCTCTAATTGCTATCGCAAAGAATCAAAGGCGCGGAATCGATGTCTTAGTGCTTAGAAATGCTTTGAGAATGCTTGATGTTCTCCTCCATGCGCCTAGGGGTCCCTTTTATAGCCCCAAGGCAGCTAGGAGCCGTTGAAAGCATTCCAGGAAGGCAAATCTTGCCTTCTGTCGCCTGGCGCACCGGACAGTCCGGTGCACACCGGACACTGTCCGGTGCGGATTTCTTTCCTTTCCTGGCGAAGATGACTGTTGGCGCCTCGGAGCCGTTAGCGCACCGGACACTGTCCGGTGCACACCGGACAGTCCGGTGCCCCCTCCCGACCATTGGCTCGGCCACGTGTCTCGCGCAGATCGCGCAGCCGACCGTTGGCCCGGCCGACGGTTTGCTTCACCGGACAGTCCGGTGCACACCGGACAGCCTGGTGAATTATAGCCGTACGCCGTCAAATTCTTCCCGAGAGCGGCCAGTTCGCCTGAGCCAGCCTGGCGCACCGGACACTGTCCGGTGCACCACCGGACAGTCCGGTGCTCCCAGACTGAGCAGAGTTTTGGCTGCTCGAGCCAAGACATTTCCAATTGTTCTTTTCATGTTTCCAGCACTTAGACACAATGCATTAGTCTCTAAAACAATGTACTAAGTCTGAGAAACATACCTTATGACTTGATTTGCACTTTGTCCACCACTTTGCATATATTAACACTTAAGCACTTGTGTTGGACACTGAATCACCAAAACACTTAGAAATGGCCCAAGGGCACATTTCCCTTTCAATCTCCCCCTTTTTGGTGATTTATGCCAACACAACATAAAGCAACTAGAACAAGTGCAATATCACTGCAAATGAAAACTCAAATTTGTTTTGAATCAAATTTGGCATATATGGATCATTCTTTGCCACCACTTGGTTTGTTTTTGCAAATCAACCTCAAATTTCTATCTCTAAGTCAAACACACTTGTTAAGACATGAAGAGAGTCGTTCCAAGAGAAATTGATTCAAGATTTCAAAAACTCCCCGTTTTTCCCATAATCAACACTTCTCGCCACAAGAAACCAACTTTTGACAAAAAGAGCCAATAAGAGTATTTTGACAAAACAAAAGCTCTATTCTATTATTTTCAAAATTCTCAAGTGGTAGCTGATCCATTTATTGCTTTAGCCTTATTTTCTCCCCCTTTGGCATCAAGCACCAAAACGGGATCAATCTTGGCCCTTTAACCCCATTGCCTCACCAAAAATCTTCAACTAAGAGTAAAAGGCAATAAGAGTACTAAGATGAACTTGGAAGAAGTTACTCGTTCATCGGAGTGCAGTGGAAGTCTTGCATGGTCCAAGTTCACCTTTTCCCTTTCAATCCTCCTTAGAGACTAAATCAAGCAAACTCAAGCACATAGTTAGTCTCAAAGGGTCAAGTTGTAACACATCTCCCCCTAAATATGTGCATCACTTTGCAACGGACTTGTGAGGTCCGGGGAGTGCTTGTACAACTTGAGCACCATAAATAAACAACACAATGCAAAAGGAACATGATCAAAGGCATAGACACATGTATGCTATAAATCAATCCAAGTTCCGCGAATCTAAGACATTTAGCTCACTACGCAACTTGCAAAAGGTCTGTTCATCTAAAGGCTTGGTAAAGATATCGGCTAGCTGGTTCTCGGAGCTAACATGAAATACTTCGATATCTCCCTTTTGCTGGTGGTCTCTCAAAAAGTGATGCCGGATGTCAATGTGCTTTGTGCGGCTGTGTTCAACAGGATTATCCGCCATGCGGATAGCACTCTCATTATCACATAGAAGTGGGACTTTGCTCAGATTGTAGCCAAAGTCCCTGAGGGTTTGCCTCATCCAAAGTAGTTGCGCGCAACACTGTCCTGCGACAACGTACTCGGCCTCAGCGGTGGATAGGGCAACGGAGGTTTGTTTCTTAGAACTCCATGACACCAGGGACCTTCCTAAGAATTGGCACGTCCTCGATGTACTCTTCCTATCGACCTTACATCCAGCATAGTCGGAATCTGAATATCCAATCAAGTCAAAGGTAGACCCCTTTGGATACCAGATCCCGAAACAAGGCGTAGCGACTAAATATCTAAAAATTCGCTTCACAACCACTAAGTGGCACTCCCTTGGATCAGATTGAAATCTTGCACACATGCATACACTAAGCATAATATCCGGTCTACTAGCACACAAATAAAGTAAAGACCCTATCATAGACCGGTATGCTTTTTGATCAACAGACTTACCTCCTTTGTTGAGGTCGGTGTGTCCGTCGGTTCCCATCGGAGTCTTTGCGGGCTTGGCGTCCTTCACCCCAAACCGCTCGATCAAGTCTTGCGTGTACTTGGTTTGAGAGATGAAGGTTCCATCCTTGAGTTGCCTCACTTGGAACCCAAGGAAGTAGCTTAACTCACCCATCATCGACATCTCGAATTTCTGAGTCATCACCCTGCTAAACTCTTCACAAGACTTTTGGTTAGTAGAACCAAATATTATGTCATCGACATAAATTTGGCACACAAAAAGATCACCATCACAAGTCTTAGTAAAAAGAGTTGGATCGGCTTTCCCAACCTTGAAAGCATTAGTAATTAAAAAGTCTCTAAGGCATTCATACCATGCTCTTGGGGCTTGCTTAAGTCCATAGAGCGCCTTAGAGAGCTTACACACGTGGTCGGGGTGCCGTTCATCCTCGAAGCCAAGGGGTTGCTCCACGTACACCTCCTCCTTGATTGGTCCGTTGAGGAAGGCGCTCTTCACATCCATTTGGAACAACCTGAAGGAATGGTGAGCGGCATATGCTAGCAAGATACGAATGGACTCTAGCCTAGCCACATGAGCAAAAGTCTCCTCAAAGTCCAAACCTGCGACTTGGGCATAACCTTTTGCCACAAGTCGTGCCTTGTTCCTGGTCACCACCCCGTGCTCTTCTTGCTTGTTGCGGAACACCCACTTGGTTCCCACAACATTTTGCTTGGGACGAGGCACCAGTGTCCAAACTTCATTTCTTTTGAAGTTGTTGAGCTCCTCCTGCATGGCCAACACCCAGTCCGGATCTAGCAAGGCCTCTTCTACCCTGAAAGGCTCAATAGAAGAGACAAAGGAGTAATGCTCACAAAAATTAACTAATCGAGATCGAGTAGTTACTCCCTTGCTAATATCACCCAAAATCTGGTCGACGGGATGATCCCTTTGAATCATCGCTCGAACTTGGGTTCGAGGTGCCGGTTGTGCTTCTTCCTCCATCACATGATCATCTTGTGCTCCCCCTTGATCACTCGCCTCCTCTTGATGAACCTGTTCATCGTCTTGAGTTGGGGGATGCACCATTGTTGAGGAAGAAGGTTGATCTCGCACATCTTGTTCCTGTGGCCGCACATCTCCAATCGCCATGGTGCGTATTGTGGCCGTTGGAACTTCCTCTTCATCTACATCATCACAATCAACAACTTGCTCTCTTGGAGAGCCATTAGTCTCATCAAATACAACATCGCTAGAGACTTCAACCAAACCCGATGATTTGTTGAAGACTCTATACGCCTTTGTATTTGAGTCATAACCTAACAAAAACCCTTCTACGGCTTTGGGAGCAAATTTAGAATTCCTACCCTTCTTCACTAGAATGTAGCATTTACTCCCAAAAACTCGAAAATACGAAACATTGGGTTTGTTACCGGTTAGTAGCTCATATGACGTCTTCTTGAGGAGGCGATGAAGGTAGACCCTGTTGATGGCGTGGCAAGCCGTGTTCACGGCTTCCGACCAAAAGCGCTCGGGGATCTTGAACTCTCCAAGCATCATCCTCGCCATGTCTATAAGCGTCCTGTTCTTCCTCTCTACCACACCATTTTGCTGTGGTGTGTAGGGAGCGGAGAACTCGTGCTTGATCCCTTCCTCCTCAAGGTACTCCTCCACTTGAAGGTTCTTGAACTCGGACCCATTGTCGCTCCTTATCTTTTTCACCTTGAGCTCAAACTCGTTTTGAGCTCTCCTTAGGAAGCGCTTGAGGGTCCCTTGGGTTTCAGATTTTTCCTGCAAAAAGAATACCCAAGTGAAGCGGGAAAAGTCATCAACAATAACTAAACCATACTTACTTCCTCCTATGCTTAGATAGGCGACGGGTCCGAAGAGGTCCATATGTAGCAGCTCCAAAGGTCTTGATGTGGTCATCATATTTTTGATGTGATGTGCTCCTCCTACTTGTTTACCTGCTTGACAAGCTGCACAAGGTCTATCTTTTTCGAATTGCATATTAGTTAAACCTATCACGCGTTCTCCCTTTAGAAGCTTGTGAAGGTTCTTCATCCCCACATGTGCTAAGCGGCGATGCCACAGCCAGCCCATGCTAGTCTTAGCAATTAAGCATGCATCTAGACCGGCTTCCTCTTTTGCAAAATCAACTAAGTAAAGTTTGTCGTCTAATACACCCTTAAAAGCTAGTGAACCATCACTTCTTCTAAAGACAGACACATCTACATTTGTGAATAGACAATTATATCCCATATTGCATAATTGACTAACAGATAACAAATTATATCCAAGAGACTCAACTAAAAACACATTAGATATAGAGTGCTCATTTGATATTGCAATTTTGCCTAAGCCTTTCACCTTGCCTTGATTCCCATCACTGAATATGATTGAATCTTGGGGATCCTTGTTCTTGACGTAGGAGGTAAACATCCTCTTCACCCCGTCATGTGGTTTGTGCATCCGCTGTCAATAATCCAGCTTGAACCCCCGGATGCATAAACCTGCAAGGCAAATTTAGGCTTGGGTCTTAGGTACCCAACTCTTGTTGGGTCCTACAAGGTTAGTCACAATTGTCTTAGGGACCCAAATGCAAGTTTTATCTCCCTTGCATTTTGCCCCTAATTTCCTAGCAATCACCTTTCTATCCTTTCTACAAATTGCAAATGAAGCATTACAAGCATGATAAATTGTAGAAGGTTCATTAATTATTTTCCTAGGAACATGAACAACATTTCTTCTAGGCATGTGATTAATAACATTTCTCCTAGCCAAATTTCTATCATGCATAATAGAAGAACTAGAAGCAACCATGGCATTTGAATTGTAAGCATTACAACTCCTATCGTAATGATCATTTCTAGAAAATTTCCTATCATGGTACATGAAGGCATGGTTCTTTTGCACACTGCTAGCCATAGGGGCCTCCCCTTTCTCCTTTGCGGAGATGGAAGCCTTATGGCTTGTTAAGTTCTTGACTTCCCTCTTGAAGCCAAGACCATCCTTAATTGAGGGGTGTCTACCAATTGTGTAGGCATCCCTTGCAAATTTTAATTTGTCAAATTCACTTTTGCTAGTCTTAAGTTGGGCATTAAGACTAGCAACTTCATCATTTAATTTTGCAATAGAGGCTATGTGTTTACTACAAGCATCAATATCAAAATCTTTACACCTATTGCAAATAACATCATTTTCTACACAAGATGTTGATTTACTAGTTATTTTTAACTTAGCATTCAAATCATCATTTATGCTCTTTAAGTTAGAAATAGAATCATGGCATGTAGACAACTCACAAGCAAGCATTTCATTCCTCTTAATTTCTAATGCAAGGGATTTTTGAGCCTCTACAAACTTATCATGTTCTTCATACAAAAGATCCTCTTGCTTTTCTAGTAGCCTATTCTTATCATTTAAAGCATCAATCAATTCATTAATCTTGTCAATCTTAGATCTATCTAAGCCCTTAAATAAGCATGAATAGTCTATTTCATCATCATCACTAAACTCATTCTCACTAGAAGAAGCATAAGTAGAGTTTCGAGTACTTACTTTCTTCTCCTTAGCCATGAGGCATGTGTGATGCTCGTTGGGAAAGAGGGATGACTTGTTGAAGGCGATGGCGACGAGTCCTTCATTGTCGGAGTCGGACGTGGAGCAATCCGAATCCCACTCCTTTCCAATATGTGCCTCGCCCTTTGCCTTCTTGTAATTCTTCTTCTTTTCCCATTTTCCACTCTTCTTTTCCTGGTCACTATCATTATCGGGACAATTAGCGATAAACTGACCAATCTTACCACATTTGAAGCATGAGCGCTTCCCCTTCGTCTTGGTCTTGTTGGGATGCTCCTTGCGACCCCTTAGCGCCGTCTTGAAGCGCTTGATGATGAGGGCCATTTCTTCATCATTAAGCCCGGTCGCCTCAATTTGCGCCACCTTGCTCGGTAACGCCTCCTTGCTTCTCGTTGCTTTGAGAGCAATAGTTTGAGGCTCTTGGATTGGGCCATTCAATGCATCATCCACGTATCTAGCCTCCTTGATCATCATCCGCCCGCTTACGAACTTTCCAAGTATCTCCTCGGGCGTCATCTTGGTGTACCTAGGACTCTCACGAATATTGTTCACAAGATGAGGATCAAGAACAGTAAAGGACCTTAGCATTAGGCGAACGACGTCGTGGTCCGTCCATCGCGTGCTTCCGTAGCTTCTTATCTTGTTGACAAGGGTCTTGAGCCGGTTGTACGTTTGGGTTGGCTCTTCTCCCCTTATCATCGCGAATCTCCCGAGTTCGCCCTCCACCAACTCCATCTTGGTGAGCATTGTGACGTTGTTCCCCTCATGAGAGATCTTGAGGGTGTCCCAAATTTGCTTGGCGTTATCCAAGCCGCTCACTTTGTGGTATTCATCCCTGCACAATGAAGCTAAAAGAACAGTAGTAGCTTGTGCATTTTTATGAATTTGCTCATTAATGAACATGGGACTATCCGTACTATCAAAGTGCATTCCACTCTCTACAATCTCCCATATACTAGGATGGAGAGAGAACAAGTGACTACACATTTTGTGACTCCAAAATCTATAGTCCTCTCCATCAAAATGAGGAGGTTTACCAAGTGGAATAGATAATAAATGAGCATTTGTACTTTGAGGAATACGAGAGTAATCAAAAGAAAAGTTCGAATTGACCGTTTTCTTTTTCTCGTAGTCGTCGTCGTCCTTTTGGGAAGAAGAAGATCCGTCGCTGTCGTAGTAGTCTATCTCCTTGATGCGCCTTGTCTTCTTCTTCCTCCCGTCTTTTATTTTGTGGCCCGAGCCCGAGTCGGTGGGCTTGTCATCTTTCGATTCATTGAAGATAGACTCCTTCTCGTTGTTGACCACCATCCCCTTTCCCTTAGGATCCATCTCTTCGGGCGATTAGTCCCTTCGTGAAGAGAACGACTCCGATACAATTGAGAGCACCTAGAGGGGGGTGAATAGGTGATCCTGTAAAACTTAAACTTAAAGCCACAAAAACATGATTAACGTTAGCACAATAATTGCCAAGTGGCTAGAGAGTAGTCTCAACAAAACACAATAACCACAAGATATCAATCACAGAGATGGCACAGTGGTTTATCCCGTGGTTCGGCCAAGACCAACGCTTGCCTACTCCACGTTGTGGCGTCCCAACGGACGAGGGTTGCAATCAACCCCTCTCAAGCGGTCCAAAGACCCACTTGAATACCACGGTGTTTTGCTTGCTTTACTTTATCCCGTTTGCGAGGAATCTCCACACTTTGGAGCCTCTCGCCCTTACACTTGAAGTTCACAAAGAAGCACGGAGTAAGGGAGGGATGAGCAACACACTCAAGACACAAAGATCACAGCAACACCACGCACACAAATCGCAACAGGAGCTCACAACACAACTCAATGAGTTCACAACTCAACTAGAGCTCTAATTGCTATCGCAAAGAATCAAAGGCGCGAAATAGATGTCTTAGTGCTTAGAAATGCTTTGAGAATGCTTGATGTTCTCCTCCATGCGCCTAGGGGTCCCTTTTATAGCCCCAAGGCAGCTAGGAGTCGTTGAAAGCATTCCAGGAAGGCAAATCTTGCCTTCTGTCGCCTGGCGCACCGGACAGTCCGGTGCACACCGGACACTGTCTGGTGCGGATTTCTTTCCTTTCCTAGTGAAGACGACCGTTGGCACCTGGGAGCCGTTGGCGCACCGGACAGTCCGGTGCCCCCTCCCGACCGTTGGCTCGGCCACGTGTCTCGCGCAGATCGCGCAGCCGACCGTTGGCCCGGCCGACGGTTTGCTTCATCGGACAGTCCGGTGCACACCGGACAGTCCGCTGAATTATAGTCGTACGCCGTCAAATTCTTCCCGAGAGCGGCCAGTTCGCCTAAGCTAGCCTGGCGCACCGGACACTGTCCGGTGCACCACCGGACAGTCTGGTGCTCCCAGACTGAGCAGAGTTTTGGCTGCTCGAGCCAAGACATTTCCAATTGTTCTTTTCCTGTTTCCAGCACTTAGACACAATGCATTAGTCTCTAAAACAATGTACTAAGTCTGAGAAACATACCTTATGACTTGATTTGCACTTTGTCCACCACTTTGCATATATTAACACTTAAGCACTTGTGTTGGACACTGAATCACCAAAACACTTAGAAATGGCCCAAGGGCACATTTCCCTTTCAAAACCCTCAGGGATTTTGGCTACAATCCGAGCAAAGTCCCACTCCTATGTGATAATGAGAGTGCTATCCGCATAGCGGATAATCCTGTTGAACACAGCCGCACAAAGCACATTGACATCCGACATCACTTTTTGAGAGACCACCAGCAAAAGGGGGATATCAAAGTGTTTCATGTTAGCACCGAGAACCAGCTAGCCGATATCTTTACCAAGCCTCTAGATGAGAAGACCTTTTGCAGGCTGCGTAGTGAGCTAAATGTCTTAGATTCGCGGAACCTGGATTGATTTATAGCATACATGTGTTTTATGCCTTGATCATGTTCCTTAAGCATTTTGTTGTTTATTTATGGTGCTCAAGTTGTACTCATGATCCTCGGACCTCACAAGTCCATTTGCAAGTGATGCACTTATTTAGGGGGAGGCATGCTACAGCTTGACCCTTTGAGACTAACTGTGTGCTTGAGTTTACTTGATTTAGTCTCAAAGGTGGATTGAAAGGGAAAGGTGAATTTGGACCATGCAAGACTTCCACTGCACTCCGATGAGAGGGTAACTCACTCCAAGTTCATCTCCATACTCTTATTGCCTTTTTACTCTTACTTGAAGATTTTGGTGAGGCAATGGGGTTAAAGGGCCAAGATTGATACCGTTTTGGTGCTTGATGCCAAAGGGGGAGAAAATAAGGCCAAAGCAAGATATGGATCAGCTACCACGTGTGGAATTTTGAAAAAGTAGAGTTAGAATTTTTGTTTGACAAGATACTCTTGTTTGTCTCTTATTGTCAAAAGTTGGTCTCTTGTGGGGAGAAGGCTTAATTATGGGAAAAAAGGGGGAGTTTTTGAATCTTTGATCAATTTCTCTTGAAATATCTCTCTTTATGTTTCAACAAGTGTGTTTGACTTAGAGATAGGAAATTGAGTTTGATTTGCAAAAAACCAAGTGGTGGCAAAGAATGATCCATATATGCCAAATTTGATTCAAAACAAATTTGTGTTCTCATTTGAATTGATGTTGCACTTCTTTTAGTTGCTTTATGTTGTGTTGGCATAAATCACCAAAAAGGGGGAGATTGAAAGGGAAATGTGCCCTTAGGTCATTTCTAAGTATTTTGGTGATTTAGTGTCCAACACAAGTGCTTAAGTGATAAACTATGCCAAATGATGGATAAGGTGCAAATCAATACAAAGGTAAGATTCTAGACTTAGTACATTGGTTTTTGTGTACTAACATGTTTGTCTAAGTGTTAGAATCAGAGAAAATACAATTGGAAAAGCGTGGCTCGAAGCAGCCAAGAGTCTGCTCAGTCTGGGTGCACCGGACTGTCCGGTGGTGCACCGGACAGTGTCCGGTGCGCCAGGCTGGCATCCATCAACTAGTTGCTCTCGGGACTTCGTCGGCGGCGTACGGCTATAAATCACCGGACTGTTCGGTGGTGCACCGGACTGTCCGGTGAGCCAACAGTCGGCCGGGCCAACGGTCGGCCGCGGAATCCGCGCACGACGTGTGGCAAGTGCCAACGGTCGGATGGGGCACCGGACTGTCCGGTGCGCCAACGGCTCCCAAGTGCCAACGGTCGGCTTCGCCAAATAAGGAAAGAAATCCGCACCGGACTGTCCGGTGCGCCAGGCGTCAGAAGGCAAGAATTGCCTTCCTGGAATGCTCTCAACGGCTC
Organism: Zea mays; assembly: GCF_902167145.1. NCBI lineage: Eukaryota > Viridiplantae > Streptophyta > Magnoliopsida > Poales > Poaceae > Zea > Zea mays. The sequence continues at coordinate 21,098,218 of NC_050102.1, forward strand.
CTAGCTGCCTTAGGGCTATAAAAGGGACCCCTAGGCGCATGGAAGAAAACACCAAGCATTCTCTAAGCATTCCTAAGCACCAAGACTTCGACTCCGCGCATTTGATTCTTTGTGATAGCAACTAGAGCTCCATTTGAGTTGTGAACTCGCCGGGTTATGTTGTGAGCTCTTGTTGTGACTTGTGTGCGTGTTGGTATTTTGATTTCGTGTCTTGTGTGTGTTGCTCATCCCTCCCTTACTCCGTGCTTCTTTGTGAACATCAAAGTGTAAGGGCGAGAGGCTCCAATTTGTGGAGATTCCTCGCAAGCAGGATATAGTAAAGTGAAAGCAAAACACTGTGGTATTCAAGTGGGTCTTTGGACCGCTTGAAAGGGGTTGAGTGCAACCCTCGTCCGTTGGGACGCCACAACGTGGAGTAGGCAAGTGTTGGACTTGGCCAAACCACGGGATAAACCACTGTGCCATCTCTGTGTTGATCTCTTTGTGGTTATCGTGTTGTGCAAGTTCTCCTCTCTAGCCACTTGGCTTATTCGTACTAACTCCTAATCAAGTTTTGCGGATTAAGTTTCAAGTTTTTACAGGATCACCTATTCACCCCCCTCTAGGTGCTCTCAGTACCTAAAACCCAAGCGTAAATTGTCTTGCAGGTTTATGCATCCGGGGGCTCAAGCTGGATTATCGACAGCGGATGCACAAACCACATGACGGGGGAGAAGAAGATGTTCACCTCCTACGTCAAGAACAAGGATTCCCAGGATACGATTATCTTTGGAGATGGGAACCAAGGCAAACAGGTGGGAAGCACTCATCACAACAAGAATGTGATGACTACATCAAGACCACTGGAGTTACTACATATGGACCTCTTCGGACCCGTCGCCTACCTTAGCATCGGGGGAAGTAAGTATGGTCTTGTTATTGTTGATGATTTTTCCCGCTTCACTTGGGTATTCTTTTTGCAGGATAAATCAGAAACCCAAGGGACCCTCAAGCGCTTTCTAAGACGAGCTCAAAACGAATTTGAGCTCAAGGTGAAAAAGATTAGAAGCGACAACGGGTCCGAGTTCAAGAATCTTCAAGTGGAGGAATACCTTGAGGAGGAAGGGATCAAGCATGAGTTCTCCGCTCCCTACACACCACAACAAAACGGTGTGGTAGAGAGGAAGAACAGGACACTTATTGACATGGCGAGGACGATGCTTGGAGAGTTCAAGACGCCAGAGCGGTTTTGGTCAGAAGCTATGAACACAACTTGCCATGCCATAAACCGGCTCTGTCTCCATCGCCTCCTCAAGAAGACCTCGTATGAACTACTGACTGGTAACAAACCCAATGTTTCATACTTTCATGTATTTGGGAGTAAATGTTACATTCTAGTGAAGAAAGGTAGAAAATCTAAATTTGCTCCCAAAGCTGTAGAAGGTTTTTTACTAGGTTATGACTCAAATACAAAGGCGTATAGAGTCTTCAACAAATCATCAGGATTGGTTCAAGTCTCTAGCAACGTTGTATTTGATGAGACTAATGGCTCTCCAAGAGAGCAAGTTGATCTTGATGATGTAGATGAAGATGATGTTCCAACAGCCGTAATACGCACCATGGCGATTGGAATGTGCGACCACAGGAACAACAAGAACAAGATCAACCTTCTTCCTCAACCATGGTGCATCCCCCAAATCAAGAGGAGGCGTGTGATCAAGGGGAGCACAAGAAGAACAAGTTATGGAGGAAGAAGCACCACTGGCCCCTCCAACTCAAGTCCGAGCGACGATTCAAAGGAATCATCCCGTCGACCAGATTTTAGGTGATGTAAGCAAGGGAGTAACCACTCGCTCTAGATTAGCTAATTTTTGTGAGCATTACTCGTTTGTCTCTTCTATTGAGCCTTTCAGGGTAGAAGAGGCTTTGCTAGATCTGGATTGGGTGTTGGCCATGCAGGAAGAGCTCAACAATTTCAAGCAAAACGAAGTTTGGACCCTGGTGCCACGTCCAAAGCAAAACGTTGTGGGCACCAAGTGGGTGTTCCGCAACAAGCAAGACGAGCACGGGGTGGTGACAAGAAATAAGGCTCGACTTGTGGCAAAAGGTTATGCCCAAGTCGCAGGTTTGGATTTCGAGGAGACTTTTGCTCCTGTGGCTAGGCTAGAGTCTATTCGCTTAACTTGGATTGATCTATAGCATACATGTGTTTTATGCCTTTGATCATGTTACCTTATGCATTTATATGATTTATTGCTTATTTATGGTGCTCAAGTTGTGCAAGAAATCCCCGGACCTCACAAGTCCATGTGTGAGTGATGCACATATTTAGGGGGAGATGTGCTACAACTTGACCCCTTGAGACTAACCATGTGTTTGAGTTTACTTCATTTAGTCTCGAGTGAATTGAAAGGAAAATGTGAACTTAGACCATGCAAGACTTCTACTGCACTCCGATGTGAGGGTAATTCACTCCAAGTTCATATCTATGTTCTTATTACCTTTTTGCTCTTAATTGACAATTTTGGTGAGGCAATGGGGTTAAAGGGCCAAGAATGATCCTGTTTTGGTGCTTAATGTCAAAGGGGGAGAAATTAAGGCCAAATCAAATGGATCAACTACCACTTGTGAAATTGTGAAAATAGTAGAGTTAGTAGAGTTAGAATTTGTGATTTGTCAAAATACTCTTATTATCAAAATTTGATCTCTTGTGGGGAAAATGTTTGATTATGGGAAAAAGGGGGAGTTTATGGCTCCTAATCATTTTTACTCTTGGATTATCTCTCTTTGTGCCGAAACAAGTGTGTTTGACTTAGAGATAGGAAAATGAATTTGATTTGCAAAAAAACAAACCAAGTGGTGGCAAAGAATGATCCAAATATGTCAAATCTTGTCAAAGACTATTTTTGTTCTCAATTGCATTGATATTGCACTTCTATTTGTTGCCTTTGGATGTGTTGGCATAAATCACCAAAAAGGGGGAGATTGAAAGGGAAATGTGCCCTTGGGCCATTTCTAGTATATTTTGGTGATTAAGTGTCCAACACATATTAAGTGGGTTATTATATGCCATATGATGAATGAAGTGCAAATCCACAAGAAGGTATGTTTCTAGACTTAGTTCATTTGTTTTGGGTACTAATGAAGTTTGTCTAAGTGCTAGAATCAGAGAAAAGAGAAAGAGAAAAGGACTTGGCTGGAGCAGCCAAGACTCAGCTCGGTCTGGCACACCGGACTGTCCGGTGGTTCACCAGACACTGTCCGGTTGGGCACCGGACACTAACAGTGTCCGGTGCGCCAGACTACCTCCGGCGAACTGGCCACTCTCGGGAAATCTTCAGCGGTGTACGACTATAATTCACCGGACTGTCCGGTGGTGCACCGGACTGTCCGGTGAGCCAACGGCCGCCAGCGCAACGGTCGGGCGCGCAATCCGCGCGCGACGCGTGGCCGCAGCCAACGGTCGGCTGGGGGCACCGGACTGTCCGGTGCGCCAACCAGCCCGAAGATCCAACGGTCGACTGCACCAGGAATGGAAGGAGATCCGCACCGGACATGCTACAGTGGCTGTCCGGTGGTGCACCGGACTGTCCGGTGTGCCACCCGACAGAAGGCAAGAATTGCCTTCCTTGTTGGGTTCCAACGGCTCCTAGCTGCCTTGGGGCTATAAAAGGGACCCCTAGGCGCATGGAGGAGCAATCCAAGCATTCCTTGATAATTCCTAAGCACCAAGACTCCATTCTCGCGCATTCAATTCTTTGAGATAGTGACTTGAGCCCCATTTGAGTAGAGAACTCCTCGAGTTGTGTTGTGAGCTCAAGTTGTGGCTTTGTGTGCGTGATTGTGTTCTTGCTTTGAGTCTTGTGTGTGTTGCTCTCCCCTCCCTTACTTCTGTGCTTCTTTGTGATCATCAATTGTAAGGGCGAGAGGCTCCAAGTTGTGTAGATTCCTCGCTAACGGGAGAAAGCATAAGAAAGGAAAAATCGTGGTATTCAAGCTGATCATTGGATCACTTGAAAGGGGTTGAGTGCAACCCTCGTCCATTGGGACGCCACAACGTGGAATAGGCAAGTGTTATACTTGGCCGAACCACGGGATAAACCACCATGTCTCTTGTGATTGCTTTTCTGTGATATCTAGTGTTAGCAAGAGCTCGCTTCTTAGCCATACTAACATTTAACCAAGTTTTGTGGCTATAAGTATTTGATTTTCGCAGGATCACCTATTCACCCCCCCTCTAGGTGCTCTCAGCTAATGACGTAGCTAAGCTTTTGACTTTGTTGGGACCATGCTTCGTCGCCGAAGGTCCTGCAGGAAGAAACAGCTTCGGCTGAAGCTGTCTGTACGTGATGCCGAAGGGTGCCGTTCATGAAGCTTCGGAATTACAAACCGACTTAAAGATAGAATGACCTTTTAGTCCATAAGAGTTTGATTCATTGTTGTAAACTTTTATGAGGGGTATGATTGTAATTGCTCACAGGCTGTGTCCTGTGCCTATAAATAGTGAACAGTGTTCCTTTACTGTTCACGGATTCCTGTAATTGCAATCACATCACTCGGAAATTATTCCTTGCCAAGGCAGAGGTATAAATGTATCTAAACATTATATTTGAATACATCAAGTTTATATAATATGTAAATGATGTTGTTTACTTTTAATTTACTTGTCTTTAATGCCTTATGTTTCGTGTTATTTTATATTATCTCTGAGAGTTCAATTACGAAGATACAACCTTCGTAATTGTGTCATTATAACCTTCATCCGAAGTTCATTAAATCCTTGGGGAAATAATGCTTCAGCGGACGAAGGGCATTAATATTTAACATTTTATGTTGCCTTGTTCTTAATTTATAGCATTCGAGAACAAGTCCCCAACATTGGCGCCCACCTCCGGTGAACTCACTTCCACTTTTCTGAGCTGATGGCTTCGTTCAACATTCAAGCTGGAGCTGCTTCGGCTCCGAAGCTGGTACTCCCGATAACAAGCGGTTCATGCTTAGAGCCAGCCAACAAGAAGCAGAAGAAGGAGGCACAGAAAAGGGTACAGCAAGTCGGGGTGCAAGGACCCTTCATCAAGTCAAGATGGTCTCACATTCCTATTACCTTCTCCCAAGAGGATCTTCAACTCAAAGATTACCCACACAACGATGCTATGGTCATCTCTTGTGTTATCAAAGGATTTCTGGTCCACAATGTTTTGGTTGATACAGGCAGTGCAGCTGATATCATATTTGCTAAGGCCTTCAGACAGATGCAAGAGCCCGAAGATAAATTTTTTGATGCCACACATCCCCTTTGCGGCTTCGGAGGAAGGCAGATTGTAGCACTCGGCAAAATCTCAATGCCAGTAACCTTCGGATTTATCAACAACACGAGGACTGAACAAGTTGTGTTTGATATTGTTGACATGGAATACCCTTACAATGCAATCATTGGTCGTGGTACTCTCAATGCCTTCGAAGCAATTCTTCATCCAGCTTATCTTTGCATGAAGATACCTTCGGACCAAGGGCCCATTGCTATTCATGGAAGTCAGGAAGCCGCCAGAAGGGCTGAAGGAAATTGGACAGACTCAAAAGCAATCCATAATATAGATGGAACTGAAGCTTGTGAGCAATACAAGTTCAGAAGGGAAAAGGCTGCTTCGGCTGATCAGCCGAAGCCCATGCTCTTATGTGAGGATATAGCAGAGCAGAAGGTGCTATTGGGATCTCAATTGTCCGAAGAGCAGGAGAAAACCTTGATAAGGTTTTTGTTCAACAATAAAGATGTTTTTGCTTGGTCAGCTAATGATCTTTGTGGAGTTAACAGGGATGTTATTGAGCACTCGCTCAATGTTGATCCATCCTTCAGACCCAGAAAGCAGAGGCTTCGGAAGATGTCTGATGACAAGGCCGAAGGTGCTCGGAATGAAGTGAAAAGACTCCTCAGTGCCGGAGTTATTAGAGAGGTAAAATACCCAGAATGGTTGGCTAACACTGTTATGGTGAAGAAGGCCAATGGTAAATGGAGAATGTGTATCGATTTTACTGATCTCAATAAGGCCTGTCCGAAGGACGAGTTTCCATTGCCAAGGATAGATTCCTTAGTCGATGCAGCAGCTTCATCAGAGCTTATGAGTCTGCTGGATTGCTATTCAGGCTATCATCAAATCTGGATGAAGAAGGAGGATGAACAGAAAACCAGCTTCATAACCCCTAGTGGGACATATTGTTACCTTCGGATGCCTGAGGGGCTTAAGAATGCCGGAGGAAGTTTCAGCAGAATGACAGCGAAGGTCCTCCATTCTCAGATAGGCAGGAATGTACTAACTTATGTTGATGATATCATTGTAAAAAGCACGAAGAAAGATAACCACATTGCTGATTTACAGGAGACCTTCGCTAATTTTAGACAGGCTAGTCTAAAGCTGAATCCAGAAAAGTGTGTCTTCGGAGTAAAGAAGGGGAAATTTCTTGGTTGCCTAGTTTCAACAAAGGGAATTGAGGCTAATCCAAGCAAAATCGAAGCTATACTTCGAATGGAACCACCAAGTACAAAAAAGGGGGCTCAAAGATTGACAGGAAGGCTGGCATCTCTCAACAGATTCATATCCAGATCAGCAGAGAGAAACTTACCATTTTTCGAAGTGCTGAAGTCAGCCGAAGTCTTTCAATGGGGACCAATCCAGCAGAAAGCCTTCGAAGAGCTGAAGCAATATTTGATAGATCTAACAACATTAACTCCACCAACGCTAGGGGCTCCTTTGTTATTATATGTGGCAGCTTCGCACTCAGCGGTAAGTGCAGCACTTGTCCAGGAGAAGCTTGAAGGCCAAGTTAAGAGGCAGGCCCCAATATATTTCGTATCCGAGGTTCTTAGTTTATCAAAGAAAAATTATACAGAATTGGAGAAGGTACTGTATGCTGTTTTGATGGCCTCCAGGAAGCTTCAGCATTATTTTCAAGCTTACAACATAATTGTTCCTTCTTTGCAACCTCTGAAGGATATTATGAGAAACCGAGAAGCTACTGGAAGGATTGGAAAATGGGCTGCAGAGCTCAATGAATTTTGTATTGATTATGTCCATAGATCTTCGATTCAGTCCCAAGCGTTGGCAGACTTCATTGCTGACTGGACGCCAGGGGCTCAGGAGGAAGAAACGAATAAAGATGCCGAAGCATGGACAATGTTTTGTGATGGGTCTTGGGGAACCTTCGGAGCAGGAGCGGCTGCTGTGTTGGTTTCACCATCTAAAGTTAAAACTTGTTATGTGGCAAGACTTGATTTTAGTTGCACAAATAATATCGCTGAGTATGAAGCTCTGCTCTTGGGTCTTCGGAAGCTAAAGACAATGGGAATCAGAAGGGCAATTCTTAAAACTGATTCTCAAGTTATTTCTGGTCATGTTGACAAGAGCTATAAAGCAAGAGACCCGAAGCTTGAAAAATATCTAGATACAGTCCGAAGGATTGAGGCTTCCTTCGAAGGTTTCTCTGTCAAAAATATTCCTCGTGGAGAAAATGAATATGCTGATTTATTGGCCAAGTCAGCAGCCCAGGGGCTGCCTATACCTTCGGAAGTATTTTTTGAAACAATAAAAGCACCTTCGATCGAGCTTCTTGAAAGAGCAATCCTTAACATATCCCCTGTTTATAGCGAAGATTGGAGAACTGAGATCATCTCTTTCCTTCAGGGTAATTTTCTTTCAGACGACGAAGCTTATAACAGGAGAATGGAAGCAAGAGCTCGACCATATGTCATAATAGAAGGGGAGTTATACAAGCGTGGGGTCTGTTCCCCATTGCGAAAGTGTTTATCCAGATCTGAAGGTATAGAATTAATGAAGGAAATACATGCAGGCCTGTGTGGATCTCACATTGGATCTAGGCCCTTGCTTAGGAAGGTTTTTCGCCAAGGATTTTATTGGCCAAAGGCAGCTTCGGATGCAGCGGATCTAGTCCAAAAGTGCGAAGGTTGTCAGAAATGTGCAAAAGATAAAAAACAACCTTCGTCTTTAACTCAATTAATACAACTCACTTGGCCGTTGCAAAGGTGGGGCCTCGATTTACTAGGCCCATTACCACCAGCACAGGGGAACCTAAGATATGTAGTAGTGGCAGTGGAATATTTTTCCAAGTGGATTGAGGCAAAGCCCTTAGCCACAATAACTTCATTTACTATTCAAAAGTTTTTCTGGCAAAACATTGTTTGTCGCTTCAGAGTGCCGAAGGCTATTACTGTGGATAATGGGACACAGTTTGATTCTGAAGCCTTCAGAGAATTTTGTGATCAAATTGGCACGAAGATCCATTTTGCATCAGTCCGACACCCAGAGTCAAATGGACTTGTCGAAAGAGCTAATGGGATCATAATGACAGGAATAATGAAGTCAATCTTCAATCAGCCCAGGGGAAAGTGGCCAGACGAGTGAATCAAAGTGGTGTGGAGCCATAACACAACCATGTCAAGGTCAACAGGCTTTACGCCCTTTAAACTATTGTTCGGTGACGAAGCAATAACCCCAGAAGAGGCCAAAGCAGGATCAATAAGGACAGTAGCTTCGGCAGAAGGCGAAGACGAAGCTGATTGCTCTGTAGAAAAAGATGCTATTGAAGGGATCAGACTTCAAGCTGTGGAAAACATCAATAAATATCAAGCTGAAACAATAAAATGGCGTGACAGAAAGGTCAAGCTGAAGAACATTGAACCAGGACACTTGGTACTTCGAAGAGTAGCCAACCCTGAGACAGTAGGCAAATTACAGCTGAAGTGGGAAGACCCCTTTTTGGTAGTATCTTCGTCAAGACCCGGTTCCTACAGATTGAAGGATATGGACGGCAACGACATTCCTAGATCATGGAATGCGGATGAGCTTCGGCGATATTATGTTTAGTTTGATGTAATTTTTTATATTCTTTTTTATGGCACCCTTTTCCTTTCCAAAGGGGGAGAAAGGTTTTCAATGGGGCCACAACATGTAATTTTCCTTATTTCAATTCTATGAGAGTGATATCCCCCAAAAAATGTAAATGTAAATGCAAAGTAAAAAAGAAAAGGAAACATGGAGAAGCTCAAAAGTCGTTCCTAAGGGAATGCAGAGCTTACAGCAAAAAATAAACGCTGATTCCGCCGAAAGTAAAAGGCGAAGAAGCTCCTAAGGGAGGCTTACAGCGAAAAATAAACGCTGATTCCGCTGAAAGTAAAAGGCGAAGAAGCTCCCAAGGGAGGCTTACAGCGAAAAGTCAACGCTGATACACCGAAAAGTAAACGGCAAAAAGATTTGAATCATTCCTAAGGGGATGAAGGGTTGTGCTTATGGTTTTTGAACATGTGTCCCAATATTCATTTGCACAGTACATTTCATCATGTCATTTGCATTCATAAACATTCATTTAGACATATATAGAATCATCATCATACTACATAAAAAAGACAGGTGCTTCAGCAATGAGGAAAAACTTCGAAGGAAAAGTTTTTATGCTTCGTTGTGTACGAAAAGAAGGGAAGGTGTTTTTCGCCTTCGGCTCAAAAGAGAAGTTTCGTCCACAGCAAAGCAGATTGTATGCGGATAAAGGAGACAAAATATATTACAAGGTATGTACAAATTTACATGAGTTGTTCCATAACTATATTACAAGAGTTTCTCCAGAATTTTTGCAGGAAAGTATATTGTAAGCAACTATTAAGTTTCAGGCTAGGCTTCGTCAAACTTCAGCTTCGTCAAACTTTAGTTTTGTCATTCTTCAGCTTCGTCATCCTGCGTATATCAAACAGCAGAATAAGAAAGGTGCAAATTTCAAGGAGAAGGTAAAAGTAACAAGCATAAGTTTCTTACCGGCTTAAGATGGCTTCGAGCTTCGTCACCTGCCATTTTTCGCCCGCCACTTACCCAGATCTGGGTCATGAATCTATTTCCAATGCTTCGGGCTAGGCTTGGGATATCTATCAGATCTGATGCTGACAAGCTGAAGTTTGGTCTATTCACAATATTTCCATGCGTGCAGCCAGCCTTCAGAAAAGCAGTAGCTGTGCCCCGAGAAGCTACCAGGGCGCAGAAGTCGGCGTGCCCACCAATAACTTCGTCAAGGGCATCAACCTCGCCTTCAATATATTCTAATGTGCTGGGCAGATTTTCAGCTGAAGGTGTAAATTTTGCAGAGCTGGCTCCGACAGAATGAAACACATCCTTCAGCCGCTGCACGCATCGGCTGCCGAAGCTTAAGCATTTCTCTTGAAGTTCTTTAAAGGATTTCTGCAAATTTGAATTTTTATCCACCTCAGTTTTCAGGCTTGCTTCAAGATATTTCTTTTCTTGCTCAAATTTTTCTGACTGTTGGAGCAATTCATTCTTTAAGTTGTTATTCTCAGTTTGGACTTCAGCCAAAGAACCCTCCATAGTCTGAATAACAAAATCTTTCTTTTCTAATGCACCTTCGTGCTCTTTAACCATGATTTCAAGGTCCTGGATGGTGAAGTATTTCTTTTTCAGATTAGCTTCGTAATTTTCAACTTTTTCAGCCAAATCTTGGATGACGGCTTTGTTCTTCTCTTCTTCGAGATCTTGTTGCATTTTTAGAACCTTACTTAATAATATGCTCTGTCGAAACGATCTTCGTTAGAAAACGACCTAAAAGATAATAATAATAATAGTAATAAAATAACAAAAATATTTGTTACCTTGAAGTTAGCATAAAGCAAGCTTCCCGCGATATGGTGTCGTTGGTAACGGTAGAGGTCCGCTTCTAGCTTCGGCAAGCCAATGTTCTTGCAGAGAGTTCTAACAATTTTAGCTTCGCTGCGGTTTCGAAGGCACCTCAGTTTTCCTTCGTTAACCCCACCGAACAGTGTAGCCCCTGGCTTATATCCGCAGGCTATGGCACATTTTTTAAGCTCTGCTTTTTCAGCGTCTGTCAGTCCTTGCCCAAGTAAATCTTGCAATTCAAAATCTTCTTCCTCCAAAATGTCTTCAGCTTGCTTTTTCCCCTTTTCAGTAGTTGTGCTCGCCGTGGCCACAACAGATACTTCCTCAGTCATTTTTAGGAGTATGTTATCAATAACTTCAAGTGTTTCTTCCAGGTTCGGATCTTCTGTGGCCCCGGTTTCAGCCCCGGCAGCTTCGGCTGCGCCAGTTTCAGCTTCGAAGGTTTCCGCTCTGGTGGCTTCGGCTGCGGCGCCTGTAGCTTCGGCGGTTTCGGCAGTCTGGTCAATAGCAATTCTTGATACCGGTGTCGGTGACAGTGTCCCATGAATTACATCTGCTATTTGAATAATCCTTCGTTTTTTTGGCAGTGCAGGACCTTCGTCTGCCGAAGCTGCCTTGTCCTTCTGAAAAAACTTCGTCAGTTCCAGCGCCAGCGGACTTAGCTTGACAGTCAAAGGTTCAGTCATTACCTTCATAATCTCTTCTACTTCAACAGCAGAAGGCGTTGCAGGAGTACCTTCTTCTCGAACCAACGTTTTTGGTTCTGGAGATGCAGTTTTCCTCTTTCTTGCAGTGGCCACCTTCGGCTCAGGGTTCAACTCTTCAGGGCTAAGTTTTTCAGAATCTTCCCTTTTCTTTTTGGCTACCTTGGCGACTTCTTCGTCAGCAGCGCTGGCAATTCTTTTTCGCTTCGGGCCTCCAGCATCTCCGCCCAGTCGACCATAATCAGCATATTCAAATCCTATAGCATCAAGCACCCTGTTCAGCCTTCGCTTCGGCCGAGTGCCGAAGGCTGCTGTCATCAGCTGGTCCTCTTTTTTGGAGTAATTTCCAAGGATTTCATTACTCGTTACTTCGATTGTATCGAGCCATTCTTGGCAGGGTGCTTTAAAATATTTCTTAAACTTATAATAATAGGGTAGTTGGACAAGCTCCCCCTCTTTCTTTTCTCCTTTAAGCTTCGGCATAGTCCACTCCTTCATAGTTGGAAATACTCTGAAGGCCAGAAATTCCTGCACTAAATCTCTAGTGCCAATGTGTTCTGCAATAATTTTGAATTCAGCCAGTGCGGTCCAAGTTGGACCTTCTGTTGTCATATTGCATCGGGGTCTGGTTTCTCCGAAGATCAGTTCAAGAGGGCTCTGTACCAGCTTCTCTTTGTCATTGTCAACTTTGACATAAAACCATTCTGACTTCCAGCCTGCCGGCCATTTGCTTCGGTAGCTAATCACAGGAAATTTTGTGGTTTTCCGATAGGCAAAATTATAACAACCAAAATTTTCATGCAACCCATCCTTTCTGGCCTTAGTCTGGTAATGCAGCTCATGTACTCGACAGAAGCTGTCGACAAACGGCTCCACCGCCTGGCTTCGGAGAGCCCAAATATAAACGCTAAGCCTGACAATGGCGTTAGGAGTCAGTTGGTGAAAATAGATCCCAAACTTTTGCAGCACATCAGAAATCATTCTATTTAAAGGAAACCTCAACCCAGCTTTTAGAAAACTCTTGAAAATGACTATTTCATCCTTTTCTGGCTTCGGGGTAGTTTCCTCTCCCCCGAAGCGAATCAGCATCTTCTCATCTTCACTGAAATAGCCCGACTTCACCATTTTGGAAAAATCAGCCTTCGAGATAGTTGACTTCCCGAAGTCCAAATGGCTAGGCTTGCTCGGTACTGCGATATGGTAATCACCATCAGAATCAGCTTCCTCAATATCTCCTTGTTCTGTTTCGGCAGCAGCTTGTTCTGTTTCGGCAGTGGGGATTCTTTCCGAGGTCACCAATCCGGATCGCTGCATTGCTTCGGAGATAGGAACAGTCTCCGCACCTTCGGCTTCGTCTCCCTCACGCTCAACTCTAGCAGTAGAGCGCACTCTGGCCATTTAATTTTGAATTTCTTGAAAGATTTCTTGGGAATTAAATAACCTTTTCTCCCGAAGCTTTTCTTCTGACGAAGTAGGCACTAAACTGGAGCTTCGTCTGAATGCGATAGTCAAGCTTCGGCTATGGTTAAAATTTTTGGCAGCAAAACAGTGCAATAGCAATGAATGCTGTGGTAACTTCACACCTACCTATCTGTTTATATAGTGCTGCAGGTAAGAAGGTGAATCGTCAGGATTTTTACACCAGGCAAACAGCTGCTCACACCCGCTGCGCGGTGGGCCGCAAAGACCAAAATAGCGAACCTGCATGGTGGGACCGCTACGCGCTCGGAAGTTGTATCGTTTCTCGACAACGAGCTTAGGGAAGGTGTTTTTCGGACCTTCGGCTTCCTGAAGCCTAAGAGACTTTTTTCACGGATCAAGCTCGTTACGAAAAATGATCTAGCACCGCGAAGGGGCTATTGTTGGGACCATGCTTCGTCGCCGAAGGTCCTGTAGGAAGAAACAGCTTCGGCTGAAGCTGTCTGTACGTGATGCCGAAGGGTGCCGTTCATGAAGCTTCGGAATTACAAACCGACTTAAAGATAGAATGACCTTTTAGTCCATAAGAGTTTGATTCGTTGTTGTAAACTTTTATGAGGGGTATGATTGTAATTGCTCACAGGCTGTGTCCTGTGCCTATAAATATTGAACAGTGTTTCTTTACTGTTCACGGATTCCTGTAATTGCAATCACATCACTCGGAAATTATTCCTTGCCAAGGCAGAGGTATAAATGTATCTAAACATTATATTTGAATACATCAAGTTTATATAATATGTAAATGATGTTGTTTACTTTTAATTTACTTGTCTTTAATGCCTTATGTTTCGTGTTATTTTATATTATCTCTGAGAGTTCAATTACGAAGATACAACCTTCGTAATTGTGTCATTATAATCTTCGTCCGAAGTTCATTAAATCCTTGGGGAAATAATGCTTCAGCGGACGAAGGGCATTAATATTTAACATTTTATGTTGCCTTGTTCTTAATTCATAGCATTCGAGAACAAGTCCCCAACAGACTTTCTTTATGACATGCAAAAAACAAAATCCACAGTTTTTTGTGACTTTCATGTGGACGGAGATGTGAAGATAGTTAGTATCTATTGGTCACATGCTAGTATGCAAGGGAATACATTGATTTTAGAGATGTCGTCACCTTTGATACGACCCATAAACTATACGATAAATCACTTGGCAGTTTGTTGGGGCTAACAATCATCTATAGTGCACAATGTTTGGTTTTGCATTGCTATGTGATGAAGCAGTGGAGATGTTCGAGTGGGCGTTTAATGCGTTTAAAACGTGCATGGGCAGCGATGAACCATGAGTTATACTAACAGGTAAGTTATATATAAGTTCATTGTACCATCCGTTTATGTATAGTTTTTATACAATCTATGCATGATACAAATTATGTAACACACAAAAATGTACATTTAATTTCTTCATAAATGGTCATCTGTGTTGTTGTAGATCAAGATCATGTAATGCCAATTGTACTATGGAAGGTCTTCCCTGCCACAATACATAGGTTGTGTTATGGCATGTGTAGAACAGATTTATGCCGTTTCTGAATGAGTTGTACGCAAGGTTTGTAGAGCAAGATTTCAAAACAAGGTTTCAGTCTATAATCCATCATCCGTTGACTCCGACTGAATTTGAAGTTGCATGGTCTATGATGCTATATGAATTTCACCTATAATCTATCTCGCGTGTGATCTTTAACTTTTTGCCTGGGCCTGGACATATTGTCATGTCATTCAAGTTAAGTTAGTCCATTAGCCATTTGATTAGTGACCTGCTCTTAAGCCCATCTGTTACCATCTCCAAGATGCTATGTAATCTTCTCGTAGCCACAACCTGGCGTTGCCTGTCATTCATTATCCAAATAGTAACAAGAACATCGTACGGATTGCAGCTAACATTTAACCTCTATTGAAAATGGTGTTAAAATGTGTTAGACTAATGTTAGTGACAAAATACTGAATACATAAGTTGAAAAATCAGTAAATCTGTGTAGTACACCATGTATGTTTAAGTGCAAGCCATATGTTGTAACTTAAGGTGTAAAAAAGATTGATGCCTATCAGCCTATAACATAGTTACGTGACCATAGTTACATAGAAAAATGGTTCTGTTGTAGGAATAAACTGTATAAATATATTAGCTAGCATAGAACAAACAATTATTTGCATAAATAATGTATCTTTTATGTCTATAGTTGACATTCGGTTGCAGAAACAATATATTATAAAATGCTGCAGAGTTCTGCATAAAAGTATTTCAACAGTACAAACTTGTGATGTGTTTTTCATGTGAACCTGTGTTTTTTGCTTTTTGAACAACATGCGTCTTTTTTATAGCAAGCATTGTCTGCTTTTGCTACGTGGGGTGGGTCACGATGGGGACCGGGTCTTTGGGGAGTGGGTGACTTGGGCCTTGCTCTTAGGGGAGTCGGTGCGGGCTGTGGCAAGTCAACAAATGTGACGTGATGCTTCTCTTTTGGAGAAGGCATGAAGTCATCGTCGTTGTTGGCGTTTGACGTGTCGTCCTATGGTTTATTCCCTCGACCTGATGATCTCTTTGTGCTTATGTGAATACCAGCTGACCAGACAATCTGCTATCTAGTATGGGTGGAAGTGACATCCGTTGGTTGCTGCGATGTTGTGTTTTGAGTTTCCAAATCTGTAACAGTCCGTGATATATCAACGCTGAAAACTTCTTGACTTGATTCAATTGTGATACGTTTTGGATTATCTGGTGGCCGGTCAACAGCCTTCATCTTTAAGTTTTATGAATACCAAAAATGATCATTGCTAATATATAGAAAAAATGATGTGAAAAATGATTAACCAAAAAAGACATGAAAAAGGCATTTGAATGAGTGGATATAAATAGACAAGAAATAATGTATGCTTAGAATATTGTAAACATCATACAACGTTCACATATATACATACTAGTTAGTTACCCGTGCGTTGCAACGGGACATAGATTATCATTTAATAAAATGTTAGTGCATAATATATCTAGAGCATACAAGAGATATAGAAACATGAAAGAAAAATGACATGGAATAGTAGTTAGATAAGTAACAATGCCAAACCCTAAACCTTTTATCATTGATTCAGTCAAATCCGCATGCAAACTGTCCATGACTTGAGTGACAAGTAGTATGATTAGTTGAAATCTAAAATGAATCAGAAAACCTCGAGTGGTACATCTATTAAGCTCTTGGAAGTTTGGCATAAGATGTATACAATTTATCTCTCAGAAAGAAAGAAAACCAAAAGAGATTAGTTCTCTCATCTATTATGTATTGTACCATAGTGATGTGAAATGAAATCTTTTCAAATACAACTTGTTTATTACAGTTGAAATAGCATAGGGAAAGGAGACAACAAAACATGTACAACTTTATCATAATGTCACAACAAACCTGTATTGGTGTGTATCCATATATGAACCATGAAATCAGAACTATGAACTTAACAAGGTGAGAATTTCAACAAATGAAAGAATTGTTGTCATTCATCAAGTAGAGTTGACAGACCAACTAACTGTATCCTTTCTCACCATGTGTATTGCAAATGCCACATCGTCACGTATCTTGTACCATAGAGAGAAAAAAATTGCATGAAATCGTGTTTTTATATATAGAAAAAGGAAATTTTAATTCCTACATACTACAATGGAACACTTTACTGCAAAAAGTTGTGCACACTGATCTATTTCCCTACCATTAAGGGCACACAATAAATTAAATGTGGTTTTCAATAACCCAATGAGAAATGCACAGCAATGCTAATCAATCTAATACTAAACATCAAGCAGAAAGTGATGTTTAGCCATTTTCAGGTGCAAACAAATAAAAAGTACCTGAAGGAATATATCTAATATGAAATTGACCCTAACATGTGCAAGTATAAGGAAATGACTACTAATTTAGCTTTATCCAATAGACTATCTTTGAAGGAGTGAAATACGCAAACCGTAAGAATTTATCTAGTGGAGGTGCACATAGCTGATCACCATTTTAGTGAATCTACAAAAACATACGGTTACAAAAAAAGAGTAAGAATTGACTTGACAAAAACGTGCCAATTCACTTTTTCACCAATAATTCTCCTTTGCCAAAAGCAGCGCTTGTGCACCATTGGACGATTGAGTGGCCAACAAACATTTAAGTATAAAAGAGTTCTTTTTCAATAACCAAGTCAGTTTGTTGCTTTTGCAAATCCATTGCCACGACAAGCCAAATGTTAATATGAAGAAAAAATGGGATGTTCAACACTCCAACTTAGACATTTGGATACGGAGTGCATGGTGGCCAGAACATTTGAGAGCAATTTTTTTACATAGTGGACATTTTTACCACTATCTTGTCAGAGTACTGTCAAGAAACAACACTAAGTTGCAGATTAATTTCTATAACAGTCACTAGGTTATTTGATTTGAAATGCACCATAGAGGATGGAAGGATCGAGGAAAGGCTATTTGATTTTTATGGCCTGAATGTTTCATCTTATAACCATTTTCCTGAGACTGTCTACAACCATTCACCCTAAATATCCCACTATCTCGCCATGTCAAAGTCAGTGTCTGAAGAAAGAGTATATCGCCGCGACTGTTTAGAGCCTAAATGGCCTTCTCGACACCATTGCTTAAATTTTAATGAAACTTATCTCACGTTGATGGAATATGAAGGGCATAATGGTGGAAAATGCACCATCAGTAACGACTATCCTAATGAAAGTAAAGAAATTGACGAGCCGAAACTGAAAGATTGAAGTATTGAAAAATTGTTAGGTATAAATATATGTATCATGTGTAATGTTGTTTTTTTTTAAATGGCAATAGCTTTAGATTTATTTTTGTGTCTGATTCACACACACAGACATCAACCTCGCCACCATAATTTTTACTATTTAATGTAAAAAGAAATGAAAGAGCATATGCATATCAAATTTATATTGAACAGATGCAGGAATAAATCAAAAACATAATATGATCAGAAAGCAAAGTAGCAAATGTCTGGTCTATATAATATGCTTAAATAATATAACAAGTAAAAGTTACCAGCAATAGCCTTTGTTTGTGCAGCAACAACGACCACTGTTGTTCCTGCCTCTCTCTGAAAACAATCTCACAGAGAATGAAAGCATCACGTCTGCTAGTGCAATTGCTGTTTGCAAGCACCACTAACTAAAGTGCTTGAAATTGAGCAACAAATAAGAGAGGCACACCTTAAGATTTGTGCAGCTGTTTGGAACTGCATAGAGGGATTCATCTGTGATGAATGTTCCACCAATGTTATCAGCTATCAGAATATCCATCAACTCTATAAACCTAATACTCACCAGTACTAAATCTGTAGCACACAAAATTTCTTATGGTTGCAGAGGAGTATTGCAAGGCCGCTGACTCCCTAAAAGATCTGCACACCGATTTGCAGGCAGTGAGTAGGCATCTCTTAACTGAAGGCCAATGTTCTGAAGTTCATTTGATTCACCATCATATAGCTCACCACCCCAATCTAATGACGTCCATGCATGTATTGCTCCTAAACGAAGCATAGAATGGAAAGCTTTAACCAAGTAGGACATATGACAGACCTATCAACAGGGTATTGGAGAAAAATATTATTGGAGTTGACATCAAACTAACTTACCAAGCAAGAAACTACCTTATCAAACTATGGGATCTGAATTTTAAATAACTGAATCAGCATCCATTGTGCCAATACAACGCGTGTTGCCCATTGCAGGCATCTCTGCTCCAGCCATATCCACCCTTCATGCGGACACGAAATCATCCCACTACAAGCGAAGCACGAGCGGAACCACCCGAATCAGACACCTTCAGAAGGCAGCCGTCAGTGCAATCAACAGTTGAGACGCGACAGATCGAGACAAAAAAATGTGGACCTCTAGACGAGGTTAGGGATTGAGTCAGCGAGGCGCTTGTAGTCGGTGATTACCTACCACAGCGTGTCGACATCGGCGGCCACGGACACGAACGCGAGCACTCGTCGCTCCCGCCACGACACCACGACCACGCCGCACTAACACTGCGCGCCAACACAGTGGGTCCGGCCTCTGGCATTCCCGCGCGTCCTCCGTGGTAGTGCTGGTGGTCGGCGCCCCAGTGGTCCCCTGTGGATGACGTAGCCGCGGCAACGACGGAGCACCCGACAAGGGCCGCGAGAGCACAACCACAGCGGAGCGGGGAGACGCGACATCGTGAGGACGAATACCCGAGAGGAAGGAGCCATGTGGCGGCCACAGCCGCGGCTGCGACAAAGCGCCCGAAAGGGGGGCGCGAGAGCGCAATCGTCGCAAAGCAGGGAGGCGCGACCGCGCGAGGGCTAGGGCTCAGGCTTGGGATACCGGATTGTGCGGCGGCAGGTGCGGATCGAGGGGGACGCGCGGCTGGCGGGGTTCGGCGGCGGTTCCGGGGATGGCGCACACGGGTTCGGTGGTGGTTTCCGGGAACAGTGCACGACGCATTGTGCCGCGGCCAGTGCCGACTTGTGCGACGGCGGGTGGTCGGGCTCGGGGATGGGGCGTCGGCGCTCGGGGACGGGGATGTCGCGGCGGATTTCTGGGCGCGGGGACGGGGATGGCGGGGTCGGGGTCGGGCTGGGGGATCGAGATTGAAAGAAGTATAGGGGTGTTTTTGTAAAAAACATGACGCATGACGACTGTTGAAACTGGTGCTTTAAGTATAGTAGAGAAATACGTTGACATTTTGTAATTAGTGACCTTTATAGCAGTAAATTAACTAGAATAACCTAATGTTGGTTCTATAAAAAAGGTTGCAACAAATAAACTAAATAATGAAGTTGTGTATGTAAAAAGTAAATGTATGTCTAATTCGTGAAACTGCATAAAAACATTTCTCGAACAACATCTAGCACATAGAAGGAAAGGTTCATATTTGTGATTTGCATAATGGTGACATGTTATCAGAAAATGTGGGAATCGTATCGCAAGGAATATACATATTATTCATAAAAAACTCGAGAAATCCTAGAAAAAAGATTTTGCTCGCACAAATATGTTTATTTGTTCTCTGCATCTTAAATTTGGTTTGGCTCAGCGATGAACCGCAGTCGCCGCCTCTGCAGGGGGTGTTAAACGTGGGGGATGGGGGGAATGAGAAAGTTGTCATGACCCAAGTCTTGGCCAAGACATGAAGTGCGCCGGGTGTGCAGAGAACTGTTGCCGGCGCGTGCTCAGCTAGGAGGCGGGAGTTTATTGTGGATTCTTGGGCCATATGTGGCCATTGTCTATATTGAGGCCCATGTATTGGGTGTATAAATACTCTTCAGTGCACCCATATGAACTATGAAATGAATAATATAGACACATACCTCCCAATCTATCTTATCTGTTCTTCTTCCTTCTCAGCTCTTCCTCTCGTTCCTATGATTCCGACGATCGCCGGAATCCTCCGCCGGGTGTGACAAACTGGTATCAGAGGCTCGTCACCGCATCGTTGGTGCTCGGCTTAGGCGGCGCAGACTGGGTGTTCAGGAGTTATCGTCACAGCGCCTAGCAAGTCAACAGCACAGGCTCGTCAGTTGGTGGCCGCCATGAAGTGGAGAAGAGGCTGACCGAGAAGTTTCAAGGGGCGCTGGATTGTTCATCCACAACTCTCAAGGAGTTATCGCAGAATATGGATGGGATCGGGTTATTGGCTAGTAAACTGGGTCAAATGGAGAGCAGGTAGTTGGAGAGCGACAAATTGGTGCAATACTTACAGGCGAAGATGGACCTCTCGATGAAGTCGTTGGCACAAGTGTCTCAGGACCAGATCAAGTTACAAACATGGTATACTACACAGATGCTGGAGAAGATTCAGAACTTCTAGGAAAACAATATTAGTATTGGCTAGGGCCTATGATGCACTGGGGATAAATCAGCGATCAGTTGTGTCTATGCCATTTGAAGAATTAGCTCTCTGCATTGAATCTCCTGCAGTTCTCCAGACCACTAAGGCATTAATTATTTGTCTTCCATCTGCAGCTTATGATTATTTCCATTTTTTGGAACTTCAGATGAGATAATTGTGTGAACATATTTTGAAAATTTATGTAGTTACAGCGGGTGAAATTTCCTAGGCATCCACCACTACATGCAGGATTCGGTAAACACTACAGCCATGGAATCTTGTAGAGATGCAAAGTATTATAGCTTACACATTAAAGTAAATATTGTGTACAACTTGTATCTATATACAGAGGCGGACCCAGGCCCATGGCCGCCTGGGCCACGGCCCGGGGCGCAGGCCCATTTATTTTTTTAGAAGATCCCGGGCCACAGCAGAACGCTGAGCGCGTGAGGTGTGACCGTGACGACTGACGGCGCGAACCCTAGTTCGCCGCACGCCGCGTCCCGTACTCCCGTCCGACGCGCGTTGCGCCCCAGTCCGCCGCCGAGCGCTCGCCCAGCGCCCCAGCCCAGTCCGCCGCGCGCGCCTGGCAACTGGGCGCCTCTCCGCGACTCCGCCGCGCCCCAGCCCAGTCCCTGCAGCCTGCATACTGTAGGTATGTAGCTCCTCGCGGCTCGCTCGGCTTCGCTTTCTTCGCTCCAAACCCGGACTACTCGTGCCTTGTGCTAACCGTGCTTCCCGCTGTTTGTGTGCAAGGAACAGCCGACGAGTTAAATTTTTAGTTCCGTGTGGGTGATTGTGATCTCGGGTTCACCTCAGAGTGTAAGGCAGTAACAATCAAAATGAAGAAGAGGCATAGAACATTGCAATCATTTTTTTTCTCCAGCTCTCACACCTGTCGTGCCTAATGTGCAGCCAAGATCAAACCTCAATTCTCAACCAACAGTGGAAACCGGAACCAGTAACAATCAAGCCCAAGAAATTGCAACCGAGGAGGCTATTGTTGAGGCAGTAGTAAATCCAACTTCACATGAACAAAAGCAAGAAGTTCCACCTTCTGAGCAGGTATTCGATATAGTTGCTGATCCTAGGCTTAGAAAACCAATTGATGAATACGATGTTAACATCAGAGATGCTGTTAGAAGAGAGTATTTGTTACAGGGTCCATGCCAACCAATTGGCCATATATATCCTAAAAAAAGATGGGAGACCGACAAAGAAGTTTTCATGATTCATGGTTCAAGAACCATAATTGGTTAGAGTATAGTGTTACCAATGAACTACTGCATCTGGTTTGCTAAAACAAATGGAGACTTTTGAGTTTGTGCTTATTATGCATTTTGTTATCAAATTATTGGGTAAGACTAATGATTTATCCCAATGCTTGCAAAAGAAAGATCAAAATATTGTTCATGCCATAGGACTGATTGGTGCCACATTGCAACAAATTGATGAAATTAGACAACATGGATGGGAAGATCTCTTTGAGGATACAAAATCGTTTTGTATTCAATATAATATCATTGTGCCAAACATGTTGGATACAACCACTGCTAGAGGTCGCTCAAGAGGTCGTGGAGGTCAGTTGATAACTTACCATCATCACTTGAAACATGAAATATTTAATGTGGTGCTTGACCAACTTATTGTGGAGTTGAACAACCGTTTTCGTGAAAGATCTACCCAATTATTGAGATGCATTGCCTGCATTGATCCAAGAAATTCTTTTGCCAATTTTGATGGAGTTAAGTTAATTGAGCTTGCTAAATTGTATGATGCAGACTTCTCTACATATGATTGCATAGTGTCGGCGTTTCGACCCCGGGGGGTCCCTGGACCGACGAGTAAATTGTCGCTGCGTGTCCCAGCCCAGATGGGTCGGCGCGAGACGGGACACAAAGGGGGGAGAACAGTAAAGGGGAAACCCGCGGCCTTCGTGTTGTCCTGCGCCCAGGGTGGATGGATGCGCTTGCAGTAGGGGGTTACAAGCGTTCGCGTGGGAGAGAGCGAGAGCCTTATGCGTCGGTCCGTTCTCCCGCGCGGCCAACCTTCTTGTACGAGAGCCCTGGACCTTCCTTTTATAGGCGTAAGGAGAGGGTCCAGGTGTACAATGGGGGGTGTAGCAGTGTGCTAACGTGTCTAGCAGAGAGGAGCTAGAGCCCTAAGTACATGCCGTCGTGGCAGTCGGAGAGGTTTTGGCACCCTGTTCATGTGATGTTGTGGCCGTCGGAGGAGAGCTGGAGCCCTGCGGAAGGACAGCTGTCGGGGCTGTCGAATCCTTGCTGACGTCTCCTTGCTTCCGTAAGGGGATGAGAGTCGCCGTCGTCATGGAGCACGCGGGGCGCCATCATTATTTGTTTACCGGGGCGAGCCAGATGGGACGCCGGTCTTGTTCCCCATAGCCTGAGCTAGCTAGGGGTAGGGTAATGATGGCCCCCTGTGACGTGGTCGGTCCGAGCCCTAGGTCGGGCGAGGCGGAGGCTCCTCCGAGGTCGAGGTCGAGTCCGTCTTCCGAGGTCGAGGCTGAGTCCGACCCCTGGGGTCGGGCGAGGCGGAGTCTGTCTTCCAAGGTCGAGGTTGAGTCTGAGCCCTGGGTCGGGTGAGGCGGAGACCGTCTTCCGAGGCCGAGGCTGTGTCCGAGCCCTGGGGTCGGGCGAGGCAGAGTTCGTCGTCCAGCGTTGAGGTTGAGCCCGAGCCCTGGGGTCGGGCTAGGCGGAGCTTCCTATGGCGCCCGAGGCTGGACTTAGTTGCTGTCAGCCTCACTCTGTCGAGTGGCACAGCAGTCGGAGCGACGCAGGCGGCGTTGTTTTCCTGTCAGGTCGGTCAGTGGAGCGGCGAAGTGACTGCGGTCACTTCGGCTCTATCGACTGAAGAGCGCGCGTCAGGATAAGGTGTCAGGAGATCCTTGCATTAAATGCTCCTGCGATACGGTCGATTGGCGTGGCGATCTGGCCAAGGTTGCTTCTCTACGAAGACTGGGCCTCGGGCGAGCCGAAGGTGTGTCCGTTGCTTGAGGGGGCCCTTGGGCGAGACGTGAATCCTCTGGGGTCGGCTGCCTTTGCCCGAGGCTGGGCTCGGGCGAGGCGAGATCGTGTCCCTTGAGTGGACTGAGCCTTGATCTTAATCGCGCCCATCAGGCCTTTGCAGCTTTGTGCTGATGGGGGTTACCAGCTGAGATTAGGAGTCTTGGGGGTACCCCTAATTATGGTCCCCGACAGTAGCCCCCGAGCCTCGAAGGGAGTGTTGATACTCGCTTGGAGGCTTTTGTCGCACTTTTTTGCAAGGGGACCGGCCTTTCTCGGTTGCGTTTCGTTCCGGTGGGTGCGCGCGAGCGCACCCGCCGGGTGTAGCCCTTGAGGCCTCGGAGGAGTGGTTTGACTCCTTCGAGGTCTTAGCGCATTTCGTGATGCTTCGGCCGGTCTGGTTGTTCCCTCATGCGAACTGGCCGTAGCCCGGGTGCATAGTCGAGTCCCAAGTTCTCGGGCTGGTATGTTGACGCTGTCAACGGTTTGGCCGGAGCCGGGTTTGCGAGAGCAGCCCTCGAGCCTCCGCACAGAGCGAGAGGACGGTCAAGGACAGACTTGGCTTTTTTCATACGCCCCTGCGTCACCTTTCCGCAAGGAGGAGGGGGGGAAAGCGCCATGTTGCCCTCGGAGGGCGCCAAACATGGTGTCTCCAGTGAGTTGCTAGCTGGTGATCCGAGTGGACGCCCGTGCCCCATTCGTTAGGGGTCGGCTAGTGGCCCGGAGGCGCGCTCCAAAAGTACCTGCGGGTGATTCGCAGGACCCGGTCCCCTTTTGACGGGGTCCGAGGGCTCGATGCCTCCCTCTGGTGGGATTCCGTTACAAAATCGTTCCCGTCGGTCTCGGAAATGTCCTTGGGTACCTCGGGAGCGTAGCCCGAGCCTTGGTTATGTATCGAACGTACCCAGGGTCATCCCTCGCTCTGCGTGCTCTGAGGCGGCTGTCGAACCCTTCGGGGGCCAGCCTACGAACCCCTGATCAGTAGTGGGCGTGGAGCCCGAGTGGCCTGAGGCAGCCGTTGAACCCTTCCGAGGGGCCAGCCTTCGAACCTCTAACCAGTAGTGGGCGCGGAGCCTGAGTGCTCTGAGGCGGCTGTTGAACCCTTCTGAGGGGCCAGCCTTCGAACCTCTGATCAGTAGGGGGGCTCGGGGCCCGCTTCCTTCGCGGAGAAGGATCCCTTTCGAAGTATCCCCTTTCCCGGTCCCTGTAGCAAGAGAGAGAAAGAGGAAGTGGAAAAGGATACAAATTCGAATGACGTGGTGCACCTTTTTTGACGCGGTCATCATGGCGGAGGTGAAGCGTCGCCTGCCAAAGGTGCCGCCTGTCCTGCCGCAGAGTTAATGCGTCGGGACGAGTGGTTCGCGGGGCAGCCATTGTGCGTGCGCGAGCCGTTCGAGGAACGGGCGTCTCGCTTTGAGTTTTGAATCTCGTGGCGGGTTTGGGCGAAGTGTTGAACCGGTCTCGCCTGGGCCTTTATATATTCGGGAGACGGACCGGTGACGGTTCTTTACTCTGCTACTCGCCTCCCACTTAGGTTTTCGCAACCCGAGAGAATAGCTAGAGAAAGGAAACCGCGCACCTCGTCCTCTCCGCCGCCACCTCTTCTGCTTGGTGATGGCCGACCGGGTGACCGTTGTTTCGCCGCGTGACCCGTGGCCTTTCTCCACCGTCACGACGGATGATCTAGAGGCCCTTGTTGCTGATGGTTTGCTTCGCCCTCTCTCCGGTGACTCGCAGCCAGAGTGGATGGCCCCTCCGAGCGGAGCCGCCCCGTCCCCGCCGCCGGGGTATGTGCTGAGCTTCGTCTCCTTTCACGAGCGGGGGTTCAGAGTGCCGGCAAGCCGTTTTATGCGGGCGATTCTGCATGTCTACGGGGTGGAGCTACACAATCTCAGTCCCAACTCCATCTCGCAAGCAGCCATCTTTGCGGCGGTTTGCGAAGGATATTTGGGGATTGCCCCCCACTGGGACCTGTGGACCCATCACTTCTCCGCGGAGCTTTTTGCCTCGTCGACGGGGGAAAGAAGAGTTCGCGTGGCGGTGCGGGCCGGTGGCTGCATCCTCTAGTTGAGGCAGGCGTGGGCGCTGCAGTACATCCCTGCCATCCTCGCGTCTTCGAACAAAGGGTGGAAGCGCCGGTGGTTTTATCTCCGAAATGACGACGGGAGGCTCCCGTCGTTTTCTCAACGAGTGGTGACCGCCGTTGGCGATAACTGGCGCTACGGGGCCTCGCGCGAGAGACAGAAGAATCTCCAGCCCCTTTTGAAGGCCTTGGAGGAGCTACGAGAAGGAGGGCTCACCGCCACGGGGGTGGTTGCCGCCATTCATCGCCAGAGGGTGCTCCCCTTGATGGAGCGGCGGCTGCCGCTTTTGGAGATGACGCCGGGGGTCGACTTGGAGGGTTTGCAGATGTCCTCGGACCCCCTTCCCGCCGACGACCTCCACAGGCGGGTAGCCGGCACGGTAGGGAAGTTAGACGCCGGTGCCTTTTCCCAGCTCTCGATGCGTCCCGATCGCGGGTGTGTGTCCCTGGTGAGTGTCCGCTCCTCCTTCCTTCTTGTGTCGGATTGCCCTTGGTTCTCATAGCCGAGACTTTTCGTCCGTCTCCAGGAGGTGGGGTTTCACAAGCCTTCCCTGCCACCGGTCCCGGAGGACGCGATGGACCGAGCTGCGCGGAGGGTCGCAGCGGAGAAGAGGAAGGAGAAGAAGGACGCGAAGAAGGCTCGGGCCCACGAGCGGATGCGGGCTCGGGACGCCTTGGAAAGGCGTCGTCGTCGGCAGGAGAGGGATGGGCTCCCGAGGGAGCCGTCGCCGGAGACGCCTGATGACGACGACGATGAAGACGATGATGAAGACGACGACATGGCTGCCCGCCTCGGCCTCAGCCCGGATCTGAGGCTGGGCCAGGGGTCGTCGAGCCAGCCCCCGAGCGAGCTGGCGCCGTCGGTATCCGGGGCTGGGACATCGGGGTCCCGGTCCGAAGAATGGGGCCAGGCCGAGGGGGTACTTGACCCCTTGGCCGAGGTAGTTGAGGTGACCCCAGGGAGTCAGGCCGAGCCGCCTGTTCCCCAAGAACCGTTGCCCGTGCCGACTGCGCAGGAGGGTGATCCTCGGGTCGTCGTGGCTGCGCCTGGGCAGTCCGTCCCTCTGGTGCCTCGGGCGCCCAAGGCAAGGATGGTGCCGAAGCCGGCTGCGGGGCTGACCTCGGTGGTACCTTCGGGGATCGAGGCTCGAGAGACCTCCCCACAGGCACGATTAATCATGGCCCGGAGTGGGTAAGTATATTAGGATATCTTCGTCCTGGCTCCTCCTTCGTGTGTCCTGATCCCGCTCTTCCTTTTCTTCTGTCACACCCGGTTTCAGAAGGCAAACCGAATGCGAACTATGTACGTGCCAGGATCAGAACTCACGTACACAGCGATTACATAAATGAACATCATCGCACAGTGCTCGAATAATAACAGAAAAGAGTATTAACTTATTACATCACAGAGTCAGAGACATCCACATAGTCATCAACTTAACTGATAAATCAAAGTGCTAAGCGAAATGCAGTAAAGATAAGGCCTTCACAGGCAGCTGACTGGGGGTTGCCGCCAACCCACACCTAGAATTCGTCGTAGTCTTGGAACCCCTGGAAGTCTCCTTCCACGGCTTCGTCTTCTCCTGAGCAGTGGTTACAATGTGGACAACCTGGTGTTTTGTGGTAAAGCAAGGATGAGTACACATCAACGTACTCAGCAAATGCCCTGTTTGGCTGAAGTGGACTAGCTTTATGTGGGGTTAGGCTCAAGCAGTTGCTTTTAGTTGGTCAAGTATTTATTGTTAGTAGAAGCCAGATTTGATCATCAAGCCCAAGTTATAGACCCAAAAGTACCTCCTCAGAGAGGAAATACTAAAATACATAATTAAAGTCACCAACATTAACCATCATCATTAGAGTCATCATCTGAAGTGTATCCGGAGTATCTCTAATCAAAGAGGATCCCAAGGCTGCTCTTAACCGTGAGCATGACTGATATATCAGTTTCACTACCCTCTGCAGAGGTCGCACACTTTACCCACGAGTCATGATTCCCTTTCTGCCCGGAGAGAGCTACTCTCCATTGACCACTACCTAGGTGGCCTGGCAGGGTATCACTACGTAGCTGTTACAAAGATTCCCTAGAGGTCATAGCCGCCTGTTAGGTTTCTCCAGTTTGATAAACACAG
Organism: Zea mays; assembly: GCF_902167145.1. NCBI lineage: Eukaryota > Viridiplantae > Streptophyta > Magnoliopsida > Poales > Poaceae > Zea > Zea mays. Next base: position 21,126,160 of record NC_050102.1, read on the forward strand.
TACCTCTCCCCGCAGGAGGGTGACTAACAAAAGCAAAACGAAAGAACCTCGGCACTCAGCCTCGGCAGAGCAAGCACTGTGCCTGGACCCCATTGACGGCACGACGGTGAAGCAACTACACCTCTAGTTCCTCTAATTAATTAGCTAAGGGCATCCCATTTCACTCTCATGGTTGCACTGTTATCCCGGGTGGTCTCTCAACGAACAGGTCCTTACGGAGAGGTACTCAGGAAACAGCCTGAGCCCCCTAGAGTATCACAAGATCATCAATATCATCAGGATAACAGTATCGTATCATAAATAGTCACATCATGTTCATTGATTAAGTTAAGGCAATAGAAAAATGCTAACCATAATAACCCAAAAGGTCATCAAGGATAAGGTAAATATAAAGCTAGTCAATCCTTAGGTTTCAATTAAGTAATGCGGGATAGTGAATTATAAGTGAATAGGACATAATGGGTCAGAGGACACTTGCCTTCACCAAATTGCTGCTCAGGGACTTCTTCTGCAACTTCCTCGAGAAACACAGACTGCCCGTTGTCTACGTAAAGTAATCATTCATTCTATGCACTTGGGAAATAACAAACAAAAGCAATATACCAAACATATGCAGTAGAGAGATCACAAGTTCACAATAGAAAAGGATTGGCAATCTGGTGTTCCCTAGGTCTAGGGTAGGTGATTATACAAAGTGATTCATTATCCACTAACCAGGTCTGTGTCAGTGGTGGGGTTAGATCATTACATGGTGTTAAGTCCATAAACTTAGGTGCTCCAACTTTTATTAAAGTCTACTATCTTTACTTTATATCAAATAGGGTTCCAATAACATTACTTTTACATTAATGATCAACTATTAATTGGAACATAAAAACAGCAGGGAAACATTGTTTAAATAGGTAGATAAAAATTATGAACATTTTGCAATTTGAAGCACCTAATTTGGAGTTCATATGACAAAGTTATGAATTTTACAAGATTAGGGATTAAAAATACTCCTTAAATACTTATTCTAGATTAAATAAAAGGTCCGAGGACCTAACTGCGAAGTTCCAGGGACGGCGGGTTAATTTGCAGAAAACCGGGGGTCTCTTTAAGAAGTTGCGCGGGCGAAGGGGTATCGGGCTCCTACGGCCGTTGGATCTCAGATCAACGCCCGAGATTAGATCTGCGGGCGGGCGTGCGAGCGCGCGGCGGCATGAGCGGCTAACAGGCGGGGCCGGGCGGGCAGAGCGGGCGTGGGCGGCTGACAGGCGGGGCCGGGCGGGCAGAGGGGGCGCGGGCGGCTGACAGGCGGGGCCCAGTTGACAGGAAGGCGGGGTGTGGGGGAAGCGGCCCTGGGCCGTTGGATCTCAGGCGGACGGCTAGGGTTGGGCTCGGGCTATTTGAAACAGGGCCGTTCGATCTAAGATGGACGGCGGAGATGTAGCGGCTGGCTTGTGTCCCCTTCTCCAGCCAGCAGAGGCGGCGGCCGCCGCACCCGCGGCGGGGGAGCTCGCCGGAGACGAGGGGCGCGGGGGCTCTGCGGGTCTTTAGGGCGACCAGGGTGGCCTGGGAGGTTGGGGAAGGCGCGGGGAATCTTCTGGTGGGGGCTAGGTCAGGACAGGGGCACCGAAGGGGGGGCGGTCCACGGCGAAGTGGCTCGGCGGCGGCGCTAAACGACTCCGGCAAGAAATTGAGCGCAGCAGGGTGCAATAGAGGGGAAGGGAGAGGGCGAAGGAGGTTCCTTACCTCAAGGCGAACCCCGGGGACTCCACGGTGGCGGCGAATGCACGACGATGGCCCGGGTCGACGGTGGCGGACCACGGCGACTGCACAGAGGACGGCGGGTGAGCGCGGGCAGAGGAAATTAGGGAGGGAGAGGGGAAATTGGGGCGCGTCCCGGGTTGCGGACGTCGAGGCGAAGCTCACCACGGCAGAGGGCGCGGCGGGGCTCCGACGTCGACGGAGAAACGGGCTCGGGGCGGCGGCGGTTAATGGCGGCGGCGCTTTGGCGTGCGCGCAGCGTGGGGGAGGTGGAAGGGAGGTCTGCAGGTGCGCAAATGAGGGAGGGAGAGAGGGTGGGCTAGGCTCCGGGCTCAAGTGGCCGAGGGCGAGGTGGTTGCGAGCTTCACGCGCGACGTGGGCGCGGAGACCGCGGCACGCGCAGCTCGGGCGGCGGTTACGCAGGGATGAAGGAGCTGACAGCCGGGGCCCACAGGCAGAGAGAGCGGGGGAGCGAGCGCGGATGCGGGGAAAGCGGTCGCACTGACGGGCGGGCCCGCCAGGGCAGAGAGAGGAGGGGGGAGAAGGCGCGCGCGCGCGCAGGGTGGGCCGGCTGAGCCGAAAGGATGAGGGGGGCAGGGGTATGGGCTTCTTTCCTTTTTCTTTTATTCCAGCAATTGTTTTCCCTTTTCTTTTTATTTACTCTATTTGATTCAATTCTAAATATGCCACAAATTCAAATTAGCACTTCCAAGTATTATGCACCAAACAAAAGTGAAACTTAGGGTTTAACATGATGCCACATTTCATACTCCCTTGGAGTTTAGTCTAATAGACTATAATTACACAAAGAAAATAGCCACTCTTCTTCTATAGAAAAGAGAAAGAGGAGATTGGGAAGGGTGTGAAGAGAGGAGCAACACCTGAATTTGTGAATATGAGCAAAGAAATTTTATACCCCCAAATTCAGGGTGTTACAAACCTATCCCCCTTAAATGAATCTCGCCCCGAGATTCAAGGTTGGTCAGCAAAGAGTTCAGGGTATTTGGCTTTCAGATCATCTTCTCGTTCCCAGGTTGATTCTTCCTCAGAGTGGTGACCCCATCTGACTTTGCACATCCTGATGGTGTTCCTCCGGGTGACTCTGTCTGCAAACTCCAGAACCTGCGTTGGCTTCTCTATGTAGGTCAGATCCTCTTGGACTTCCAAGTCCTCCACTGGCAACTGTTCTTCTGGTACTCACAGACACTTCTTCAATTGCGACATGTGGAACACATTGTGCACTGCCGACAAACTTTCTGGTAGGTTGAGCTGGTAGGCTACTTCTCCACGCTTTGCTTGAATCTTGATATGGTCCAACGTACCGGGGTGCTAGCTTGCCTTTGACTCCGAACCTTCTGACTCCTCTGATAGGTGACACCTTCAGATAGACTTAATCTCCCACTTCAAAACTCAGTTCCCTTCTCCTTCTGTCAGCATAGCTTCGCTGCCTTGATTGTGCTATCTTCAGATTCTCCCAAACCATTTTGATATTCTCTTCGGCTTCACGCAAAATGTCGGGGCCAAACACCTGTCTCTCTCCAGGTTGGTCCCAATGCAGCGGAGTCCTACAACTCCGTCCATAGAGCGCCTGAAACGGTGACATCTTCAAGCTGGCCTGGTAACTATTGTTGTAGGAGAATTCTGCATAAGGTAACCTTTTGTCCCATCCTGACTTGTCTTGCAACGCACAAGCTCTCAACATATCTTCTAAGATCTGATTAGTTCTTTCAGTCTGTCCGTCTGTCTGCGGGTGATAAGCTGAGCTGAAGTTCAAATGTGTGCCCAAAGCTTCTTGTAGCTGCTGCCAAAAATGAGAGGTTAACTGTGTCCCTCGGTCTGACACTATCTTCTTTGGCACACCATGAAGGCAGACTATCCGAGACATGTATAACTCCGCCAATGTTGCTCCGGTGTATGTTGTCTTCATGGGTATGAAATGGGCCACCTTTGTTAAGCGGTCCACAACCACCCAGATGGAATCATAGCCGGCCCGGGTACGAGGTAGGCCAACTATAAAATCCATCCCGATCTCATCCCACTTCCACTGAGGAATCTGCAATGGCTGCAACAGTCCGGCGGGCCTCTGATGCTCGACTTTGGTTCTTTGACAGCTATCACAGATGGTGACATATTCTGCAATCTCTCTTTTCATGCCATACCACCAGAACCTCCTTTTTAAATCTTGATACATCTTTTCACTTCCAGGGTGTATGGAGTAGGCTGTCTCATGAGCTTCCTTGAGGATCAGCTCCCGAATAGGTTTGATGTCGGGAACACACAATCGGTCCTTGAACCATATTACTCCCTCTTCATCCTCTCGAAAGTCCTTGCCTCTTCCTTCTAAGATCAGCTGCCGGATCTTGTTGATGTTTTCATCATTCTTCTGCCCTTCTTTGATCTCCCGCTCTAGGGTGGGCTCTAATTCCACTGTTACACCTTGTGTACTGTTCAGAAAACCAAGGCTCAGTCTATCGAACTCCTTGGCTAACTCATATGACATCGGGTACGTGGCCAACATATTGACTTGACTCTTCCTGCTCAGAGCATCTGCGACGACATTGGCTTTGCCTGGATGGTAATGTATCTCCAACTCATAGTCCTTGATCAATTCCAACCATCTTCGCTGCCTCATGTTTAACTCTGACTGGGTGAATATGTATTTCAGACTTTTATGATCCGTGTAGATATCGCACTTCTGCCCATACAGGTAATGTCTCCATGTCTTTAAAGCATGAACCACTGCTGCCAACTCTAGGTCGTGTGTGGGGTAATTTTTCTCATGGATCTTCAGCTGTCGAGATGAGTATGCTACAACTCTTCCTTCTTGCATTAGCACACATCCCAATCCGGTGTAAGAAGCATCGCAATACACCGAGAATGGCTTGTGAACATCGGGCAGAACTAACACAGGTGCTGTAGTCAATCTATTCTTCAGTTCCTCAAATGCCTCTTGGCACTTTTGGGTCCACTTAAACTCAACTTTCTTTGCTAGCAACGCTGTCATTGGTCTCGCAATCTTTGAAAAGCCCTCAATGAAATGCCTATAGTATCCGGCCATTCCAATGAAGCTCTTGATTCCACGAACATCCTTCGATGCTTTCCAGTTCAGGATATCTGCCACTTTCTTTGGATCCACAGCTAACCCATCTTGGTTTATGATGTGACCCAGAAACAAGACTTCATGAATCCAGAACTCGCATTTACTCAGCTTGGCATACAACTGATGCTCTCGCAGCCTTTGCAATACCATCTTCAAATGCTCCACATGTTCTTCCTCACTTTGAGAATATATGAGAATATCATCGATGAACACTACAACAAACTTGTCTAGGTAGTCCATGAACACACTGTTCATCAGATACATAAAGAAGGCTGGCGTATTTGTCAAACCAAAGGACATAACTGTGAACTCATATAACCCATACTTGGTGATGAATGCTGTCTTCGGTATGTCCGAGGGTCGGATTCTAAGTTGATGGTACCCTGATCTCAGATCTATCTTCGAGAATACGCTGGCACCTCTAAGCTGGTCAAACAGATCTTCTATCCTTGGCAGGGGGTACTTGTTCTTAATAGTGACTTCATTCAGGGCTCTGTAATCTATGCACATCCTTTTGGTACCATCTTTCTTCTCTACAAACAATACTGGAGCGGCCCAAGGCGAGGTACTTGGTCTGATGTAACCCTTCTCTAACATCTCATCTATCTGCTTCTTGAGTTCCACCAATTCTGGTCCAGACACTCGATAGGCTCTTTTGGAAATGGGGGCGGTACCAGGGATAAGCTCTATGGCAAATTCGACTTTTCTCTCGGGTGGCATGCCCGCTAATTCCTCGGGAAATACATCTGGAAAATCCGACACAACCCTGATAGCCTCAAGCGGGTTGGCCTCCTTACTATCAACCGAAATCTGGTGACAATCTCCCTTCGCTGTTTTAGGCATCCTTAGCTCAGCCACTACCTCCTCTCCGAACGGGGACTTCAATGTTACGGTCCTCTTGTCACAGCTAACATTCGCTTCATATTTCATTAACCAATTCATCCCTAGGATGACATCTATCCCAGGGGTGTCTATTACTATTAGGTCACTGGGGAACCCTATCCCCCTTATCTCCACCCTTATATTTGAGCATATTTTATCTGCTTGCACTTTACCACCAACCGAATTAATCCTCATGGGCGGCCTCATTGCCTCTACAAAGATGTTATGCATTTCTACCCATGTTGCAGTGACAAATGAATGAGTTGCACCAGTATCAAATAGCACTTTTGCGGGATGAGATTCGACTGAGAACATACCTACTGCCACATCTGGTGCATCCTGGATCGCTTCAGCCTCCAAGTGGTTCACCTTTCCACGGTTGTACGCTTGACCACGATTACCTACTGCCTGCTGCAGTACACCTTGCCTTGTTGGAGCATTGGGGTTGGTCTGCTGCTGCGCCAACTCCTTTGGACAATGCATTGCCCAGTGGCCTTGTTCTCCACAGTGGAAACATCCTCTGCCTCCTCCTTGTGCTGGGGGCTGCTTGGTTGTTCTGATTTGCTGCTGGGGCAGGAAGGCGAGGTGCCTGGTTGTTCTGCTTCTGATACTGATTACCTCCCTGCTGGCTGTTCTGACGATACTGCTGCTGCTGAGGGTACTGCCTTTGAGACTGCTGCTGGTACGGACGTTGACTCTGATGCTGATATCCCTGTGGGTGACCAGGTTTGCCTTGCTGAGATGAACTGCCTGAGAAGCGGGGGCGGCTGGTGCTTCCGGACTGTGGTCTACTCATTTTGCGCTTCCGATCTTCCATATCCTTACGCTTCTTCTCGGTCATAATTGCCCTATCGATCAGGTGCTGGAAGGTGGGGAAGGTGTGGTTTATCAGTTGGTAGTGCAGGGGATCCACCAAACCCCTCATGCATCAGTGTTGACATCTTCAGGTGCATAACGAGATAGCTGCAGAAACTTGTCTCTGTATTCACTAACAGACAGGGGTCCCTGCTTCAGAGCCAGAAACTCCTCCTTCTTCACGATCATCAGTCCCTCTGGAACATGGTACCTGCGGAAACTCTCGCTGAATTCTTCCTAGGTGATGGCTTCGTGGTCAGCATGGGTGGCGAGGTAGGACTCCCACAAGGACTGGGCTGCTCCCCTTAGCTGGCGGGGACCATACAGAACCTTCTCCCTATCGTCACATTGGGCGGTGCGCAGTTCTCTTTCCACTGCACGCAGCCAGTCTTCTGCATCCATGGGGTCAGCAGAATGGGCGAAGGTAGGAGGGTGCCCTCTCATGAACTCGCCACGCTTATCCCGTGGCATCCGGGGCATCTGCACTTGCAACTGGGGTTGGGGTTGCTGTTGAGCCTGCTGCATGGCTGCCAGAGTCTGCCCAATAGCCTGCACTGCCTGAGTTTGCATCAAGAACATCTGCTCCACTGTCATCGAGGGTGGCGGGGGAGGCTGCCTCTCATGTTCCTCCTGTTGGGCATGCTGCTCTTGCTGAGCATGCCTGTTGCATCGGCGCCTGTTGTCAGACATCTGTGGGAGACATTCATACATCAGCATTGATCTTACAATCCTTCAGCATAAGAAAAGAGTATACAGAATTCCTCATAACACTGAGTGAACAAAGAACTTCACTGATCCTCACTATGATCTAATACAGCTTCTCAGATAAAGAGGAAAGTAGAAATAAATGGTTTCCCAACTAAATAACTCACTTCATTAACATCACTAGCTAAGCCAAACTGCAGGGGAAACCCACATGTTGGCAACAATCATTACAAAGATTCAAATCCACCACAAGTTCATCATAACAAGCATGTAAGCAACTGATAAGCAAACTAAACTAAATGGAAGCAACTGATAAGTAAACTAAACTGACTACTTAAGACTGAGACATCTGACTTAAGAATTATTACAAACTCCGACGCTAACGATCTAAGGATCCAGATCTATCCTGGTCTTACAGGCAGGGGAACCATAAGTGTGGTGACCATGTGGTGGCGAGCGGTAAGGGTGCTGAGTCCCAACAGGAGCGGGAGAACCACCCTCCTGGTGGCGGCGCTCTGCCAGCTCAGCACGCAACTCAGCAATCTCCGTTCGAGCCCTGCTTAGCTCGTCCAGAGAGTGATCCAGCTCAGTGTTAAGCACAGCGACTAGGTTGACTGTGCTGCTCAACCTAGGGTTATCCTCACCAACAGGTGAGACAACCACACTCTCTGTGCTGCCAGTAGGACGGCGGGGGTAGTACCTAAGGTTAAGACCATCGGCCACCCCACCGAACAAAGAACAGTACTGGGAGAGTGCACGCCGTGCTGCATCCTGCATAGCTGCTTCTGCAATGTCCCTCTCGGAGATGGAGTAATGCTCCGAAACGGCCTCTGCACCCCGGAGGTCATCCTCCAGACGGTGAACTAGGCAGGTAGCCTCCCAGCGGTCCGGGTACCTCCCGCGACTGTGCTGGTAGACTACACAACGATACTCGATCGACCAGGTGTGCCGGTCGAAAGCCTGGCGCAGCAAGGTGTCGAGTGCGTCGTGGAAGTGACAACCGCGAGCGGCATCACGGGTGATGGGTCAGGCGACCCATCCTTCCGCCTCCTGCGGCTCAGAGGACTCCGTGCTGTGGTCTGAGTCGTCGTCGTCGTCGGGGTCTCCTCCAGGACCTCCTCCAGTAGCTCCTCCAACAGCCGGGGCGTCCCGCGGTGGTGCAGGGGGCGCCTCCAGCTGAGGAACAGAGGAACAGCGCCTCACGGACTCCACCTCCTGCTCAGGTGGGGAGGAAGAGCCCTGCTGCTCCCTGTGCTGACGCCAACGCTCCTGCTCCTCACGCAGGCGGTGGTGCAGCCTCTCCAGGTGACTCGACTGACCGGACACGGTGCGGCGCAGAGGACGCTCCGCAAGGCGAGACGGCAGGAAAGGAATCACTGACTTACGTGCAGTGTGTCTAAGACGAGCCATCTACAAAAGACACCATAAGCATAAGAGTAAGAACAGAACTAATATGACAAGTGAGTAAACCATAGACAGAACAAAATAAAATTTTAACAAGGTATAATATAGTATATATATGTAGTAAAACATAGGGTTGGTTGAGGTGACCGACTTTTGAAGTGACATCAGAAGTCAAGGTGAGAGTGAAGGTCAATAGTCCTTAGTACGACCAGTGCTACTCTCGGTCAGCGGTCCTACAGTCAGCACGGCTTTGATACCACTTATGTCACACACGGTTTCAGAAGGCAAACCGAATGCGAACTATGTACGTGCCAGGATCAGAACTCACGTACACAGCGATTACATAAATGAACATCATCGCACAATGCTCGAATAATAACAGAAAAGAGTATTAACTTATTACATCACAGAGTCAGAGACATCCACATAGTCATCAACTTAACTGATAAATCAAAGTGCTAAGCGAAACGCAGTAAAGATAAGGCCTTCACAGGCAGCTGACTGGGGGTTGCCGCCAACCCACACCTAGAATTCGTCGTAGTCTTGGAACCCCTGGAAGTCTCCTTCCACGACTTCGTCTTCTCCTGAGCAGTGGTTACAATGTGGACAACCTGGTGTTTTGTGGTAAAGCAAGGATGAGTACACATCAACGTACTCAGCAAATGCCCCGTTTGGCTGAAGTGGACTAGCTTTATGTGGGGTTAGGCTCAAGCAGTTGCTTTTAGTTGGTCAAGTATTTATTGTTAGTAGAAGCTAGATTTTATCATCAAGCCCAAGTTATAGACCCAAAAGTACCTCCTCAGAGAGGAAATACTAAAATACATAATTAAAGTCACCAACATTGACCATCATCATTAGAGTCATCATCTGAAGTGTATCCGGAGTATCTCTAATCAAAGAGGATCCCAAGGCTGCTCTTAACCGTGAGCACGGCTGATATATCAGTTTCACTACCCTCTACAGAGGTCGCACACTTTACCCACGAGTCATGATTCCCTTTCTGCCCGGAGAGAGCTACTCTCCATTGACCACTACCTAGGTGGCCTGGCAGGGTATCACTACGTAGCTGTTACAAAGATTCCCTAGAGGTCATAGCCGCCCGTTAGGTTTCTCCAGTTTGATAAACACAGTACCTCTCCCCGCAGGAGGGTGACTAACAAAAGCAAAACGAAAGAACCTCGGCACTCAGCCTCGGCAGAGCAAGCACTGTGCCTGGACCCCATTGACGGCACGACGGCGAAGCAACTACACCTCTAGTTCCTCTAATTAATTAGCTAAGGGCATCCCATTTCACCCTCATGGTTGCACTGTTATCCCGGGTGGTCTCTCAACGAACAAGTCCTTACGGAGAGGTACTCAGGAAACAGCCTGAGCCCCCTAGAGTATCACAAGATCATCAATATCATCAGGATAACAGTATCGTATTGTCGGGGACCATAATTAGGGGTACCCTCAAGACGCCTAATTCTCAGCTGGTAACCCCCATCAGCATAAAGCTGCAAAGGCCTGATGGGCACGATTAAGTCAGGGATCAGTCCACACGAGTGACTCGATCACGCTTCACCCGAGCCTAGCCTCGGCCGAAGGCAGCCGACCTCGAGAGACTTCCGTCTCGCCCGAGGCCCCCTTTTTATGGCGGACACATCACCGGCTTGCCCAAGGCCTTGGCTTCGCTCAGAAGCAACCTTGACTAAATCACCACACCGACTGACCAAATTGCAGGGGCATTTAACGCAAAGGTGGCCTGACACCTCTATCCTGACACGCGCCCCCGGCAGAGCCGAGGTGACCGCCGTCACTCCACCGCTCCACTGGCCAGTCTGACAGAAGGACAGCGCCGCCTGCGCCACTCCGACTGCAGTGCCACTCGACAGAGTGAGTCTGACAGGCAATTAGGCCTTGCCAAAGGCGCCACGGCGAACTCCGCTCCGCCCGACCCCAGGGCTCGGACTCGGGCTAAGACCCGGAAGACGGCGAACTCCGCTCCGCCCGACCCCAGGGCTCGGACTCGGGCTAAGACCCGGAAGACGGCGAACTCCGCTCCGCCCGACCCCAGGGCTCGGACTCGGGCTAGGACCCGGAAGACGGCGAACTCCGCTCCGCCCGACCCCAGGGCTCGGACTCGGGCTAAGACCCGGAAGACGGCGAACTCCGCTCCGCCCGACCCCAGGGCTCGGACTCGGGCTAAGACCCGGAAGACGGCGAACTCCGCTCCGCCCGACCCCAGGGCTCGGACTCGGGCTAAGACCCGGAAGACGGCGAACTCCGCTCCGCCCGACCTCAGGGCTCGGACTCAGGATAAGACCCGGAAGACGACGAAACTCCGCCTCGCCCGACCCCAGGGCTCGGACTCCGCCCTGGCCTCGGCCGGACGACTTCCGCCTCGCCCGACCCCCTGGCTCGGGCTCGGCCACGGCAACTGAAGGCAAGACTCAACCTCGGCTTCGGAGGAAACCCCACGTCGCCCTGCCTAGAGCACAGACCGCCACGTCAACAGGAAACGTCATCATCACCCTACCCCGAATCGACTCGGGTCACGGAGAACAAGACCGGCGTCTCGTCCGGCCAGCTCCGCCAGAGGGGCAATGATGGCGCTCCACGAGCTCTATGACGACGGCGCCCCCCAGCTCTCTTACGGCAGCAGGACAACGTCAGCAGGGACTCGACCGCTCCAACAGCTGTCCCTCCATCAGGCTCCGCCGCACCACCGATAGCCACGACATTACGCCAGCAGGATGCCCAGATCTCTCCGGCTGCCACATCGGCATGTACCTAGGGCACTAGCTCTCCCTCCGCTAGACACGTAGCACTCTGCTACATCCCCATTGTACACCTGGGTCCTCTCCTTACGACTATAAAAGGAAGGACCAGGGCCTTCTCAGAGAAGGTTGGCCGCGCGGGACCGAGGACGGGACAGGCTCTCTCTTGGGGCCGCTCGCTTCCCTCACCCGCGTGGACGCTTGTAACCCCCCTACTGCAAGCGCACCTGACCTGGGCGCGGGACGAACACGAAGGCCGCGGGACTTCCACCTCTCTCACGCTCGGCTCCGGCCGCCTCGCCTCTCCCCCCTCCGCGCTCGCCCACGCGCTCGACCCATCTGGGCTGGGGCACGCAGCACACTCACTCGTCGGCTTAGGGACCCCCCCTGTCTCGAAACGCCGACAGTTGGCGCGCCAGGTAGGGGCCTGCTGCGTGCTGACGAACAGCTCCCCGTCAAGCTCCAGATGGGCAGTCTCCAGCAACCTCTCCGGCCCGGGACGGTGCTTCGTTTCGGGACTCTCGAGTTCATGTCCTTCGACGGCAGCTACGACATGATACTTCTTCCACCGCCGTGCGACCACGACAATGGCGGCCGACAACCCGCCCGCCGGCGGCGGAATCGACGACGTCTTCCCCGCGTGGTGGAAGAGCTATATTCGGGCTCGCTCCGTTCTCTCCCCCGCCAACGGAGGGGAAGGCGGAGCCGTCAAGGCCAGACGGGAGGCCGCGCTTCGTCAGCCGTCGAGCGAATCGACGCCCCGACGGAAGGCACGCCGGACATCGACCTCGCGTTCAAGACGGAGGCAAGCGCCGTCCCCCCGCGGCACGATGACCCCGAGCAAGAAGACGACGCCGGCGCGCTCGCGGAAAGCCTGCAGGACGTCGCCCTCGAACCAGAGATGACGGCGCAACCAGTCCCCGATGTGACTACGTCGCTCCTCGTCGACCAAAAGGTAACGACTAACTCCCATCTTGCGTCATTTCGACTCGGCCTCAACCTGCCAAACGACCTCGTTTTGGCGGGCGCCCTCATTGAGGCGAGTGCAACCCCACTGAGGTTCTGTATGCGGTCGCCTTGGGACCGACTGACGGACGTCTCGACCTACGGGCCCTCTGGGTCCGAGGAAGATGACGACCCCAGCATCGGTTGGGATTTCTCCGGACTTGGCAACCCCAGTGCCGTGCGGGACTTCATGGCCGCATGTGACTACTGTCTGTCCGACTGTTCCGATGGAAGCCGCAGCCTTGGCGACGAGAGCTGCGGCCCAAGCCGCGAATGTTTCCACATCGAGCTAGGGAATCCCACCGAAGGCAACCATCTTGGCATGCCGGAGGATGGTGATCTCCCTAGGCCGGTGCCTCGCGCCGACATCCCACGGGAGCTAGCTGTGGTCCCCGCTCTGGCGGGGGGTTACGACCCACAACTCAAGCGAGTCCGCGAGGCACAGGCCAGGCTCAACGAGGGAACAGGAGCACTTGAGCCGATCCGTCGAGACGTCGGACAGGCATGGGTGGGCCAACCCCTGGCCGGGGAAATACGTCATCTGCCCCAAGGTCCCCAGCACCGCGTCGCCAACGACGTCAGGATCAGGCCGCCGCCCGCATCCAGCGGGGTCGGTCAGAACCTGGCAACTGCAGCAATGCTCATCCGCGCGATGCCGGAGCCGTCAACCACCGAGGGTCGGCGGATCCAGGGAGAACTCAAGAATCTCCTGGAAGGCGCCGCGGCCCGGCGGGCCGAGAGCACTGCATCCCGAAGGCAAGGATATCCCTCGGAACCTCATGCCGCGACTTCCCGATCCATGCGGGAAGCCTCGGTCTACACCGGGCGCACGCGCAACACCGCGCCTGCGGCCCCGGGCCACCTCGGCAACGAGCACCATCGACGCGACCGTCGGGCTCACCTCGACGAAAGGGTGCGCCGAGGCTACCACCCCAGGCGTGGGGGACGTTACGACAGCGGGGAGGATCGGAGTCCTTCGCCCGAACCACCCGGTCCGCAGGCTTTCAGTCGGGCCATCCGACGGGCGCCATTCCTGACCCGGTTCCGACCCCCGACTACTATCGTAAAGTACTCGGGGGAAACGAGACCGGAGCTGTGGCTCGCGGACTACCGCCTTGCCTGCCAACTGGGTGGAACGGACGACGACAACCTCATCATCCGCAACCTCCCCCTGTTCCTCTCCGACACTGCTCGTGCCTGGTTGGAGCACCTGCCTCCGGGGCAGATTTCCAACTGGGACGACTTGGTCCAAGCCTTCGCTGGCAATTTCCAGGGCACATACGTGCGCCCCGGGAATTCCTGGGACCTTCGAAGCTGCCGGCAACAGCCGGGGGAGTCGCTCCGGGACTACATCCGGCGATTCTCGAAGCAGCGCACCGAGCTGCCCAACATCACCGACTCGGATGTCATCGGCGCGTTCCTCGCCGGCACCACTTGCCGCGACCTGGTGAGCAAGCTGGGTCGCAAAACCCCCACCAGGGCGAGCGAGCTGATGGACATCGCCACCAAGTTCGCCTCCGGCCAGGAGGCGGTCGAGGCTATCTTCCGAAAGGACAAGCAGCCCCAGGGCCGCCCGTCGGAAGAAGCTCCCGAGACGTCTGCTCCGCGCGGCGCCAAGAAGAAAGGCAAGAAGAAGTCGCAATCGAAACGCGACGCCGCAGACGCGGACCTTGTCGCCGCCGCCGAGTATAAGAACCCTCGGAAGCCCCCCGGAGGTGCAAACCTCTTCGACAAGATGCTCAAGGAGCCGTGCCCCTACCATCAGGGGCCCGTCAAGCACACCCTCGAGGAGTGCGTTATGCTTCGGCGTCATTTCCACAGGGCCGGGCCACCCGCCGAGGGTGGCAGGGCCCACGACGACGACAAGAACGAAGAACACCCAGCAGGGGGGTTCCCCGAGGTCCGCGACTGCTTCATGATCTATGGAGGGCATGCGGCGAACACCTCGGCTCGGCACCGCAAGCAAGAGCGCCGGGAGGTCTGCTCGGTGAAGGTGGCGGCGCCAGTCTACCTAGACTGGTCCGACAAGCCCATCACTTTCGACCGAGCCGACCACCCCGACCATGTGCCGAGCCCGGGGAAATACCCGCTCGTCGTCGACCCCGTTGTCGGCGATGTCAGGCTCACCAAGGTCCTGATGGACGGGGGCAGCTGCCTCAACATCATCTACGCCGAGACCCTCAAGCTCCTGCGCGTCGATCCGTCCACCGTCCGAGCAGGCGCTACGCCCTTCCACGGGATCATCCCTGGGAAGCGCATCCAGCCCCTCGGGCGACTCGACCTCCCAGTCTGCTTCGGGACACCCTCCAACTTCCGAAGGGAGACCCTGACGTTCGAAGTGGTCGGGTTCCGAGGAACCTACCACGCCGTGTTAGGGAGGCCATGCTACGCGAAGTTCATGGCCGTCCCCAACTACACCTACCTGAAGCTCAAGATGCCGGGCCCCAACGGGGTCATCACCGTCGGCCCCACGTACAAACACGCGTTCGAATGCGACGTGGAGTGCGTGGAGTACGCCGAGGCCCTCACCGAGTCCGAGGCCCTCATCGCCGACCTGGAGAACCTCTCCAAGGAGGTCCCAGACGTGAAGCGCCATGCCGGCAACTTCGAGCCAGCGGAGACGGTCAAGGCCGTCCCCCTCGACCCCAGCGGCGACACCACCAAGCAGATCCGGATCGGTTCCGGGCTCGACCCCAAATAGGAAGCAGTGCTCGTCGACTTTCTCCGCGCAAACGCCGACGTCTTTGCGTGGAGTCCCTCGGACATGCCCGGCATACCGAGGGATGTCGCCGAGCACTCGCTGGATATTCGGGCCGGAGCCCGACCCGTCAGGCAGCCTCTGCGCCGATTCGACGAGGAGAAGCGCAGAGCGATTGGCGAAGAGATCCACAAGCTAATGGCGGCAGGGTTCATCAAAGAGGTATTCCATCCCGAATGGCTTGCCAACCCTGTGCTTGTGAGGAAGAAAGGGGGGAAATGGCGGATGTGTGTAGACTACACTGGTCTCAACAAAGCATGTCCGAAGGTTCCCTACCCTCTGCCTCGCATCGACCAAATCGTGGATTCCACTGCTGGGTGCGAAACCCTGTCCTTCCTTGATGCCTACTCGGGGTATCACCAGATCCGGATGAAAGAGTCCGACCAGCTCGCGACTTCTTTCATCACGCCGTTTGGCATGTACTGCTACGTCACCATGCCGTTCGGCCTGAGGAATGCAGGCGCGACGTACCAGCGGTGCATGAACCATGTGTTCGGCGAACGCATCGGTCGCACAGTCGAGGCCTACGTCGATGACATCGTAGTCAAGACACGGAAGGCTCCCAACCTCCTCTCCGACCTTGAAGTGACATTCCGGTTGAAAGGGAATTAGGCTTACACCTAGTTCCTAAATAATTTTGGTGGTTGAATTGCCCAACACAAATATTGGACTGACTAGTTTGCTCTAGTGTATAAGTTATACAGGTGCAAAAGGTTCACATCTAGCCAATAAAAAGACCAAGTGTTGGATTCAACAAAGGAGCAATAAGGCAACCGAGGGCACCTCTGGCTGGAGGCACCGGACTGTCCGGTGTGCACCGGACAGTGTCCGGTGCGCCCGTAGACTTCGTTTTCTACCCTTCGCCAGAGGACTTCGACTTCAACCCTTCGCCCTCGGGAATTCGCGAAGGCCGGCGCGCTATAATTCACCGGACTGTCCGGTGTGCACCGGACATGTCCGGTGCGCCAACGAACCGCGGCCTCCGGAACTCGCCAGCCTCGGGTTCGCGCGGCAGCCGCTCCGCTAAAATTCACCGGACTGTCCGGTGTGCACCGGACTGTCCGGTGAACCACGGAGCAACGGCTACTTCCGCGCCAACGGTCACCTGCAAGCGCATTTAATGCGCGCTCTGCGCGCGCAGTCGGCAGGCGCGCCCATACCGATGCACCGGACAATGAACAGTTCATGTCCGGTGTACACCGGACATCCAGGCGGGGCCACATGTCAGAGCTCCAACGGTCAGAATCCAACGGCAACGATGACGTGGCAGGGGGCACCGGACTGTCCGGTGTGCACCGGACTGTCCGGTGCGCCATCGAACAGAGAGCTCCCAGCAACGGCCACATTTGGTGGTTGGGGCTATAAATACCCCAACCACCCCACCATTCATTGCATCCAAGTTTTCCACTTCTCAACTACTACAAGAGCTCTAGGCATTCAATTCTAGACACATTCAAAGAGATCAAATCCTCTCCAATTCCACACAAAACCCTAGTGACTAGAGAGAGTGATTTGCCGTGTTCATTTGAGCTCTTGCGCTTGGATTGCTTCTTTTCTTTCTCACTTGTCCTTGAGATCACACTCCATTGTAATCAAGGCAAGAGGCACCAATTGTGTGGTGGCCCTTGCGGGGAAGTTTTGTTCCCGGCTTTGATTAGAGAAGAGAAGCTCACTCGGTCCGAGGGACCGTTTGAGAGAGGGAAGGGTTGAAAGAGACCCGGCCTTTGTGGCCTCCTCAACGGGGAGTAGGTTTGCAAGAACCGAACCTCGGTAAAACAAATCTCCGTGTCTCTCTTGCTTATTCGCTTGGGATTTGTTTTGCGCCCTCTCTCTCGGACTCATTTATATTTCTAACGCTAACCCGGCTTGTAGTTGTGTTTATATTTATAAATTTCAGTTTCGCCCTATTCACCCCCCCTCTAGGCGACTATCAATTGGTATCGGAGCCCGGTGCTTCATTAGAGCCTAACCGCTCGAAGTGATGTCGGGAGATCACGCCAAGAAGGAGATGGAGACCGGCGAAAAGCCCACTACAAGCTACGGGAGCACTTCATCGGAAGAATCCCGCACCAAAAGGAGGGAGAAGAAGAAGAGCTCCTCCAACAAAGGGAAGGAGAAGAAATCTTCTTCTCACCACAAAGAGAAGAAGGAAAAATCTTCTTCCCACAAGCCGCATCGGAAAGGCGACAAGCACAAGAGGATGAGGAAGGTGGTCTACTACGAGACCGACACTTCATCAACTTCTACCTCCGACTCCGATGCGCCCTCCGTCACTTCTAAGCGCCAAGAGCGCAAGAAGTATAGTAAGATCCCCCTACGCTACCCTCGCATTTCCAAACATACACCTTTACTTTCCGTCCCATTAGGCAAACCACCAACTTTTGATGGTGAAGATTACGCTAGGTGGAGCGATTTAATGCGATTTCATCTAATCTCGCTCCACAAAAGTATATGGGATGTTGTTGAGTTAGGTGCACAGGTACCATCGGTAGGGGATGAGAACTATGATGAGGATGAGGTGGCCCAAATCGAGCACTTCAACTCTCAAGCAACGACGATACTCCTCGCCTCTTTAAGCAAAGAGGAGTATAACAAAGTACAAGGGTTGAAGAGCGCCAAGGAGATTTGGGATGTACTCAAAACCGCGCACGAGGGAGACGAGCTCACCAAGATCACCAAGCGGGAAACGATCGAGGGGGAGCTCGGTCGGTTCCGGCTTCACAAAGGAGAGGAGCCACAACACATGTACAACCGGCTCAAGACTTTGGTGAACCAAGTGCGCAACCTCGGGAGCAAGAAGTGGGACGATCACGAAGTGGTAAATGTTATTTTAAGATCTCTCATTTTTCTTAATCCCACTCAAGTTCAATTGATTCGTGGTAATCCTAGATATACTAAAATGACCCCCGAGGAAGTTATCGGGCATTTTGTAAGTTTTGAGTGCATGATAGAAGGCTCGAGGAAAATCAACGAGCTTGGCGACTCATCCGAAGCCCAACCCGTTGCATTCAAGGCAACGGAGGAGAAGAAGGAGGAGGCTACACCAAGTCGACAACCAATCGACGCCTCCAAGCTCGACAATGAGGAAATGGCGCTCGTCATCAAGAGCTTCCGCCAAATCCTCAAACAAAGGAGGGGGAAAGACTACAAGTCCCGCTCCAAGAAGGTTTGCTACAAGTGTGGTAAGCCCGGTCATTTTATTGCTAAATGTCCTATATCTAGTGACAGTGACCGAGG
The DNA here is from genome assembly GCF_902167145.1 of Zea mays. Lineage (NCBI taxonomy): Eukaryota > Viridiplantae > Streptophyta > Magnoliopsida > Poales > Poaceae > Zea > Zea mays. The sequence goes on from NC_050102.1 coordinate 21,144,614, forward strand.
CGACGACAAGAAGGGGAGAAGAAAGGAAAAGAAAAGATACTACAAGAAGAAGGGCGGCGATGCCCATGTTTGTCGGGAATGGGATTCCGACGAAAGCTCAAGCGACTCCTACGACGACGAGGACGCCGCCAACATCGCCGTCACCAAGGGACTCCTCTTCCCCAACGTCGGCCACAAGTGCCTCATGGCAAAGGACGGCAAAAAGAAGGTTAAATCTAAATCCTCCACTAAATATGAATCCTCTAGTGATGACAATGCTAGTGATGAGGAAGATAATTTGCGTTCCCTTTTTGCCAACCTTAACATAGCTCAAAAGGAAAAATTAAATGAATTGGTTAGTGCTATTCATGAAAAGGATGACCTTTTGGACTCCCAAGAGGATTGTCTAATTAAAGAAAACAAGAAACATGTTAAGGTTAAAAAGGCTTATGCTCTAGAGGTAGAAAAATGTGAAAAATTATCTAGTGAGCTAAGCACTTGCCGTGAGATGATTGACAACCTTAGAAATGAAAATGCTAGTTTAAATGCTAAGGTTGATTCTCATGTTTGTAATGTTTCAATTCCCAATCCTAGAGACAATAATGATGATTTGCTTGCTAGGATTGAAGAATTAAACATTTCCCTTGCTAGCCTTAGATTAGAGAATGAAAGTTTGATTGCTAAGGCTAAAGATTTTGATGTTTGCAAAGTTACCCTTGCCAATCTTAGAGATAAAAATGATATTCTTCATGCTAAGATTGTTGAACTTAATTCTTGCAAACCATCTACATCTATTGTTGAGCATGTATCTATTTGTACTAGATGTAGAAATGTTGATATTGATGCTATTCATGATCATATGGCTTTAATTAAACAACAAAATGATCATATAGCAAAACTAGATGCTAAAATTGCCGAGCATAACTTAGAAAATGAAAAATTTAAATTTGCTAGAAGTATGCTCTATAATGGGAGACGCCCTGGCATCAAGGACGGCATTGGCTTCCAAAGGGGAGACAATGTCAAACTTAATGCCCCTCCTAAAAATTTGTCTAACTTTGTTAAGGGCAAAGCTCCCATGCCTCAGGATAACGAGGGTTACATTTTGTACCCTGCCGGTTATCCTGAGAGCAAAATTAGGAGAATTCACTCTAGGAAGTCTCACTCTGGCCCCAATCATGCTTTCATGTATAAGGGTGAGACATCTAGTTCTAGGCAACCAACCCGTGCCAAGTTGCCTAAGAAGAAAATTCCTAATGCATCAAATGAACATAGCATTTCATTTAAGACTTTTGATGCATCATATGTTTTGACTAACAAATCCGGCAAGGTCGTTGCCAAGTTTGTTGGGGGCAAACACAAGGGCTCCAAGGCTTGTGTTTGGGTACCCAAAGTTCTTGTATCTAATGCCAAAGGACCCAAAACAGTTTGGGTACCTAAAGTCAAGAACTAAATTTGTTTTGTAGGTTTATGCATCCGGGGGCTCAAGTTGGATACTCGACAGCGGGTGCACAAACCACATGACTGGGGAGAAAAGGATGTTCTCCTCATATGAGAAAAACAAAGATCCCCAACGAGCTATCACATTCGGGGATGGAAATCAAGGGTTGGTCAAAGGGTTGGGTAAAATTGCTATTTCACCTGACCATTCCATTTCCAATGTTTTTCTTGTTGATTCATTGGATTACAACTTGCTTTCTGTTTCCCAATTATGTCAAATGGGCTACAACTGTCTTTTTACTGATATAGGTGTCACTGTCTTTAGAAGAAGTGATGATTCAATAGCATTTAAGGGTGTGTTAGAGGGTCAGCTATACTTAGTGGATTTTAATAGAGCTGAACTCGACACATGCTTAATTGCTAAGACTAACATGGGTTGGCTCTGGCATCGCCGACTAGCCCATGTTGGGATGAAGAATCTTCACAAGCTTCTAAAGGGAGAGCACATTTTAGGATTAACAAATGTTCATTTTGAGAAAGACAGGATTTGTAGCGCATGCCAGGCGGGGAAGCAAGTTGGAGTCCATCACCCACACAAGAACATCATGACGACCGACAGGCCGCTTGAGCTACTCCACATGGATCTATTCGGCCCGATTGCTTACATAAGCATCGGCGGGAGTAAGTATTGTCTTGTTATTGTGGATGATTATTCTCGCTTCACTTGGGTATTCTTTTTACAGGAAAAATCTCAAACCCAAGAGACCTTAAAGGGATTCTTGAGACGAGCTCAAAATGAGTTCGGCTTAAGGATCAAGAAAATAAGAAGCGACAACGGGACGGAGTTCAAGAACTCTCAAATTGAAGGCTTCCTTGAGGAGGAGGGCATCAAGCATGAGTTCTCCTCTCCCTACACGCCACAACAAAATGGTGTAGTGGAGAGGAAGAATCGAACTCTATTGGACATGGCAAGAACCATGCTTGATGAGTACAAGACACCGGACCGGTTTTGGGCCGAAGCGGTCAACACCGCCTGCTACGCCATCAACCGGTTATATCTTCACCGAATCCTCAAGAAGACATCATATGAACTCCTAACCGGTAAAAAGCCCAACATTTCATATTTTAGAGTTTTTGGTAGCAAATGCTTCATTCTTATTAAAAGAGGTAGAAAATCTAAATTTGCTCCTAAAACTATAGAAGGCTTTTTACTTGGTTATGACTCAAACACAAGGGCATATAGGGTCTTTAACAAGTCCACTGGACTAGTTGAAGTCTCTTGTGACGTTGTGTTTGATGAAACTAACGGCTCTCAAGTAGAGCAAGTTGATCTTGATGAGATAGGTGAAGAACAGGCTCCATGCATCGCGCTAAGGAACATGTCCATCGGGGATGTGTGTCCTAAGGAATCCGAAGAGCCTCCAAGTACACAAGATCAACCATCCTCCTCCATGCAAGCATCTCCACCAACTCAAAATGAGGATGAGGCTCAAAATGATGAAGAGCAAAATCAAGAAGACGAGCCACCTCAAGATGATAGCAATGATCAAGGGGGAGATACAAATGATCAAGAAAAGGAGGATGAGGAAGAACCAAGACCGCCACACCCAAGAGTCCACCAAGCAATCCAACGAGATCACCCCGTCGACACCATCCTCGGCGACATTCATAAGGGGGTAACTACTCGATCTCGGGTTGCTCACTTTTGTGAACATTACTCTTTTGTTTCCTCTATTGAGCCACACAGGGTAGAGGAAGCTCTCCAAGATTCGGATTGGGTGGTGGCAATGCAAGAGGAGCTCAACAATTTCACGAGGAACGAGGTATGGCATTTAGTTCCACGTCCTAACCAAAATGTTGTAGGAACCAAATGGGTCTTCCGCAACAAGCAAGATGAGCATGGTGTGGTGACAAGGAACAAAGCTCGACTCGTGGCCAAAGGGTATTCACAAGTCGAAGGTTTGGATTTTGGTGAAACCTATGCACCCGTAGCTAGGCTTGAGTCAATTCGCATATTATTGGCCTATGCTACTTACCATGGCTTTAAGCTCTATCAAATGGACGTGAAAAGTGCCTTCCTCAATGGACCGATCAAGGAAGAGGTCTATGTTGAGCAACCTCCCGGCTTTGAAGACAGTGAGTACCCTAACCATGTCTATAGGCTCTCTAAGGCGCTTTATGGGCTCAAGCAAGCCCCAAGAGCATGGTATGAATGCCTAAGAGATTTCCTTATTGCTAATGGCTTCAAAGTTGGCAAGGCCGATCCTACACTCTTTACTAAAACTCTTGAGAATGACTTGTTTGTATGCCAAATTTATGTTGATGATATTATATTTGGGTCTACTAACGAGTCTACATGTGAAGAGTTTAGTAGGATCATGACACAGAAATTCGAGATGTCGATGATGGGGGAGTTGAAGTATTTTCTAGGATTCCAAGTCAAGCAACTCCAAGAGGGCACCTTCATTTGCCAAACGAAGTACACTCAAGACATTCTAAACAAGTTTGGGATGAAGGATGCCAAACCCATCAAGACACCCATGGGAACTAATGGGCATCTCGACCTCGACACGGGAGGTAAGTCCGTGGATCAAAAGGTATACCGGTCGATGATTGGTTCATTGCTTTATTTATGTGCATCTCGACCGGACATTATGCTTTCCGTTTGCATGTGTGCAAGATTCCAATCCGACCCTAAGGAATCCCACCTTACGGCCGTAAAACGAATCTTGAGATATTTGGCTTATACCCCTAAGTTTGGGCTTTGGTACCCTCGGGGATCCACATTTGATTTGATTGGTTATTCGGATGCCGATTGGGCGGGGTGCAAAATTAATAGGAAGAGCACATCAGGGACTTGCCAGTTCTTGGGAAGATCCTTGGTGTCTTGGGCTTCAAAGAAGCAAAATTCGGTCGCTCTTTCCACCGCCGAAGCCGAGTACATTGCCGCAGGACATTGTTGCGCGCAATTGCTTTGGATGAGGCAAACCCTGCGGGACTACGGTTACAAATTAACCAAAGTCCCTTTGCTATGTGATAATGAGAGTGCAATCAAAATGGCCGACAATCCAGTCGAGCATAGCCGCACTAAGCACATAGCCATTCGGTATCATTTTCTTAGGGATCACCAACAAAAGGGGGATATCGAGATTTCTTACATTAACACTAAAGATCAATTAGCCGATATCTTTACCAAGCCACTTGATGAACAATCTTTTACCAGACTTAGGCATGAGCTCAATATTCTTGATTCTAGAAATTTCTTTTGCTAGCTTGCACACATAGCTCATTTAAATACCTTTGATCCTATCTCTTTTATATGCTATGACTAATGTGTTTTCAAGACTATTTCAAACCAAGTCATAGGTATATTGAAAGGGAATTGGAGTCTTCGGCAAAGACAAAGGCTTCCACTCCGTAACTCATGCTTCGCCATCACTCCGAGCAACTCTCTATTCCTTGGGAGAAATGAGCATCAAGGAAAAGGACTCTATCCTTGGGGGGGAGAGTAAAAGCTCAAAAGCAAAAGGACCGGACCTCGTCTTTGGTATAATCTTAACTCATTTACTTATGACCAAAGGGGAGGAACTTACTTCGAGGGCTCTAATGATTCCGTTTTTGGCGATTCATGCCAAAAAGGGGGAGAAATGAGCCCAAAGCAAAAGGACCACACCACCACCACCAAATTCAAAAACTTAGTGCTTTCCAAAAGTCTTTATCATTTGGTATCCTATTGTGTTCAAAAGGGGGAGAAAGTAGTATTTCAAAAATGGTATATCAAAACCCTCTTGAACACTAAGAGGTGGATCTCTTTTAGGGGGAGTTTTGTTTAGTCAAAGGAAAAGCATTTGAAATAGGGGGAGACAATTTCAAATCTTGAAAATGCTTTGCAAACTCTTATTCATGTACCTTTGACTATTTGCAAAAGATCCTTGAAATGGATTTACAAAAAGAATTTGCAAAAACAAAACATGTGGTGCAAACGTGGTCCAAAATGTTATATAAGAAAGAAACATTCCTTGCATATCTTGTAAGTAGTTATATTGGCTCAATTCCAAGTAACCTCTGCACTTACATTATGTAAACTAGTTCAATTATGCACTTCTATATTTGCTTTGGTTGTGTTGGCATCAATCACCAAAAAGGGGGAGATTGAAAGGGAATTAGGCTTACACTCGCTGGATATTCGGGCCGGAGCCCGACCCGTCAGGCAGCCTCTGCGCCGATTCGACGAGGAGAAGCGCAGAGCGATTGGCGAAGAGATCCACAAGCTAATGGCGGCAGGGTTCATCAAAGAGGTATTCCATCCCGAATGGCTTGCCAACCCTGTGCTTGTGAGGAAGAAAGGGGGGAAATGGCGGATGTGTGTAGACTACACTGGTCTCAACAAAGCATGTCCGAAGGTTCCCTACCCTCTGCCTCGCATCGACCAAATCGTGGATTCCACTGCTGGGTGCGAAACCCTGTCCTTCCTCGATGCCTACTCGGGGTATCACCAGATCCGGATGAAAGAGTCCGACCAGCTCGCGACTTCTTTCATCACGCCGTTTGGCATGTACTGCTACGTCACCATGCCGTTCGGCCTGAGGAATGCAGGCGCGACGTACCAGCGGTGCATGAACCATGTGTTCGGCGAACGCATCGGTCGCACAGTCGAGGCCTACGTCGATGACATCGTAGTCAAGACACGGAAGGCTCCCAACCTCCTCTCCGACCTTGAAGTGACATTCCGGTTGAAAGGGAATTAGGCTTACACCTAGTTCCTAAATAATTTTGGTGGTTGAATTGCCCAACACAAATATTGGACTGACTAGTTTGCTCTAGTGTATAAGTTATACAGGTGCAAAAGGTTCACATCTAGCCAATAAAAAGACCAAGTGTTGGATTCAACAAAGGAGCAATAAGGCAACCGAGGGCACCTCTGGCTGGAGGCACCGGACTGTCCGGTGTGCACCGGACAGTGTCCGGTGCGCCCGTAGACTTCGTTTTCTACCCTTCGCCAGAGGACTTCGACTTCAACCCTTCGCCCTCGGGAATTCGCGGAGGCCGGCGCGCTATAATTCACCGGACTGTCCGGTGTGCACCGGACATGTCCGGTGCGCCAACGAACCGCGGCCTCCGGAACTCGCCAGCCTCGGGTTCGCGCGGCAGCCGCTCCGCTAAAATTCACCGGACTGTCCGGTGTGCACCGGACTGTCCGGTGAACCACGGAGCAACGGCTACTTCCGCGCCAACGGTCACCTGCAAGCGCATTTAATGCGCGCTCTGCGCGCGCAGTCGGCAGGCGCGCCCATACCGATGCACCGGACAATGAACAGTTCATGTCCGGTGTACACCGGACATCCAGGCGGGGCCACATGTCAGAGCTCCAACGGTCAGAATCCAACGGCAACGATGACGTGGCAGGGGGCACCGGACTGTCCGGTGCGCCATCGAACAGAGAGCTCCCAGCAACGGCCACATTTGGTGGTTGGGGCTATAAATACCCCAACCACCCCACCATTCATTGCATCCAAGTTTTCCACTTCTCAACTACTACAAGAGCTCTAGGCATTCAATTCTAGACACATTCAAAGAGATCAAATCCTCTCCAATTCCACACAAAACCCTAGTGACTAGAGAGAGTGATTTGCCGTGTTCATTTGAGCTCTTGCGCTTGGATTGCTTCTTTTCTTTCTCACTTGTCCTTGAGATCACACTCCATTGTAATCAAGGCAAGAGGCACCAATTGTGTGGTGGCCCTTGCGGGGAAGTTTTGTTCCCGGCTTTGATTAGAGAAGAGAAGCTCACTCGGTCCGAGGGACCGTTTGAGAGAGGGAAGGGTTGAAAGAGACCCGGCCTTTGTGGCCTCCTCAACGGGGAGTAGGTTTGCAAGAACCGAACCTCGGTAAAACAAATCTCCGTGTCTCTCTTGCTTATTCGCTTGGGATTTGTTTTGCGCCCTCTCTCTCGGACTCATTTATATTTCTAACGCTAACCCGGCTTGTAGTTGTGTTTATATTTATAAATTTCAGTTTCGCCCTATTCACCCCCCCCTCTAGGCGACTATCACCGGTGTCTCAAGGCGAAAGGAGTCAAGCTTAATCCTGAGAAGTGTGTCTTCGGGGTGCCCCGAGGCACGCTCCTAGGGTTCATCGTCTCCGAGCGAGGCATCGAGGCCAACCCGGAGAAGATCGCGGCCATCACCAGCATGGGGCCCATCAAGGACTTAAAGGGGGTACAGAGGGTCATGGGATGCCTCGCGGCCCTGAGCCGCTTCATCTCACGCCTCGGCGAAAGAGGTCTGCCTCTGTACCGCCTCGTAAGGAAAGCCGAGTGTTTCGTTTGGACCCCTGAGGCCGAGGAAGCCCTCGGCAACCTAAAGGCGCTCCTTACAAAGGCGCCAGTCTTGGTGCCGCCGACGGACGGAGAAACCCTCTTGGTCTACGTCGCCGCGACCACTCAGGTGGTTAGCGCCGCGATTGTGGTCGAAAGGCAGGAGGAAGGGCATACATTGCCCGTTCAGAGGCCGGTTTACTTCATCAGCGAAGTGCTGTCCGAGACTAAGATCCGCTACCCACAAGTTCAAAAGCTGTTGTATGCTGTGATCCTGACGAGGCGGAAGCTACGACACTACTTCGAGTCCCATCCGGTGACTCTGGTGTCATCCTTCCCCCTGGGGGAGATCATCCAGTGCCGAGAGGCCTCGGGCAGGATCGCAAAGTGGACAGTGGAGATCATGGGCGAAACGATCTCGTTCGCCCCTCGGAAGGCCGTCAAGTCCCAAGTGTTGGCGGATTTCGTGGCTGAATGGGTCGATACCCAACTACCAACGACTCCGATCCAACCAGAGCTCTGGACCATGTTTTTCGACGGGTCGCTGATGAAGACGGGGGCCGGCGCGGGCCTGCTCTTCATCTCGCCCCTCGGAAAGCACTTGCGCTACGTGCTGCGCCTCCACTTCCCGGCGTCCAACAATGTGGCCGAGTACGAAGCTCTGGTCAACGGATTGCGGATCGCCATCGAGCTAGGGGTCAGACGCCTCGACGCCCGCGGTGATTCGCAGCTCGTCATCGACCAAGTCATGAAGAACTCCCACTGCCGCGACCCGAAGATGGAGGCCTACTGCGACGAGGTTCGGCGCCTGGAAGACAAGTTCTTCGGGCTCGAGCTCAACCACATCGCTCGGCGCTACAACGAAACCGCAGACGAGCTGGCTAAGATAGCCTCGGGGCGAACGACAGTCCCCCCGGACGTCTTCTCCCGGGATCTGCATCAACCCTCCGTCAAGCTCGACGACGCGCCCGAGCCCGAGGTATCCTCGGCTCAGCCCGAGGTACCCTCGGCTCAGCCCGAGGTACCCTCGGCTCAGCCCGAGGTACCCTCGGTTCAGCCCGAGGCACCCTCGGCCCAGCCCGAGGTACTCTCGGCCCCCGAGGGCGGGGCATTGAACGTCGAGGAAGGGCAGAGCGGGGCCACGCCAGACCAGGATTGGCAGGCCCCGTACCTGCTATATCTCCGTCGAGGAGAGCTACCCCTCGACCAAGTCGAGGCTCGGCGGGTAGCGCGACGCGCCAAGTCATTCATCTTGCTGGGCGACGAAGAGGAGCTCTACCATCGCAGCCCCTCGGGCATCCTCCAGCGATGCATCTCCATCGCCGAAGGTCGGGAACTGCTGCAAGAAGTACACTCGGGGGCTTGCGGCCACCACGCCGCACCCCGAGCCCTTGTTGGAAATGCTTTCCGGCAAGGCTTCTACTGGCCAACGGCGGTGGCTGACGCCACTAGAATTGTCCGCACCTGCGAAGGGTGCCAATTCTATGCGAAGCGGACACACCTGCCCGCTCAGGCTCTGCAGACAATACCCATCACCTGGCCCTTCGCTGTATGGGGTCTGGACCTCGTCGGCCCCTTGCAGAAGGCGCCCGGGGGCTACACGCACCTGCTGGTCGCCATCGACAAATTCTCCAAGTGGATCGAGGTCCGACCCCTGAACAGCATCAGGTCCGAGCAGGCGGTGGCATTCTTCACCAACATCATCCATCGCTTCGGGGTCCCGAACTCCATCATCACCGACAATGGCACCCAGTTCACCGGCAAAAAATTCTTGGATTTTTGCGAGGATCACCATATCCGGGTGGACTGGGCCGCCGTGGCTCATCCCATGTCGAATGGGCAAGTAGAGCGTGCCAACGGCATGATTCTACAAGGGCTCAAGCCTCGGATCTACAACGACCTCAACAAGTTCGGCAGACGATGGATGAAGGAACTCCCCTCGGTGGTCTGGAGCCTAAGGACGACGCCGAGTCGTGCCACGGGCTTCACGCCATTTTTCCTGGTCTACGGGGCTGAAGCTATCTTGCCCACTGACCTGGAATACGGCTCCCCGAGGGCGAGGGCATACACCGAACAAAGCAACCAAGCCAGCCGAGAGGAATCGCTGGACCAGTTGGAGGAAGCTCGGGACAGGGCCCTACTACACTCGGCGCGGTACCAACAGTCCCTTCGACGTTACCACGCCCGAGGGGTCCGGTCCCGAGAACTCCAGGTGGGCGACATGGTGCTTCGGCTGCGACAAGACGCCCGAGGGAGGCACAAGCTCACGCCCCCCTGGGAAGGGCCATTCGTCATCGCCAAAGTTCTGAAGCCCGGAACATACAAGCTGGCCAACAATCAAGGCGAGATCTACGGCAACGCTTGGAACATCAAACAGCTACGTCGCTTCTACCCTTAAGATGTTTTCAAGTTGTTCACATACCTCGCACCTACGCAAAGTTTAGTTGTCAAGGAAGGGTCGGCCTAGCCTCGGCAAAGCCCGACCCTCCCTCGGGGGCTAAAAGGGGGGAGACCCCCTCTGCGTCGAATTTTTTCCTCGAAAAAGGACCTCTTTTTAGCAGGATTTCTTCCGTGCTTCTTGACTACTTTGGAAAGCGGATCCTGGAAACGACGAGGTACACGTAAGCAGCCAAGGCTGACCGAGCCGAGGGACTCCTACGCCTCCGGGATACGGATACCTCACTCGTCCCCTTCTGCGATAAGTAACTTGCGCTCGGATAAAGCGACTCCGTGGACCGAACGAGTCATCACGTTCGGAAGCTCTCCTGCCGAAGCAGTCCTTCAAGCTTTCTCGACTAAATCGGGGACAGGGCCTCATGGACGGGTGAAAGTACGCGTAAGCGGCAAGGCCGACCGAGCCGAGGGATTCCCACGCCTCTGGGATACGGATACCTCACTCGTCCCTTCCGCGAAAAGCAACTCTCGCTCACACAAACATCCCTATTACCGACAGAGTCCAGATGCTCGAAACAAGAGGAAAAAAGGACGCAGCTTCGCAAGCGCGGCGAGGGCGTGTTCTTCTGGCCTCGGCGGCCGCAGAAAACACACGCTACAAGACGATCTGATCCTGCAGGCTCGGGTCTTCACGCCGAAGGGAGCCGTAGCACCCTCGGCATCGACGACGTCTACAACAAAGCCCGACCCAGCCTCGGGCGGCGCCGAGGTCCAGGGGCTCCTCCGGGAATCCGGCCCGAGCAGGCGGCTCAACCGGTTACCCCTGGGGCCTCGGGCAACCGGCTTCCAAGGGCGCTAGCCCGATCCGAGGCCTCGACTGACCGACTTGGGCGTCGGCACCGCTGACGGGCGACACGGCTAGGCTCCGGCCAACCAGGTTCCCCATTCTCGAGCCAACTCCGCCTCTGTTCATACTGATATCGCTACCCCTAGCCTCGATCCACCGAAGGGCGGCCGAGGGGTCTCTTCAACTAAGCTAGAGGAGCCCCAGACAACAAGGGCGAACGGGCCGAGGGATTCCTACGCCTCCGGGATACGGATACCTCACCCGTCACCTTGACATGGGGCAACTCATGCTTGGTGAAGTGGTTCAGACAATCAAACAGGCGAGACTTAGTGCTCGAAAATGAGGAAAAAACACGGCTCCGTGCCAAAATTACATACACGTTCAGGCCTCGACAGCCACAATGAACGAACTCACTGGCATTCGAAGTGCCATTGCAAACGAGACTCCGGTTCCGTCCCCGAGGGTACAAGCGACCTCGGGCCTGCGGGGCAACGACCTCTGCAGCGGCAGCCATGGCCCCAGGTGAACGCAGTCACCGGAAGGCTTTTGTTCGCGGTCCCACTCAAGGGATGCGAACAAGCCATCAAAGCCAAAGAGCGGGCCGCCCCCAAGCGCTCCGGTAGATCTTCGCTGCCGTCCTCGCCCCGAATGCGAGGGGGAAGACGGAATGTTGCATCCTAGCTAGACAGCAACAGTTCGCCTTCCCCGGCATGACTGGAGGACGACTCCGTCGCAGCGCGGGAGGACGATTGCCACCACCAGAAGCTGGAAGAGGAGGTGGTTCGCCGACCCGCACGTGAGGTAGAGCCCCGGCTCGCCTCGGCCCCCGCCCCAGCGAGGATGACGAACGCACCCGACGCTGAGGGCGGGACCACAGCCTGGTCTGTCTCTCCCCATCCAGGAGCTGGAGGTCACCGTCTTGGGTGGCCACCGGCGGAAGGGAGCAGCCAGGCTGCGTGATGAAAATCCTTGAAGCCGAACGATGGCTGAGAGGTACCAACTCCCATGGAGTTGCGTTCCTCCAACGAGGAGGCGGAAAGGCGGCGGATATCCCCCATCCGGGGGCTTGGAAGACGGGAAGACCCGGCGCTTAAGGGAGGAAGAAGACATGGTTGGCTTACGAAAGGAGCCTCCCTCCTTTTAAAGGCAACTCCCCCTACGTGCGCCCCCAGGCGTCGCGGGCCGAGTCTTCTCCAACACGCTCCAAGGCCCTCCCCTGCGACTCGGGGGCTGGGTCCCGCATGTCATGCAAGCCGGCTCAGGGCAGAAGAAGCCAAACCGCCGCGCATGGTGCGCACGACCGTCCGGCGGTTACAGGCGACCCCCCATTTTCGCCCAGACCAACGGGCAGAAGGGGCAGGCAGCCATGCAGGCGGCACACGACCGCGCCAGATGGACGCGCTTCTCCGACTCCTGACACGCCAGCCTGGAGCCCAGGCCCACGCGTCGAGCAACCGGCGCGCCAGTTGCTGCATGCAAGCAACCGCACCGCCACTTGTGCCACCATCGCGCCTCTTCGGTTGCGAAACCTATGCCACGACTCGAGGCGACCCAACAGCGCCAGACTGGCGCGTCGGTCAAAGCGACCGAAAGTGGGCCGGCAGTAATGGCGGTGGCAGGCGGGCGGGCGCAGCGGTCACGTCGTCAGCCAGGCTCACGTCCCATCCTGAGACAGCGAGAGAGCCTCCTCTCACGGCGTGAAGACGGTGCACCCGTGACCCGTTCCTCGAACGGATCACCCGCGCGCAACGGCCGCCCCGCCAACCACTCGCCCCGTCGCATTAACTCCGCGGCGGGACACGCGGCGCTTCTGGCAGGAGGAGCGCGCGACGCTTCACCTTCGCCGTAATCACCGCTTCAGAAAAGGTACGCCACGTCGTCCGATTTCGTATCCTTTTCCGTTTTCCTCTTTCTCTATCTCTTGCAACAGGGACCGGGAAAGGGGGATACCCCGAAAGGGATCCTTCTCCGCGAAGGAACCGGGCTCCGAGCCCCCCATTACTGATCAGGGGTTCGAAGGCTGGCCCCCCAAGGGTTCAACAGCCGCCTCAGATCGCGTGGACCCGACACCCACTACTGGTCAGGGGTTCGAAGGCCAGCCCCCCGAAGGGCTCCATGGCCGCCTCAGGCTACTCGGGCTCCACGCCCATTACTGATCAGGGGTTCGAAGGCTGGCCCCCGAAGGGTTCACAGTCGCCTCAGACACCGAGCGAGGGATGACCAGGGGTACGTTCGATACATAACCGAGGCTCGGGCTGCGCTCCCGAGGTACCCTAGGACATATCCGAGACCAGTGGGAACGATCTTGTAACGGAATCCCATCGGAGGGAGGCATCGAGCCCTCGGACCCCGTCGCCAGGGGACCGGGTCCGGCAAGTCACCCGCAGGTACTTTTGGGCGTGCCTCTGGGCCCCTAGCCGACCCCCAACGAACGGGGCACGGACGTCCACTCGGATTACCCGCTTGCAGCTCACCGGAGACACCATGTTCGGTGCCCATCGAGGGTAACATGGCGCACTCCCCCCCTCCTCCTTGCGGAAAGGCGACGAAGGGGCGTATGTAAAAAGCCGAGTCTGTCCCTGATCGTCCTCTCGCCCTGTGCAGAGGCTCGGGGGCTGCTCTCGCAAAAACCGGCTCCGGCCAAATCGTTGACAGCGTCAACATACCAGCCCGAGAGCTTGGGCCCCGACCGTGCACCCGGGCTACGGCCAGTTCGCATGAGGGAACGACCAGACCAGCCGAAGCGTTAAGCGAAGTATTAAGACCTCGAAGGAGTGTAACCACTCCTCCGAGGCCTCGGGGGCTACACCCGGCGGGTGCGCTCGCGCGCACCCACCGGAACGAAATGCAACCGAGAAAGGCTGGTCCCCTTGCAAAAAAGTGCGACAAAAGCCTCCAAGCGAGTGCTAACACTCCCTTCGAGGCTCGGGGGCTACTGTCGGGGACCATAATTAGGGGTACCCTCAAGACGCCTAATTCTCAGCTGGTAACCCCCATCAGCATAAAGCTGCAAAGGCCTGATGGGCACGATTAAGTCAGGGATCAGTCCACACGAGTGACTCGATCACGCTTCACCCGAGCCTAGCCTCGGCCGAAGGCAGCCGACCTCGAGAGACTTCTGTCTCGCCCGAGGCCCCCTTTTTATGGCGGACACATCACCGGCTTGCCCAAGGCCTTGGCTTCGCTCAGAAGCAACCTTGACTAAATCACCACACCGACTGACCAAATTGCAGGGGCATTTAACGCAAAGGTGGCCTGACACCTCTATCCTGACACGCACCCCCGGCAGAGCCGAGGTGACCGCCGTCACTCCACCGCTCCACTGGCCAGTCTGACAGAAGGACAGCGCCGCCTGCGCCACTCCGACTGCAGTGCCACTCGACAGAGTGAGTATGACAGGCAATTAGGCCTTGCCAAAGGCGCCACGGCGAACTCCGCTCCGCCCGACCCCAGGGCTCGGACTCGGGCTAAGACCCGGAAGACGGCGAACTCCGCTCCGTCCGACCCTAGGGCTCGGACTCGGGCTAAGACCCGGAAGACGGCGAACTCCGCTCCGCCCGACCCCAGGGCTCGGACTCGGGCTAGGACCCGGAAGACGGCGAACTCCGCTCCGCCCGACCCCAGGGCTCGGACTCGGGCTAAGACCCGGAAGACGGCGAACTCCGCTCCGCCCGACCCCAGGGCTCGGACTCGGGCTAAGACCCGGAAGACGGCGAACTCCGCTCCGCCCGACCCCAGGGCTCGGACTCGGGCTAAGACCCGGAAGACGGCGAACTCCGCTCCGCCCGACCCCAGGGCTCGGACTCAGGATAAGACCCGGAAGACGACGAAACTCCGCCTCGCCCGACCCCAGGGCTCGGACTCCGCCCTGGCCTCGGCCGGACGACTTCCGCCTCGCCCGACCCCTGGCTCGGGCTCGGCCACGGCAACTGAAGGCAAGACTCAACCTCGGCTTCGGAGGAAACCCCACGTCGCCCTGCCTAGAGCACAGACCGCCACGTCAACAGGAAACGTCATCATCACCCTACCCCGAATCGACTCGGGTCACGGAGAACAAGACCGGCGTCTCGTCCGGCCAGCTCCGCCAGAGGGGCAATGATGGCGCTCCACGAGCTCTATGACGACGGCGGCCCCCAGCTCTCTTACGGCAGCAGGACAACGTCAGCAGGGACTCGACCGCTCCAACAGCTGTCCCTCCATCAGGCTCCGCCGCACCACCGATAGCCACGACATTACGCCAGCAGGATGCCCAGATCTCTCCAGCTGCCACATCGGCATGTACCTAGGGCACTAGCTCTCTCTCCGCTAGACACGTAGCACTCTGCTACATCCCCATTGTACACCTGGGTCCTCTCCTTACGACTATAAAAGGAAGGACCAGGGCCTTCTCAGAGAAGGTTGGCCGCGCGGGACCGAGGACGGGACAGGCGCTCTCTTGGGGCCGCTCGCTTCCCTCACCCGCGTGGACGCTTGTAACCCCCCTACTGCAAGCGCACCTGACCTGGGCGCGGGACGAACACGAAGGCCGCGGGACTTCCACCTCTCTCACGCTCGGCTCCGGCCGCCTCGCCTCTCCCCCCTCCGCGCTCGCCCACGCGCTCGACCCATCTGGGCTGGGGCACGCAGCACACTCACTCGTCGGCTTAGGGACCCCCCTGTCTCGAAACGCCGACACGTATCATAAATAGTCACATCATGTTCATTGATTAAGTTAAGGCAATAGCAAAATGCTAACCATAATAACCCAAAAGGTCATCAAGGATAAGGTAAATATAAAGCTAGTCAATCCTTAGGTTTCAATTAAGTAATGCGGGATAGTGAATTATAAGTGAATAGGACATAATGGGTCAGAGGACACTTGCCTTCACCAAATTGCTGCTCAGGGACTTCTTCTGCAACTTCCTCGGGAAACACATACTGCCCGTTGTCTATGTAAAGTAATCATTGATTCTATGCACTTGGGAAATAACAAACAAAAGCAATATACCAAACATATGCAGCAGAGAGATCACAAGTTCACAATAGAAAAGGATTGGCAATCTGGTGTTCCCTAGGTCTAGGGTAGGTGATTATACAAAGTGGTTCATTATCCACTAACCAGGTCTGTGTCAGTGGTGGGGTTAGATCATTACATGGTGTTAAGTCCATAAACTTAGGTGCTCCAACTTTTATTAAAGTCTACTATCTTTACTTTATATCAAATAGGGTTCCAATAACATTACTTTTACACTAATGATCAACTATTAATTGGAACATAAAAACAGCAGGGAAACATTGTTTAAATAGGTAGATAAAAATATTATGAACATTTTGCAATTTGAAGCACCTAATTTGGAGTTCATATGACAAAGTTATGAATTTTACAAGATTAGGGATTAAAAATACTCCTTAAATACTTATTCTGGATTAAATAAAAGGTCCGAGGACCTAACTGCGAAGTTCCAGGGACGGCGGGTTAATTTGCAGAAAACCAGGGGTCTCTTTAAGAAGTTGCGCGGGCGAAGGGGTATCGGGCTCCTACGGCCGTTGGATCTCAGATCAACGCCCGAGATTAGATCTGCGGGTGGGAGCGCGAGCGCGCGGCGGCATGAGCGGCTGACAGGCGGGGCCGGGCCAGCAGAGCGGGCGGGGGCGGCTGACAGGTGGGGCCCGGTTGACAGGAAGGCGGGGTGTGGGGGAAGCGGCCCTGGGCCGTTGGATCTCAGGCGGACGGCTAGTGTTGGGCTCGGGTTATTTGAAACAGGGTCGTCCGATCTAAGATGGATGGCGGAGATCTGGCGGCTGGCTTCTGTCCCCTTCTCCAGCCAGCAGAGGCAGCGGCGGCCGCACCCGCGGCGGGGGAGCTCGCCGGAGACGAGGGGCGCGGGGGCTCTGCGGGTCTTTAGGGCGACCAGGGTGGCCTGGGAGGTTGGGGAAGGCGCGAGGAATCTTCTGGTGGGGGCTAGGTCGGGACAGGGGCACCAGAGGGGGGCGGTCCACGGCGAAGTGGCTCGGCGGCGGCGCTAAACGACTCCGGCAAGAAATTGAGCGCAGCAGGGTGCAATAGAGGGGAAGGGAGAGGGCGGAGGAGGTTCCTTACCTCAAGGCGAACCCCGGGGACTCCTCGGTGGCGGCGAATGCGCGGCGATGGCCCGGGTCGACAGTGGCGGACCACGGCGACTGCACAGAGGACGGCGGGTGAGCGCGGGCAGAGGAAATTAGGGAGGGAGAGGGGAAATTGGGGCGCGTCCCGGGTTGCGGACGTCGAGGCGAAGCTCACCGCGGCAGAGGGCGCGGCGGGGCTCCGACGTCGACGGAGAAACGGGCTCGGGGCGGCGACGGTTAATGGCGGCGGCGCTTTGGCGTGCACGCAGCATGGGGGAGGTGGAAGGGAGGTCTGCAGGTGCGCAAATGAGGGAGGGAGAGAGGGTGGGCTAGGCTCCGGGCTCAAGTGGCCGAGGGCGAGGTGGTTGCGAGCTTCACGCGCGACGTGGGCGCGGAGACCGCGGCACGCGTAGCTCGGGCGGCGGTTACGCGGGGATGAAGGAGCTGACAGCCGGGGCCCACGGGCAGAGAGAGCGGGGGAGCAAGCGCGGATGCGGGGAAAGCGGTCGCGCTGACGGGCGGGCCCGCCAGGGCAGAGAGAGGAGGGGGGAGAAGGCGCGCGCGCGCGGGGTGGGCCGGCTGGGCCGAAAGGCTGAGGGGGGCAGGGGTATGGGCTTCTTTCCTTTTTCTTTTATTCCAGCAATTGTTTTCCCTTTTCTTTTTATTTACTCTATTTGATTTAATTCTAAATATGCCACAAATTCAAATTAGCACTTCCAAGTATTATGCACCAAACAAAAGTGAAACTTAGGGTTTAACATGATGCCACATTTCATACTCCCTTGGAGTTTAGTCTAATAGACTATAATTACACAAAGAAAATAGCCACTCTTTTTCTATAGAAAAGAGAAAGAGGAGATTGGGAAGGGTGTGAAGAGAGGAGCAACACCTGAATTTGTGAATATGAGCAAAGAAATTTTATACCCCCAAATTCAGGGTGTTACATCTTCCCAGCAAACGGAGGCATGGTTCGACCGGTCTGGCTCCCCGGAAGGCCCTCAAAACGGCGCCGGCTTCTGCAGCCAGTGTCGCACCGGGTCTCGCCGGCCAGCTGGCCTTCTTACAAGATGCCCCAAAGCGGGGGGCCCAGGCGGCACAAGTTGCCGTGGGGCGAGCTCCCGAGGCCGACTCCTCCATCGAGGCGGCCGTCGTGCCGAGGGAGACTGCTGGCGCGGCTGCGGCCTCGAGCCCACCAGACGTGTTGCCGGCGCTGGCACCGGCTTCTGCCGAGGTGGTTGCCGTTCTGGCCGTGGAGCCACCCGTCGCCGCCGACGCTGAGATGGTCGAGGCGTCGCTACTTGGTGCCTCGGAGGAGGGGGGCGCGGAACCGCGACCCGTCCTAGGGAGCGGCAACCTTGTCCCCACGCGACACAGTCCCGACGGGCGGCGTCAGTCGCTCCGATTCTAGACCAGTGGGGCTTTGGATCCCCTCTTTGTTCTTGACGATGAGCGAGAGGAGCAGTCTTGGGATGGGCTTCGTGAGTGTGCCGAGGCAACAGTGGGGTCGCTTCGGTCGACCTTGGAGGTCCTTTGCAGGGACGTTCCCAAGATCCTCCAGGTAATGATTTCAAGCATACCTTTCACGTGATCAAGGCATTCTTTGTGACGCCCCGCTTCCTTTCCTCAGGATCTGATGGATCTGAGCGCCGCAAAGTCGTCGTTCATCCGCCGCGAGGCCGATGTCTGGGGTTCGCTGTGGTCCCTGAGGACCACGCTTGCCGGGGCTACCGAGCGCCTCTCCCAATGGAGCGCCGAGGTGGCGGACCTTCGATTGCTCTGTGTCGATCTGGGAGCAGAGGCAGCGGTGGCACGCGCAGAGGCGCAGCGGCAACAGTTGGAGCTTGGCTAGGTCATCGGCGAGCGAGACCAATCTCGGGGCCGGGCCGCCGAGGCTGAAAGCCGGGCTGAGGCTCTTGGAGTCTAGTTAGCCGAGGCGTCTGCTCGGGCCGGAGCCCTTGCGGCAGACCTAGCCATGGCCCAAGCCGCATCCTCGGAGCAGCGTGCCCGAGCCAAAGGTATGTCTTGGCTGTTTTAAGATTTTGATTCAGCTTCGTTCCTCAACTCATGTTTGAAGTCTTCTGCTTTGGCTGTTTGCAGAGCTCGAGTCTGCCCTCGATTAGTCCACCAAGGCACTTTCCTAGGCGGCCGAGCAGAGGGAGGTCGACCACGCGGCCATGTTTGAGGCCATCTTGGCCTTCTGCCGGGTCTTTGGTTTCGACGACGTCCCCTCGGGAAGCTGCCCTCAGAGTCGCCTGCAGGCCTTGGGTGACCATGCGCGCGACAGACTCCGCGAGGCGCTGCATCACGGCGTCAGGCGGGCCTTCGCCGTGCTCGCTTCCCACTACGACGTGGATCTGGAGCGGGTCAGCGAGGGGTATTGCCTTCCCGACGAAGACAAAGCTGCCCTGGCCGAAGTCCAGAGGCTTGACGCGGCCGCCGTGGGCCCAAGCACGGTGCTGGCGACCACCTTCGAAACAGAGATCCTCCCGCTTGCGCCGTCGTCCGAGGCCGGGGCGGATCTCGCCGAGGGTGGGGACAAAGCTGAGGGCGCGGCTCCTTCTCCGGGCGACGCCTGATTCTGCCGGAGCAGTTTATTTTGAATGCATATGTGTCTTTTGCAGCCGCCGAGGCCCGAACACTTTATCATCGTAATATAAGGTTGTGTCTCTTTTCCTCCTGTTTTGCGTATCCGGACTCGTTCGTCAGTAGCAGGATTGCTTACCCAAGTATGAGTTATTTTTCATGGTAGGCGACGAGTGAGGTATCTGTATCCCAGAGGCGTAGGAGTCCCTCGGCTCGGTCGACCTTGCCACTTATATGCACTTTTATTCGTTTCTTGGGGTCCTGTTACTGATATAGGCGGGAGACGCGAAAGTCGTTTTGATGGAAGACTTTTTCCGAGGAAAATTTTGACGCGGAGGGGGTTCCCCCCTTCTAGCCCCCGAGGGAGGGTCGGGCTTTGCCGAGGCAAGGCTGACCCTTCCTTGATGGTTAGACTTCATATGTAAACGAGGTATATGAACGACTTGAAAACATCTTAAGGGTAGAAGCGACGTAGCTGTCAGATGTTCCAAGCGTTGCTGTAGACCTCGCCTTGACTGTTGGCCAACTTGTACGTCCCGGGCTTCAAAACCTTGGCGATGACGAACGGCCCTTCCCAGGGAGGCGTGAGCTTGTGCCGCCCTCGGGCGTCTTGTCGTAGTCGAAGCACCAAGTCGCCCACCTGGAGGTCTCGGGACCGAACCCCTCGGGCGTGGTAGCGTCGCAGGGACTGCTGATACCGCGCCGAGTGTAGTAAGGCCATGTCCCGAGCCTCTTCCAGCTGGTCCAGTGAGTCTTCTCGGTTGGTCTGGTTGCGTCGGTCGTCGTAGGCCCTCGTCCTTGGGGAACCGTATTCTAAGTCTATGGGCAAGATGGCCTCGGCCCCATAGACTAGAAAGAACGGCGTGAAACCCGTGGCTCGACTTGGCATCGTCCTCAGGCTCCAGACCACCAAGGGGAGTTCCTTCATTCATCACCTACCGAACTTGTGGAGGTCGTTGTAGATCCTCGGCTTGAGTCCTTGCAGAATCATGCCGTTGGCACGTTCTACCTGCCCATTCGTCATGGGGTGAGCCACGGCGGCCCAGTCCACCCAGATGTGGTGATCCTCGCAGAAGTCCAGGAACTTTCTGCCGGTGAACTGGGTGCCGTGGTCGGTGATGATGGAGTTCGGGACCCCAAAGTGATGGATGATGTTGGTGAAGAACGCCACTGCCTGATCGGACCTGATGCTGTTTAGGGGTCGGACCTCGATCCACTTGGAGAATTTGTCGATGGCGACCAGTAGGTGCGTGTAGCCCCCGGGTGCCTTCTGCAAGGGACCGGCGAGGTCCAGACCCCACACAGCAAACGACCAGGTGATGGGTATTGTTTGCAGAGCCTGAGCGGGTAGGAGCGTCTGCCTTGCGTAGAATTGACACCCTTGGTAGGTGCAGACAATTCTAGTGGCGTCGGCCATCGCGGTCGGCCAGTAGAAACCTTGTCGGAAAGCGTTTCCAACAAGGGCTCGAGGCGCTGCGTGGTGACCGCAAGCCCCCGAGTGTATTTCTTGTAAGAGCTCCTGGCCTTCGGTGATGGATATGCATCGCTGGAGGATGCCGGAGGGGCTGCGGTGATAGAGCTCCTTCCCGTCACCCAGCAAGACGAATGACTTGGCGCGCCGCGCCAGTCGCCGAGCTTCGGCTCTGTCGAGGGGTAGCTCTCCTCGGTGGAGATATTGCAGGTACGGGGTCTGCCAGTTTCAATTAGGCATGACCCCATTCCGCTCTTCCTCGATGCACAGAGCCTCACCCTCGGGGGCCGAGGGTGCCTCGGGCTGAGCCGAGGGCGCCTCGAGCAGGGCCGAGACCTTCTCGGGCTCGGGCGTGTCATCGGTCTTGACTGAGGGTTGATGTAGGTCTTGGGAGAAGACGTCCGGGGGAACCGTTGTTCGCCCCGAGGCTATCTTAGCCAGCTCATCCGCAGTCTCGTTGTATCGTCGGGCGATGTGGTTGAGCTCGAGCCCGTAGAACTTGTCCTCCAGGCGCCGAACCTCATCGCAGTAGGCTTCCATCTTCGGGTCGCGGCAATGGGAGTTCTTCATGACTTGGTCGATGACAAGTTGTGAGTCGCCACGAGCGTCGAGGCGTCGGACCCTAGCTCGATGGCGATGCGCAGCCCGTTAACCAGAGCCTCGTACTCAGCCACATTGTTGGACACCGGGAAATGGAGGTGCAGCACGTAGCGGAGGTGCTTCCCGAGGGGCGAGATGAAGAGCAGGCCCGCGCCTGCCCCTGTTTTCATCAGCGACCCGTCGAAAAACATGGTCCAGAGTTCTGGCTGGATCGGAGCCGCTGGAAGCTGGGTGTCGACCCATTCAGCCACAAAGTCCGCCAAGACTTGGGACTTGATGGCCTTCCGAGGGGCGAACGAGATTGTCTCGCCCATGATTTCCACTGCCCACTTTGCAATCCTACCCGAGGCCTCTCGACACTAGATGATCTCCCCCAGGGGGAAGGATGACACCACAGTTACCGGATGAGACTCGAAGTAGTGTCGCAACTTCCGCCGCGTCAGAATCACCGCGTACAACAGCTTCTGAATTTGTGGGTAGCGGATCTTGGTCTCGGACAGTACTTCACTGATGAAGTAGACTGGCCTCTGGACGGGCAATGCATGCCCTTCTTCTCGTCTCTCAACCACGATCGCGGCGCTGACCACCTGAGTGGTAGCGGCGACGTAGATCAAGAGGGCTTCTCCGGCAGCGGGAGGCACCAGGATGGGTGCGTTCGTAAGGAGCGCCTTCAGGTTCCCGAGGGCTTCCTCAGCCTCGGGGGTCCAAGTGAAGCACTCGGTCTTTCTTAAGAGGCGGTACAGAGGTAGGCCTCTTTCGCCGAGGCGCGAGATGAAGCGGCTCAGAGCCGCAAGGCATCCCATGACCCTCTGTACTCCTTTCAAGTCCTTGATGGGGCCCATGCTGGTGATGGCCACAATTTTCTCCAGGTTGGCCTCGATGCCCCACTCGGAGACGATGAACCCCAGGAGCATGCCTCGGGGGACTCCGAAGACACACTTCTCGGGATTGAGTTTCACGCCTTTCGCCTTGAGACACCAGAATGTCGTTTCAAGGTCGGAGAGGAGGTCGGAGGCTTTCCTCGTATTGACTACGATGTCATCGACGTAAGCCTCAACCGTTCGACCAATGTGCTCTCCGAACACGTGGTTCATGCACCTTTGGTACGTCGCACCCGTATTCCTCAAACCAAATGGCCGAAGCAGACGGGCAGATCGAGTTGTCCGAGGGGTTGGACGCGTTTCCTGGGGATGATCCCGTGAAAAGGCACCGCGCCTGTCCGGATCGAGGACAGATCGATCTGCAGGAGCCCGAGGGTCTCGGCGTAGATGATGTTGAGGCCGCTACCTCCGTCCATGAGGACCTTGGTGAGCCTGACGTTGCCGATAACAGGGTCAACAACGAGCGGATATTTCCCCGGGCTCGGCACGCGGCCGGGGTGGTCGCCCTGGTCGAAGGTGATGGGCTTGTCGGACCAGTCTAGGTAGACTGGCGCCGCCACCTTTACCGAGCAGACCTCCCGATGCTCTTGCTTGCGGTGCCGAGCCGAGGCGTTCGCCACTTGCCCACCGTAGATCATGAAGCAGTCATGGACCTCAGGGAACTCCTCTGCCTTGTGATCCTCCTTCTTGTCGTTGTTGTAGGCCCTACCACCTTCCGCCGGTGGCCCAGCCTTGTGAAAGTGGTGCCGAAGCATGACACACTCCTCAAGGGTGTGCTTGACGGGCCCCTGATGATAGGGGCACGGCTCCTTGAGCATCTTATCGAAGAGATTGGCACCTCCAGGAGGTTTCCGAGGGTTCTTGTACTCAGCGGCGGCGACAAGGTCCGCGTCGGCGGCGTCGCGTTTCGCTTGCGACTTCTTCTTGCCCTTCTTCCTGATGCCGCGCTGAGTGGACGCCTCGGGGACGTCTTCCGGCTGGCGGCCCTGGGGCTGCTTGTCCTTTCGGAAGATGGCCTCAACCGCCTCCTGGCTAGAGGCGAACTTGGTGGCGATGTCCATCAGCTTGCTCGCCCTGGTGGGGGTCTTGCGACCCAGCTTGCTCACCAGGTCGCGGCAGGTGGTGCCGGCGAGGAACGCGTCGATGACGTTCGAGTCGGTGACGTTGGGCAGCTCGGTGCGCTGCTTCGAGAATCACCGGATGTAGTCCCGTAGAGACTCTCCCGGCTGCTGGCGGCAGCTTCGGAGATCCCAGGAGTTCCCAGGGCGCACGTACGTGCCCTGGAAGTTGCCGGTGAAGGTTTGGAGCAGGTCGTCCCAGTTGGAGATCTGCCCCGGAGGCAGATGCTCCAGCTAGGCTCGAGCGGTGTCGGAGAGGAACAGGGGGAGGTTGCGGATGATGAGGGTGTCATCGTCCGTTCCACCCAGCTGGCAGGCCAGTCGGTAGTCCGCGAGCCACAGTTCCGGCCTCGCCTCCCCCGAGTACTTTGTGATGGTAGTCGGGGTTCGGAACCGGGTCGGGAACGGCGCCCATCGTATGGCCCGGCTGAAAGCCTACGGACCGGGTGGTTCGGGCGAGGGACTCCGATCCTCCCTGCTGTCGTAGCGTCCCCCACGCCTGGGGTGGTAGCCTCGGCGCACCCTCTCGTCGAGGTGGGCTTGACGGTTGCGGTGGTGGTGCTCGTTGCCGAGGCGACCCAGGGCCGCAGGCGCCGTGTTGCACGTGCGCCCGGTGTGGATCGAGGCTTCCCGCATGAATCAGGAAGTCACGGCGCGATGCTCCGAGGGGTACCCCTGCATTCGGGAGGCAGAGCTTTCGGCCCGTCGGACCATGGCATCCTCTAGGAGATTCTTGAGCTCTCCCTGGATACGCCGCCCTTCGGTGGTCGATGGTTCCTGCATCGCGCGGAGTAGTATTGCTGCTGCAGCCAGGTTCTGGCCGACCCCACTGGAAGCCGGTGGCGGCCTTGCCCTGACGTCGTCGGCAATGCGGTGCTGGATGCCCTAGGGTAGATGACGCGCTTCTCCGGCCGGAGCTTGGTCTGCCCATTCCTGCCCGATGTTCCGCCGGAACTGCTCAAGTGTTCCTGCTCCCTCGTCGAGCCTGGCCCGCATCTCGCGGATTTGCTCGAGCTGTGCGTCCTGACCCCCCGCAGGGACTGAGACCACAGCTAGCTCCCGAAGGATGTCACGCGAGGTGCAGGCCTTAGGGGGATCGCCGTTTTCCGGCATACCAAGATGGTTGCCTTCGTCGGGACCCCCTAGATCGACGTGGAAACATTCACGACTCGGGCCGCAGTCCTCGTCGCCGAAGCTGCGGCTACCATCGGAACAATCGGAGAGGCAGTAGTCGCATGCGGTCATGAAGTCTCGCATGGCACTGGGGTTACCGAGCCCGGAGAAATCCCAACAAAAGTCGGGCTCGTCATCTTCCTCGGAACCCGAGGGTCCGTAGGTCGAGACGGCCGTCAGTTTGTCCCAGGGCGACCGCATATGGTACCCCGGAGGGTTGGTACATGCCTCTATGAAGGCTTCCACCGAAGCGAGGTCGCTTGGTGGATCGAAGCTGAATCCAAAAGGCACGAGATGGGAATCGGTCGGTACCTCTTGGTCGACGGGCGGTGACGAAGTCGTGTCAGGGGCGGACTGCACCGTTGTCTCAGGTATGAGGGCGACGCCCAGCAAGTCCTTCGCGAGCGTGCTGGCGTCGTTCGTCTGCTTGGGGTTGACGTGTTGCGGGGAAACGACGCTCGTCTTCGCCTCAGACGCAAGGTCGAAGCCCGACGTGTCCCCCGCTGGGGCGCCGGCATCGTCGACTTGCTCGACAGCCGATGAGGTGCCGCCTCCTGCTTGGCCATGGTTGCCCCGCCTCCTCCTCCGTCGGCGGGGGAGGTGATGGGACAAACCCGGATGTTGTTCTTCCGCCATGTGAGGAAGACGTCGTTGATTCCACCGCCGGCGGGCGGGCTGACGGCCGCCATTGTCGCTGTCGCGCGGCGGAGGAAGGAGTATCATGTCGTAGTTGCCGCCGAGGGACATGAACTCAAGACTCCCGAAACAGAGCATCGTCCCGGGTTGGAAAGGTTGCTGGAGACTACCCATCTGGAGCTTGACGGGAAGCTGTTCGTCAACACGCAGCAGGCCCCTACCTGGCACGCCAACTGTCGGCGTTTCGACCCCGGGGGTCCCTGGTCCGATGAGTAAATTGTCGCTGCGTGTCCCAGCCCAGATGGATCGGCGCGAGACGGGACACAAAGGGGGAGAACAGTAAAGGAGAAACCCGTGGCCTTCGTGTTGTCCTGCGCCCAGGGCGGATGGATGCGCTTGCAGTAGGGGGTTACAAGCGTTCGCGTGGGAGAGAGCAAGAGCCTTATGCGTCGGCTCGTTCTCCCGCGCGGCCAACCTTCTCGTACGAGAGCCCTAGACCTTCCTTTTATAGGCATAAGGAGAGGGTCCAGGTGTACAATGGGGGGTGTAGCAGTGTGCTAACGTGTCTAGCAGAGAGGAGCTAGAGACCTAAGTACATGCCGTCGTGGCAGTCGAAGAGGTTTTGGCACCCTGTTCATGTGATGTCGTGGCCGTCGGAGGAGAGCTGGAGCCCTGCGGAAGGACAACTGTCGGGGCTGTCGAATCCTTGTTGACGTCTCCTTGCTTCCGTAAGGGGCTGAGAGCCGCCGTCGTCATGGAGCACGCGGGGCGCCATCATTATTTGTTTACCGGGGCGAGCCAGATGGGACGCTGGTCTTGTTCCCCATAGCCTGAGCTAGCTAGGGGTAGTGTAATGATGGCCCCCCTGTGACGTGGTTGGTCCGAGCCCTAGGTCGGGCGAGGCGGAGGCTCCTCCGAGGTCGAGGTCGAGTCCGTCTTCCGAGGTCGAGGCTGAGTCCGACCCCTGGGGTCGGGCGAGGCGGAGTCCGTCTTCCGAGGTCGAGGTTGAGTCCGAGCCCTGGGTCGGGCGAGGCGGAGACCGTCTTCCGAGGCCGAGGCTGTGTCCGAGCCCTGGGGTCGGGCGAGGCGGAGTTCGTCGTCCATCGTCGAGGTTGAGCCCGAGCCCTGGGGTCGGGCGAGGTGGAGCTTCCTATGGCGCCCGAGACTGGACTTAGCTGCTGACAGCCTCACTCTGTCGAGTGGCACAGCAGTCGGAGCGACGCAGGCGGCGCTGTTTTCCTGTCAGGTCGGTTAGTGGAGCGGCGAAGTGACTGCGGTCACTTCGGCTCTGTCGACTGAAGAGCGCGCGTCAGGATAAGGTGTCAGGCGATCCTTGCATTAAATGCTCCTGCGATACGGTCGGTTGGCGTGGCGATCTTGCCAAGGTTGCTTCTCTGCGAAGACTGGGCCTCGGGCGAGCCGAAGGTGTGTCCGTTGCTTGAGGGGGCCCTCGGGCGAGACGTGAATCCTCCGGGGTCGGCTGCCTTTGCCCGAGGCTGGGCTCGGGCGAGGCGAGATCGTGTCCCTTGAGTGGACTGAGCCTTGACCTTAATCGCGCTCATCAGGCCTTTGCAACTTTGTGCTGATGGGGGTTACCAGCTGAGATTAGGAGTCTTGGGGGTACCCCTAATTATGGTCCCCGACACATAGTTTTGAAAGACCAACTTGAGATATTCATTATTGATATGAGAGCTAATCCAGATATTCTAAGTTGTAATGACCTAGGCGATCTTGCTGTGAGAATGGTTCAGAGTGACATGCATGTTGTCTTTCCATTTGTATATTGTCTCATTGAGTTAGCTTTGATTTTACCAGTGGCAACAACATCTGTGGAGAGAGCTTTCTCACCTATGAATATCATTAAAACTGAGTTGCGGAATAAGATAGGAGACGAATGGCTTAACCATCGTATGGTGTGTTATATTGAGAGGGATATATTTACAAGCATTGATGATGCAAAGATATTGGATTATTTTCAAGGCATGAGAACCCGCATGGTGAATCTACCTCGTACTAGTGGTATGTACCAATTACTAATATTATTAAATTTATTCAACATTACCTTTCAAGTCACGTTCTTAATATGATTTCCTTCAAGGTTCTGGAGCAAGAAGCATTGATGTTGATGTTGACATGATATATTTGGAAGGAGCTACATCATAACTTGTATGTCATCTTTAACATCTATGACAACGTTGTTTCGCCGTACAATTTTTTATATGCTACTATTATAGTTTATGGTTGCTTTGGCCCGGGTCTTGGCTAATTTCTGGGTCCGCCACTGTCTATATCAATATGAATATTAAAATTATGGAGGCTCATTCATTTAAAAATAAGACTCAGGAACATCACATTCTGAACCCATCCTCCACTGAAAGTTACAAATTTGCATTTTTTTACTGACACAAAGGGCTTCATTCTTACATGTTGCCGGGTATTCACAGGAGGGACTGACTTCTAAATCAAAGACCCGTGCACACTTGTCGATAAAAAATCCTAATGGTTAAGTTCTTAAAGGTACCTTTTGGTGAGCATAGTACCTTTGCATCATCAATGAATCACTTCAGTTAGTCTTGAAGAACAGTGAAGTTAGTCTATCACTCTGCTGAACCGGAGAATGAATCGCTTTAGTTAGTCTTGAAGAATAGCAGAGTGATATCCAAACTTTTCGGCTAACTAAAACGGAGCAACCCAATCCTTGAAGAACAACAGAGAACTGGTTTGCGTCGATGAACATCCAAAATCCAAAACCAAATAAGCAGAATGAATCGACGGATTGCCAGAGAAGAGTGTGCGGCGGCTGTTGAGATGCTCGGCTATTGAGATTCGAAACTAGTCAACAACTCAACAATCTGAGGGAGATAAGGGGAGATTCGGAGAGAACCTTTATATCTGAGGGGTCGGCGAGGACGGCGTCGCCCGCAACAGCCGGGCGCGGATGCCGTGGACGCGAGGCCGAGGCTGGCATGTGCGGCGGCTGTTGCGCGTGATCGGCGGGGACGGCGCCGCCCGCAACATTCGGGTGCGGATGCCGTGGGCGCGAGGCCGGGGCTGGCATGTGCGGCGGCTGTTGCGCGAGATCGGCGGGGACGGCGCGTGCGACGACTGTTGAGATGCGTTGCGGGGGGCTGTTGCGCGAGATCGGCGGCGCGTGTGGCGACTGTTGAGATGCGCTGCGGCGGCTGTTGCGCGAGATCGACGGGGACGGCGCGTGCAGCGACTGTTGAGATGCGCGGGATCGGCGGGGACGGTGCCACCCGCAACAGGCGGACGCGGATGCCGCGGGCTCGGATTGCTTGAGAAAATTGTGCGGCGACTGTGAACTCTGTTGAGATGCGCGGCGGGTTAATTTGAAAGAGGTATAAGGGGTTTTTTGCAAAAAAAAATGACGCACGGCGACCATTGAAACTGGTGCTTTAAGTATAGTATAGATATATAGAGAAAGATAGAGAGACAGAATCATCATAAATTCATACATTATCTAAAAATCTGGATAATTGGTTTGAAATGTCCTAAAAATTTGGTGCTTCATACACAAACTAGAAATTTGTTCCATTATCTAAAAATCATTCGTTAGTCTTCATAAAGAAACTAGAAGCACATACATCCTCTACACGCTATCATTGGATGAAAACATTGAGATTTTCCCCTTCTAAGCGGTGAGAGCGCGACTTGGCTGGGGCGGGGTCAGCGAGCGCGGGCATGTGCGTGGTGGGCGCGGCTTGGCCGGGACGGGCTTGGCGAGCATAGGTCGTGCGGGGTTGTGGCGCAGGGGCGATGGCGCAAGCGGTATGGGTAGCACAAGGGGTGCAGGGGCGATGGCGCAGGCACCACGGTGGCATGAGGGCTTAACAGGTGCGAGAGTGGTGTCACGGAGGCGGCGACGCGTGGGTGGTGGCAGAGGTTCCTGTCTGAGCGAATACGCGATAACAAATAAGGCGAAGCGTGAGCAAGAAAGATACAAGAGCCACCCTTATATAATCTTATTTTTGGTAGCCTTGCTCAGCCAATGAAAATAAGTTTTTAATTTTCGACAAATTGCAAGTAGACGCTGACAATAGCAGCGTTAATTTTTGCGGTCACGTGTCAGCCGCTGAAACTAAAACTATATTTATATTCGGTGACCATATATCAGCC
Organism: Zea mays; assembly: GCF_902167145.1. Classification (NCBI taxonomy): domain Eukaryota; kingdom Viridiplantae; phylum Streptophyta; class Magnoliopsida; order Poales; family Poaceae; genus Zea; species Zea mays. The sequence goes on from NC_050102.1 coordinate 21,174,272, forward strand.
GCCAAAAATAGATTTATTTTCGACATCTGATATGTGGTCGCCGAAAGTAATTATGTTATGATTGGCATATGTCTGTGAGCTGAGGAAGATTAATCTGGTGGCCGCCAAAAAAAATCTAGTTTTCCTATAGTCTACTATACCTACATTCTTGTTGCAGTAGGGTTCATCCTCTTAATGAGATATTGCAACAACTGTGTTTTTATGTTGTAGCTCTCATGTGTGTCCGATACTCGGGCCGGATCTCGCCGGAGAAGAAATACAATAATTCATGTATGTCTGATAGGTACTAATCTATCCCAACCTTCTGGGGCTCATGTTTTTTTTTTTCTCTCCCCACCGTCTTGTCTCTGTACTGTGTGGGGATATGGCGACGCCTAGGACCAGTACATAGACTTGTTCTTGTATCTGTATGCACTAAACGAGGAGCACCTACTATAGATGGGCACACTGCTTCAGCCGTCTTCATACTGCTTTTCGCCATTTAAGAGCACTATGGCTGTTGTCTCTCCGCATTCACTCAAATTGTCATACAACCTTGAAGACCTAGGGAGCTTATCAGTTTCCTGATGTCTCCGGCCAGTCAACCCCGCGGCCGACGACTGTTGGGGACTATCGCTCGGAAATAAGAGAGCCATCAGGCCATTGAAAATTTCCATGTTTCTTGTAGTGGTATGGACATAGCATAGAATATGTATAGGAAAAATATTTAAAATAAAAAGTGAATTATGTTGAAAGTAATCCGGAAAAGAAAAAAAGATACTCTAACAGAAAAAGAAAAATGAACAAAAAAAGAAATATGGGAAAAAAAAAAGGAAAAGGAGCCTTTTAGTCGTGATTGGTAACACGGGGAATGTGAACATTTAGTTCCTCCAAAGATCAGCAACAAAAATTTTAAAAATATCCATCAAGTCTTTATTCATTGAAGTAAGAGTAAAAAGTAAGAGAATAAAAAACTAAATCTTGAGTTGAACTACTAAGAGCTTTTTCAACCATAACTATCGCCCTTCTCACTGTTGTTGGTGCGAGGCTTGAGGGGGCATTAGATCTAGATGGGTGAGCCACCCTGTTACGATATACTTGAGGGCGATCCAAAAATTATGCTCACACCGGCATACACACCTTCCACTCTTCCGGCGCAGCCGAGTCGCTTCATGTTAGTCGTTTGAGTGAGAGCAGTTGGATCAGGTCATCCTGATCAACCGTGCAAGGAGTGTCGGCTGGACGCTTGCAGACCAAATAAAGAGAGGGCAGTATTCCAAAGGCATCCCATTCCGACTATTCAGCGCTAGAAGCTAATATCCCGTTACATGGGCAGCTACTGATGTTTAGCCTTAGCCTTGTCTGAGGTGATTTATATCCACTTGGGTAGTGTTCGGTAGTTGGGCGCCAATTAAGGCAGTAGTTGAGGCAGGTCATAAAATAATTGGGATCGGAAGCGTCCACTTCTCAATTAAACCTGCCTTGCATTTGTTCTCTATGCCAATCCATGCGCATGGGTGCCCGCTCTCTCCTTTTAATTAGTAGAGGTGATTGCGGTAGGGATATGCAGCTTGTTCGCTGCGGCTTGCTGCGGCTGCAATCCGGCTGCGGCTGCGGCTTCTACAGTATTTTTCTCTCTATGGATTGCAGCTGCAGCAGTCCAAACAGCTGCAACAGTGTCGGCTTGTAGCCAGCCGAACACGCCCATGGTCATATGGAACAAGGTTCCCTTCTACTTTCCGACGAGAAAGTACACAACCGTACGTTCAACACAAATCAATGCAAGCACATAGGCTCCAACTCCGCAAGTGTTCAAACTGCAACTAAAGAAATTAAAGGAGGAGATAGCTAGAAGCTACGCTTCCATTCTATTCTGAAATTTCAAACCGAACTTTGGAAAAAAAAACCTATATGATTACGGTGCCCAACAATCTACATCCATTTTTTTTTAATTTGATCTCACCTCTTCTTTAAGCAGTCATCCAACATGTTGCCCTGGACTTAACATGCAAAAATCTGTTAGGAGCGCGTTCGGCTGCACTACAAAAACCACTGTTGCAGCTGCAAAATACTGTTGCAGCTGCAATCCCTAGAGAGAAAATACTGTAGAAGCCGCAGCCGCAGTCGGATTAAAGCCGCAGCGAACAAGCCCTAGGTCTAGAACTATTGAATACCATATAATTTATATTCAGTCACATAACCCTACGTCAACAAGCAACTAAGCAACTCCAAAAGGTTGCTCAAAAGTTATCCCCAAAAACTACGTATTAGGGGTTCCACTAAAAATTTCTTTCCCCAGAATCTTTGATATCCATAGCAGATTGCTAATAATTAACTCTCAATAATTTAAACTTTTGACCAATCAACATCTATGGCCTATATGGTATCAGCCAATCCATTTTTTTTCTTTCGCTGGCTCATCTGATACCATGCATGGCTGCATCTACACAGATACGAACAGATAGGTCCGTAGCAAGACAAGAACCTTTTCTTTACCATACATTTTCAAATTGAAAATAGACAAGTCTCAAAGACAGCAACTTAAAGACAACAAGGAGACATGCACACAGGAATATTTCTCAGCCACGCGGGATTGGAGGCGTAGGTCACCCACGAATATTTGCGCATCCGGTGGGAAAGGATTCGCGTCGCTGAAAAATGGAGGTCAGTTTTCATCTTTCTCCCCTAAAAACAGATTAGCGGTCAGATTAGCAGCCTTTTGGAGTTCAACGAATGGCATTCAACGAAGCTAGGAGGCTGAATTCCAAAGGTGATGTAAACGATATTCCAAATAAATCTCGCAAAGTCACAATCACAGAAAAGATGTTGTATCGTCTCCATAAAGCTAAAAAAGAACAATTGGTGCTACCTTGCCATTTATTTTTTTGCTGGAATTATCCTTTGTGAATGTAACCACTTTAGAATGTACCAAATGAAGATATTAATCTTTAGATGTATCTTAATGTTCCATAGCTGGTTCGTTTTGGGTACTAACCCCTTCTTGTATCACATACCACAAAAACAACGAACCATTAAAGTATCTTGCTCAATCCCAAATAAAAGAATCCTCTCAACTTGTAAGGTTTGTTGAAATTATTTTGGTCACTAAATCAAGCAAGTATTCTAGATTAGAACCAATCAAGACCCTTATATAGGACACATTAAGAGGTATAGGACTTAAGGCATATCATACAATGGCATATTTTCTTCTCATAGAGTGCGGGATATACAACACTAAGGGCTTGTTTGAGAGCAAGTGAAATGTAGGTGATTGAGTGGGCTAGAATCCCCTATTATTCAAGAATGGAGGGGATTGAGGGTCTACAATACCTTATTATTCAATTTTGAATGGTGCCGGATTCTAGCCCATTCAATCCCCTCCATTCCACTTGCTCCCAAACAAGGATACTCTAGTATTCACCACAATCCACATATATTGAGGTGGATTGAGATGTAAACTAGTTCAATTTACACTCCAAACTATATTAATACATGTGGATTGAGGTATATACTTAGCTAGGTACCCAAACAATGCCTAAAGGGTTTTATCACCTATCCATGTATCCTTCCAAAATAAAGTTTGGGACCATTACTAACAAAGAAGTAATCACAAATGACGAATTGATCCTTGAACTTCATGAGACCAGACCAAAAAATTGAATCCCACGTTTGTTTTTTAAGTTGGGTAAGAGTATTACTAATTGGATAAGTACTTCCTTTTAATAATGCTTTGTCAAACACCATTATTATTGTAGTAGTAGTAATAGTAATAGTAGTAGTACTACTAGTAGTAAAAAATAATAATAATACAACAACAACAACAATAATAATAATAATTAAACAAGAGTTTCATGTTTTATCCATTCTCGAAGTGGAATATATAAGACTACTAGTTGGTTGCTCGTGCGTTGCGACGGCTTACAACAATATCCATGTAAACTATCTACCCAAAAAAATTAAGATTTTTTATTAATTGTCTCCACTCTCCGTATAGTATTTTTTGATTTGGCTAACTGATGTTATTGTTTACTCCAACCAATATGTCTTGGTACAACACGGTCAATGGAGTGAGCGATTAGAAGAGAGTTCACAACGACTGACTGAACGAACAGAGATTATAAAATGACATAATTCCACCATACTGAGACCAAATAAGAGAAAGTTTGTGAGCTCAAGTTTCTAAAATAAGTCACATGAACTCAAACTTATAAAAAAGATAGATCAAAATATGGAGTAATTGCTAGTCAGACATCAATAAAAATTGGATGCGCTCCATATAAATTATGCTACATCGTAGCAATTACTAACGTTTAAAACCAACAAATAACCTTTTATTTTACTGTTAGTGTGGCAAATCATTGTTGCTTCATTCAATTCAGCAACCTCAAACATCATTGAGTCTATTCCGCTAATGTGGTCTCAGAAACGACCTAATGCTTGCAAGAGCCAAGAACGTCGTGCTGTGCCGTGCTTGGACTGTAGCCTCGACCCGTAGTGCTAGCTCGACCCGGCACGATTATATATTTTTATTTTACAATATATATATATATATATATATATATATATATACAATTTATATTCAATATTGAAATATTTGAGCATTATGTTCTACTAGTTAGACAGCTTCACTCAGTATCTCTCGCCCTTCTTCCATCAAGGCATTGGGTTCGAACCCCACCTCCTGCACCGTTTTTTAACATTTTACGCTGATTTAATCAAATGTGCCGACGGGCCTAACGGGCTGGTCCGGCACAGTCAGCAGGTCGGCATAACGTGTCTGGGCCAGAGTTGTGGCCCGCGAACGTCTGTTCCGTGCCGGGCCACCTTTTGGCCATCTATAGGCGTGCATCGGATTAATTTAAAATAGCTGTGAGAGGTTATTTGTAAAAAAATGACGTGGGACGACCGTTGAAACTATTGCTTTAAGTATAGTATAGATTTCTAGCAGCTTGCCCATTCCATCTCCTATTTCTTCAAACTCTACTATATAAATAGTGTAGTATATAGTGGAAAATAATGTTTTGGGTTTCTATACGGGTAACCTGGTGGTATAAGAGAGAAGGAAGAAGAGCTGCATGGATGATTACTGTTGCACCGAAACACACTTCTACTAATACTGCATATTTTATCAAATCTACAAACGGTGACGCGGTAGAGCTAAACAAAATCTAGCTAGTCATTGTGGTGTGGACCAGTGCATCATTAATTCATGGTTTAACTACCTTTTTCTTGAGCGACATTATATATATATATATATATATATATATATATATATATATATATATATATCACGGTATGTGTTTGTTGATACAAGCTTTTCTTCGTACCAAAGGTCGGCATGAATTATTATGAAGGATTGAACAGATTTGTACCTCAAAATATGGTTTCTTCTCTTGGAAGTGATATGGAACACCATGCGCTGTACAAATCCACGGAGCAGAGGTTTGTGGAGTGCCTTTTGTTAGCACAGATATGATGGAATCGAAAAGGGTCCTGCATCGACCATCGACCATTCTGGAGTCAGAGCGCACAAATGCATCCGAGATGTAAGCATAAGAAAGAGAGAACAAAAACAAGTAACAGAACTCCGAATTCTAACTCGAGTAGGCATACGGGCGTGCTGCTGGTTTTGTGAAAGTGGCTCAATAAGAGCTTGTTCGGTTAGCTCTCAATCCATGTGAATTGAGTGAGATTGGATGGATTTCAATTTCAAACAAGTTAAACTTTTTTAAATTTTTTCTAATCCATCCAATCCATGTGTATTGGGAATAACCGAACAAGGCCTAAGATGAGTTCAGAACTGGAGCTTATATTAAGCTGGTATAGTTTAAGCGATGGAAAACCCCGGTTGTAACACCGCTGGTGGTTAACTAGTGCTATCGTCCGTAGAAAAAGCTATATTGCTACGGTAGAGTTTAATTTTTACATGCGGTTTCCGTTATCGAGCATCATGGAATAAAATAGTATGTCTGACCTAAGAAACCACCAGTAAAAATATGTTTTTACTGACAGTTTTCTTTATAAACCGCCAGTAGAAATCATATTGTCACTAGCGGAGGGTGATGGCGTTTGAGGCCAACGCTGGCTCAACTGAGAAAAACAAACGCGAAAGATCCAGACTGAGAGGGAGACAGTGGCGAGGATTTGAATATAGGGTAATCGATGACAAAAAAAAAGTTGACATTTAACACCACATATAATTCGGTACCATATATATTTAGTTTCCATCACTTCGATACATGGTTAGAAAATAAACAAAATGTCACATGATGCATTTAAGTCATCAAATTAAGTTACAAGTTGAATAAATTTGTTTCTTTGGATCTAGACGTTGAGTAGTAGTTTGTTTTTGGATCAAATTTCATGGTAGTCGGAGGCCTATCTAAAACACTCCTGGTCCACCTCTAGAGTCAGTCTGTAGTCGTCAAAAGTAACCATTACTTTCGACAGCCGTTATGGACCGTCAGAAATAAGCTATGGCTATCCTGAGAGCCGTCAAAAGTCTATCAAGCCATTAGAAATTTCCCTTTTTGTTGTAGTGATATGGATATAGCATAGAATACGTATAGGAAAGATATTTGAAATAAAAAGTGAACTAAGTTGAAAATAAACTAGAAAAGAAAAAGGATACCATAACATAAAAAGGAAAATAAACAAAAACGAAGGAAAAAAAAAGAAAATGAGCCTTTAGTCATGATTGGTAATTTAGATCATGTCCAGAAAATCACTCATATGGTCACCAAAACAATTTTGCATTGTAGTCTGCACTGTTTGTGGAGTGTAGTTTGAATATAGGTATAAAAATGGGTAAGCTACTGGAGATAGCCGTATGGAATAAGAACATTTAATTTCGCTAATATATTAGCAACCAAAACTAAAAATATTAGACTTAATCCTTGACGCAAGACTAAAAAGTAAGAGACTAAAGAACTAGATCGTTAGTTAAACTTCCATAGTCTCGATTAAAAACCAAGGACTAAAGAGCTTTTTCGACCATGACTAGCATTTCTCACTGCTGTTGCTGTCAGGCAGGAGCCATTAGATGGGTGATCCACAAGATGCTTGAGAACAGTGAAGCAATAGTGTTCACAGTGACATACATGCCTGCCAGTTTCCATGTCTGGAACAGCTGAGTCATTTGATGCTGGTCGTTTGAGTGAGACCAGTGTGGTCATGTCATCTTGATCAACTGTGCAAAGAATGTAGGCTGGAGGCTAGTAGGCCAAGAGACAAGAAGACAGTATTCGAGATGCATCCCATTCCGACTATTGAACACTAGAAGCGAATAATATCAAGTAACTTGGGCAGCTACAGCTGTTAGCCTAGTTTTGTTTATAGGGCTCGTTCTACTCTGTGTCTGAGGTGCTGTTAGCCTAGTTTTGTCTATAGGGCTCGTTCTACTCTGTGTCTGAGGTGATTTATATCCATTTGGGTAGCGATAGGCAATTGGGCACCAATGAAGGCAGTTGAGGCAGGTCATGAAATAATTGGGAATGCCCACTTCACAACCAAACCTGCCTTGTATTTGTTGTCGCCAGTCCATGCATATGGGTGTCGGCTCTCCTTTTAATTAGTAGAGGTGAATGCGGGGGGATATGGAACAAGGTTCCAACTTCTACTTTTTGATGAGAAAGTACACAACATTGTTTAGCACAAATCAAACACACAGCCTCCAAGTCCGCAAGAGTTCAAATTGCAACTATAAAGAAATGAGGACATAGAAGCTACGCTTCCATTCTATTCTAAAATTTCAATCCAAACTTTGGAAAAACCTTTTATTACGGTGTCCAACCATCTACGTCCATTTTTGTATTTGATGTCACCTCTGCTTTAAGTAGTAATCCAACATGTTGCCCTGTACATAACATGCAAAAATCTATTAGATCTAGAATTATTGAATACCTTGTTGTTTCTACTCAATCAAATAGCCCAACATAAAGCAGCAACTCCTACAAATATTGGGTTTCTAAATTTTGGCCAAATGGCATTCAACCAAGAATCAGACATGTTTGTGAAGCAAGAAGGAGGCTGAATTCCAAATAAGATGATATAAACAGTATTCCAAATAAACCTTGCAAAGTAGAAATCAAAGAAAATATGGTGTATCATCTTTATAGAGGAACTAAGAACAACAATTGTTGCTGCCTTGCTAATTCCTTTTTGCTAGATTACCTTGTGCAAATGTAACCCCTATAGAAAGTACAAAAGGAAGATATTAATCTTTAGAGGTATCTTAATAATGTTCGATAGATGGTTCTTTATGGGTACTACCCCTTGTATCACATACCAGTAAAAAGAACGAACCATAAAAGTACACTCATTAAATCCCAAATAAAGGAGTCCTCTCCACTTGAAAGGTTTGTTGAAATTATTTTGCCACCAAATCAAGCTAGTATTTTAGGTTCGAACCAACCAATGCCTTCCTAAAAGACACATTAAGAGGTATAAAGATTAAATTATACAATATAATGGCATATTTTCTCCTCAGAATTTTATGGAGTGTCGGTGTTGGGGACCTTCGGCATCCGAAGGTCCTCAAAAACAGGATTTAACAGTATTTCTGGAGTATAATGTGTGAACAGGTATCTTCGGACTCAGGTCGGCATCACAGCAGACCAGAATAATACGAAGGTCGGTACAGCGCCGAAGGTGTAAGCAGGAAAGCTTCGACGTGACAGCAGAAAGCGGAACCGACTTAAAGATGAAAAGGCTATTTAGACCTCAACAGATTACTATAGAATTATTATCAAATGTAAAGGGCATGAATGTAATTTTGTATGGGTTGTGTCCCGCGCCTATAAATAGGTGAACAGTACTCTCGTACTGTTCACGCTGACTTGGCATTCGCTTTTTGCGTCACGCTTGTACCTTCATTTCATTCTGATTAAAGGTACACTTGTAATTCAACGATATTTCTGTTTATACCTAATGATAATATATAATTGTCCATGTTGTCTTTTATATTCTTTATATTTCATTCCTCGTCATTATCTAATGAATCTAAGAAGGTACGTCCTTCATAACCTTCGTCCGTAAACCATTATATCCTAAGGGAAATAATGCTTCGGAGGACGAAGGACCTTAACGATTAACATTTTCTATGTTGCCTTGTTCTTAATTCATAGCACTTGAGAACAAGTCCCCAACATTGGCGCCCACCTCCGGTGAACTCACTTCCACTCTGAGTTTTTTGAACACCTTCGGCGATCATAAACCTCCGTTATGGCGCCGAAGAAGGCTTCAGCGACTGGGGCTGCAGCTCTACAACCTCTGGACCACAATCAGGAGACAGTCTCCTTGCGGGAGGCCCGAAGCCAGAAAAGGAAGGCTGTCAGTCCAACACCACCAGAGGACGAGATAGATCAAGAAATCAGAGATATGGAGATGCTTCATCAACAAGTACAGAGGAAGAAGGAAAAGATGGCCAGGCTAGCTGAACTGCAGAGGCAGATAGACGAAGCCTCTGAAGAAGTTCGTCATCTTGTCCAGGATGAGCAGCACCGAAGGCCTCAACATCAAGATCTTCATCAGGAGGGTTTCCCTAACGAAGATGACTGGTATGACAATTTCCATCATGGGAATTTTGTTTTTGATGACACTTCTCCTCTGTCCGCTGAGCTGCAGGCTACACCGTGGCCTCCGTCTTACAAGCCACCCCAGCTTCCTATATTCGATGGTCACTCAGACCCGAAGCAGTTTTTGATGAGCTACGAAGCAACAGTATCTTCGTATGGTGGCAATGCTTCAGTCATGACCAAATCTTTCGTTATGGCTGTCAGGAGTGTGGCTCAAACCTGGTATTCCTCCCTTCGACCAGGAACGATCACTTCATGGCAGAAGCTGAAGGACTTGTTGTTAACTAGCTTCCAAGGATTTCAAACGAAGCCGGTCACTGCTCAGGCTCTGTTCCAGTGCACCCAAGATCACGAAGAATACCTTCAGGCATATGTCCGAAGGTTCTTGCGTTTGAGGGCACAGGCACCAACGGTGCCCAATGAAATTGTCATTGAGGCCATGATCAAGGGGCTTCGGCCCGGACCGTCAGCTCAGTACTTCGCTCGGAAGCCTCCTCAAACTTTGGAGAAGCTGCTCCAGAAGATGGACGAGTACATTCGAGCCGATAATGATTTTCGCCAAAGAAGGGAAGAAGCTTTCAGGTTTTCTGAAATGACTAGGGGCTTCGGAGGGAGGTTTTACCCGAGGCACGTGAGATCAATTCATAACTCTACACAAAATGATGATAAAGGCAGCCAACAACAAAGGCCACAATGTTCCTCACAGGCTTCGGGACAACACCAAAGCTCTTTCAGACCACCAGCTCCAAGAGGCAGAGGCGCCAGGGGTTTTGGAGGAAGATTTGGCGATCAACCGAGAAGAATCTTTTGCTTATTCTGCGGTGAGAACAAAGGCCATACTACCAGGATGTGCCATGTTACCATTTAGAAGCAAAAGGAAATAGCTGAAGCAGCAGCACAACAAGCTCAGCCGAAGCAGGTCATGCATACAGCTTCGTATCATTCGCCCTACATTCCAGAATATGTGGGCAATCATCCTGCAGTTTCTGTTGCTTCGGCGAGTCAGCCTCAAGCTTCTTGGCAACAGCCTCCGCCTCCACCTCCGTTGCAACAAGGCCAGCAGCCAGAAGGGAGCCAGTATGCTCCACACCAGAGGGACTTCAGAGAGCAGTCCGAAGCTCGTACAGTCAATAGCACTGTGCCAGTGTCAAAGCACATCTATTGACAAATATCCTACCTTAATAGCAATCTTTTTCATTCAGTTTTATTTTCTGTAATAAAGGACATTGTTTAGGCTTCATGTAATTAGTTTCGTTGATTCCTACAAGGAAAATATATTTTCTTTACAGGCTTATATTGGTGACAAAAAGAGGACCTTCGAACTATCGAAAATTCTTCGAAGCAACAAAAAGTCGTTCTAAGGAACGCAGAGTAAGTTTGCCGAAGTCACAAAAAAGTCGTTCCAAAGGGAGCGCAGTGTAAGTTTTCTGCTCCAAAGTCGTTCCAAAGGGAATGCAGAGCATACAGCGAAAAGTCAACGCTGATACCGCCTAAGTAAAAGGCGAAGCGCGAAAAGTCAACGCGAATACCGCTGAAAGTAAAAGGCGAAGAAGCTCCTAAGGGAGGCTTACAGCGAAAAATAAACGCTGATTCCGCTGAAGTAAAGGCGAAGAAGCTCCTAAGGGAGGCTTATAAAAGATTGTGTTTTATTGCAGGGATGCGTATGTGTCTTCGGAATAAACATCATCTCACATAACATAACATCATCGCATCATTTCGCATAGCATAAGCATCATACATCATTTTGCACATGGCACAAGAGGTGGACACATTATCAATCTACGGAAGAATGCTTTGATAAAAGAGAAAAATCAGTCACGGAAAGATACATCATTGATCTTCGGAAGGGTAGCTTCGGAAAATATTTTTACGAAGCCTGAATATTATTCATCAGAACATTGGATATTGTTGTGACAATGAAAAATTCTTCTTCACGAAGCATGAAAAGAAGGGAAGGTGTTTTTTCGTCAAAGACTCAAAAGCGGTACGTGTAAAGTTTCATGCATCGTAAAGAATTGACTAACAAAAATAGGTATATAACATTTAAGGTTACAAAATGTTACAGTATATTACATTTCAGAAGTTTTTTACAAAAATACTTAATCTTCTCTCAAAACGACTTCGGCAGCCTCGTTCAGGAGCCGATTGACGACTTCGTCCATAATATCTTCAGCCATCTTTTTAATTTCGTCGTCTCCTTTCGGCTGAGGGCCCGAAGACGCGTTAGCAGGATCTGAAGTAAGATAGGATACGGATACAGTGCTATTACAAATCGCAAACAAATCTTAAAGCCTAAGATTACAACACAATAAAACTATCAGTTAATACCTAATTGACCTTCGGCCTCTGCGCTCCTTTCAGCAGCCTCAGCTACTTCTCTAGCATCGTGAATTCCCTTTTCACTTCTTCTAATAATTTCCCCGGCCATTTCTCGGCCACCATTATCCCAAATATCGGTAAAAAATTTTCCACCAATTATACTAGCTTCGGCCGAAGGATCTCTTGCATCTTCAAAAGACAAAGCAGCTTCGGATTGAGCTAAAATTTTTACATGTTCGCAGCCTTTCTTCTCTAAGATGGTGGCAAGTCCTCTGGCGCCAGAGAAGGCACATATATCTCCACGGCTATTTAAAATTTCTTCGAAGGCTTCAGCTTCGTGGTCGATCCACTCGATGGGACCTTCGGGATTGCCTCTCGTAAAGTTTTCCTCACTTGAAAATGCGCCGACCTTGGCGAAGCTAGCCTTCAGCTTTTTAACACATTCTATAGATTTGTTATAACATCGCTTTTTGGACGAACGAAGCTCTTCAACAGTTATTTCTAGGTGATCGGCCCATTGGTCGCTGAGTTCTCGTTTTGTTTCTTCAAGTATGCGTTCTTCCTTGGCTCTGACCAGTTGTTTCCGAAGATCTTCAATTTCCCGCTTCTGAGCTTCAGCTTGACCTTTAAAAGCAGCTTCGTCTTCCTTTATTTTATTTATCAATGAGTGTAATATTTTATCTTTTTCAAGACCTTCGTTCCTCAGTTCAATAACTTCGGAGCGAAGGTTGCTCAGGGATATAGAACACCCTTCGTCTTCAACATCCTTCTGTGCCCTAAGGGCATTGCTAAGTATCAAGCCCTGCAAAGAGAAATATGTGTGCGTCAATAGGTTTAAACAAACGAAAAATTTTGGACTCAACAAAAGATACAAGGATTTCATTTGTCGCACCTTTAAGCTATTGTAAGCTAGGCTGTCGGCCAGATCGTTCTTCGACAGCACCGAGAGCCCGTCTTCTAAAGTTGGGAATCCGAAGCTCCTGCTCATCTCCCGGCAGACAGAAATTTCCTTGCTGTCGGGGAGACAATACAAGAAGTCTTCTTCTCCACTGCCATTGAATATTAATGCCCCCTTTGGATATTTCAGTTTTTGGGCGTAGTGCTGGGCCTCTTGCTTTTCTTTTTCTGATAGTTTTTTCCCCGAAGCATGACGAACAACATAATCACGAACTTTGGGGGATGCTTCGGGGGCAATGACATCGGCTTCTTCAACAAAAGTTGGCTTTGTTATCTTTTCTGCCTCACTTTCCAAATATTTTATCTTTGCAGGCTCTGAGGGCCCAGCTTCGGCTTCAGTCTCTTGCCCAGGAGCTTTAGAACCAGAAATTTCAGTTGTTGTTTCAGAAATGACAGCAACCCTCTTCGGAGGTGTGCTTGAAGATTTGATCGTTTCCAATACATCTAGCACATTAGCCATTCTCTTTCTTTTTGGAGTCACTGCTGGCACTTTTTGATTTTTTACTGTCTCAATGTTTGCTGCAGGACTCAAAACTTCTGATGTTTTGGATCCCTCAGTTGCTTCTTTTACCTCTTCCATTTTTTCTGTGGATGGCGCTTCGGCCTTCTCTTTCGTTTCTGATAACAGAATCTTTGTTTGTTCCAATTCTATCTTTGTTGGCACTTCGGCCGTTTCTGCAACTTCTGGCAGCATGGTTGGCTTGGCTGGTTTTTCGGCTTCGGTGGCCGAAGAGGTTTCTCCGGTAAACTCAGGCACCGAAGCTGGTTCAATATAGCGCGGCCGATGTGTAAGAACCTTTAATTTCTTTCTTTTTGGTTCTGGCTCGCTAGGAGCAGTCGCAGCTTCTTCTTTTGCAGAGGCTGTGTTTTTTCTCTTTTGTCTTCGAATGGGATAGCAATAGTCAGGGTAGACAAACCCGATTGCATCAAATACCCGATTCAGCCTCTTCTTTTTTCGGCCTCCGAAGGCTGCTGACATTGCAGTATCTTCGGCCTTCGAGTAAGCCCCAAGCAGTTGATCACTTAAATTTTCAATACTTTTTAACCAGTCATCATCTGGTTCAACGAATTTATCTCCAAATTTAAAAGTGTACTTCAACCTGATAAGTCCACCTTCGTCGGCCTCTTTTACGGTTTCTTGTGGCATTTCCCATTTCTCCGCAAGTGGCCATACCCTGAAGGCAATATGCTCTTGTACTAAGTCTCTCGTTCCAATGAAAGAGCAGACTGCGCCGAAGGCCCTCTGGCATTCTTCGGCAGCTTCATTCATTTCAACCTTCGGCCTCCGAAGGCCGAAGCTTTGCCAAATAGGGCGCATGATTATACCTTTGATATCTTCTCGTACTATCAGATCATTCTTCACATAAAACCATTATGTCATCCAATCTCCGGGCCATCTCTTCCGGAAGGTTGGCACGGGGCAGCTTGACCCGGACCGGGAAACGAAACTGTAGCAGCCAAAATTATTGTGATACTGTTCCTTACCCCAAGGTTTTGTTTCGTATGATAATTCGTGTATATTGCAGAAGCTTTTTGCATCAGGCTGCAGACCTTGGCTTCTTACGGCCCACACGAAGATATTTAGCTTTATGATTGCTTCGGGGGTAAGTTGGTGAAGATAGACTTCGAAGATTTTCAGCACCTCCACGACGAAGCTGCTCAAAGGAAATCGCAGTCCAGCTTTCAAAAAGCTTCGGTACACCACGACTTCATTTTCTTCAGGGTGTGGGCACGTTTTTTTCCCCTTCGTCGGCCCTCACAATGGATAAATCCTGGAAATACCTTCCTCTCATGTTGACAAGATGATTCTCTTTGATAGTTGATTTACCATAAACTGAATGGCTTGGACGCCAGGGACGATCTTCGGAGTCCTCACCACCACTGTCCACATCATAGCTGTCACTGTCACCAGTATCTTCAGATAAACCTTCCAGAATCTCCTTGGTGATTTTTTCTGTATTGGTCTTTGACATCGCTATAAGAAACCCCAAGTTTTTCTCTTCGTCCAGGCTCAGCTTCATCTCAGCAGCAGTCTTCTTATCCCCAGACATCTTCGGAGACACTAAAAACTATTTTCAAAGCCGAAGCTTCAAAACTAAAGGCTTAACAAATCTTAGTGCACAAGAGCTAAAAATTGAGTGAGCAGGAACAATTGGCCAGAGAGCGTGTCAAATGAGTTTGCGGTATGACTGTATTTATACGCCAAGAGCGTTGAAAATTGAAAGACCCCGCTTGTCAGTGAATGTTGCTATTCTAGCAAAGGGAAGGTGTTTTTTCGGACCTTCGGCGTAAAGCCTTCGTCCATGTCGCAATCTAAATTTTTTATTTCAAACAAATTAATATTGCGAGGGGCTACTGTTGGGGACCTTCGGCATCCGAAGGTCCTCAAAAACAGGATTTAACAGTATTTCTAAAGTATAATGTGTGAACAGGTATCTTCGGACTCAGGTCAGTATCACAGCAGACCAGAATAATACGAAGGTCGGTACAGCGCCGAAGGTGTAAGCAGGAAAGCTTCGGCGTGACAGCAGAAAGCGGAACCGACTTAAAGATGAAAAGGCTATTTAGACCTCAACAGATTACTATAGAATTATTATCAAATGTAAAGGGCATGAATGTAATTTTGTATGGGTTGTGTCCCGCGCCTATAAATAGGTGAACAGTACTCTCGTACTGTTCACGCTGACTTGGCATTCGCTTTTTGCGTCACGCTTGTACCTTCATTTCATTCTGATTAAAGGTACACTTGTAATTCAACGATATTTCTGTTTATACCTAATGATAATATATAATTGTCCATGTTGTCTTTTATATTCTTTATATTTCATTCCTCGTCATTATCTAATGAATCTAAGAAGGTACGTCCTTCATAACCTTCGTCCGTAAACCATTATATTCTAAGGGAAATAATGCTTCGGAGGACGAAGGACCTTAACGATTAACATTTTCTATGTTGCCTTGTTCTTAATTCATAGCACTTGAGAACAAGTCCCCAACAGTCGGATATACAACACTAAAGGGTTTTTCACCAATCCATGTATCCTCCCTAAATCAAGTTTGGGACCCATCACTGACACAGGAATAATCACATGCAAGGAATTGATCCTTCATCTTCATGAGGCTAGACCAAAATTTTGAAACCCCCATTTGTTTTTAAGTCGGGTAGGGGTTTTATTGTATAAAGTACTTCCTTTTAATAATGCTTTATCAAACGCCATTTTTATCAATAAGTTTAGACAACCATTTGCTCAAAAGGCATTTATTTTTAATACCCAAATTTTGGATTCCCAAACCTCCAAATTCTTTCGGTCTATAAAGAATGTTCCATTTTGCGAGTACATATTTCTTTTTATGTTCATGGCATTGCCAAAAGAATATAAAAAAATAGTCTAGCCTTTTTAACACACCTCTGGGAACTTCAAAAAATGTGAGCATATACATGGCTAGTCTATCGATAAGAGTTACCTTTCCAACTACACAACTTTTTTGAACAGTTTCCTCTATGACCAACCAATCCTTGTTCGGAAGCTTGTGATGATACATGGAATTACCTAAGTAAGTATCTAAGGGCTAGTTTGGCAACCCCATTTTTCAAATGGATTTCCATGTTCCCAAAGTAAATTAGTTCATTTTCTCTTGGGAAAATGGAAATCCCTTAGGAAAGTAGAGTTGCCAAACTAGCTCTAAATGGGAAATCCACCATGGAAAAATATCTCAATTTTATGGAACTTGATTTTTTTTAAAACTGATAAATGTTCAATGTTATTTAAGAATAGCTAAAGGTCCTTGGCCTAGTATACCACTCAATGTGCAGGATGGTGGTAGAAGTTCTGCCTGACTGTACTTTGGCCAGCCCCAAGACACCGGACTGTGCACAGTTAGGGTACTGCAGACCATGGTGCATCATGATTACTAGATGGAGTTAAGGCCGCAGATGGTCCAACACTATTAATATAACCACATGATTCACTTTATTTTTCCTTCCAACCATTTTTCATTTCAAAAAA
Organism: Zea mays; assembly: GCF_902167145.1. Classification (NCBI taxonomy): domain Eukaryota; kingdom Viridiplantae; phylum Streptophyta; class Magnoliopsida; order Poales; family Poaceae; genus Zea; species Zea mays. The sequence continues at coordinate 21,191,109 of NC_050102.1, forward strand.
AATATTTGGTTGTGAACCATTATTATTAGCTTGAGCATCAGCTAGCAGATGAAGAGCCAAACTTGTCTTTCCCATTGTCCGTCTCCGATCCTAATTATCTTTTTTTCGTATGTCAATATCCATGTTAGGTCCCGTTCACATAGATTGAAGGGGGTTAGAAAGAAGGAAGAATTTTGACTTGCTATGAGTTTAAACCCACTCCATATATGAATTGAGATTGTCCGTAATTGGTAAAGGATGGTTTGCGTCCATATCCTTTTCAACACAACTCTAGTCCGTAAATTAACCTAATCACTAATTAGCAGTTCCACATATGCAAGATGATGAACTCTGGATTAGGAACATCAACTAGAAATTCTAGCAGTATTGCTTTTCTTATAGTGTGTTTGGTTTGAGGAATGAAGTGATCGATCTTCTTCTCACTCCTCACTTTTTTATTTGGTTTGTGGAATAGAATGGGTTGATCCATCACCACCACATTCCTTATAAGCTAATAATTAGTATATACATGAGGAGTGGGTTGATTCCACCAAAATTGATGGAATGAACTTATGATGCATCACCTCATGAAGCATAGAGTGACTCCACAAACCAAACACACCATTAGAAAATTTCATATCAAGCACATGACCCCTGATGTCGAGTCCACTGCTCAAAATATGGGAAACTCCTGTGGGTCATCACTCATCGGTGAGACCCAAAGTTTCGTGAATCTCATAGATCCAAACTTCTTGCTAAGATTTCGGCAAAAAATTCATCTTTGTCTTAAGCCCTATTTAGAAGCAACCTAGTTTTTAAGAATTCAGTTTCTATCTTCAGTTTCTAGAAACTGGTTTATAAAAAACACTGGTTAATGGTGTTTGGAACCATCTCAGTTTAAACTCCACCTTAGTTTTCATAAACCAGTTTCTTAAAAAACTAGGTGCTTTTCCAAACGGGCCCTTAACAGCGTGTTTGGTTTGTAGAGTCACCTTATGCTTCATAAGGTGATGTATCATAAGTTCATCCCATAAATTTTGGTGGAATCAACTCATTCCTCATGTATATACAAATTATTAGTTTATGAGTAATGAGGGGGTGATGAATCAACCCATTCTATTCCACGAACCAAATAAAAATGTGAGGCGTGAGAAGAAGACGGATCGCCTCAATCCTCAAACCAAACACATCCTAAATTATAGTGTGTTTGGTTTGAGTAATGAAATGATCCATCTTCTTCTCACTCCTCACTTTTTTATTTGGTTTGTGGAATAGAATGGGTTGATCCATCACCACCCCATTTCTCATAAGCTAATAATTAGTATATACATGAGGAGTGGGTTGATTCCACCAAAATTGATAGAATGAACTTATGATGCATCACCTCATGAAGCATAGAGTGACTCCACAAACCAAACACACCATTAGTGTATCTGGCTGGCCTCGACAAGACTCCAATGTACCATTAATTCTATCTAGTTCTATTTCAGAAGGGACTACTATGTAGTGTTGTAACCATTTTCTTCGGCGTCCACTACCCTAGACTGGACCCAATCAGGTATAAGTCTATAATTTAGACTTGAACTGGGAAGTATTCATAGCCCCGGCCCTTCAGCGGTCTTCACCTTGGCTGATTGTGTGACTTAGTTTTATTGTCCTTATGTTTGCCAGAGAAAGGAATATAGTAAAAACCTTATGGGAACCCGGCTGGTTACAGTGAGAGGGAGAAGGAACAAGGTCTACATGCTTTATCCAGCAGCCATCTACAAATGGAATTTATAATAAGAGAGAAGGAAGAAGAGCTGCATGGATTATTATTGTTGCACTAGAACACACTTGTACTCATACTGCATGTTTTATCGAATCTACAAACGGTCGTACGTGCGGTAGAGCTCTGCATCATTAATTCATGGTTTACCTTTTCCTTGAGCGACATCTATATAAATCAAAGTATGTATTTGTTGATATAAGCTTTTCTTCATTCAAAAGGCCAGTCTGAATTATTATGGAGACTTGAAGAGACTTACTTGCTTGTACTCAAAATATGGTTTCTTCTCTTGGAGGTGATTTGTAACACCATGCGTTGTGTATTCAATAGTTCACCAACTCTTGCAGGTTTGTGGAGTGCCTTTTGTTCTTAGCACAAATAGGTATTCAATAGTTCACCAATTCATGATACATCTATTTTAGATATGTATAATGAAACTGAATAAGGTGTTGAATCAATAATTATAAGGTCAGAGCGAACAAATGCATTCGAGAACACCGAATTACAACTCGAGTAGTCATACTCGCATGATGCTTGTTTTGTGAAACTGGCTCAATAAGATGAGTTTAGAACTGGAGCGGAGCTTAAGCCGATATAGTTCAAGGTGAAGGAAAACCTCACATTTTGGTTGAAGCTACACAATGACTAAACTAAAAGCAGCCACTAAACTAAAAGCAGTCATACTAGCAAAGGAAGACACTCTCGTCCTCTTGTTCTGTCGAGACGTTAAGTGCGATGACTGCTACCTATGGTTCAGAGCGCGCGGTCACCTGGAATGCAACTCAACCAGATGTGTAGCGTTGCATCTCTTCCCTCGTGATTCGTGATCTAGTACACTACTACACTGCCCTAGTAGAATTAGTGGACTCTGTGATCAGTGGGTGCCTATCCAGGCCTTAGGGCCCGCTATTTCGACCTTGGAAGCATGAGCCACGATGTTTCATAGCTGCCTAAGAACCATCTTGGAGTTGTGTCCACCCAGGCATCCATGCCTATGAGTTGCCAGGTCCGAAGCAGCTGAGCCTCTAGGCGCTACTCCTTTGAAAGGAACAACCGGCGCAGGTCATCCAGGTCAATCATGCAAGTGGTGTCATTTGGATGCTTGCAAGCCAAGATTGTGAGAGGGTAGTTTCCCGAACGCATCGCATTCCGACTATTATTTTGCATTATAGAAACTAGTATCTTGTCACTTGAACAGTGAGTGGTGTTACTGTAGCTAGTTCTCAAATGATCACATTGGGAAAATACATGAAACAAAATTGTGTTAAATACGCATGTAGGAGATAGGAGAAATGACCCGATAGCGTTATTAGATGTCTGTAGCTGACATAAGGTAGCACAACATAAAGACTACTTACTCTATACACATAGTAAGTATATGTAAAAGTGATACATCTTAGATACCAAAATATCTTATAATTTAAAATAGAGCAAACACAACATAAATATTATTTGTCTATATATAACTCATCATGGCCTGAACCTAGTGCCAATGCCACCACGAACACAAATCATAGCACTAAACTAATACTACTCACTAATTTGACGCCCCGATACAAGTGTTCAGCAGTTCAAGTACATAAAGACATTAAGATAAGTATCAGTGCACCATCAAAAGACATTAAAACACCAAATGACGCGCACTCCAAACTCCAGCATCATGTCGATGTCATTTTTTCTCAGTTAAGGCTCTCTCCAGAAACTTACCCATCCCCATACCCATATTCAAACTCCACTTTGTGAACAGTGCAGTCTACAGTGCAAAACAATGTTTTGAATGAACAAATGAGTGATATGTTGGGCACGGTCTAAGTCAACTTCAGAAGACACCAAGACATGCAGTCAACAAGTCGAAGTTGTCACTACTTGAGACATGGCTTCCGTTCCAGCGTATCAATACTAATTCATTTAGAATCAGTATCAAATAAAACTTTAGTACTGGTTTTGACTGTCACATCATTACAGAAGGCATTAGTATCAGTTGGTGTCTCCAACTAACAGTGACTGATCTAGAATTTTGCTAAAGGGTATGCCATCTAAAATTTTCATATATATATTCGATGAAACCATTTAGGTCAAATCATTTAACAATTCAGCAACTGTTTAAAATTTTAAACATAATTTAATACATAAACTAAATTACACAGTAAATATACTAAATTTGAATACTAAGTTAAAAATATAAATAATAGGTTTTAAATTTTTAGAATTGTGATATAACCGGACAAAAAAAACATACTAATAGTTTATAAAATGTAGGCATGAAAGAGAGATTCATCTGACTTATTTAACTAAGAATTTATAAGAGACATAATCAATAGCTTGATTATATTATCTTCATCCAGTTAAAAACACAATATCAAACAATAAAATAAAGTATGCTTGCACAGATTAAATCCTCGGTAGTCTACTCTCTAGCGGCATCTCTCAAGTCACGTCTATCGAAGAATTTGAGCCATCGAGCGTTCAAATGTCAGTTTTTGTGACCATGTCATCTGTCCACTAAGTCATTCTAAGATTACGTCATATATGCACTAAGACCATAGACCTGAATACAAAGGAAGTACAAGGCATAAGAATCTTAGCGCAACATCCTTCTCATATTAGCTTTTTATTATTTATTCTTTGATGAAAGACTAAAAGGTACTATATGAGAGTAAAGAACTAAGAACTCTATTTAAACTTTTATAGTTTCGATTAAAAACTCAGGACTAAGAGTTTTGCAACCATGAATATAGCCCTTCTCACTGCTGTTGCTGCCAAGCTAACACTACCGGAATCGCGTTCTTTGCCGAGTGTCTAAGACACTCGACAAAGGCTATTTTACACTCGGCAAAGGCTTTGCCGAGTGTAACACTCGGCAAAGAACACTCGACAAAGATTTCATCGGCAAAGGGTTCTTTGCCGAGTGCTTTGCCGAGTGTCAAAAAGCACTCGGCAAAGAAAAACACTCGGCAAATTAAGAATCGAAAAAATTAAAAAAAACAGCAAAACATTTTTTAAATTCTAGGAACAACTCTCCAACCCTACCCTATTACCTTACTCGTTGCCCTATCATTTTTCACTATTATTTTGAATCAAACTTATATGTTTTGTAAATGGTGAGATTCGAACTCGCAACCTCTCTCTCGCGCATACCCTCCTATACCAATACACTACTACACCAATTATGTTTATATTACGTTTCCATTCCCCATGTACTATAACAAATCGAGAGTAATTTGATTATTTAAGGCACTAAATGAGTTCATTTGAAAATGTGACCAACTATAAAGTTGCATAACTTTTTGAGATCTAAAAGTTTTATTTTAATAGTTTCTACATCCGAGATCGTTTATAAAATTTGAATTTTAAATTTAAAAACTTCACACGAAATTTTCAATGATAAGATGATTTCAAATCAAAAAATTGTCAACTACAAAGTTTCATTACATTTCAAGACCTACAACTTTTATTTTGGTGGTTTTTCCATCCGAGACAGTTTGAAAAATTCAAATTTCAAAATTCAAACATAGTTTTGCATAACAAGATGATTTCAAATTTTAAATTTTTTAAATTCAGACGTAGTTTTCGTTGACAATATGACTTCAAATGAAAAAGTTGTCAACTATAAACTTTTATAACTTCTCAAGATCTATAAAGTTTATTTTGGTTGTTTGATAATTTGTTTATCTCAGATGATGGTTCTAACAATATGCACAAATTCTATACGTCTCTCTCATAGTTTCATAAACTACGAGAGAGATATAGGTTTTATGAACAAATTTATTTTTATTTTGTCATATGAAGAAATGTTCAATATATAAATTGTACATCATAATGAGTTATACAAATTTGTAGTTGAAAACTTTTTCATTTGAATTAATTTACTACTTTAAAATGTGATTTTTAAATTGTCTTTGCCTAGTGTTGGAGAAAAAACACTCGGCAAAGAGCTCTTTGCCGAGTGTTGTATTTGTGACACTCGGCAAAGAGCCCTTTGCCGAGTGTCAAAAAAGACACTCGGCAAAGAAACTCTTTGCCGAGTGTCAAAAATAAAACACTCAGCAAAGAGCTTCTTCGCCGAGTGTTTTCTTTTACCGAGGGTTTTTTGCGTGGCACTCGGCAAAGAGCTCTTTGCCGAGTGCCCGAAATAAAACACTCGGCAAAGAATATGGCACTCGGCAAAGAGCCAAATTCCGGTAGTGTAAAGGGGCGACTAGATCGGTGAGCCACCCTGTTACGAGATGCTTGAGAACAATCCAGAAACTGTGTTGACAATGGCATACATGCCTTTTAGTTTCCATGTGTGGAACAGCTGAGTCACTAGATGTTGGTCGTTTAGGTAAGAGCAGTGGAGTCAGGTGATCCTGATCAACCGTACAAGGAGTGCCGGCTGGACGATTGCAGGCCAAGTGAAGAGAAGGGAGTATTCGAGATACATCCCATTCTGACTATTCAGCACTAGAAGCTAATATCTTGTTACTTGGGCAACTACTGGTGTTTAGCCTAGTTATGATTATAGGCTTGTCGTTCTACTCAGTGTCTGTGGTGATTTATATCCACTTGGGTAGCGTTGGGCAGTTGGTCGCCAATTAAGGCAGTTGAGGCAGGTCATGAAATACTTGGGAAGAGCCCAATTAGGTCAAATCAAAATCTTTCATATTTTTTTCCAATTTTATCCAATTCATATGGGATAGAAATAACCGAACAATATCTCATATGGATTGAGATTGCCCTTAACTGGTAAACGATGGTTTGCGTCGATATCCTTTTCAGCACAGAACTCTAGTCCATAAACATAATCACAATTAGCACTTCCACATTTGCTGGGACATGAACTCTGGATTCGGAACATCAACTAGAAAATCTAGCAATACTGTTTTCTTTGGTGAATTCTATGTCAAGCATTTGACCCCTAATGTCGAGCCCAAAACATGTGAAACTCCCGCGGGTCATCAGTGAGACCCAAAATTTTGTGAATCTCATAGATCCAATCTTCTTGCTGAGATTTCGCCACAAATTTCAACTTCTGGCTGGCCTCGACAGGACTCCAACGTACCATTCTGTCTAGTTCTATTTCAGAAGGGAATATTATCATGTAGTGTGGTAACCATTTTCTTCAGCATCTAGTACCCTAGACCCAATCAGGTACAAGTCTATAATTAATTTAGATTTGACCTAGGAAGTAGTCATAGCCCCTTCAGATTGAGGTCTTCACCTTGGCTGATTGTGTGACTCAGTTTTATTATACTAAAAACCCATTCCTTCCACAACAAATCCAGCAGGCACCGCCACAATTTTTGTGGAAAAGCCTTTGCAACATGACTAACATGAGTATCATGGTCACAATTTTCATAATTAAGAATTGTTCATGTTCCTGATGAGCATGAGGGCTCGAACATTTGCAGGGGGTCACAATCGGGAGTGTGTTGAGTTTCTAAGGTTCGAGAGAATTTTGGATACTTCCAATCCCCTCAGAGTAGGGGTGACTATGGTTTCTAAAATTTTACACTATAAAATTTAAGTACCGATCAGATTAGGATCAGACTCAATTTCTATTTATTTTTGAACTAAAATTAATTTAGGGTCCTAAAGAATTGTGAAGCAATATTTGGATCGCGATCTATTACCACCTCTATCTGAGAGAGAGAGGCCAATCCAGTGAGAGGGAGAAGGAAACCTTTTCTTTTCTGTGAAGTAGTGATAGCCCCTTCAGAGGTCTTCACCTTGGGCCTTGACTGATTGTGTGACTCAGTTTTATGATCCTAGCTTATGTTTGACAGAGAAAAGAATATAGTAAAAACCTTATGGGGACCCGGCCGGTTACAGTGAGAGGGAGAAGGAACAAGGTCTACATGCTTTATCCAGTCTAGAAATGGAATATATAAGAGAGAAGGAAGAAGAGAGCTGCATGGATATAATTGTTGCACAAAAACGCACACTTGTACTAATCCTGTATGTTTTGTCGAACTACAAACAGTGATACGGGCGATAGAGCTATGCAATATCTAGTTCTTGTGGCGTGGAGTTGTGCATCATTAATTCATGGTTTACCTTTCCCTTGAGCGACATTTATAGTCTGAATTATTATGGAGACTTGAAGAGACTTGCTTGCATGTACTCAAAATATAGTTTCTTCTCTTGGAAGTGATATGGAACACCATGCGCTGTACAAATAATCCACGAAACAGGTTTGTAGAGTACCTCTTGTTCTTAGCACAAATAAGTATGTATTCAATTGTTCATCAACTCCTGATACATCTGTTTCAAATATGTATAATGGAATCAAAAAAGGTTCTGCATCAATCATTCTGAGGTGCTGCTTGTTTTTCGTTGTTTTGTGAAAGTGGCTCAGTAAAATAAAATGAGTTCAGAACTGGAGCTTAAGCCGATATAGTTCAAGGCGAAGAAAAACCTCACATTTTGGTTGAAGCTACATAGTAACTAAACTAAAAGCAGCCACTAAACCAAAAGTAGTCATACCAGCAAAGGAAGACGCTCTCGTCCTCGCCTTATTGTGCATAGACGTTAAGTGTGATTACTGCTACCTATGATTCAGAGCGCGCGGTCTCCTGGAATGTAACTCAGCCGGTTATTTTGTGTTGCGTCTCTTCCCTCACGGTTCGTGATCTACTACACTACTACAGTGCACTGGTAGAATGGATGGACTCTCTGATCAGTGGGTGCATATCTAGGCCTTAGGGCCCGCTAGTTGGACCATGGAAGTGTGAGCCACGATGTTTCATGACTACCTAAGAACAATTTAGGAGTTGTGTCCTCCCAGGCATCCATGCCTACGAGTTGCCAGGTACGAAGCAGCTTAGCCTCTAGACGCTACTCCTTAGAATCAAACAGCCATCGCCAGTCATCCATGCCAATCATGCAAGTGGTGCCATTTGGAGGCTTATATGCCAAGATTGTGAGAGGGTAGCTTCCCGAACGCATCTCATTCCGACTAGTATTCAGCACTAGAAACTAGTATCTTGTCACTTGAGCAGTGACTGGTGTTACTCTAGCTAGTTCTCAAACGATCACCTTGGGTAAATACTTGAAACAAAATTATGTTATATACGCATACATGAGCTAGGAGAAATGATCCGATAGCGTTATTAGATGTCCGTAGCTGACAAAAGGCAGCACAACATAAAGACTACTTACTCTATACACATAGTATATATATTTAAGTATATGTAAAAGTTATGCATCTTAGAAACCAAAATATCTTATACTTTAAAATAGAGCAAGCATAATAGAAATATCATATGTCTATATATAACTCATCATGGCCTAAACTTAGTGCTAGCGCTACCACAAACACAAATCATAGTACTAAACTAATACTACTGCACTAATTCAACACACCCATACAAATGTTCAGCAGTTCAAGTACATAAGACATTAAAATAAGTTTCATTACACCATCAAAAGACATTAAAGCACCAAATGTCGAGCACTCCAAACTCCAACATCATGTCAACATTATGTTTTCTCATCTAAGGCTATCTCCAGCAGCTTACTCATCCCCATACCCGTATTCCAACTCCACTCTAAAACAGTGCAGTCTACGGTGCCAAATAGTGTAAAATAGTGTTTTGGGTGACCATATGAGTGAACAGTTGGACACGGGCTAAGCCAACATCAAAAGACACCAAGACAATAGTCAACAACAAGTCAAAGTGTCACTGCTAGAGAACATGGCTTCCGTTCCAACGTATCAGTACTGGTTCAATTCATTCAAAATCGGTACTAAATAAAACTTCCGTACTAGTTTTGACTGTCACATCATCATAGAAGGCATTGTTAGTGTCTCTAACTAATAGTGACGGATCTAAAATTTTGCTATGGGGTATGCCATCTAAAATTTTCATATATTCGATGAAACCATTTCGATCAAATCACTTGACAATTCAACAACAGTTTAAAATTTTAAAAATTGTTTAATATACATAAACTAAATTACACAATAAATATACTAAATTTGAACAGTAAGTGAACAATATAAATATTAAGTTTTAAATTTGTAAAATTATGTTAAAAATATCTACAAATTATGATATAAACTGACAAAAGGTCGTACTATTAGTTTATAAAATGTGGGCATGAAAGAGAGGTTGATCGAACTTTTTAACTAAGACCTTATAAGAGACATAATCAATATCTTGAAAATATTTTCTTCATCTAGTTAAAAACACAATTTCAAACAATTATATAAATTATACTTGCGTATGTTAAATCCTAAGCAGTCTAGTCTCCAGCGGCATCTTGTGAGTCACGTCTGTCGAAGAATTCGAGCCATCGAGCGTTGAAATGTTAGTGCTTGTGACCATGTCATCCATCCACTAGGTCATTCTAATATTTCGTCATATAGACAGTAAGACCATAGACCTGAATACAAAAGAAGTACAAGACATAAGAGTGTGTATATATATACATATATATATGGTGGGCACACAGGGCATACCCCTAGATACGCCCCTGCCAACTAGTATTGATATTAAGTAACCAGTACCAGTTAGAGACACCAACCGATACTAATTACTTATGTAAGCAGTACTGACACCAACCAATACTAATTACATTAGTATCATTAGTGTCTTCAACTGCAACTAATTACTTAACATTAGTACCAGTTGGAGACATCAACCAGTTTTGATGTTCCTGCTTTATAAATTAAACTCTCTCCACAATATGGCCCCATAAACAAAGAGGAGCTTTGTTCATAGTGCTATAAGTTTTAAGGAGGTAAGGTGTTGGACAACTTTTTAAAGAATTTGTTAAAGATTTCACTCATTTAAGTCATTTAACTGTGAGAAAAGGTTACAAAGTTCATCCTCTCATATAATATGGTTGAAATAATTACTTAATTTGTTTACTTTTCTTGAATTGTGTGGTTGGTTTTATAATTTAGGAGAAAAAGTCCATCCTCTCATATGTTCTATAATAAGTATGAAGTTTATAGAATTTATAAGAAAATAGGGAGGAGCTATGTTCACGGCGCCATAAGCTTCAAAGTGGGGAGGTGTTGTCCGATTTTTTCTTAGAATTTATTGAATGATTCACTCATTTAAGTGTGGAAAAAGGTTAGAAGTTCATCCTCTCATATAGTATAGTTGAAGTACTTACTTGTTTTGTTTAGGTTTCTTGAATTGTATGGTTGATTATATAAATTAGGGAAAATTAGTGAGTTCATCCTCCCATATGCGCCTAATATGTACGAAGGTCATATATTTTAGGGCAAAATCCTAATAGTGGAAAAAGATGATGAAAGTAAGTTTTTCACAAATGTCAGTCTCAATTATTATGCAGATACTTGTAACCAAAATATAGTTTCTTCTCATTTAAAATTCTGAATTATTTGTAAAATATCAAAGGACCATTCATGAAGAGGAGTGTTGCAATATTGAGATGAGTGTAGAAACATTAGTTTCACCTTACTAGTTGAGGTGGAGAGAACCCAACTTAAATAGTTGAGTACTTCCCATACTCTTGCATGTGTTGGGTGAGAGATAGAAGGAAGAACACGTGTGTGCTCGCCTCGCTGGGCTAGGCGATGCGAAGCGAGACGTAGGGCGTGCGACATGCGCGTGAATGGTTGGCTGAATTCGGGGTCCATGCCTTGTGCGTGTGTGGCTTTCTTTTGTAGTTTTGTTTTGCTAGTTATTCTAGAATCCATATTTAATAAGGCTTATCAAGTGCAAATTGAATCAACTGGTCCTTATCTAGTACTATCCTTATCTGATGCAGATCAGTGGATCCCTATCAGTTACTGATTTTTTGGAACTAAACATAGTATTCTCCAACAAATAGCTACCTAGGGTGCCATCATGAAACACACCACCAGCCAATGCATCTAAACTCATGTCTTCCTGCTGCGCCGCTAGGTATGCTACTTCATCCCTATCGACTATCGGCGCTGTGTGCACCGACGATCAGGAGAGCATGTCTCTGGAACCTTCGCCATAGGCGATCCTGCACCGGTAGAGGACATATAAGGTTTTTAGGAAGCACTCTGCATGACTGCTCCACATTGTCTTCAACTTGTCGCCAAGGCTTCTCTGGGCGTCTTATGTCGTCATCAACAATGGGACGGTACTAATGTCAACATCATCTGCTCTACCTCATCGTTAGCAAGGAACAAACGTACAATCATCTCCCTCTCATCATGTCTTTCATACTATTTTGTCTAATCTATTTACACATGATTCTATTAGATCAAATATTAATTTTAATTGGCATAATGCATATATTTAGAACTGTTCGTTTTATTTACATGTTTGTCGTCATAGTCAAGTTTTATTTCCAGACTAAATTAAAATAAAAATATTAAAAATCGAATTATGATATTCATAATAAAATCGAATACGGATACGGATATTCATATTAGTATTTTTAGCGAAAATTTGGATCTCTAGATATTTGAATAGTGCAGGAAGTTCTCCGCATGCAGATGGTCCGGCTCTATTAATGTAACCACATGATTCACATTCCTCCGGTTTGGTTGCTAGCAGTCTCAGCATCTGACTCACGCAGCCTATATCGGTTGAAATAGACGATTCCTACTTCCTCACGCATGCAAGACAACGAGGATAGAAAAGGCTAGCTTGCACCTTAGCGCACAGGCGCGGTCAACGCGTGCACGGGGCCTGGGCGCGGGTGGCCAACCAACCAATCATATAGATTATTTTTCCTACCAACCATTTTTCTTTTCAAAAAATATTTGGTTGTGAACCATTATTAGCTTGAGCGCCAGCAAATGAAGAGCCAAACTTCTCTTTCCCAATGTCCGCCTCCTAATTATCTTTTTTTTCTGTCATCTTCTTTAGGGTCAATATCTTATATTAGGCCTTGTTCGGTTATGGATTGAATGAGATTAGAAAAAAATAGGAAAAAATTAGATTACTATGAGTTTATACCCACTCAATTAATCTCCTCCAATTCATATGGATTGAGATTATATTACCCTTAATTGGTAAAGGATGGTTTGCGTCCATATCCTCTTCAGCACATAACTCTTGTCCGTAAATTAACATAATCGCCAATTAGCACTCCCACATGAAATTTCTAGTTCTATTTCAGAAGGGAATATATATTATGTAGTGTTGTAACCATTTTCTTCGGCGTCCACTACCCTAGACTAGACCCAATCGGGTATAAGTCTATAATTTAGACTTGACCTGGGAAGTAGTCATATCCCTATGCTTTGTTTGGTTACTCTATATTATTGACCCTAATCCACGTAAATTGAGGTAGGTTAGGGTGTAAATTAGTTTAAGTTACACCTCAATACATATAGATTGAGCTCAATACTAGAGTACCCAAACTAGACTTCAAAGCAATTAATATAGTAAAAACTCATTCCTTCGCTACAACAAATCCAACAGTCACCGCCACAATTTTTGTGGAAAAGCCTTTTCAACATGAGTATCATTGTCACAATTTTCACAATTAAGAATTGTTCGTGTTCCTGATAGATGAGCATGAGGGCCGGAACATTTGCAGGGGATGACAATCGGGAGAGTGTTGAGTTTCTAAGGTTCTAGAGCATTTTCCATACTTCCAATCCCCTCAGAGAGAGACAGAAAAAGAGATATGCCAGTTTGTCACTTCTATATAGCTTATGGGGACCCGGCCGGTTAGACTGAGAGGGAGAAGGAACAAGGGCTATATGCTTAATTTATCTAGTCTACAAATGGAATATATAAAACTCCCTAGGTCTTAAAATAAAATTCTTTTAGACTAATAATATATTAATTAAGTAACATGTGAACGTATAGTTTGCACTTATGTTGATATTTATTATCATTTGAATGAATGTGGATGGAAAAAAAGTAAGCTAGAAAGAACTATATTTTGGGATGGAGGTAATAAGAGAAAAAGAAGAAGAGCTGTATGGATTATTATTGTTGCACCGAAACACACTTTGTACAAATACTACATGTTATTATCGAATCAACAAACGGTCGTACATGCGGTAGAGCTATGCAGTATCTAGTTCTTGTGGCGAGGAGCTGTGCGTCATTAATTCATGGTTTACTAGCTTTCACTTGAGCGACATCTATATATATCAATGTATGTATTTGTTGATATAATAAGCTTTTCTTCATACCAGAGATCAGTCTGAATTACTATGGAGACTTGAAGAGACTTGCTTGCTTGTACTCAAAATATGGTTTCTTCTCCTGGAAGTGATATGGAACACACCATGCGCTGTTGTAAAGAATACACGAAGCAGGTTTGTGGAGGGCCTCTTGTTCTTAGCACAAATATGTATTCAATAGTTCACCAACTCTTGATACATCTGTTTCAGATATGTATAATGGAATCGAAAAAGGTCCTGCATCAATCATTCTGAGGCCAGAGCGAACAAATGCAATCGAGAACACCGAATTACAACTCGAGTAGCCATAATGCTGTGCTGCTTGTTTTGTGAAACTGGCTCAGTAAGATAAGATAGTTCAGAACTGGAGCTTAAGCTGGTATAGTTCAAGGTGAAAGAAAACCTCACATTCTGGTTGAAGCTACAGAGTGACTAAACTAAAAGCAACCGGTAACTAAAAGTAGTCATATTGGCAATTGAATACCATCTTGTCTCCCCGCCTCATTCTATCGAGATGTTAATCGCGACGACTGCTACCTATGATTTAGAGCGCGAGATCGCCTAGAATGCAACTCAACCAAATATGTTATGTTGTGTCTCTTCATTCACGATTCCTGTTATAGTACATTACTACACTGTTCTGGTAGAACCCGTTGACTCAGTGATCATTAGGTGCCTATCTAGGTCTTAGGGCTCGCTAGATGGACCTTGGAAGCATGAGCCACTTTGTTTCACGGCTACCTGAGAACCATCCAGGAGCTGTGTCCACACAGGCATCCATGGCTACGAGTTTCCGAGTCCGGAGTAGCTGAGCCTCTAGACGCTAATCCTTTGAAAGGAACAACGGGCGCACGTCATCCAGGTCCATCATGCAAGTGGTGTCGTTTCGAGGCTTCCGGGCCAATATTGTGAGAGGGTAGCTTCTCAGATGCATCCCATTCCTACCATTATTTTTGCACAATAGAAACTAGTATCTTGTCACTTAGAAGTGACTGGTGTTACTATAGCTAGTTCTTAAACTATCACCTCGGGCAAATACTTGAAACAGAATTGTGTTATATACGTGTGAAGGAGCCAGGAGAAATGGTCCGATAGCGTTATTAGATGTTTGTAGCTGACATAAGGCAGCACAACATAAAGACTACTTACTCTATACACATAGTATATATTTAAGTATATGTAAAAGTGATACATCTTAGAAACCAAAATATCTTATAATTTAAAATAGAGCAAGCACAAAATAAATATCATTTGTCTATATATACCTCATCACGACTTGAACCTAGTGCCAACGCCACTACAAACACAAATCATAGCACTAAACTAATACTACTGCACTAATTTGATGCACCAATACAAGTGTTCAGCAGTTCAAGTACATAAGACATTAAAATAAGTATCAGTGCACCACCAAAAGACATTAAAACACCAAATGACGAGCACTCCAAACTCCAGCATCATGTCAATGTCATTCTTTCTCAGCTAATGACATCCCCATACCCGTATTCAAACTCCACTCTGCGAACAGTGCAGTCTACAGCGCAAAACAGTGTTTTGGGTGAACATGAGTGAATTGTTGGACACGGTCTAAGCCAACATCAGAAGACACCAGGCAATAGTCAACAACAAGTCAAAGTTGTCACTGTTAGAGAACACAGCTTCCATTCCATCGTATCAGTATTGATTCATTTTGAATCGGTACTAAATAAAACTTTAATAATGGTTTTGACTGTCGCATCACCATAGAAGGCATTAGTATCGGTTCGTGTCTCCAACTATCAGTGACAGATCTAGAAGTTTTCTGTAGGGTATGCCATCTAAATTTTTTATAGATATTCGATGAAACCATTTCGATCAAATCATTTGATAATTCAATAATAGTTTAAAATTTTAAACATAATTCAATACTAAATTACACAATAAATATACTAAATTTGAAGACTAAGTTAAAAATATAAACAATAAGTTTGAAATTTGTAAATATATTTTAAAACATTCACAAATTATGATATAAATCGAAAAAAGTCATACTAATGCTTTATAAAATGTAGGCATGAAAGAGAGATTCATCCGACTTTTTAACTAGTCAATGTATGAGGTGCAAACCAGTACTTCTGTGCAAACTCTGTGCAAAGTAACAAAAAAAGTCACAAAAATTTCTCAAAACAATTATGGATGTACTTCTTTGCCCACTCTACCACATTATAAAATTTCAAATTCATCATATATTAAAAGGCACAAAAAGAGAAAATTCTACGATAATTTTCACTTTTTTATATCTCAGAATTTTCTCCTTTTTGTATCTCTTAACATATGATGAATTTGAACTTGAAGTTTTATAGTGGTAGAGTAGACAATGAAGTACATTTATAATTTTTTAGAGTTTTTTGTGACTTTTGTTAGTTGATTTGCGCGGAAACTTGTTTTGCACATGATATGTTGCCTTTTAACTGGACCTTATAAGAGACATAATCAATATCTTGATTATATTATCTTCATCCAGTTAAAAACACAATATCAAACAATTAAATATATTATACTTGCACAGATTAAATCCTCATCAATGTAGTCTCCAGCGGCATTTTGTGAGTCACGTCTGTCGAAGAATTCGAGCCATCGAGCGTTGAAATGTCAATTTTGGTGACCATGTCATCTGTCTGCTAGGTCATTCTAAGATTTCGTCATATAGGCACTAAGACCATAGTCCCGAAAACAAAAGAAGTAAAACACATAAGAGTTTTAGCGCAACATCCTTCTCATATTAATTTTTTATTCTATATATAGTTTATGTATCAGGATCCCTGGGCTAAAGGAAAGCTCTAGTCTAATGGTAAACTCTAGTCATACCCAACAGCCTCAATTCTTTCTAGCCGAACTGCAACCCGACCACTCTCGGATTCAATGAATCCACGTTGCGGGTCAGTTCACACAACATCATCATATTCCTTATTCTCCACTCGATTCTCGGCGCCCTCGTCTCCATCGCCGCCCCAACCACCCAACGCCGACTCCACCTCGTTCTGCAGCGCCCTCGTCTCCACCACCGCCCCAACCAACATTGATTCCCCTTGATTTGCAGTGTCCTTGCCCCCACCCGTTGCATTAGCTCCGTCTGGCGCGCCGCCTCTTTGTCATGGATGAAGGATAGTTGTAAGTGATTAGTAGTATAATACCAGTAGTTGTTAATTGTTATGTGGTTTGGGCTAGCCCAGATTACGGTTAACAGCTGGCTTAAAGCCTTGTAAAGGTTTTGTGATCTATCTAGGCCTGTATTATGAAGTGTCCTCAATCCTCTGGGACTCAAATGTGATACAATTACTAGTCCCAGGAAGCTAGTAAACACATTTATACATCAGATAGTTCCAGATCTGCTTAAACGAGACAAACCTATAAAGGTGGCGAACAACTTTAAGAGTTGGTCCACAACTCGGGACATATCATCAGAGTGGGGCTGAAGCAGCCCGATATACGCAGCGAACCAAATCAGCGGTCCAACAGCCACAAGCAAGGTTGGGAACAGTCGTAACTCTTACCCGATCTCCTTTTTCTGAAAAACAACAAATAAGCAAGGGTGAGTACAAACGTACTCAGCAGCCCACCTTCACCCGTGGAATGGGGAAATCAGATATAATGCATGGAATATGTGGAGCTCAGGATATTTTGCAGAAACAACAATATTTTATGCAGGGTTGTTTTGTAAAACATTTTGTATTTTTTAAAGTGCATCCTCTCCCAAAGGAGCAGGAAGTTTTTCAGTATTAGAACAAAATCCCCTGGACTAAACCATCCAGGTATCTCAGCAGTTTCCCACTGGTTTTCATTTTAAAAAAAACAGCTACTGGACTTCCCATCCACCATAGCTCACGACTCAACCGCCGGACCTTTTAAAAACCACTTTTCTCAAACACACATCTTTTTTTTTTAAAACAAAACACTAATTGCCATACCACACCAGACTCGTCCATTCCTATGGACACAGACTATTCGAATAGGTTTGAACTCTGCGCAGAGGGGTACACTTTACCCACTAGTCCGGCTCTGCGATCCCATGGCCAATGAGATCCGAATCCGAATCTCTTTCTTCCCTCGCACGTCCTAACCTTAACGGTTATACCGGAAGGAGTCAGGCCACCGCCATGTCCAAACCGGACAAACATTCCCCCTCCTTATCCTCCCGGTGCTCCCCAGCCTTCATAACCCTGGGGTTGGACCGTATGAGTTCAGATTGAGTGACTGCCCACACAGTCTCGAGTGGTTGTACTTATCATGAGTACAGGTAGTGAAGGATGACAAACTGGTCCTTATATGAGGGGACAATCCTTCTGCTCACACATAAACCAGCTGAGCCATCACCTTAGGCCCTCCTCTAAACCAGGGAGTCCCTGATCATCCCTACTCAAAGGTGATAAGGGTGAAAACCCTTCATCATACACATTTTGAAAAGCATTTTCTTTTGAAAACTCACACCTTTTCTCAAATCATTTGTAACAAATATATCAAGGATTGATTGCGGCAAGCAGCTGGGTGGCCATAATAACTTGTCTCAAAATCATATCATGCATAAAATAACAGGCTGAGGGTTGTGGTTGAAAAGTCATAGGTAATTTATGCATCAAAGGGATCCAGTGAGCTTGCCGTGCTTATCCGGCGAAGGGGGAAGGAGAGCTCGTGGAACTGGCTTCTGGCTCCATCGCCTGGCATAGACTTGCAGATCTGGCCTCCACAAGACTACACGAACGCTCCGATAACTATGCAACATGAACAAGCAAACATACAAACCAGCAAGTATACCAACAAATATTTAGTATAGTGGTCAGAATAGCGATATATGGATGGGTAGAGTCTTGAGTAGAATCTGTGTCATGTGGTGTTGTGATATTACTGGTGGTGGAGCGGAGGTGCTTACTAGGAGGGTGGACTGGAGGTGAAGCGACACTATGCGTGTAGCCGGTAGAGCGGAGTAACTGAGTGGGTGGGGTGTTTGCTTTGGCTGAGGGTGTTGAGTGTGTGTGGAGAGGGAGAGGGTAGTTGGGTGTATTTATAGCTGAGTGTATGTGGTGTAGCACAGTGAAGTTCACTGTTGGTGAGAATAGTGACAAATGAATCGTCTGACTTAGTATGAACAAGAGAGTTATAGGCAGAATATGAGACAAGAGTATTTTGGGAGTTTTCTAGAATATGGACCAGGCTTAAGGGGTGACATGGTTGGATAGGGAATAGTTTGATAATAATTTAGAAACAAGAATTTGGAATCTGAGTTTGGAAGCCTGGTTCAAAGGAATCTCAAAGTTAAGCGTGCTCAAATTGGAGAAACCTGGGATGGGTGACCAGATGGGAAGTTCCCACTGGAAGGAAAATCACAGTCACCGGAGTTCGTATGACTGAAATATTGGTCTGGCTGGTCTTAGGTGGACTGGGAGCATGACGGATGAGTAGTTGAAATTTGGGGTGATCAGATGATCGTTGAATAGCAACGATGAATAGTGACGACGAAAAGGTTGCCATAGATATCATTGAAGAATAGCAACGGTAAATAGTAACGATGATGAACAGGAACGGTGAATAGTAATGATGAATAGTAAAGGTGAATAGTGATGGTGAATAGTCCGTGTGAACGAACGATGAACGATGAATAGAAACTATGAACGAACGGACGAACGATCGAATGATCGGACGAACGAACGATCGGAATTTCGGCAGCATAACGACAGGACAAAGATTATCTGGAAGAACGATGAATAGGGACTATGAACGAACGATGAATAGGAACTATGAACGGACGATGAATGATCGAATGATCGAAAGAACGAACGATCGGAATTCCGGCAGCATAATGGCAGGAAAAAGATTATTTGGACGAACGAACGGACGAACGATCGAATGATCGGACGAACGAACGATCGGAATTTCGGCAGCATAACGGCAGGACAAAGATTATCTGGAAGAACGATGAATAGGGACTATGAACGAACGATGAACGATGAATAGGAACTACGAACGAACGATGAACGATCGAATGATCGAACGAACGAACGATCGGAATTTCGGCAGCATAACGACAGGAAAAAGATTATTTGGAAGAACAAACGGACGAACGATCGAACGATCGGACGAACGGACAAACGAACCATGAACGATCGAATGATCGGACGAACGAACGAACAAACTAAGAACAGGGGGACGAACGATCGAAGAATGACCGAACGATCCTTGTGCTAGTGTGTGCTTGTGTGGAACATGGAGTGGGTGTGTGGGGGGGGGGAAGAGAGTTGCCATGAAATGGCTTGGGGTGGGATGAGAGGATTAGTGGGAGATTAGCATGTATTTGTCTTGTATAAGTGAGATTAGCTTGTAGAGCTCACCGTATGACACTGGAGGCATACGTATAAGTATGAGCATGAGGAAAGTTATGAAGAAAATATTTATAGGGACTTGAAAAATGATTCTGAAGGTATTTCTTAGGAAGAAAATACTTGGAGATATCGGTGGAATATTTGGGCAATATTTCTGGAAAGAATTTGAGGGGGTCACTGGGGAAATATCTGGGCAGTATTTCTGGAAAGAACTTGAGGGGGTCACTGGGGAAATATTTGTAGGATATTTTGAGGAGGATTTTGGAGAGAATATATACCACTATATTTTATTTGTTGATATCAACTCGCAAACAAACATTTTGAAATGAAATTTGAAATTCATTTTGAATTTAGAGCGAGTTTGAGAAAATTTCAAGATTTGAATTTTTGGGATGCTACAGATCTACCCCGCTGAAAGGGAAATGTGCCCTTGGGCCATTTCTAAGTATTTTGGTGATTGAGTGCCAACACAAGTGCTTTTGTGTTGATCTATGCAATGTGGTGGACAAAGTGCAAATCATGTCAAAAGGTATGTTTCTAGACTTAGTACATTATTTTATGGACTAATGTGTTGTGTCTAAGTGCTGGAAACAGGAAAAATCGAATTGGAAATGAGATGGCTTTGTTCAGCCAAAGTCTGCTCAGTCTGGGAGCACCGGACTGTCCGGTGGTGCACCGGACAGTGTCCGGTGCGCCAGGCTGGCTCGAGCAAACTGGCCGCTCTCGGGAATTCACCGGCGACGTACGGCTATAATTCACCGGACTGTCCGGTGTGCACCGGACTGTCCGGTGAGCCAACGGTCGGCCGGGCCAACGGTCGGCCGCGCGATCTGCGCGGGACACGTGGCCGAGTCAACGGCTAGAAGTGGGCACCGGACTGTCCGGTGTGCACCGGACATGTCCGGTGCGCCAACGGCTCTCTGGCTACCAACGGTCGGCTGCGCCAATTAAGGAAAGAAATCGGGCACCAGACAGTGTCCGGTGTGCACCGGACTGTCCGGTGCGCCACGCGACAGAAGGCAAGGATTGCCTTCCCAGATTGCTCTTAACGGCTCCTAGCTGCCTTGGGGCTATAAAAGGGACCCCTAGGCGCATGGAGGAGTACACCAAGCATCCTTTGAGCACTATTGATCACTCACACATCATTCTTGCGCACTTGGTCGACATTCTAGTGATTTGAGCTCCGTTCTAGTGTGCTAGCCATTTGAGCTTAAGTCTGGGTTCTGTGTGTGCGTATTTGCTGTGATCTTTGTGTCTTGTGTGAGTTGCTAATCCCTCCCTTGCTCCGTGCTTCTTTGTGAACTTCAAGTGTAAGGGCGAGAGACTCCAAGTTGTGGAGATTCCTTGCAAACGGGATTAAGAAAAGCAAAGCAAAACATCGTGGTATTCAAGTGGGTCTTTGGACCGCTTGAGAGGGGTTGATTGCAACCCTCGTCCGTTGGGACGCCACAACGTGGAGTAGGCAAGCGTTGGTCTTGGCCGAACCACGGGATAAACCACTGTGCCATCTCTGTGATTATTCACTTGTGGTTATTGTGTTTTGCTAAGACTTCTCTCTAGCCACTTGGCGATTACTGTGCTAACGTCTAACCAAGTTTTGTGGCTTAAGTTTAAAGTTTTATAGGATCACCTATTCACCCCCCCCCTCTAGGTGCTCTCAATTGGTATCATAGTCGTTCTCTTCAAGAAGGGACTAATCGCCCGAAGAGATGGATCCTAAGGGAAAGGGGATGGTGGTCAACAACGAGAAGGAGTCTATCTTCAACGAGCCGAAGGATGACAAGCCTACCAACTTCGGGCTCAGGCCACAAGCGCAAAGACGGGAAGAAGAAGAACACAAGGCGCATCAAGGAGATCGTCTACTACGACAGCGACGAATCTTCCTCTTCCCAAAAGGATGACGACGACTACGAGAAAAAGAAAACGGTCAATTCAAACTTTTCTTTTGATTACTCTCGTATTCCTCAAAGTACAAATGCTCATCTATTATCTATTCCACTTGGTAAACCTCCTCATTTTGATGGAGAGGACTACGGATTTTGGAGTCACAAAATGCGTAGTCACTTGTTCTCTCTCCATCCTAGTATATGGGAGATTGTAGAGAATGGAATGCACTTTGATAGTACAGATAGTCCCATGTTTGTTAATGAGCAAATTCATAAAAATGCACAAGCTACTACTGTTCTTCTAGCTTCCTTGTGCAGGGATGAATACCACAAAGTGAGCGGCTTGGATAACGCCAAGCAAATTTGGGACACCCTCAAGATCTCTCATGAGGGGAATGACGTCACAATGCTCACCAAGATGGAGTTGGTGGAGGGCGAACTCGGGAGATTCGCAATGATAAGGGGAGAAGAGCCAACCCAAACGTACAACCGGCTTAAGACCCTTGTCAACAAGATAAGAAGCTATGGAAGCACGCGATGGACGGACCACGACGTCGTCCGCCTAATGTTAAGGTCTTTTACTGTCCTTGATCCTCATCTTGTGAACAATATTCGTGAGAATCCTAGGTACACCAAGATGACGCCCGAGGAGATACTTGGAAAGTTCGTGAGCGGGCGAATGATGATCAAGGAAGCAAGATACGTGGATGACGCATTGAATGGTCCAATCAATGAGCCTCAACCTCTTGCTCTCAAGGCAACAAGAAGCAAGGAGACGCTGCCTAGCAAGGTGGCACAAATTGAGGCGGCCGGACTTAACGATGAAGAGATGGCTCTCATCATCAAGAGATTCAAGACAGCGCTAAAAGGTCGCAAGGGGCAGCCAAGCAAGACCAAGACAAAGGGGAAGCGCTCATGCTTCAAATGTGGTAAGCTTGGTCATTTTATTGCTAATTGTCCCGACAATGATAGTGATCAGGATCAAGGGAACAAGAGGGAGAAGAAGAAGAACTATAAGAAGGCAAAGGGCGAGGCGCATCTAGGCAAGGAGTGGGATTCGGATTGCTCCTCTTCCGACTCCGACAATGAAGGACTCGCCGCCACCGCCTTCAACAAGTCATCCCTCTTCCCCAACGAGCGTCACACATGCCTTATGGCAAGGGAGAAGAAGGTATGTACTCGAAACTCTACTTATGCTTCTTCAAGTGAGGACGAATCTAGTGATGAGGATGAAATAGATTATTCATGTTTATTTAAGGGCCTAGATAGAACCAAGGTAGATAAAATTAATGAATTGATTGATGCCTTGAATTATAAGAATAGGCTTTTAGAAAAGAAAGAGGATTTGTTGTATGAAGAACATGACAAATTTGTAGAAGCACAAAAATCTCATGCTCTAGAAGTTAAAAGAAATGAAATGCTTTCTTGTGAATTATCTTCTTGCCATGAGACAATTTCTAACTTAAGGAGGATTAATGATGATTTGAATGCTAAGTTAGAAATAGCTAGTAAATCAACATCTTGTGTAGAAATTGTTGCAACTTGTAATAGGTGTAAAGATTTTGACATTGATGCTTGTAGTGAACACCTAGTTTCAATTTCCAAACTTAATGATGAATTGGCTAGTCTTAATGCTCAACTTAAGACTAGCAAAAGCGAATTTGATAAGCTAAAATTTGCGAGGGATGCCTAAACGATTGGTAGACACCCCTCAATTAAGGATGGACTTGGCTTCAAGAGGGAAGCCAAGAACTCAACAAGCCATAAGGTTCCCATTCCCGCCAAGGAGAAAGGGAAGGCTCCTATGGCAAGTAGTACTAAAAAGAACCATGCTTTTATGTATCATAGGGGACATGCTAGAAATGACTATAGAAGTTATGATTCACATGCTTATGATTCACATGTTATGTTTGCTTCTAGTTCTTCTTATATGCATGATAGAGATATGTCTAGGAGATATGTTCATCATGTGCCTAGAAAGAATATTGTTCATGTTTCTAGGAAAGTTATGGATGGTCCTTCTACAATATATCATGCTTTAAATGCTTCCTTTGCTATTTGTAGAAAGGATAGGAAGATAGTTGCTAGGAAATTAGGGGCAAAATGCAAAGGTGATAAAACTTGCATTTGGGTCCCTAAGACAATTATGACTAACCTCGTAGGACCCAACAAGAGTTGGGTACCTAAGTCCCAAGCCTAAATTTGCCTTGCAGGTTTATGCATCCGGGGGTTCAAGCTGGATTATCGACAGCGGATGCACAAACCATATGACAGGGGAGAAGAAGATGTTCACCTCCTACGTCAAGAATAAGGATTCCCAAGATTCAATCATATTTGGTGATGGGAACCAAGGCAAGGTGAAAGGCTTAGGCAAGATTGCAATTTCAAATGAGCACTCTATCTCTAATGTATTTTTAGTTGAGTCTCTGGGATATAATTTACTCTCTGTTAGTCAATTGTGCAATATGGGATATAACTGTCTATTCACTAATATAGATGTGTCTGTCTTTAGAAGAAGTGATGGTTCATTAGCTTTTAAGGGTGTATTAGACGGCAAACTTTATTTAGTTGATTTTGCAAAAGAGGAGGCCGGTCTAGATGCATGCTTAATAGCTAAGACTAGCATGGGCTGGCTGTGGCATTGCCGCTTAGCACATGTAGGGATGAAGAACCTTCACAAGCTTCTAAAGGGAGAACACGTGATAGGTTTGACTAACGTGCAATTCGAAAAAGATAGACCTTGTGCAGCTTGTCAAGCAGGTAAACAAGTGGGAGGAGCGCATCACAGCAAGAATGTGATGACCACATCAAGACCCCTGGAGCTGCTACATATGGACCTCTTCGGACCCGTCGCCTATCTAAGCATAGGAGGAAGTAAGTATGGTCTAGTTATTGTTGATGATTTTTCCCGCTTCACTTGGGTATTCTTTTTGCAGGATAAGTCTGAAACCCAAGGGACCCTCAAGCGCTTCCTAAGGAGAGCTCAAAATGAGTTTGAGCTCAAAGTGAAGAAGATAAGAAGCGACAACGGGTCCGAATTCAAGAACCTTCAAGTGGAGGAGTTTCTTGAGGAGGAAGGGATCAAGCACGAGTTCTCCGCTCCCTACACACCACAACAAAATGGTGTGGTAGAGAGGAAGAACAGGACGCTCATCGATATGGCGAGGACGATGCTTGGAGAGTTCAAGACCCCCGAGTGCTTTTGGTCGGAAGCCGTGAACACGGCTTGCCACGCCATCAACAGGGTATACCTTCATCGTCTCCTCAAGAAGACGTCGTATGAGCTTCTAACCGGTAACAAACCCAATGTATCTTACTTTCGTGTATTTGGGAGCAAATGCTACATTCTAGTGAAGAAGGGTACAAATTCTAAGTTTGCTCCCAAAGCTGTAGAAGGGTTTTTGTTAGGTTATGACTCAAATACAAAGGCGTATAGGGTCTTCAACAAATCATCGGGTTTGGTTGAAGTCTCTAGCGACGTTGTATTTGATGAGACTAATGGCTCTCCAAGAGAGCAAGTTGTTGATCTTGATGATGTAGATGAAGAAGATGTTCCGACGGCCGCTATACGAACCATGGCGATTGGTGATGTACGACCACAGGAACAAAAGGAGCGAGATCAGCCTTTTTCCTCAACGATGGTGCATTCCCCAACTCAAGACGATGAACAGGTTCATCAACAGGAGGCGTGTGATCAAGGGGGAGCACAAGATGATCATGTGATGGAGGAAGAAGCGCAACCAGCACCTCCAACCCAAGTTCGAGCGATGATTCAAAGGGATCATCCCGTTGATCAAATTCTGGGTGATATTAGCAAGGGAGTAACTACTCGATCTCGATTAGTTAATTTTTGTGAGCATTACTCCTTTGTCTCTTCTATTGAACCTTTCAGGGTAGAAGAGGCCTTGCTAGATCCGGACTGGGTGTTGGCCATGCAAGAGGAGCTCAACAACTTCAAGAGGAATGAGGTTTGGACGCTGGTGCCTCGTCCTAAGCAAAATATTGTGGGAACCAAGTGGGTGTTCTGCAACAAACAAGACGAGCACGGAGTGGTGACGAGGAACAAGGCTCGACTTGTGGCAAAAGGTTATGCCCAAGTCGCAGGTTTGGACTTTGAGGAGACCTTTGCTCCTGTGGCTAGGCTAGAGTCCATTCGTATTTTGCTAGCATATGCCGCTCACCATTCTTTCAGGTTGTTCCAAATGGATGTGAAGAGCGCTTTCCTCAACGGGCCAATCAAGGAGGAGGTGTACGTAGATCAACCCCCTGGCTTTGAGGATGAACGGTACCCCGACCACGTGTGTAAGCTCTCTAAGGCGCTCTATGGACTTAAGCAAGCCCCAAGAGCATGGTATGAATGCCTTAGAGAGTTTCTAATTGCTAATGCTTTCAAGGTTGGGAAAGCCGATCCAACTCTTTTCACTAAGACTTGTGACGGTGATCTTTTTGTGTGCCAAATTTATGTCGATGACATAATATTTGGTTCTACTTATAAAAAGTCTTGTGAAGAGTTTAGCAGGGTGATGACGCAGAAATTCGAGATGTCGATGATGGGCAAGTTGAACTACTTCCTTGGGTTCCAAGTGAAGCAACTCAAGGATGGCACCTTCATCTCTCAAACGAAGTACACGCAAGACTTGCTGAAGCGGTTTGGGATGAAGGACGCCAAGCCCGCAAAGACTCCGATGGGGACCGACGGACACACCGACCTCAACAAAGGAGGTAAGTCCGTTGATCAAAAGG
Organism: Zea mays; assembly: GCF_902167145.1. Classification (NCBI taxonomy): domain Eukaryota; kingdom Viridiplantae; phylum Streptophyta; class Magnoliopsida; order Poales; family Poaceae; genus Zea; species Zea mays. The sequence goes on from NC_050102.1 coordinate 21,217,917, forward strand.
CATACCGGTCAATGATAGGGTCTTTACTTTATTTATGTGCTAGTAGACCGGATATTATGCTAAGCGTATGCATGTGTGCTAGATTTCAATCCGATCCTAAGGAGTGTTACTTAGTGGCAGTGAAGCGAATCCTTATATATTTAGTTGCTACGCCTTGCTTCGGGCTCTGGTATCCAAAGGGGTCTACCTTTGACTTGATTGGATATTCAGATTCCGATTATGCTGGATGTAAGGTCGATAGGAAGAGTACATCAGGGACGTGCCAATTCTTAGGAAGGTCCCTGGTGTCGTGGAACTCTAAGAAACAAACTTCCGTTGCCCTATCCACCACTAGGGCCGAGTACGTTGCCGCAGGACAGTGTTGCGCGCAACTACTTTGGATGAGGCAAACCCTCAGGGACTTTGGCTACAATCTGAGCAAAGTCCCACTCCTATGTGATAATGAGAGTGCTATCCTCATGGCGGAAAATCCTGTTGAACACAGCCGCACAAAGCACATAGACATCCGGCATCACTTTTTGAGAGACCACCAGCAAAAGGGAGATATCGAAGTGTTTCATGTTAGCACCGAGAACCAGCTAGCCGATATCTTTACCAAGCCTCTAGATGAGAAGACCTTTTGCAGGTTGCGTAGTGAGCTAAATGTCCTAGATTCGCGGAACTTGGATTGATTTACAGCATACATGTGTTTATGCCTTTGATCATGTTCCCTATGCATTTCGTTGCTTACTTATGGTGCTCAAGTTGTACAAACACTCCCCGGACCTCACAAGTCCTTTTTGCAAGTGATGCACATATTTAGGGGGAGCTGTGCTACAACTTGACCCTTTGAGACTAACCATGTTCTTGAGTTTGCTTATTTTAGTCTCAAAGGAGGTTTGAAAGGGAAAAGGTGGACTTGGACCATGAAAGACTTCCACTGCACTCCGATGAGAGGGTAACTTATTCCAAGTTCATCTCATGTACTCTTATTGCCTTTGCATTCTTATTGAAGATTTTGGTAAGGCAATGGGGTTCTAGGGCCAAGATTGATCCCGTTTTGGTGATTGATGCCAAAGGGGGAGAAAATAAAGGCCAAACAATAAATGGATCAGCTACCACTTGAGAGATTTTGAAAATAGTAGAATAGAGCTTTTGGTTTGTCAAAACTCTTTTATTGTCTCTCTTGTCAAAAGTTGGCTTCTTGTGGGGAGAAGTCTTGATTATGGGAAAAAGGGGGGAGTTTTTTGAAATCTTGAATCAATTTCTCTTGGAATGACTCTCTTTATGTCTTAACATGTGTGTTTGACTTAGAGATAGAAATTTGAGTTTGATTTGCAAAAACAAACCAAGTGGTGGCAAAGAATGATCCATATATGCCAAATCTGATTCAAAACAAATTTGAGTTTTATTTGAAGTGATTTTGCACTTGTTCTACTTGCTTTATGTTATGTTGGCATAAATCACCAAAAAGGGGGAGATTGAAAGGGAAATGTGCCCTTGGGCCATTTCTAAGTATTTTGGTGATTGAGTGCCAACACAAGTGCTTTTGTGTTGATCTATGCAATGTGGTGGACAAAGTGCAAATCATGTCAAAAGGTATGTTTCTAGACTTAGTACATTATTTTATGGACTAATGCGTTGTGTCTAAGTGCTGGAAACAGGAAAAATTGAATTGGAAATGAGATGGCTTTGTTCAGCCAAAGTCTGCTCAGTCTGGGAGCACCGGACTGTCCGGTGGTGCACCGGACAGTGTCCGGTGCGCCAGGCTGACTCGAGCAAACTAGCCGCTCTCGGGAATTCACCGGCGACGTACGACTATAATTCATCGGACTGTCCGGTGTGCACCGGACTGTCCGGTGAGCCAACGGTCGGCAGGGCCAACGGTCGGCCGCGCGATCTGCGCGGGACACGTGGCCGAGTCAATGGCTAGAAGGGGGCACCGGACTGTCCGGTGTGCACCGGACATGTCCGGTGCGCCAACGGCTCTCTGGCTGCCAACGGTCGGCTGCGCCAATTAAGGAAAGAAATCGGGCACCGGACAGTGTCTGGTGTGCACCGGACTGTCCGGTGCGCCACGTGACAGAAGGCAAGGATTGCCTTCCCAGATTGCTGTTAACGGCTCCTAGCTGCCTTGGGGCTATAAAAGGGACCCCTAGGCGCATGGAGGAGTACACCAAGCATCCTTTGAGCACTATTGATCACTCACACATCATTCTTGCGCACTTGGTCGACATTCTAGTGATTTGAGCTCCGTTCTAGTGTGCTAGCCATTTGAGCTTAAGTCTGGGTTCTGTGTGTGCGTATTTGCTGTGATCTTTGTGTCTTGTGTGAGTTGCTAATCCCTCCCTTGCTCCGTGCTTCTTTGTGAACTTCAAGTGTAAGGGCGAGAGACTCCAAGTTGTGGAGATTCCTTGCAAACGGGATTAAGAAAAGCAAAGCAAAACACTGTGGTATTCAAGTGGGTCTTTGGACCGCTTGAGAGGGGTTGATTGCAACCCTCGTCCGTTGGGACGCCACAACGTGGAGTAGGCAAGCGTTTGTCTTGGCCGAACCACGGGATAAACCACTATGCCATCTCTATGATTATTCACTTGTGGTTATTGTGTTTTGCTAAGACTTCTCTCTAGCCACTTGGCGATTACTGTGCTAACGTCTAACCAAGTTTTGTGGCTTAAGTTTAAAGTTTTATAGGATCACCTATTCACCCCCCTCTAGGTGCTCTCACCCGCTTAAAATGAATCTCGTCCTCGAGATTCGGCTTAGAAGGGTTATGGGTATAGCTTTACTTCAGCTACATATCTTCACTTTGCAGACTCTTCGAGGAGATGGAACTTCAACAAAATCTAGCCTTTGAGGAGCATCCGGTTGCCGATTGCAACCGCTGATTCTGGCTACTCAAAGATCATCTTCAGGCTTCTAGGATTCGCTTGGCAGCTACCTTATTGAGGAAGCATCGATGCCAACACACAAACCTTTCTCTTGCGAACTCCCACATGGATTCCTTCCTTGATTGGTCTTCTGGTGCTTCATCAACGAAACTTGGGTGACCACCTCTCATCCAGAAACTTATATGCGATCTGGTCCTCCACAAGCTTGCTACAGTCCTTCTTATTTTTCTCCATAGCAGGAACTTTACTAGAACACTACCCCACTTAAAAAGAATGAGGGTAGAACTCTTGAATCTTGGGGAATTGAACTCCTTGAAGTACCTCATAACAAGGGTGTTACGAGGCCTTCTTCTGCTGTTGCTGCTTGAGCAGGCTGCGGAGAAATGACTGACACAGGGTTGATTCTGGGACAACCTTCTTCTCATCTTCTCTTCACTATCTTCTTTTCACTATTTTTTCCTTTTCTCACTGACCCTTTCTTTCTCTTTGCTCTTCCCACTGGAGGATTCTATCAAAGACTATTACCATCATACAGAGGAGGAAACCAAAGACTATGAACCATGTACAATAGTCTTCAACCCAAGAATCACCAAGCATTGTGATCTTAGGGGTGAGGGAGTGGAAAATGGAGTTGCTTGTGATTTGGTAGAGGGGATTTATCCGGAGTGTGCTTTGCTTTGAGCGAGATGGGAGTTGAGGGAGCTAGTGGGGGGGTTTATAGGCGAGCGGGGGTGCTCGGGGGGGTGTGGAGTTGTAGAGCCCAAAATTTGTATAAAAAACAAGATAAATAAATAGAATATTATTATGTAAGGTTTTAGGATTATGGAACCATTGGAGATTTCTTGATTTTGTGCATATTCAAACAAAGGAATTATATTGGTCAAATAAATAAATAAATAAAATAGACATCTCATGCTAAAGTTTTCTTGTATGTTGTATTTGTATTCAAATGTATGAGACAAGTTTAAGTTTGAAAAAATATAGAATTTAAAAATAGAAAAGGAATCAAGAAAAGAGAATGCAATAGAAATGGACAAGAATATACAATACAAAGAAAAATATATACATATAATTATGATTATTCATGATAGCACTTTAATTATGCATTTGATTTCTGTCACAAATTTGAATTTAAATATCAAATTTTGAAATCAAAACAAGGAAAATAGGAACAATAATAAAATAAAAAGAAGAAAAAAAATGCAAAACGGACCAGCCCAACTACCCTTGACCCTTCCCTCTCTCTCGACCCAGCTTCAAACTACCCCGCGCGGCCCAACTGGTGTTTCCCACGCGTTTTTGCGCTGAGTCACCATCGTGTGGGACCTACTGGTCAGCTTCATCCCCTCTCCCTATCTCTGCTCCGCTTCGTGCGCAGGCAACGCGTCGTAGCTCTGCTGGAGCTCCCTCCTCCCTGTGCAATGACGGACTCGGAACCATGGGATTCCGTGGATTGCACTCCCTTCCCCTCGCGATGCGGTCGTTCCGCGTCTAGCTGCAACAGAAGCGCGGAAGATCGGCCTTCAACAGTCCTGTGCCTTTTTCTCCGCTCGGACTTCGCCGCCGGTGTATAAATCGAACCATGCTCTTTCCCCCTTCTCGCCTGCTCTAATCAGTGCACCGTGATCTAGCTCATTGCCGTGTGCGGAGAAGAGGAGATTCCGGTCGCCATGGCCGCCGTGGGGAAAAAAGCTAGAAAGCGGGCCGCCGACGTAGATCCACAGCCTCACCGTCGTCACGGCCTCGATTTGTGGCTACCAAGCTTCGGCGGATGGCTCTGGTGGTGACTGTGGCCTCGGCGTGCTGAGAAGATCACCAGAACCCCCCCCCCCTCAATTTCTCACTGGAGGAGGATCTCCGCCACAACACCATCGCTCGCGTGACCAGGAACCCCCAAGCTTCGACCTTCGGTAAGATATCGCGCAATAGTTCGTCGTGGTCTTGGGATTGTTTTACACCAGGCCGTTGTGATTAGCTCGCCGGGATGCATGGAATTGGTCACCGGGAGGGAGAATCCGCTGCTGGGTCGCTGTTCACGTGGGCACCGTACTCAGGGTCTTAATCAGGATTATGAAGCATCTAGGGTGATTCACGGTGTTTTTTTCCTTCGTGTGGGACCTTGCCGTGCTTCAATCTGGTGGCCGGTGCACCGTGGTGCCTACCCACCAGTGAGTCCGCCGCCGTGAGGGCCGGTGGTGCTTCTGATCTCTGCTGGCGAGGGTAGGACGATGGGCCATGGCCGTTGATCGGCTAATGATTGGCCACGATTAGATTAGGAGATGTTGCGTTGTTGATTAAATCCGGAGCGTCGATCTTAAAAGTTGTGGTCCTAGTCTGGTCTACCCGTATCACTTAGGTAGAGCTGATCTGCACCCTAGATCAGAAATCCCACGATCCCAGTTGTGTACCCCTTCATAATCTAATCCTAGCTCTTGGATTTGAATCCGACGGCCCAGCATTACCCATACCTCTTCACCATAGCAATTTTGCTTATAAGCCCCCGGGTTTTACTAAAAACAACCCGCCATCCAACTCGGAGTAGTGTGAGTCTTGAGAATGTTTGCGCAGGGGTCCCTGCACTTTCCAATATTTAGCGCGCAGTCCAGAAATTAAAGGAAACAGGAAAAGAGATTTAGAAACCGATTTTGAGTATAAAAATAATTCCAAAACTTGTATAATTCATAGAAAATTCATATTAAGTCCAAATTGATCCAATTCTGTTCCTATAATTTTGTAATATTATTGTTTATCATTTTGTGTCACTGTTTTGACATGAAAGCCATATTAAAATTGATATCCTAATTAATCTTGTACAAAACACATAAAACCTTCAAAAATTCATAACTTAAAATCTATAACTCCAAATTTAATGATTCCTGTTCCTAGGATCTTATTTTAATATGTAGATCATTATTATGTATTTTGTATATATGTTTGGTGTAATGTTAATTTTGCCTATACACTGTTTGTAATGCTACGACTAGCGCGAGGTTATGAGCCACCTGAAGAGCAAGATTGGTACCTAGAATCTCAAGTCCCAGGCAAGTTATGCCCTTGATCACTTCTTTTTACCCAGCCATGTTCTGATTAATCATAATGATCTCCATAGGTTAATTTTGATGGGACCCAATAGGTTACCCTAGTTTGTCTATCTTTATACCTTGTTTACCACTGAACTTTTTGGGTAGTACTTGCTAGTGCTTTATGTGGTTTTGGGTATGAAGATACATTATTCATGATCACACTTTTATTATCTGTTTATTATCACTGTTCATGATAAGATCATTATGTTAATTGGAACATGGAGCGACCACCCGGGAAAACCGTGCTACCACAAGGGTTTATGGACGCCCTTGGCTGATTAATTAGGAAAGCTAGTGGAGGACTACCTTACCCGAAAGGGGCAAGGGCAGTAGGGGAGTGGTCAGTGTAGGGAGGTCCTTGGTTGATTTTGCTGCGATGGCGGTCAGGCAAGAACCCTGCATTGGAGCTTCCTATAAACTGTAGCGGGTTTTCTGAAGCTAGTGGAACTTTGTAAAGGCCTCGTAGTGTTACCCTGCCTCGCCTCCTCGGTAGAGGTGTATGGGAAGTCGCGATCCCTTGGCAGATGGGTAACATGACTTGTGGGTAAAGATGTGCAACCTCCGCAGAGTGTAAAACTGGTATACTAGCCGTGCTCACGGTCATGAGCAACTCGGACCCTCACATGATTAATTTATGGAATTAAATTCAATTTGTCATATGCATTGCATCGCAGGTGATGTTGTTACTTTTGTTCTACTACTTAATTGGGTTTGGTATTTACTTATACTTAGTAATTGCTAATAAAATTTTGACCAACTTTAAAAGCAATGCTCAGCTCTAACCATCCTCTTTGGTAAGCCTTACACTTCACATGAACTCCCACCTTTGGTGAGTTCATTCACATTATTCCCCACAACTTGTTGAGCGACGAACGTATGTGAGCTCACTCTTGCTGTCTCACACCCCCCACAGGTCAAGAACAGGTACCGCAGGATGAGGCGCATGGAGGATGTTGTGGCGAGTTCATGAGAGGTCTAGGCCGTCGTCTCCCAGTCAACTTTGGGTTGCTGGACCGTTGTCTCCTTATAATGTAATTATTTATTTATTTTGTATAGAACTCTGATTATATAGTAAAGATGTGACATTCGATCCTGTGTCATGATTCATCATATGTGTGAGACTTGGTCCTAGCACACCTGGTGATTATGTTCGCGCCCGGGTCTTGGTGCCCCTGAAATCCGGGTGTGACAGGAGTGGTAGTGATGGAGCAGGTGACACGAGGCAGCAGGTGCGACAAGGGGAAGGGGGGTCTGTTGCCGGCGACGATGGCGGTGGGTGCGCTGCAAAAGGGGGCATGCGTGGCGGTAGTGCGCTGCAAAGGGGGCGTGGGGCGGTGGTAGTGCGCATGGAGGCGGGCACGCGTGCGAGGGGCACGACTGAGTGGTGGGGTCAATGACCCTGATGTTTGTGGTCTCTGGTTCCAATAATGTTTGCCTCTCTGTATGGTAATAACTCCTTTTGTCCTCTTTTCCTGTTTACTTTGACTCAGGGGCAGTGCTTTGATTCTCACGGTCGGTCCTTTTTGACTGAGCGGCTTGACAGGTTCCTCTGTAGCTTATTCCAGGCTTCAAGGGTAAGCTTCCCGGTATCTTCTTGGGTAAGGTGCTTTTCTCTTGAGATGGATTAAGGGGAGAATGGGAGCATAAGGTGAGGATTGGATCTAATTTATTATCTATGTTTTTAGAGAAAACATTTCTTAAAAAAAAGGAAACACACAAGCTCAGCGATGATAAGCACAAACAAATAAAATGTTTTGAATAGAGGAAGAATAGAGTTTTTCCAAAGCACGGACTACTCAGATTCGGGGACTAAGCATAACTACTATTGCTTGGCTCCTGAATTGAGAACTATGCTAAATGCAACTTATGAGCACTAACGTTAAAGCATCACATATGCACTCAAAAGGGGAGAAAACATCAAGCGAAATTCATTTTGGAATGCCCTAGGGGGCCACACAATTAGAGTTTTCAAAACACGGGTCTACACGATTACCTCTCATACTTGTAGGGCTCTAGCCAAAGTGAAGAAAAACTTCACTACCCAATGCATGTAGAGGACTGGGCATAACTAACTTAGACCAGACAGCTTCTCATCTGGCAAGGCTGGCGCACAACTTCAATCTGATATATCTCCTAGATGGGTCAAGAGGGAGATGATGTTGATGACTTCTTCTGGCGCCGACTGAGGTGGCAACACGGGGTCAAACTCTTCTTCAAGCGGGACTAGCTCTTGTAGCTCCTCAGAGGGCGGCGGTGCTGGCGGGGAGCTTGCAGCTTCTTCCTTGACTTCAAGGGATGGTGCTGGAATCTTCTTCATGGTGAGGGGCTCAAACAACTCTGGCGGGGGATCTTGGGAGGATTCAGGGTGCTCTTGGTTATCCATAGCCTGAGGGAAGACTGGAATTCCTTCCAAGACTATGGCTCCTTCCGGGAGTTCCCAAGCCTTCTTCTTTCCTCTTGTAGAGACCAGGTGACCTTCAAGAATCTGGGGATCTTCAGCTCTCATGGGTTGAACTGGGTTGGATGGAGCGGGCTCTTGGATCCGTAGGGCTCTACGTTGGTTATGGGTTACCAAGTAGGCCTCTATCAGCTTCTGGACGTGCTCATCCTTGGCTTGCTTCAGGGCTTCAACCTCAATGACTTCACGACTTTCAAATGCAGTTGCACATGCTTGAGCTGTAGTGAGATCCACATGGAGCTGACGGTTGCGCTTCTCTGCATCTTCTGCTCGGGCAATCATCTGACGGTGGTGCCGAGCCAAGAAATCATATTGTGCTTCCAGGGTGAGCAGGTATGCAGTGAGGTACACGACTGTGGGGTCATCCTCAAGCAGCTGCTTCCTTTCCAATGCACGCATCCTGGCCATCCAAACTGGACGGTCTCTCTGAAAGGGCAGAAAGAATCTGAGCGGGGTGTCGGCCACTTCTTCTTCATAGATCTGACACAGGGCCCTCAATGCCTTGCGGGCGACGACTTAGCAGGTGTCTTTGAATCTGTGCCCAGCAGCAGTGACACTCCATTCCACATGGTGCGGACTGGATCCAATGTATACAGTCATGACACACTTCTCTGTGCCATGCTCGACGAATTCATGACCATCATACTCTGGCTGGCTTCTGATTCCGAGGCGAACTGTGCATGCTCTCAGCAACTTGGGGAAACCATCTTCATTCTAGCAAAAGCTGGTTTGGCAACGGACCTCCATCTGACTTCTGAGAGAAGGAAAGGAGGAAAACATTTTTGAAATGGAGGGATGAGAGCAAGATTTTTTTAAGAAAATAGTTTTGACTCAAAAACTTTTGGATCAGGCTAAGGGTTACGTCCTGCGGCCAACCTAACAGCTCTGATACCACCTAAAGCGTCCCCAATCCTCTGGGACTCAAATGTGATACAATTACTAGTACCAGGAGTTTAGTTAACACATTTGTACATCAGATAGTTCCAGATCTGCTTAAATGAGACAAACCTATAAAGGTGGCGAACAACTTTAAGAGTTGGTCCACAACTCGGGACATATCATCAGAGTGGGACTGAAGCAGCCCGATATATGCAGCGAAGCAAATCAGTGGTCCAACAGCCACAGGCAAGGTTGGGAACAGTCGTAACTCTTACCCGATCTCCTTTTTCTGAAAAACAACAAATAAGCAAGGGTGAGTACAAACGTACTCAGCAGCCCACCTTCACCCGCGAAATGGGGAAATCAGATATAATGCATGGAATATGTGGAGCTCAGGATATTTTGCAGAAACAACAATATTTTATGCAGGGTTGTTTTGTAAAACATTTTGTATTTTTCAAATCGCATCCTCTCCCAAAGGAGCAGGAAGTTTTTCAGTATTAGAACAAAATCCCCTGGACTAAACCATCCAGGTATCTCAGCAGTTTCCCACTGGTTTTCATTTTCAAATAAAACAACTACTGGACTTCCCATCCACCATAGCTCACGGCTCAACCACCGGACCTTTTAAAAACCACTTTTCTCAAACGCACCTCTTTTTTTGAAAACAAAACACTAATTGCCATGCCACACCAGACTCGTCCATTCCTGTGGACACAGACTATTCGAATAGGTTTGAATGCGCAGATGGGTACACTTTACCCACTAGTCCGGCTCTGCGATCCCATGACCAATGGGATCCGAATCCGAATCTCTTTCTTCCCTCGCATGTCCTAACCTTAACGGTTATACCGGAAGGAGTCAGGCCACCGCCATGTCCAAACCGGACAAAACATTCCCCCTCCTTATCCTCCCGGTGCTCCCCAGCCTTCATAACCCTTGGGTTGGACCGTACGAGTTTAGATTGAGTGACTGTCCACACAGTCTCGAGTGGTTGTACTTATCATGAGTACAAGTAGTGAAGGATGACAACCCGGTCCTTATATGAGGGGAAACCCTTCATCATACACATTTTGAAAAGCATTTTCTTTTGAAAACTCACACCTTTTCTCAAATCATTTGTAACAAATATATCAAGGATGGATTGTGGCATGCAGCTGGGTGGCCATAATAACTTGTCTCAAAATCATATCATGCATAAAATAAAAGACTGAGGGTTGTGGTTGAAAAATCATAGGTAATTTATGCATCGAAGGGATCCAGTGAGCTTGTCGTGCTTATCCGGCGAAGGGGGAAGGAGAGCTCGCGGAATTGGCTTCTGGCTCCATCGCCTGGCATAGACTTGCAGATCTGGCCTCCACGAGACTACACGAACGCTCCGATAACTATGCAACATGAACAAGCAAACATACAAACCAGCAAGTATACCAACAAATATTTAGTATAGTGGTCAGAATAGCGATATATGGATGGGTAGAGTCTTGAGTAGAATCTGTGTCATGTGGTGTTGTGATATTACTGGTGGTAGAGCGGAGGTGTTTACCAGGAGGGTGGACTGGAGGCGAAGCGACACTATGCGTGTAGCCGGCAGAGCGAAGTAACTGAGTGGGTGGGGTGTTTGCCTTGGCTGAGGGTGTTGAGTGTGTGTGGAGAGGGAGAGGGTAGTTGGGTGTATTTATAGCTGAGTGTATGTGGTGTAGCACAGTGAAGTTCACTGTTGGTGAGAATAGTGACGAATGAATCGTTTGACTTAGTATGAACAAGAGAGTTATAGGCAGAATATGGGGCTAGAGTATTTTGGGAGTTTTCTGGAATATGGACCAGGCTTAAGGGATGACATGGTTGGATAGGGAATAGTTTGATAAGAATTTAGAAACAAGAATTTGGAATATGAGTTTGGAAGCCTGGTTCAAAAGAATCTCAAAGTTAAGCGTGCTCAACTTGGAGAAACCTAGGATGGGTGACCAGATGGGAAGTTCCCACTGGAAGGAAAATCACAGTCACCGGAGTTCGTATGACTGAAATATTGGTCTGGCTGGTCTTAGGTGGACTGGACAGCATGATGGATGAGTAGTTGAAATTTGGGGTGATCGGATGATCGATGAATAGTAACGATGAATAGTGATGACGAAAAGGTTGCCATAGATATCATCGATGAATAGTAACGATGATGAATAGAAACGGTGAATAGTAACGATGAATAGTGATGGTGAATAGTTCGTATGAATGAATGATGAATAGTGACGATGAACGAACGATGAATAGGAACTATGAACGGACAGTGTCACATCCGGTTTTAGAAGGGAAACTGAATGCGAACCATGTACGTGCCAGGATCAGTTATTTACGTACACAGCGGTTACATAACATGGACATCATCACACAGTGCTCAAATAGTATTAAAAGGGGAAATAATAGTCGATTACATCATACGTCTGAGACGTCCATATAGTCCTTACAATAAATAAAAGTGCGGAAAAGAAACGTAGATAAACGCGGCCTTCACAGGCAGCCGACTGGGGGTTGCCGCTAACCCACGCCTAGAACTCGTCGTAGTCTTGGAACTCCTGGAAGTCTCCTTCCACGGCTTCATCTTCTCCTGAGCAGTGGTTGCAATGCTGACAACCTGGGGATGGGGGGGTTTGGTGTGTAGAGCAAGGGTGAGTACACATCAACATACTCAGCAAGTATCCTGTTTGGCTGTAGTGGACTAGCTTTATGTGGGGGATAAGTCAAGCAGTTGCTTTTAGTTGGTCAGATTATTATTTACTAATAGAAAGCCAGGTTTTAGCATTAACCCAAGTTATTAGCCTGATGTACCCTTTCCAAACGGAAAGAATACCACTTACCAACACCATAGTCATAACCAAAACCATCGATCTCATAGCCACCTGTACCATAATGTCTCTGATCAAGTACCACTAATCACTGGAGCTCCCTTGGCCGCTCATAACCGTGAGCATGGCTGATATATCAGTTTCCAAACACTCTGCAGAGGTTGTGCACTTTACCCACAAGCCGTGATTCCCTTTCTGCCCGGAGAGAGCTACTCCCCATTGACCACTACCTAGGTGGCCTAGCAGGGCATCACTACGTAGCCTTTACAAAGATTCCCCGGGGCTGTAGCCACCCGTTAGGTTTCCTAAATGCACCGCACTCCTCCCCAAGGGGCGAACCAAACTTGGCAGAGCGAGCCGCATACACCGAGCCCCATTAACGACACGACGGCTAAGCGAACTACACCCCGGTTCCTCTAATTATTCAGCTAAGGGCATCCCATTCCACCCTCATGGTTGCACTGTTTTCCCGGGCGGTCATCCAACGAACAGGTCCTTACGGAGAGGCACTCGAGAAACCGCTCGAGCCCCCTTGAAGGCCACAAGTACCACATCATAATAAGAAGAGGGAAAACAGCGTATCATAGATAATCTCATCATGTTCATTGATTAGAGTTTGAGCAATAGCATAGAGCTAAACAATAATAATCCAGCCCAAATAGGTAAACAAGGACATGGATAACAAAAGCTAGTCAATCCTTAGTCATAAATGTGTAAAGCGGGAGGTGAATTAAAGAATGAATAGGACAGAGATAGGTCAAGGGACACTTGCCTCCACCAACCGACTGCTGCTCAGGGGCTTCTCCTGCGAGTTCCTCGGGCTCTTCAACCGGATCGTTCTCTATGCGATTGCAAGCATACATACATCCATCCATTCAAATTAGGGAACAAACAGTACACCATACAAGAGAACAAATGAAGTAAATATGCATAGAATATCACATACGATAATGAATTTACCTTGGTTAGAAAGAAATGGGGAAAGGTCTCACGAGAGTTAAAGCTTATGCCCGAGACGCACTATGGGTTGATGAATAACTAGACGTCACGTGTTCTAATTCCAATTGGTCTTAACAAAAGAATTAGCTACATGCACTAATGTAAACGTGACCACTTTTAGTAGATTAACATTAAATGAGTTAGGCAATTAGCTATACAAATTAACTAATGTAACCAATTTCCAAATTGAGACTCATATCTTATTAATATAAACACGTGATTAGCGCACATAGGACACGGGGGGGGGGGGGTAGATGGGGCGTTTGGGGGTAGACGGGGCACGACGGGTCGTGCCAAGGCACGCGCACTACGCGAGCACGCGCGCGAGACCGCACACACACGCCACGAACTAGCCGTGCGCACATCGGGGCCGAGCGCTAGCCGAGCTCAAAGTCGCGCACTAAAGGCACGCTAGGCCGAGCTCGAGGCCACGCCGGGGTCGTCATGACCCGAGCTCGCTGGGGGGCGGCCGAGCCAGGGCACGGGGCGGCCGAGCTCGCCGGGAGGCGGCCGAGCTCGCCGGGAGGCGGCCGAGCCGAGGCGGGGCCGAGCGGGCGCGGGGCTCGCCGGAGGCGAGGTGGCCGAGGGCGGGGCGGACGGGGGCGGCCGGATGCGAGGGGCCGAGCGGGGCTCGCGCGGGGGCGGCCGGGCCGGGGCAGCCGGGGCGCGGCGAGGGGCGAGCTCGCCGGAGCGAGGCGCGTCGGGGCCGGGGGTGGCTGAGGTGGGGCGGCCGAGCGGCGGCGAGGGGCGGGCGGCCAAGCGAGCGGCCGGACGCGAGGGGCCGAGGGCGGTCGAGTCGGGGGTGGCCGGGGCCGGGGCCGAGCTCGCCGGAGGCGGCCGGGCCGGGGACGGCCGAGGGCGGCGCGGGGAGGGCGACCGAGCGGGCGGCCGAGCGTGGGGCGGCCGAGGGCGACTGGGCGCGGGGCCGGTCGGGCGCGGGTGAGGCCGGGGTGGCCGGGGCCGGGGCCGAGGCCGAGCTCGCCGGAGTGGCCGAGCTCGCCGGGGCCGAGGCGGGCGCGCCCATGGCACGGGGGCGGGGGACGCCGGCGAGAGGGAAGGAGGAGGGAGGGGAGGAGAGGAGGGAGGGGGGAGGGAGACACCTCACCGGAGAGGGAGGCCGGCGCGGCGGCGGCGCCGGAGAGGGGCGGCGGCGGCGCGGGGGCGGGACGGGGGCGACGGCGGCTAGGGTTAGGGTGAGGGAGAGAGAGAGAGGGGATGGCGAGTGGGGCCTGCGGGGAGGGGATTTTTGGAAAAAAGAAAAGGGGAGGGGGCGGTTGGGCCGGCTAGGCCCAAAGGGGGGGGCGCGGCTGGGCCGCCAGGCGGCCCACGGCGGGAAGGGAAGGGTGGGCTGGGCCGCCGCAAGGCCCACGCGGGGGGAAGGGGGGGCGGCTGGGCCGAAAATGGGGAAGGAGGGGGGAGAGGAGAAGGAAAAGGTTTTCTTTTTCTAAAATCTATTTCCCTCTAGATGAATGCATTCACATTTTTAAACAATCAAAAGGTATGCATGGTTCGGCATGGTGCATCACACAGAATAAAATATTTTAGGGTTTTGCTTTACATGGGACCTCAATCCGAATCCTGCTATACTTTGGAAAAGATCAAGGTTTAGCGAGGTGAAAAGAGAAAAGGAAAGGGTAACGCTTGAATTTGGTGAGGGAAAAGAAGAAAAAAATTCTACCCCCAAATTCAGGGCGTTACAAACCTATCCCCCTTAAAAGAATCTCGCCCTCGAGATTCAGGGTTGGCTAGCAAAGAGCTCTGGGCATTTAGCCAACAGATCATCTTCACGCTCCCAGGTTGCTTTTTCCTCAGAGTGGTGATTCCATTTGACTTTGCACATTCTGATGGTCTTCCTTCGAGTGACTCTGTCTGCAACCTCAAGGATCTGCACTGGCTTCTCAACGTAGGTCAAGTCCTCCTGGGCTTCAAGACCTTCCACTGGCAACTGCTCTTCTGGCACACGCAAGCACTTCTTCAACTGAGACACATGAAAGACATCATGCACAGCGGACAAATTCTCTGGCAGACTGAGCTGATAGGCCACTTCTCCACGCCTTGAGAGAATTTGGTACGGACCAATGTAGCGGGGTGCTAGCTTGCCTCTGACTCCGAACCTTCTGACTCCTCTGATCGGTGACACTTTCAGATAGACAAAGTCTCCGACTTCGAAACTCAGCTCTCTTCTTCTTGTGTCTGCATAGCTTCGCTGCCTCGATTGCGCTATCTTCAGATTCTCTCGAACCATCCTGATGTTCTCTTCGGCTTCAAGCAAAATGTCTGGCCCAAACACTTGCTTTTCTCCAGGCTGATCCCATTGCAACGGAGTTCTACAACTCCTTCCATAGAGTGCCTGAAATGGTGACATCTTCAAACTGGCCTGATAACTGTTGTTATAGGAAAACTCTGCATAAGGCAATCTCTTGTCCCATCCAGACTGATCTTGCAACGCACAGGCTCTCAACATGTCTTCAAGAATTTGATTGGTTCTTTCGGTCTGACCATCTGTCTACGGATGATAAGCTGAACTGAAATTCAGATGCGTGCCCAAGGCTTCATGCAACTACTGCCAGAAATGAGAGGTGAACTGTGTTCCTCTGTCTGACACTATCTTCTTTGGCACACCATGAAGACAAACGATCCGAGACATGTACAGCTCTACCAATACTGCACTGCTGTAGTTGGTCTTGACAGGTATGAAGTGGGCTGACTTGGTTAAACGGTCCACTACTACCCAAATGGAATCATAGCCGACTCGAGTGCGAGGCAATCCGACTATGAAATCCATACCGATTTCATCCCATTTCCACTGAGGGATCTGCAACGGTTGCAACAATCCAGCAGGCCTCTGGTGCTCTGCCTTAATTCTTCGACAGCTATCGCACATAGCCACATGCTCTACGATTTCCCTCTTCATTCCGTACCACCAGAATTTCTTCTTCAGATCCTGATACATCTTCTCACTGCCAGGGTGAATCGAATAGGCTGTCTCATGAGCTTCCTTAAGAATCAACTCCCGAATAGACTGGACATTAGGAACACACAAGCGGTCTTTGAACCATATCACACCTTCTGCATCTTCTCGAAAATCTTTGCCTTTGCCTTCTAGAATCAGTCGCCGGATCTCACTGATCTTCTCATCATTCTTCTGCGCTTCTTTGATTTCACGCTCCAAGGTAGGTTCCAATTCAACTGTGACTCCTCGCGAATTGTTCAGAAATCCAAGACTCAACCTGTCAAACTCCTTGGCCAACTCGTAAGGCATCGGACGAGCGACCATCAGATTGACTTGACTCTTCCTGCTCAAAGCATCTGCCACTACGTTTGCTTTGCCTGGATGGTAATGGATCTCCAACTCATAGTCTTTGATCAACTCTAACCATCTTCGCTGCCTCATATTCAACTCTGACTGGGTGAATATGTACTTCAGACTCTTGTGGTCTGTGTAAACATCGCATTTCTGTCCATACAGATAGTGCCTCCATGTCTTCAGTGCGTGAACCACTGCTGCCAACTCTAGATCATGGATTTGGTAGTTCTTCTCATGAACCTTCAACTGTTGGGACGAGTAAGCCACAACTCTTCCCTCTTGCATCAACACACATCCCAAACCTGTGTAACAAGCATCACAATACATCGAGAAGGGCTTGTGCACATCAGGCAAGACTAGGACATGCGCTGTTGTCAACTTCTCTTTCAGTGCTTCAAAGGCCTCTTGACATTTTTGGGTCCACTTGAACTCAACCTTGTTGCCTAGCAACGCTGTCATTGGTTTCGCAATCTTCGAAAACCCTTCAATGAATCGCCGATAATATCCGGCCATTCCAATGAAACTCTTGATTCCTCGGGCATCTGTTGGCGCTTTCCAGTTCAGAATGTCTGCCACTTTCTTCGGATCCACAGCCAATCCTTCTTTGTTGATTATGTGACCCAAGAACAGGACTTCATTGATCCAAAATTCACATTTGCTCAACTTTGCATACAATTGGTGCTCTCGCAATCTCTGCAATACCATCCTCAAATGACTTGCATGCTCTTTTTCGCTTTGAGAATAAATCAGAATGTCATCAATGAATACCACCACAAACTTATCGAGATAGTCCATGAATACACTATTCATCAGATTCATGAAAAAGGCTGGTGCATTGGTTAAACCAAAAGACATCACAGTGAACTCATACAAACCATACTTGGTAATGAATGCCGTCTTCGGAATGTCCGAAGGTCGGATCCAAGGCACGCGCACTACGCGAGCACGCGCGCGAGACCGCACGCACACGCCACGAACTAGCCGTGCGCACGTCGGGGCCGAGCGCTAGCCGAGCTCAAAGCCGCGCGCTAAAGGCACGTTGGGCCGAGCTCGAGGCCACAACGGGGCCGTCACGACGCGAGCAAGGCACGGCGGGGCGAGCGGGCAAGCGCGCCGGGGCAAGCGAGCACGGGCGAGCGAGGACGCGGCCGGGCGAGGACACGGCCGGGCGAGGCCGGGCGCGGGGGCGGGTGGCCGAGCCAGGGGGCGGCCGAGCTCGCCGGGAGGCGGCCGAGCCGGGGCGGGGCCGAGCGGGCGCGGGGCTCGCCGGAGGCAAGGCGGCCGAGGGCGGGGCGGACGGGGGCGGCCGGACGCGAGGGGCCGAGCGGGGCTCGCGCGGGGGCGGCCGGGCCAGGGCAGCCGGGGCGCGGCGAGGGGCGGGCTCGCCGGAGCGAGGCGCGCCGGGGCCGTGGGTGGCCGAGGTGGGGCGGCGAGGGGCGGGCGGCGAGGGGCGGGCGGCCAAGCGGGCGGCCGGACGCGAGGGGCCGAGGGCGGTCGAGCCAGGGGGTGGCCGGGGCCAGGGCCGAGCTCGCCGGAGGCGGCCGAGCTCGCCGAGCCGGGGGCGGCTGGGCCTGGGACGGCCGGGGGTGGCGCGGGGAGGGCGGCCGATTGGGCGGCCGAGCGCGGGGCGGGGCCGAGCGCGGGGCGGCCGAGGGCGACCGGGCACGGGGCCGGCCGGGCGCCGGCGAGGCCGGAGCGGCCGGGGCCGGGGCCGAGGCCGAGCTCGCCGGGGCTGAGGCGGGCGCACCCATGGCGCGGGGGCGGGGGACGCCGGCGGGAGGGAAGGTGGAGGGAGGGGAGGAGAGGAGGGAGGGGGGAGGGAGAAACCTCACCGGAGAGGGAGGTCGGCGCGGCGGCGGCGCCGGGGAGGGGCGGCGGCGGCGCGGGGGCGGGACGGGGGCGACGGCGGCGCCGGGGAGGGGTGTCACACCCGGTTTTAGAAGGCAAACCGAATGCGAACCATGTACGTGCCAGGATCAGTTATTCACGTACACAGCAGTTACATAACATGGACATCATCACACAGTGCTCAAAATAGTATTAAAAGGGAATAATAGTCGATTACATCATACGTCTGAGACGTCCATATAGTCCTTACAATAAATCAAAGTGCGAAAACGAAACATAGATAACACGGCCTTCACAGGCAGCCGACTGGGGGTTGCCGCTAACCCACACCTAGAACTCGTCGTAGTCTTGGAACTCCTGGAAGTCTCCTTCCACAGCTTCATCTTCTCCTGAGCAGTGGTTGCAATGCTGACAACCTGGGGGGGGGGGGTTTGGTGTGTAGAGCAAGGGTGAGTACACATCAACATACTCAGCAAGTATCCTGTTTGGCTGTAGTGGACTAGCTTTATGTGGGGATCAGTCAAGCAGTTGCTTTTAGTTGGTCAGGTTATTACTTACTAGTAGAAAGCCAGGTTTTAACATTAACCCAAGTTATTAACCCAATATATCCTTTCCAAACGGAAAGAATACCACTTACCAATACCATAATCATAACCAGAACCATCAATCTCATTGCCACCTGTACCAAAATATCTCTGATCAAGTATCACTAATCTCTGGAGCTCCCTTGGCCGCTCATAACCGTGAGCACGGCTGATATATCAGTTTCATAACACTCTGCAGAGGTTGTGCACTTTACCCACAAGCCGTGATTCCCTCTTGCCTCGGGCCGATCAAACCCTTAAACACTACCAAGGTGAATAGGCAGGGTTTCACTACGTAGCCTTTACAAAGATTCCCCGGGGCTGTAGCCACCCGTTAGGTTTCCTAAATGCACCGCACTCCTCCCCAAGGGGCGAACCCAAACTTGGCAGAGCGAGCCGCATACACCGAGCCCCATTGATGGCACGACGGCTAAGTGAACTACATCCCGGATCCTCTAATTATTCAGCTAAGGGCACCCCATTCCACCCTCATGGTTGCACTGTTTTCCCGGGCGGTCATCCATAGAACAGGTCCTTACGGAGAGGCACTCGAGAAACCGCTCGAGTCCCCTTGAAAACCACAAGTATAATCATAAAGAAGAACGGGAAAACAGCGTATCATAGATAATCACATCATGTTCATTGATTAGAGTTGAGCAATAGCATCAGACTAAGTAGTAATAATCCGACCCAAATAGGTAAACAAGGACATGGATAACAAAAGCTAGTCAATCCTTAGGTATAAATGTGTAATGCGGGAGGTGAATTAAAGAATGAATAGGACAGAGATAGGTCAAAGGACACTTGCCTCCACCAACCGACTGCTGCTCAGGGGCTTCTCCTGCGAATTCCTCGGGCTCTTCGACCGGATCGTTCTCTATGCGAGCGCAAACATACATACATCCATCCACATATTTAATACAAAAGAACAGTACACCATACAAGATAACAAATAAAGTGAATATGCACCAAGTATGACATTCGATAACGCATTTGTTATGGTTAGAAAGAAACGAGAAAGGTCTCGCAGGGGGTTAAATCTTATGCACTAATGACACAATTGGTTTTTAACAAAATAATTCTGTTATATATATTTATATATACTAATGGAAACCTAATCACTTTTAGTTGATCAACATTGCACAGGGTAAACAATTAACTACGTGAATCAATAACATAACGGAATTTTAAATTAAACTTCCTATTTTCCCATAGCATGAACAGTGATTAGCCTACTTAAAATACAGTAATTATGATCACAGAAAGTAAATAAAATAAAATAAAAAAAAATAAAAAAAAACAGAGGGGGGGGGCGGTTGAACCGGCCCTAGGGGCGGTTGAACCGGCGGCGGGCGGCCGGGCTGGCAAGGGCGG
The DNA here is from genome assembly GCF_902167145.1 of Zea mays. Taxonomy (NCBI): domain Eukaryota; kingdom Viridiplantae; phylum Streptophyta; class Magnoliopsida; order Poales; family Poaceae; genus Zea; species Zea mays. Next base: position 21,238,156 of record NC_050102.1, read on the forward strand.
GCGGCGCAGGGGGCGGCCGAGCTGGCCGAGCAGGGGGGCGGGGCGGCCGAGCCGCTGGGCGCGCAGGGGCGCGGGGCAGGGCGCGGGGCGGCCGAGCGGCCGAGCCGGCCATGGGGGCGCGCGCGGGGGGGGGGGGGGGGGCGGCCGGGCTGGCCAGGCGGCCGAGCCGGGGGCGCGCTGGGGGGGCCGGGGGCGCGGCCAAGGGGCCGAGCGGGCGGGGTGGGGCGGGCGGCCGAACCGGCCATGGGGCCGAGCGGCGAGGGGAAGGGGAGGGAGGAGAGGGGGAGGGAGGAGAGGGGGAGGGGCCTCACCGGGGACGGGGACGGGGCGGCCGAGCGGGGCGGCCGATCGGCGACGGGGAGGGGCGGCGGCCTAGGCAGGGGCGGCGGCTTAGGGAGAGAGAGGGAAAATGAGAGGGAGAGGGAGAGGGTTTTGGGAAAAAGGGAGATGGGGGGCGGCATGGGCCAATTGGGCCCAACAGGGGGGCGCCAGGGGGGCGGCTGGGCCGGCCGGGGTCGGCCCAGGGCGCGGGAGAGAGAGAAAGGGGAGAGAGAAAGAGAGAGAGAGAAAGATAAAAGATTTTCCGCTTGTTCTCGAAATCCGATCTTTTAGATGAATGCGATTGCACTTTCAAACAACCAAAAATGCAAGGGCGGCATGGTGCATCAAACAACATAAAGTATTTAGGGTTTTTTTTATACCTACGGGAATTCCAAACCGAATCCCGCTAAACTTTGAAAAAGGTCAAGGTTTAGCGAGGGGAAAAAGAAAAGGGAAAGGTAACGCCCGAATTTTGGCGAGTAAAGAAAAGAAAAAATTCAACTGCAAAATTCGGGGCGTTACAAACCTATCCCCCTTAAAAGAATCTCGCCCTCGAGATTCAGGGCTGGCTAGCAAAGAGCTCCGGGTACTTGGCCATCAGATCATCTTCACGCTCCCAGGTTGCTTCTTCCTCAGAGTGGTGACTCCATCTGACTTTGCACATTCTGACGGTCTTCCTTCGGGTGACTCTATCTGCAACCTCAAGGATCTGAGCTGGCTTCTCAATATAGGTCAAGTCCTCCTGGACTTCAAGACCTTCCACTGGCAACTGCTCTTCTGGCACACGCAAACACTTCTTCAACTGAGACACATGAAAGACATCATGCACAGCAGACAAATTCTCTGGCAAACTGAGCTGATAGGCCACTTCTCCACGTCTTGCAAGAATCTGATACGGACCAATGTAGCGGGGTGCCAGCTTGCCTTTGACTCCGAATCTTCTGACTCCTCTGATCGGTGACACTTTCAGATAGACAAAGTCTCCGACTTCGAAACTCAGCTCTCTTCTTCTTGTGTCTGCATAGCTTCGCTGCCTTGATTGCGCTATCTTCAGATTCTCCCGGACCATCTTGATGTTCTCTTCGGCTTCAAGCAAAATATCTGGCCCAAACACCTGCTTCTCTCCAGGCTGATCCCATTGCAACGGAGTTCTGCAACTCCTTCCATACAGCGCTTGAAACGGTGACATCTTCAAACTGGCCTGGTAACTGTTGTTATAGGAAAACTCCGCATAAGGCAATCGCTTGTCCCATCCGGACTGATCTTGCAACGCACAGGCTCTCAACATATCTTCAAGAATTTGATTGGTTCTTTCAGTCTGACCATCTGTCTGCGGGTGATAAGCTGAACTGAAATTCAGATGCGTGCCCAAGGCTTCATGCAACTGCTGCCAGAAATGAGAGGTGAACTGCGTTCCTCTGTCTGACACTATCTTCTTTGGCACACCATGAAGACAAACGATCCGAGACATATACAATTCTGCCAATACTGCACTGTTGTAGTTGGTCTTGACAGGTATGAAGTGGGCTGACTTGGTCAAGCGGTCCACTACTACCCAAATGGAATCGTAGCCGGCTCGAGTGCGAGGCAATCCGACTATGAAATCCATACCAATTTCATCCCATTTCCACTTAGGGATCTGCAACGGTTGCAACAATCCAGCTGGTCTCTGGTGTTCTGCCTTAATTCTTCGACAACTATCGCACATAGCCACATGCTCTGCGATTTCTCTTTTCATTCCGTACCACCAGAATTTCTTCTTCAGATCCTGATACATCTTCTCACTGCCAGGGTGAATCGAATAAGCTGTCTCATGAGCTTCCTTAAGAATCAACTCCCGAATAGACTGGACATTGGGAACACATAAGCGGTCTTTGAACCATATCACGCCTTCTGCATCTTCTCGAAAATCTTTGCCTCTGCCATCTAGAATCAATCGCCGAATCTCACTGATCTTCTCATCATTTTTCTGCGCTTCTTTGATTTCGCGCTCCAAGGTAGGTTCCAATTCAACTGTGACTCCTCGCGAATTGTTCAGAAATCCGAGACTCAACCTGTCAAACTCTTTGGCCAACTCATAAGGCATCGGACGAGCGACCATCAGATTGACTTGACTCTTTCTGCTCAAAGCATCTGCCACTACGTTCGCTTTTCCTGGATGGTAATGAATCTCCAACTCATAGTCTTTGATCAATTCTAACCATCTTCGTTGCCTCATGTTCAATTCTGACTGAGTGAATATGTACTTCAGACTCTTGTGGTCTGTGTAAACATCGCATTTCTGTCCATACAGATAGTGCCTCCATGTCTTCAGTGCGTGAACCACTGCTGCCAACTCTAGATCATGGATTGGGTAATTCTTCTCATGAACCTTCAGCTGTCGGGACGAGTAAGCCACAACTCTTCCCTCTTGCATCAACACACATCCCAAACCTGTGTAACAAGCATCGCAATACACCGAGAAGGGCTTGTGCACATCAGGCAAGACTAGGACAGGCGCTGTTGTCAACTTCTCTTTCAGCGCTTCAAAGGCCTCTTGGCATTTCTGGGTCCACTTGAACTCAACCTTGTTGCCTAGCAACGCTGTCATTGGCTTCGCAATCTTCGAAAACCCTTCAATGAATCGCCGATAATATCCGGCCATTCCAATGAAGCTCTTGATTCCTCGAGCATCCGTTGGCGCTTTCCAGTTTAGAATGTCTGCCACTTTCTTCGGATCCACAGCCAATCCTTCTTTGTTGATTATGTGACCCAAGAACAGGACTTCACTGATCCAGAACTCACACTTGCTCAACTTTGCATACAACTGGTGCTCTCGCAATCTCTGCAATACCATCCTCAAATGATCTGCGTGCTCTTCTTCGCTTTGAGAATAAACCAGAATGTCATCAATGAATACCACCACAAACTTATCAAGGTAATCCATGAATACACTGTTCATCAAGTTCATGAAGAATGCTGGCGCATTGGTCAAACCAAAAGACATCACTGTGAACTCATATAAACCATACTTGGTAATGAATGCCGTCTTCGGAATGTCCGAAGGTCGGATCCTGAGCTGATGATAACCTGACCTCAGATCGATCTTGGAGAACACACTGGCTCCTCTCAACTGGTCGAACAGATCTTCTATTCTGGGCAAAGGATACTTGTTCTTGATCGTGACTTCATTCAAAGCTCGATAATCGATACACATCCTCTTGGTGCCATCTTTCTTCTCCACAAACAAGACAGGGGCGGCCCAAGGCGAGGTGCTTGGCCGGATGTAACCTTTCTCTGACAGCTCATCAATCTGCTTCTTAAGCTCAACCAACTCTGGTCCAGATATTCTGTAAGCTCTCTTAGAGATGGGGGCGGTTCCAGGAAGAAGCTCTATAGCAAATTCAACTTTCCGCTCTGGTGGCATACCCGGTAAATCCTTTGGAAACACATCTGGGAATTCAGACACAACCTTGATACTCTCAATTGGGTCTGCTTCACTGCTATCGACAGCCATCTGATAACAACTTCCTTTCTTTGGCTCAGGCGGGACTAACTCGGTCACCACTTCCTCTCCTAGTGGGGACACCAACTTGATTGTCCTTTTATCACAACTGATAACTGCCTGATACTTATCTAACCAATTCATCCCTAGGATGACATCTATTCCCTGAGTACCCATTACTATAAGGTTGGCGGGAAACGCTATCCCCCTTATTTCCACACTTACATTTAAACAAATGCTATCAGCTCGAATTCTACCACCAGCTGAGTCAATTTGAATTGGGGTTGACATGGTAGTAATTGGAAGATTATGTGCTTCTACCCATGATGCAGTAATGAAAGAATGTGTTGCTCCAGTATCAAATAACACTTCTGCAATATGGGAGTCGACTGGGAACGTACCTACTATCATGCCGGGGGTCTCCTGAACTGCTTCAGCCTCCAAGTGGTTCAGCCTTCCATGATTATAGCGCGGCTGAGGGCGATTGCCTGCTCCAGGCTGAGACACATTCTGCTTTGCTGGGGCATTGGGGCCTGACTGCTGCTGGGCTGCCTTCTTCGGACATTGCATCACCCAATGGCCTTGCTCTCCACAGTGGAAACATGCCCTGTTTCCAACCTGAGCTGGTGCTGCCTGACTGTTCTGCTGATTTGCTGGGGCAGGAAGACGAGGTGCTTGCTGATTCTGCTTCTGAAACTGACCTCCTGACTGATTGCTCTGACGGTTCTGGTACTGATGCTGAGGATACTGCCTTTGGAACTGCTGATACTGCTGACGCTGCTGATGCTGCTGAGGTGGACGCTGGTTCTGCCTGAACTGCTGAGGTTGATTGCCTGAGAAACGGGGACGGCTGCTGCTTCCAGGCTGGGGTCCACTGATCTTGCGCTTACGATCTTCCATCTCCTTACGCTTCCTTTCTGTCATGATTGCTCTGTCAATCAGGTGCTGGAATGTCGGGAAGGTGTGATTCATCAGCTGATACTGCAGAGGGTCAACCAAGCCTCTCAGAAAACGGTATTGTCGCTTGGCGTCGGTGTTGACATCTTCGGGAGCGTAGCGAGACAACTGCAGAAACCTGTCCCGATACTCACTGACAGACGATGACCCTTGCTTAAGGGCCAGGAACTCCTCCTTCTTCACTGTCATCAGACCTGCAGGCACATGGTACTGACGAAAGCTACCTCTGAACTCTTCCCAGGTGATGGTGTCGGGGTTGGCATGGGTGGCGAGGTAAGACTCCCACCATGACTGGGCTGCTCCTCTCAACAGACGGGGACCATACAGAACTTTCTCCCTGTCATCGCACTGAGCGGTATGCAACTCCCGCTCCACAGTGCGCAGCCAATCTTCAGCATCCATGGGGTCGGAAGAATGAGCGAACGTTGGTGGATGACCTCTCATGAATTCAGCACGCTTATCTCTAGGCATCTGAGGCATCTGAGGCTGGGGTGGAGCCTGCTGCTGCTGCTGCTGCTGAATGGCGGCCAGAGTCTGACCGATGGCTTGAACTGCCTGAGTCTGCATCAGAAACATCTGCTCAATCGACATCGGGGGCGGGGGCGGCAGCTGCTGCTGCTGGGGCGCCTCATCTTGCTGACCGGCTTGCTCCTGCTGAGCACGCCTTCCTCCTCTGCGCCTGTTCTCTGACATCTGCAGAACGCAACCACACATCAGAACTGATCTGGCAAAGCTTGCAGCATAAGAAAAGAGTATAGAATTCTCCAACAGCACTGAACAGATGAGCATCTTCACTGATCTCCAACACAGACCACACAGCTTCTCAGATAAAGAGGAAAGTAGAATAAAGGTTTTCCCAACTATATAACTAACTTTATTGACATAGTATGTAAACCAAAATGCAGGGGATACCCACACTCTGGTGACAATCATTACAAAGATCCAAACCAAACATAGTTCATCATGACAAACATAAATGCACAGGATATAGCAAACTGCCCTGTCTAACTAAAACTAACTAAGACCGAGACTAACGCTAAGACTGAAGCTTCCATGTATATATTTATTTCGTATTAATTACAAGATCCAACTCTAACGATCTATGGTTCTAGATTTATCTTGGTCTTGCAGGCGGGATTGCCATAAGACTGGTGTCCACGCTGAGGTGAGCGGTACGGGTGCTGAGTCCCAACGGGAGCGGGGGAACCACCATCCAGGTGACGACGCTCCGCGCGCTCAGCCCGCAGCAGGGCGATCTCAGCACGAGCCCTACTCAGCTCGTCTAATGCATGGTCCAGCTCCGTGTTTAGCACGACGGCTAGGTTGACTGTGCTGCTCAACCTAGGATTGCCCTCACCGACAGGTGAAACAATCACGCCTCCTGTGCTGCCAGATGGACGGCGGGGGTAATACTTCAGGTCAAGACCATCAGCTGCCCCACCGAAAACCGAGCAGTAGTGCGAAAGCGCACGCCGTGCAGCATCTTGCATGGCTGCCTCAGCTGAGTCCCGCTCAGAGATAGAATAGTGCTCTGAGCAAGCCTCCGCTCCCTGGAGACTGTTCTCCGGGCAGCGCACCAAGCAAGTTGCCTCCCAGCGATCCGGGTAGACCCCGCGACTGTGCTGGTAGACCACACAGCGATACTCGACGGACCAAGTATGTCGGTCAAATGCCCGACGTAGCAGGGTGTCGAGCGCATCGTGGAAGTGACACCCGCGAGCGGCGTCGCGAGTGATGGGTCGAGCAACCCATCCTTCCGGCTCAAGGTTAGCAGAGAAGTCGGTGTCGTGGCTCGAGCTGTCGTCGCCACCTCCGTCGTCTGGGTCTCCTCCAGCAGCTACTCCAGAAGCTGGGGCGCCCAGTGGTGGTGCAGGGGGCGCCTCCAGAGGAAGCACAGGGGAGCAGCTCCTCACAGACTCTATCTCCTGGTGGAGCGAGAAGGAAGAGCTCTGCTGCTCCTGTCGTCGACGCTCCTGCTCCTCACGCAGGCGGTGGTGTAGTCTCTCCAAGTGGCTGGACTGTCCGGCCACGGGACGGCGAAGCGGACGCTCAGCAAGGCGGGAGGGTAAGAAGGGGATGACTGACTTTCGTGCAGTGTGTCTAAGTCGAGCCATCTACAAAAGACATCGCAAGCAAAAGGGTGAGAACAGAATTAATATGACCAGCAAGTAATGAATCATAAATAAATGAAGGATCAGAATAAAACATAATTTTCAGCAAGGTATAATATGTAGTAGAACATAGGTTTGGTCAGTAGGACCAACTTTTGAAGGGATATCAAAGTCAAGGCAGGGACAGAGGTCTATAGTCCTTAGAACGACCATTCTACTCTAGGTTAGCGGTCCTACAGTCAGCACGGCTTTGATACCACTTATGTCACACCCGGTTTTAGAAGGCAAACCGAATGCGAACCATGTACGTGCCAGGATCAGTTATTCACGTACACAGCAGTTACATAACATGGACATCATCACACAGTGCTCAAAATAGTATTAAAAGGGAATAATAGTCGATTACATCATACGTCTGAGACGTCCATATAGTCCTTACAATAAATCAAAGTGCGAAAACGAAACGTAGATAACACGGCCTTCACAGGCAGCCGACTGGGGGTTGCCGCTAACCCACACCTAGAACTCGTCGTAGTCTTGGAACTCCTGGAAGTCTCCTTCCACAGCTTCATCTTCTCCTGAGCAGTGGTTGCAATGCTGACAACCTGGGGGGGGGGGGGTTTGGTGTGTAGAGCAAGGGTGAGTACACATCAACATACTCAGCAAGTATCCTGTTTGGCTGTAGTGGACTAGCTTTATGTGGGGATCAGTCAAGCAGTTGCTTTTAGTTGGTCAGGTTATTACTTACTAGTAGAAAGCCAGGTTTTAACATTAACCCAAGTTATTAACCCAATATATCCTTTCCAAACGGAAAGAATACCACTTACCAATACCATAATCATAACCAGAACCATCAATCTCATTGCCACCTGTACCAAAATATCTCTGATCAAGTATCACTAATCTCTGGAGCTCCCTTGGCCGCTCATAACCGTGAGCACGGCTGATATATCAGTTTCATAACACTCTGCAGAGGTTGTGCACTTTACCCACAAGCCGTGATTCCCTCTTGCCTCGGGCCGATCAAACCCTTAAACACTACCAAGGTGAATAGGCAGGGTTTCACTACGTAGCCTTTACAAAGATTCCCCGGGGCTGTAGCCACCCGTTAGGTTTCCTAAATGCACCGCACTCCTCCCCAAGGGGCGAACCCAAACTTGGCAGAGCGAGCCGCATACACCGAGCCCCATTGACGGCACGACGGCTAAGTGTACTACATCCCGGATCCTCTAATTATTCAGCTAAGGGCACCCCATTCCACCCTCATGGTTGCACTGTTTTCCCGGGCGGTCATCCATAGAACAGGTCCTTACGGAGAGGCACTCGAGAAACCGCTCGAGTCCCCTTGAAAACCACAAGTATAATCATAAAGAAGAACGGGAAAACAGCGTATCATAGATAATCACATCATGTTCATTGATTAGAGTTGAGCAATAGCATCAGACTAAGTAGTAATAATCCGACCCAAATAGGTAAACAAGGACATGGATAACAAAAGCTAGTCAATCCTTAGGTATAAATGTGTAATGCGGGAGGTGAATTAAAGAATGAATAGGACAGAGATAGGTCAAAGGACACTTGCCTCCACCAACCGACTGCTGCTCAGGGGCTTCTCCTGCGAATTCCTCGGGCTCTTCGACCGGATCGTTCTCTATGCGAGCGCAAACATACATACATCCATCCACATATTTAATACAAAAGAACAGTACACCATACAAGATAACAAATAAAGTGAATATGCACCAAGTATGACATTCGATAACGCATTTGTTATGGTTAGAAAGAAACGGGAAAGGTCTCGCAGGGGGTTAAATCTTATGCACTAATGACACAATTGGTTTTTAACAAAATAATTCTGTTATATATATTTATATATACTAATGGAAACCTAATCACTTTTAGTTGATCAACATTGCACAGGGTAAACAATTAACTACGTGAATCAATAACATAACGGAATTTTAAATTAAACTTCCTATTTTCCCATAGCATGAACAGTGATTAGCCTACTTAAAATACAGTAATTATGATCACAGAAAGTAAATAAAATAAAATAAAAAAAATAAAAAAAACAGAGGGGGGGGGGGCGGTTGAACCGGCCCTAGGGGCGGTTGAACCGGCGGCGGGCGGCCGGGCTGGCAAGGGCGGGCGGCGCAGGGGGCGGCCGAGCCGGCCGAGCAGGGGGGCGGGGCGGCCGAGCCGCTGGGCGCGCAGGGGCGCGGGGCAGGGCGCGGGGCGGCCGAGCGGCCGAGCCGGCCATGGGGGCGCGCGCGGGGGGGGGCGGCCGGGCTGGCCAGGCGGCCGAGCCGGGGGCGCGCTGGGGGGGCCGGGGGCGCGGCCAAGGGGCCGAGCGGGCGGGGTGGGGCGGGCGGCCGAACCGGCCATGGGGCCGAGCGGCGAGGGGAAGGGGAGGGAGGAGAGGGGGAGGGAGGAGAGGGGGAGGGGCCTCACCGGGGACGGGGACGGGGCGGCCGAGCGGGGCGGCCGATCGGCGACGGGGAGGGGCGGCGGCCTAGGCAGGGGCGGCGGCTTAGGGAGAGAGAGGGAAAATGAGAGGGAGAGGGAGAGGGTTTTGGGAAAAAGGGAGATGGGGGCGGCATGGGCCAATTGGGCCCAACAGGGGGGCGCCAGGGGGGCGGCTGGGCCGGCCGGGGTCGGCCCCGGGCGCGGGAGAGAGAGAAAGGGGAGAGAGAAAGAGAGAGAGAGAAAGATAAAAGATTTTCCGCTTGTTCTCGAAATCCGATCTTTTAGATGAATGCGATTGCACTTTCAAACAACCAAAAATGCAAGGGCGGCATGGTGCATCAAACAACATAAAGTATTTAGGGTTTTTTTTATACCTACGGGAATTCCAAACCGAATCCCGCTAAACTTTGAAAAAGGTCAAGGTTTAGCGAGGGGAAAAAGAAAAGGGAAAGGTAACGCCCGAATTTTGGCGAGTAAAGAAAAGAAAAAATTCAACTGCAAAATTCGGGGCGTTACAAGGGGCGGCGGTGGCGCGGGGGCGGGACGGGGGCGACGGCGGCTAGGGTTAGGGTGAGGGAGAGAGACAGAGAGGGGATGACGAGCGGGGCCCGTGGGGAGGGGATTTTTGGAAAAAAGAAAAGGGGAGGGGGCAGTTGGGCCGGCTGGGCCCAAAGGGGGGGGCGCGGCTGGGCCGCCAGGCGGCCCACGGCGGGAAGGGAAGGGGGGGCGGCTGGGCCGCCACAAGGCCCACGCGGGGGGAAGGGGGGCGGCTGGGCCAAAAATGGGGAAGGAGGGGGGGAGAGGAGAAGGAAAAGGTTTTCTTTTTCTAAAATCTATTTCCCTCTAGATGAATGCATTCACATTTTTAAACAATCAAAAGGTATGCATGGTTCGGCATGGTGCATCACACAGAATAAAATATTTTAGGGTTTTGCTTTACATGGGACCTCAAGCCGAATCCCGCTATACTTTGGAAAAGATCAAGGTTTAGCGAGGTGAAAAGAGAAAAGGAAAGGGTAACGCCTGAATTTGGTGAGGGAAAAGAAGAAAAAATTCTACCCCCAAATTCAGGGCGTTACAGACAGACGAACGATCGAATGATCGGACGAACGAACGATCGGAATTTCGGCAGCATAACGGCAGGACAAAGATTATCTGGAAGAACGATGAATAGGGACTATGAACGAACGATGAACGATGAATAGGAACTATGAACGAACGCTGAATGATCGAATGATCGAACGAACGAACGATCAGAATTCCGGCAGCATAACGACATGAAAAAGATTATTTGGACAAACGAACGGACGAACGATCGAATGATCGGATGAACGAACGATCAGAATTTCGGCAGCATAACGGCAGGACAAAGATTATCTGGAAGAACGATGAATAGAGACTGTGAACAAACAATGAACGATGAATAGGAACTATGAACGAATGATGAACGGTCGAATGATCGAACGAACGAACGAACAATCGGAATTTCGGCAGCATAACGGCAGGAAAAAGATTATTTGGACGAACGAACGGACGAACGATCGAACGATCGGACGAACGGACGAACGAACCATGAACGATCGGACGAATGATCGAACGATCGGACGAACGAACAAACTAAAAACAGGGGGACGAACGATCGAAGAACGACCGAACGATCCTTGTGCTAGTGTGTGCTTGTGTGGAACATGGAGTCGGTGTGTGGGGGGGAGAGTGTTGCCATGAAATGGTTTGGGGTGGGATGAGAGGATTAGTGGGAGATTAGCATGTATTTGTCTTGTATAAGTGAGATTAGCTTGTAGAGCTCACCGTATGACACTGGAGGCATACGTATAAGTACGAGCATGAGGAAAGTTATGAAGAAAATATTTATAGGGACTTGAAAAATGATTCTGAAGGTATTTCTCAGGAAGAAAATACATGGAGATATATTGGTGGAATATTTGGGGAATATTTCTAGAAAGAATTTGAGGGGGTCACTAGGGAAATATCTGGGCAGTATTTCTGGAAAGAACTTGAGGGGGTCACTGGGGAAATATTTGTAGGATATTTTGAGGAGGATTTTGGAGAGAATATAGACCACTATATTTTATTTGTTGATATCAACTCGCAAACAAACATTTTGAAATGAAATTTGAAATTCATTTTGAATTTAGAGCGAGTTTGAGAAAATTTCAAGATTTGAATTTTTGGGATTCTACATATTAGGGTCTATATGATGCTTGTAAAAAATCATGGAGGGATTATGAAATGAAGGAAAACAAACACCACCAACATACTTATCTGTTTGAGTTCCTGTTGCGTGTGTTCTTCTCATCGTCAACGACCTCTCACATCGGCAGAGGCGCACCACCGGTCACGAGAGGCCAGAGCCTTGGGGTCTTCTTGACTTCCACATGATGACCGTCACACGTGGTATAAAAGCTCTCCTTCCTCGGTGTGGGTGGTTGTAGTATCAAAGAGAGAAGTTAGTTGCAAAGGAAGGAAGAACCATGGCGCCGACAGTGAAACCGTTTGCGCAGTCTCGCCTAGTGCTAGAAGTTATGGCGGTTGAAGCGAAATAGGGAGAAGCGATATGGGAGAAGATGATGAACACGTTAGAGAAATTGACTGGGAAGGTGGAAGCGATGGAGAAGGTTCATCATTAGTTGTTAGGATTGTCAGAATTGACGGTGGAGTTAGTGAAGCAGGCTGCGGATGAGAGGATGATCCTGTCTCGGTGAGTAGAGGAGAACGAGAAGGCCTTAGCGAAAATGAGACTAGAAGCTATGGCTAGGGAGATTGAGAATTTTTAGGAGAGGCTAGGATCATCAGAGATGGGGGAGAGGCTAGGTGTGGAGGATCCAGCTCTATGGGTGATCAGGTGTGAAGACTATTTTCACATGTATCAGGTGCCTAAGTGCATGAAGGTGCTATGAGCTTGCATGCACATGAAGGGAAATGCTGCTATATGGATGTAGATTCAAGGTTTAAAACGAGACTTGGGAAATTGGAGGCACTTCACAAAAATTGTGATAGACAAATTTGGGGAGGATGAGTTTCCTCGAGTCATGAACAGATTAATGCATCTACAACAGAAGGGAAGTGTGGAGTACTATGTCTAGGAGTTTGAAGAAATTAGATATGTAGTCTCGGTGCATATCCCATGCTTGAGTGAGGTATTTTTTGTGGCCCAGTTTATGAAAGTTCTGAAGAATGAGATTCAAAGTCCAGTGATGTCTCAAATCCCAACTACCATTGATAGAGCAATCAGACTTGTGGTCCAGCAGGAGGTTTGGGCAAAAGGAGGTGGTAGAATAGTGAAGGTAGGTCAATTGAACAAAGGGGGACATGTGGCAAAATGGAAGTAAATGGAGTAGTGGAGCAGGGAAACTGGAGTAAGGAGAGACATGTGAAAGAATATAGGAGGATGAATGGGTTGTGCTACACTTGTGGAGAAAAGTTTGAGCCCGACCACCAAGCCAAATGCCCCAAGAGGGTACCTTAGCAGTTGAATGTGATAACCATAGAAGACTTGGATATGGTGCTCTCTAAAGAGATGTTGGAGAAGATAGAGCGGGAAAAGGGGCCGGAGGAAGAGTTGCATAAACTGTCTCTGCATGCCATGAGTGGAGCTGACAACTCTGAGTGCATCATGTTCAGAGCACTGATCTAGAACCAAGTGATGCTAATGTTGGTAGATTCTGGTAGTTCTACCAGTTTCATTAGTCAAACTATGGTGGACAAGTTGGGGTTGGACACAGAACCTTGTACTGCAGTAGCTGACAAGGTTGCTAATGGGGAAATCATGACGAGTACTAGGAAGGTAAAGGAGGTGACCTGGTGGATAGGGGGCATACTTTTGTGTCATCTATGAGAGTCTTGGACATTGATGTGTATGATGCTATACTTGGATTTGATTGGTTGAAATCCTATAGTCCGATGCAGTGTGATTGGGAGAACAAGACTTTATCCTTTGTCCATTAGGGAGTACAAATATAGTTGAAGGGGGATTCTATATTGGTTACTGAAGTCCCACAGGTGACAACATTGAAGGTGCAATAATGGTTAAAAGAAAATGAAGTTTGGGTATTGGTCTTATTGGAATCTGTCCTAGAATCAGTGGGATCTCCTGAGTCTGAGTCCTTGACTAAGTTATTAAAGGAATTCCAGGACATTTTTTAAACACTAAAGACTCTACCACCAACTAGGCCATATGATTAGCATATCCCTCTAGTGCCTGGTTCAGTGCCTGCCAATGCCAGACCCTATAGGTATTCACCTTTGCATAAGACTGAAATTGAGAGGCGAGTTGTAGAGCTGCTTCAGGCAGGTCACATAGTGCCAAGTGTTAGTCCCTTTGACTCTTATGTGCTGCTAGTGCAGAAGAAAGATGGTTCCTGGAGATTTTGTGTGGACTACAGGAAATTAAATGACATTACCATTAAGAATAGGTTTTCAATGCCTATTGTGGATGAGATTATTGATGAGTTGGCAGGCACACACTACTTCTCAAGCTTGGACACGACTGCAGGCTATCATCAGATAAGGATGGGATTGGAGGATGAGCCTAAGAGTGCTTTTAAGACCCATCATTGCCATTACTAGTTTTCAGGGTCAAGCCTTTTGGGCTCACAAATGCTCTTGCCAGATTTCAGTGTGCCATGAAATCGATTTTGGCACCTTTTCTGAGGAAGTTTGTTATGATTTTCATAGATGACATATTGATTTACAACCTAGATTTCTCCCAACATTTAGAACATCTGAGGAAGGTGTTTAATACTTTGAGATCTCATCAGTTTTATTTGAAGAAAAAGAAATGTGTCTTTGCTAGACCTGAACTGCAGTATCTGGGCCATATCATATCAAAGGAAGGAGGGGCAACTGATCCCACAAAAACTAAGGCTACGCTGGACTAGCCAGAGCCTAACTTTGTGACTGTGTCGAGATGTTTTTTGGGCTTAACAGGGTATTACAAGAAGTTTGTCAGGCATTATGTGACAAAAGTAAAAATGTTTTGGTCGACTTGCTTTTCCAATATGGCCTTCGTTAGCTTGAAAGTAGTACATGCTGAAAGGCATTATGAAACTTGTGTGGGACTTGTATTCCTCTTTTAGATAGATCTGTTGGTAACCCGAGAAATATTGAAGGAACAACATAACTTTGCATCCTACCGTGAAATCGATGATTTTTGTGTGTCCTTGGTAAAGGGAATTCATCGTTGGGATAGGCCTTGTTGAGGCTTGTGAAGTCTATACACATTCTTCACTTGCCATTCTTTTTTCGCGACGACTACATTGGCGAACTAGGTTGCGTAGTCAATTGGCTCGATAAACTTTTTCCTTGAGGAGTTAGTGGACTTTAGCCTTCACTGCCTTAGTCTTCTCATCTGACATTTTGCGGAGTCTTTGCTTCCTAGGGAGGATCGAGGGGTCAATGCTTAGACTATGCTCAATGATAGTGTGGCTGACACCCACGAGATCAAGGGAGGACTAGGTGAAGACATCCTTATTCTTGTTCAAATAAGCTAGTACCTTTTGCTCTTATGCATTATTGAGTCTTCGCCTATCAGTACTGTTTGATTGGGCACTATGGGGTCCAAGGGGACCTTTTTGGCCTCCTAATGCTCTAGATGTGACTCTTTTCTTTTTCTATCTTTGATGGGTGAGGGCGGGGATGGTTCTTGCCCTCTTTGGCGATCTAGTGTACGTTTCTCTAGTCGGGAACGAAGTCTCTCTCAATGTTGTTGGTCGCCTGCTTGTCCCTGTAGATCGTTATTGCTCCCTAAGGGGCTAGGATATCCATGTATAGTCGCTTCAAGTTTGTTGGTAGAACCCCTACCAAGGATGGCATTGTAGGGGTAGACCATGTCCACTATTTCAAAGGTTAACTACTCAGTCCTCGCATTAGGGGCTAAGCTGAAGGATAGTGGCAACTCAATTTTGCCCAAGGGGACGGTACCCTTCCCGCCAAACCATATAGCGGGTTTTCGGTCGACTGGAGGAGGTTGTGGTCGATGCCCATGCGATCGAAGGCGTGCAAAAAAATGATGTCTGCTTGGCTTCCATTGACAACAAAGACCTTTTGGAGTTCCCACCCTACCATGTTGCAGTTATGACCATTACGTGTGAATGTGGGGCGCTGCGTAGATCTACATCTCTTGCATCAAAGGTTAGGGGGCATGTGAGGCCATTTTGTTTGTACTATGGGTTTGTTGACAGCGACATGATTCACTCTTCGATAGTGGTCTTTCTTCTACCGATTGTTCATGAAGTCCATGCTGGACCCTCTAGTGATCATGTGGATTATTCCCGAGACAAGCAGTTGTTTTTCTCTTCTTTAGGTTATGGAGGGGGAGTTGTGCTAGGGGAATTATTTGTGGTGGGGTGGGAGGGGAAGCATTTATTGATGGGGAGGTGGGGGAAGTCTTTCTTGGTGTTGGTTGTAGTTTTGGTGGTAGTGGCAAAAGGGTGGTTGTATGTCTTGATAGTGAGGGGTAGTGGGTTTGATAGGTGTGTGCGATGGCTCTCGGGTTATTGTCTGGCATCGTCCAAGCCATGTGATCTCTGTCATCCTTGGTCATTGGGTAGTCCTTGGTGGAGTGCTCAACGTCTTCGCCATGGAAGACACGATACAACTTTTGTTATTGTTGGGGGCCTCTGCCCTAATGGCAGCCTCGATCTACCTGCCCTATGGCCTCGGCCTAGATGTGGGGGGGTATCTTGAGTGCGAGTGGGGCTTCGCCTATCTGCTGCTAATTGGCGATGTGAAAGGGAAATGTGCCCTTGGGCCATTTCTAAGTATTTTGGTGATTTAGTGCCCAACACAAGTGCCTAAGTGTTAAATGGTGGACAAAGTACAAATCAAGTATAAAGGTATGTTTCTCAGACTTGGTACATTGTTTTAGAGACTAATGTATTGTGTCTAAAGTGCTGGAAACAGGAAAAATCAAGTTGAAATTAAAGATGGCTTTGTTCAGCCAAAGTCAGCTCTGTCTGGGTGCACCGGACAGTGTCCGGTGCGCCAGGTTGACTCAGGCAAACTTGCTGCTCTTGGGAAGTGATTAACGGCGTACGGCTATAATTCACCAGACTGTCCGGTGAGCCAACGGTCGGCCGGGCCAACGGTCGGCCGCGCGATCCACGCGAGACACGTGGCCGAGCCAACGGTCGGAAGGGGGCACCGGACTATCCGGTGTGCATCGGACAGTGTCCGGTGCGCCAATGGCTCCAAAGTGCCAACGGTCGACTTCGCCAAATAAGGAAGGAGATCCGCACCGGACAGTGTCCGGTGGTGCACCGGACTGTCCGGTGCGCTAGGCGACAGAAGGCAAGAATTGCCTTCCTGGAATGTACTCAACCGCTCCTAGCTGCCTTGGGGCTATAAAAGGGACCCCTAGACGCATGGAGGAGAACACCAAGCATTCTCTAAGCATTCCTAAGCACCAAGACTTTGATTTCGCGCATTTGATTCTTTGTGATAGCAATTAGAGCTCCATTTGAGTTGTAAACTCGCCGAGTTGTGTTGTGAGCTCTTGTTGTGACTTGTGTGCATGTTGGTACTCTGATTTCGTGTCTTGTGTGTGTTGCTCATCCCTCCCTTACTCCGTGCTTCTTTGTGAACATCAAAGTGTAAGGGCGAGAGGCTCCAAGTTGTGGAGATTCCTCGCAAACGGGATATAGTAAAGTGAAAGCAAAACACCGTGGTATTCAAGTGGGTCTTTGGACCGCTTGAAAGGGTTTGATTGCAACCCTCGTCCGTTGGGACGCCACAACGTGGAGTAGGCAAGTGTTGGACTTGGCCGAACCACAGGATAAACCACTGTGCCATCTCTGTGTTGATCTCTTTGTGGTTATCGTGTTGTGCAAGCTCTCCTCTCTAGCCACTTGGCTTAATTGTGCTAACTCCTAATCAAGTTTTGTGGATTAAGTTTCAAGTTTTTACAGGATCACCTATTCACCCCCCCCCTCTAGGTGCTCTCAATTGGTATCAGAGCCGTTCTCTTCAAGAAAGGGACTAACCGCTCGAAGAGATGGATCCTAGGGGCAAGGGGATGGTGGTCAACGATAAGGAGAAGGAGTCCTTTGTCAATGATCCAAAGGAGGACAAGCCTACTGACTCGGGCTCGAGCCACAAAAGAAAAGATGGGAGGAAGAAGAAAACAAGGCGCATCAAGGAGATAGTCTACTACGACAGTGACGAATCCTCTTCTTCCCAAAAGGACGACGACAACGACTATGAGAAAAAGAAGACGGTTAATTCAAACTTTTCTTTTGATTATTCTCGTATTCCTCAAAGTACCAATGCTCATTTACTCTCCATTCCACTTGGTAAACCTCCTCATTTTGATGGAGAGGACTACGGATTTTGGAGTCACAAAATGCGTAGTCACTTGTTCTCTCTCCATCCTAGTATATGGGAGATAGTAGAGAGTGGAATGAAATTTGATAGCTCGGATAGTCCTTTGTTTATCAATGAACAGATTCATAAAAATTCACAAGCTACTACTGTGTTGTTAGCCTCATTGTGCAGGGACAAGTATCATAAGGTGAGCGGCTTGGACAATGCCAAGCAGATCTGGGACACCCTCAAGATCTCACATGAGGGGAACGACGTCACCATGCTCACCAAAATGGAGTTGGTGGAGGGCGAACTTGGGAGATTCGTGATGATAAGAGGGGAGGAGCCAACACAGACGTACAACAGGCTCAAGACCCTCGTCAACAAGATAAGGAGCTATGGAAGCACGCGATGGACCGACCACGACGTCGTCCGCCTAATGCTAAGGTCCTTTACTGTACTTGATCCACATCTGGGAAACAATATTCGTGAAAATCCTAGGTACACCAAGATGTCGCCCGAAGAAATTCTTGGGAAATTTGTAAGCGGGCGGATGATGATCAAGGAGGCAATATACGTGGATGATGCATTGAATGGCCCAATCCACGAGCCTCAAACCGTTGCTCTCAAAGCGACAAGGAGCAAGGAGGCACTACCTAGCAAGGTGGCGCAAGTTAAGGCGGCCGGGCTTAATGAGGAAGAAATGGCCCTTATCATCAAGCGGTTCAAGATGGTGCTGAAGGGTCGCAAGGAGCACCCCAACAAGAACAAGACGAAGGGGAAGCGCTCCTGCTTTAAATGTGGTAAGATTGGTCATTTTATCGCTAATTGTCTCGATAATGATAGTGACCAGGAAAAGAAGAGTGGAAAGTGGGAAAAGAAGAAGAACTACAAGAAGGCGAAGGGCGAGGCACATCTTGGAAAGGAGTGGGATTTGGATTGCTCCTCGTCCGACTCCGACAACGAAGGACTCGCCGCCACCGCCTTCAACAAGTCATCCCTCTTCCCCAACGAGCATCACACATGCCTCATGGCAAAGGAGAAGAAGGTATGTACTCGAAACAACACTACTTATGCTTCTTCAAGCGAGGATGAGTCTAGTGATGATGATGAAATAGACTATTCATGCTTATTCAAGGGATTAGATAGAACTAAGATTGATAAGATTAATGAATTGATTGATGCTTTGAATGATAAGAATAGATTACTAGAAAAACAAGAAGACCTTTTATACGAAGAGCATGATAAATTTGTTAGTGCACAAAATTCTCTTGCTCTAGAAGTTAAAAGGAATGAAATGCTCTCTTGTGAACTATCTACTTGTCATGAAACCATTTCTACTTTAAAAAGTGTGAATGATGATTTAAGTGCTAAACTAGAAGTAGCAAGTAAATCTAACTCGTGTGTAGAACATGTTATGATTTGCAATAGGTGCAAAGATTTTAATGTTGATGCTTGTAGTGAACACCTAGTTTGCATTTCTAAATTAAAGGATGCA
Organism: Zea mays; assembly: GCF_902167145.1. Taxonomy (NCBI): domain Eukaryota; kingdom Viridiplantae; phylum Streptophyta; class Magnoliopsida; order Poales; family Poaceae; genus Zea; species Zea mays. The sequence goes on from NC_050102.1 coordinate 21,257,312, forward strand.
GTGGCTAGTCTTAATGCCCAACTTAAGACTAGCAAGAGTGAATTTGACAAGCTAAAATTTGCAAGGGATGCCTACACGATTGGTAGATAGCCCTCAATTAAGGATGGTCTTGGCTTCAAGAGGGAAGTCAAGAACTTAACAAGCCATAAGGCTTCCATCTCTGCCAAGGAGAAAGGGAAGGCTCCTATGGCTAGTAGTGCTCAAAAGAACCATGCCTTCATGTATCATGATAGGAGACAGTCTAGAAATGGTTATAGAAGTTATGATACTTTTGATTCTTATGCCATGGTTGCTTCTAGTTCTTCCATTATGCATGATAGAAATTTAGCTAGGAGAAATGTTATTAATCACATGCCTAGAAGAAATGTTGTTCATGTGCCTAGGAAAACAAATAGTGAACCTTCTACAATTTATCATGCTTTAAATGCTTCCTTTGCTATTTGTAGAAAGGATAGGAAGATAGTTGCTAGAAAATTAGGGGCAAAATGTAAGGGAGATAAAACTTGCATTTGGGTCCCTAAGGCTATTTGTACTAACCTTGTAGGACCCAACATGAGTTGGGTACCTAAGACCCAAGCCTAAATTTGCCTTGCAGGTTTATGCATCCAGGGGATCAAGCTGGATTATCGACAGCGGATGCACGAACCACATGACGGGGGAGAAGAAGATGTTCACCTCCTACGTCAAGAATAAAGACTCCCAAGATTCAATCATATTCGGTGACGGGAATCAAGGCAAGGTTAAAGGCTTAGGCAAGATTGCAATCTCAAATGAGCACTCTATTTCTAATGTATTCTTAGTAGAGTCGCTTGGATATAATTTGTTATCCGTAAGTCAATTATATAATATGGGATATAATTGTCTATTCACAAATATAGATGTGTCTGTCTTTAGAAGAAGTGATGGTTCATTAGCTTTTAAGGGTGTATTAGACGACAAACTCTATTTAGTTGATTTTGCAAAAGAGGAGGCCAGTCTAGATGCATGCTTAATTGCTAAGACTAGCATGGGTTGGTTGTGGCATCGCCGCTTAGCACATGTGGGGATGAAGAACCTTCACAAGCTTCTAAAGGGAGAACACGTGATAGGTCTAACTAATGTTACTTTCGAAAAAGATAGACCTTGTGCAGCTTGTCAAGCAGGGAAACAGGTGGGAAGCTCTCATCATGCCAAAAATGTGATGACAACATCAAGACCCCTGGAGTTACTTCATATGGACCTCTTCGGACCCGTCGCCTATCTAAGCATAGGAGGAAGTAAGTATGGTCTTGTTATAGTTGATGATTTTTCCCGCTTCACTTGGGTATTCTTTTTGCAGGATAAATCTGAAACCCAAGGGACCCTCAAGCGCTTCCTAAGGAGAGCTCAAAACGAGTTTGAGCTCAAGGTGAAGAAGATAAGGAGCGACAATGGGTCCAAGTTCAAGAACCTTCAAGTGGAGGAGTATCTTGAGGAGGAAGGAATCAAGCACGAGTTCTCCGCTCCCTACACACCACAGCAAAATGGTGTGGTAGAGAGGAAGAACAGGACGCTTATAGACATGGGGAGGACGATGCTTGGAGAGTTCAAGACCCCGGAGCGCTTTTGGTCGGAAGCCGTGAACACGGCTTGCCACGCCATCAACCGGGTCTACCTTCATCGCCTCCTCAAGAAGACTTCGTATGAGCTACTAACCGGTAACAAACCCAATGTTTCGTATTTTCGAGTTTTTGGGAGTAAATGCTACATTCTAGTAAAGAAGGGTAGGAATTCCAAATTTGCTCCCAAAGCGGTAGAAGGGTTTCTGTTAGGTTATGACTCAAATACAAAGGCGTATAGGGTCTTCAACAAATCATCGGGTTTGGTTGATGTCACACCCGGTTTTAGAAGGCAAACCGAATGCAAACCATGTACGTGCCAGGATCAGTTATTCACGTACACAGCAGTTACATAATATGGACATCATCACACAGTGCTCAAAATAGTATTAATAAGGGAAATAGTCGATTACATCATACGTCTGAGACGTCCATATAGTTCTTACAATAAATCAAAGTGCGGAAAAGAAACGTAGATAACGCGGCCTTCACAGGCAGCCGACTGGGGGTTGCCGCTAACCCACACCTAGAACTCGTCGTAGTCTTGGAACTCCTGGAAGTCTCCTTCCACAGCTTCATCTTCGCCTGAGCAGTGGTTGCAATGCTGACAACCTGGGGGGGGTTTGGTGTGTAGAGCAAGGGTGAGTACACATCAACATACTCAGCAAGTATCCTGTTTGGCTGTAGTGGACTAGCTTTATGTGGGGATAAGTCAAGCAGTTGCTTTTAGTTGGTCAGATTATTATTTACTAGTAGAAAGCCAAGTTTTAGCATTAACCCAAGTTATTAACCCGATGTACCCTTTCCAAACGGAAAGAATACCACTTACCAGCACCATAGTCATAACCAAAACCATCGATCTCATAACCACCTGTACCACAATGTCTCTGATCAAGTACCACTAATCACTGGAGCTCCCTTGGCCGCTCATAACCGCGAGCACGGCTGATATATCAGTTTTCATAACACTCTGCAGAGGTTGTGCACTTTACCCACAAGCCGTGATTCCCTCTTGCCTCGGGCCGATCAAACCCTTAAACACTACCAAGGTGAATAGGCAGGGTTTCACTACGTAGCCTTTACAAAGATTCCCCGGGGCTATAGCCACCCGTTAGGTTTCCTAAATGCACCGCACTCCTCCCCAAGGGGCGAACCCAAACTTGGCAGAGCGAGCCGCATACACCGAGCCCCATTGACGGCACGACGGCTAAGTGAACTACACCCCGGATCCTCTAATTATTCAGCTAAGGGCACCCCATTCCACCCTCATGGTTGCACTGTTTTCCCGGGCGGTCATCCATAGAACAGGTCCTTACGGAGAGGCACTCGAGAAACCGCTCGAGCCCCCTTGAATACCACAAGTACAACATCATAATAAGAGAAGGGAAAACAGCGTATCATAGATAATCTCATCATGTTCATTGATTAGAGTTGAGCAATAGCATAAAGCTAAACAGTAATAATCCAACCCAAATAGGTACACAAGGACATGGATAACAAAAGCTAGTCAATCCTTAGGTATAAAGGTGTAATGCGGGAGGTGAATTAAATAATGAATAGGACAGAGATAGGTCAAAGGACACTTGCCTCCACCACCCGACTGCTGCTCAGGGGCTTCTCCTGCGAATTCCTCGGGCTCTTCGACTGGATCGTTCTCTATGCGAGCGCAAACATACATACACCCATCCACATATTTAATACAAAAGAACAGTACACCATACAAGGGAACAAATAAAGTGAGTATGCATCAAGTATGACATTTGACATTGCATTTGTTATGGTTAGAAAGAAACGGGAAAGGGTCTCGCAGGGGGTTAAATCTTATGCACTAACGATCAATTACAATTGGTTCTTAACAAAAGAATTCCGTTATATGCACTAGTGGGAACCTAATCATTTTAAGTTGTTCAACATCGCACGAGATAAACAATTAACTACATAAATCAATTAGCATAACGGAATTTTAAATTAAGCTTCATATTTCAATAACATTAACAATGATTAGCCTACCTAAAATAAAATAGCTATGATCACAGAAAGTAAATAAAATAAAATAATAAAAAAATAAAAAAAACAGAGGGGGGGGGCGGTTGAACCGGCCCTAGGGGCGGTTGAACCGGCCCTAGGCAGGGCGGCCGAGCTGGGCGGCCGGGGCGGCTGAGCCGGCTCGGTTGAACCGGCGGCCAGGCGAGCGCGCGGGGGGGGGGGGGGGGGGTCGGGCTGGCCAGGCGGCCGAGCCGGCGAAGCGGCCAGGCGAGCGCGCGACCAGGGCGGCCAGGCGGGCGGCCAGGGCGAGCCGGCCATGGCGGCGGCCATGGCGCCGAGCGGCGAGGGGAAAGGGGAGGGGGGATGGGGGGAGGGAGGAGAGGGGGAGGGGGCCTCACCGGCGACGGGGACGGGGACGGGGCGGGGCGGCCGATCGGCGACGGGGCAGGGGGCGGCGGCGGCTTAGGGCAGGGGTAGGGGCGGCGCTAGGGAGAGAATGAGAGAAAATGAGAGGGAGAGGGAGAGGGTTTGGGGAAAAAAGGGGAGGTGGGGGGCGGCATGGGCCAATTGGGCCCAAGGGGGGGCGCCAGGGGCGGCTGGGCCGGCCGGGGTCGGCCCACGGCGCGGGAGAGAGAGAAAAAGAGGAGAGAGAAAGAGAGAGAAAAAGAAAGAAAAGATCTTCTCCTTATTTTCGAAATCCGATCTTCCTACATGAATGCATTTGCACTTTCAAAGCAATCAAAAGAAATGCAAGGTTCGGCATGGTGCATCAAACAACATAAAGTATTTAGGGTTTTTCTTACACGGGAAATCCAAACCGAATCCCGCTAGAACTTTGGAAAAGGTCAAGGTTTAGCGAAGGGAAAAAGAAAAAGAAAAGGTAACGCCCGAATTTTGGCGAGTAAAGAAAAGAAAAAATTCAACTGCAAAAATTCGGGGCGTTACAAACCTATCCCCCTTAAAAGAATCTCGCCCTCGAGATTCAGGGCTGGCTAGCAAAGAGCTCTGGGTACTTGGCCACTAGATCATCTTCACGCTCCCAGGTTGCTTCTTCCTCAGAGTGGTGATTCCATCTGACTTTGCACATTCTGATGGTCTTCCTTCGGGTGACTCGGTCTGCAACCTCAAGGATTTGCACTGGCTTCTCAATGTAGGTCAAGTCCTCCTGGACCTCAAGACCTTCCACTGGCAACTGCTCTTCTGGCACACGCAAGCACTTCTTCAACTGAGACACATGAAAGACATTATGCACAGCAGACAAACTCTCTGGCAAACTGAGCTGATAGGCCACTTCTCCTCGTCTTGCAAGAATCTGATACGGACCAATGTAGCGGGGTGCTAGCTTGCCTTTCACTCCGAATCTTCTGACTCCTCTGATCGGTGACACTTTCAGATAGACAAAGTCTCCGACTTCAAAACTCAGCTCTCTTCTTCTTGTGTCTGCATAGCTTCGCTGCCTCGATTGCGCTATCTTCAGATTCTCTCGGACCATCTTGATGTTCTCTTCGGCTTCAAGCAAAATGTCTGGCCCAAACACTTGCTTTTCTCCAGGCTGATCCCATTGCAACGGAGTTCTACAACTCCTTCCATAAAGCGCTTGAAACGGTGACATCTTCAAACTGGCCTGATAACTGTTGTTATAGGAAAACTCTGCATAAGGCAATCGCTTATCCCATCCGGACTGATCTTGCAACGCACAGGCTCTCAACATGTCTTCGAGAATTTGATTGGTCCTTTCGGTCTGGCCATCTGTCTGCGAATGATAAGCTGAACTGAAATTCAGATGCGTGCCCAAGGCTTCATGCAACTGCTGCCAGAAATGAGAGGTGAACTGTGTTCCTCTATCTGACACTATCTTCTTTGGCACACCATGAAGACAAACGATCCGAGACATATACAATTCTGCCAATACTGCACTATTGTAGTTGGTCTTGACAGGTATGAAGTGGGCTGACTTGGTCAAACGGTCCACCACTACCCAAATAGAATCGTAGCCGGCTCGAGTGCGAGGCAATCCGACTATGAAATCCATACCAATTTCATCCCATTTCCACTGAGGGATCTGCAACGGTTGCAACAATCCAGCTGGTCTCTGGTGTTCTGCCTTAATTCTTCGACAACTATCGCACTTAGCCACATGCTCTGCGATTTCCCTCTTCATTCCGTACCACCAGAATTTCTTCTTCAGATCCTGATACATCTTCTCACTGCCAGGGTGAATCGAATAGGCTGTCTCATGAGCTTCCTTAAGAATCAACTCCCGAATGGACTGGACATTGGGAACACACAAGCGGTCTTTGAACCATATCACGCCTTCTGCATCCTCTCGAAAATCTTTGCTTTTGCCTTCTAGAATCAGTCGCCGGATCTCACTGATTTTCTTATCATTCTTCTGCGCTTCTTTGATTTCGCGCTCCAAGGTAGGTTCCAACTCAACTGTGACTCCTCGCGAATTGTTCAGAAATCCGAGACTCAACCTGTCAAACTCTTTGGCCAACTCATAAGGCATCGGACGAGCGACCATCAGATTGACTTGACTCTTTCTGCTCAAAGCATCTGCCACTACGTTTGCTTTGCCTGGATGGTAATGAATCTCCAACTCATAGTCTTTGATCAACTCTAACCATCTTCGCTGCCTCATATTCAACTCTGACTGAGTGAATATGTACTTCAGACTCTTGTGGTCTGTGTAAACATCACATTTCTGTCCATACAGATAGTGTCTCCATGTCTTCAGTGCGTGAACCACTGCTGCCAACTCTAGATCATGGATCGGGTAATTCTTCTCATGAACCTTCAGCTGTCGGGACGAGTAAGCCACAACTCTTCCCTCTTGCATCAACACACATCCCAAACCTGTGTAGCAAGCATCGCAATACACCGAAAAGGGCTTGTGCACATCAGGCAAGACTAGGACAGGCGCTGTAGTCAACTTCTCTTTCAGCGCTTCAAAGGCCTCTTGGCATTTCTGGGTCCACTTGAACTCAACCTTGTTGCCTAGCAACGCTGTCATTGGTTTCGCAATCTTCGAAAACCCTTCAATGAATCGCCGATAATATCCGGCCATTCCAATGAAACTCTTGATTCCTCTAGCATCTGTTGGCGCTTTCCAGTTCAGAATGTCTGCCACTTTCTTCGGATCCACAGCCAATCCTTCCTTGTTGATTATGTGACCCAAGAACAGGACTTCACTGATCCAGAACTCACACTTGCTCAACTTTGCATACAACTGGTGCTCTCGCAATCTCTGCAATACCATCCTCAAATGATCTGCATGCTCTTCTTCGCTATGAGAGTAAACTAGAATATCATCAATGAATACCACCACAAACTTATCAAGGTAATCCATGAATACACTATTCATCAAGTTCATGAAGAATGCTGGCGCATTGGTCAAACCAAAAGACATCACTGTGAACTCATACAACCCATACTTGGAAATGAATGCCGTCTTCGGAATGTCCGAAGGTCGGATCCTGAGCTGATGATAACCTGACCTCAGATCAATCTTAGAGAACACACTGGCTCCTCTCAACTGGTCGAACAGATCTTCTATTCTGGGCAAGGGATACTTGTTCTTGATCGTGACCTCATTCAAAGCTCGGTAATCGATACACATCCTTTTGGTGCCATCTTTCTTTTCTACGAACAAGACAGGAGCGGCCCAAGGCGAGGTGCTTGGCCGAATGTAACCTTTCTCTGACAGCTCATCAATTTGCTGCTTAAGTTCATCCAACTCTGGTCCAGATATTCTGTAAGCTCTCTTAAAGATAGGGGCGGTTCCAGGAAGAAGCTCTATAGCAAACTCAACTTTCCGCTCTGGTGGCATACCTGGTAAATGCTTTGGAAACACATCTGGGAATTCGGAAACAACCTTGATACTCTCGATCGGGTCTGCTTCACTGCTATCAACAGTCATCTGATAACAACTTCCTTTCTTTGGCTCAGGCGGGACTAACTCGGTCACCACTTCCTCTCCTAGTGGGGACACCAACTTGATTGTCCTTTTATCACAACTGATAGCTGCCTGATACTTATCTAGCCAATTCATCCCTAGGATGACATCTATTCCCTGAGTACCCATTACTATAAGGTTGGCGGGAAACGCTATCCCCCTTATTTTCACACTTATATTCAAACAAATGCTATCGGCTCGAATTCTACCACCGGCTGAGTCAATTTGAATGGGGGTTGACATGGTAGTAATTGGAAGATTATGTGCTTCTACCCATGATGCAGTAATGAAAGAATGCGTTGCTCCAGTATCAAATAACACTTCTGCAATATGGGAGTCGACTGGGAACATACCTACTATCATGCCGGGGGTCTCCTGAACTGCTTCAGCCTCCAAGTGATTCAATCTTCCATGATTATAGCGCTGTTGAGGGCGATTGCCTGCTCCAGGCTGAGGCACATTCTGCTTTGCTGGGGCATTGGGGCCTGACTGCTGCTGGGCTGCCTTCTTCGGACATTGCATCACCCAGTGGCCTTGCTCTCCACAGTGGAAACACGCCCTGTTTCCAACCTGAGCTGGTGCTGCCTGACTGTTCTGCTGATTTGCTGGGGCAGGAAGACGAGGTGCTTGCTGATTCTGCTTCTGAAACTGACCTCCTGACTGATTGCTCTGACGGTTCTGGTACTGATTCTGAGGGTACTGCCTTTGAAACTGCTGATGCTGCTGAGGTGGACGCTGGTTCTACCTGAACTGCTGAGGTTGATTGCCTGAGAAACGAGGACGACTGCTGCTTCCAGACTGCGGTCCACTGATCTTGCGCTTACGATCTTCCATCTCCTTGCGCTTTCTCTCCGTCATGATCGCTCTATCAATCAGGTGCTGGAATGTCGGGAAGGTGTGGTTCATCAGCTGATACTGCAGAGGGTCAACCAAGCCTCTCAGGAAACGGTACTGCCGCTTGGCATCGGTGTTGACATCTTCAGGAGCATAGCGAGACAATTGCAGAAACCTGTCCCGGTACTCACTGACAGACAATGGCCCTTGCTTGAGGGCCAGGAACTCCTCCTTCTTCACTGTCATCAGACCTGCAGGAACATGGTACTGACGAAAGCTACCCCTGAATTCTTCCCAGGTGATGGTGTCGGGGTTGGCATGGGTGGCGAGGTAAGACTCCCACCATGACTGGGCTGCTCCTCTCAACAGACGGGGACCATACAGAACTTTCTCCCTGTCATCGCACTGAGCGGTATGCAACTCCTGCTCCACAGTGCGCAGCCAATCTTCAGCATCCATGGGGTCAGAAGAATGAGCGAACGTTGGTGGATGACCTCTCATGAATTCAGCACGCTTGTCTCTGGGTATCTGAGGCATCTGAGGCTGAGGTGGGGCCTGCTGCTGTTGCTGCTGCTGCTGCTGAATGGCGGCCAAAGTCTGACCGATGGCTTGAACTGCCTGAGTCTGCATCAGAAACATCTGCTCGATGGACATCGGGGGCGGGGGTGGCAGCTGCTGCTGCTGGGGCACCTCCTCCTGTTGAGCGGCTCGCTCCTGCTGAGCACGCCTTCCTCCTCTGCGCCTGTTCTCTGACATCTGCAGAATGCAACCACACATCAGAACTGATCTGGCAGATCTTGCAGCATAAGAAAAGAGAATAGAATTCTTCAACAGCACTGAGCAGGTGAGCATCTTCACTGATCTCCAACACAGACCACACAGCTTCTCAGATAAAGAGGAAAGGAGAATAATGGGTTTCCCAACTATATAACTAACTTTATTAACATAATAGGTAAACCAAAATGCAGGGGATACCCACACTCTGGTGACAATCATTACAAAGATCCAAACCAATCATAGTTCATCATGACAAACATAAATGCACAGGATATAGCAAACTACCCTGTCTAACTAAGACTAACTGAGACTAACGCTAAGACTGAAGCTTCTATGTATATATATTTCGTATTAATTACAAGATCCAACTCTAACGATCTATGGTTCTAGAGTTATCTTGGTCTTGCAGTCGGGATTGCCATAAGACTGGTGTCCACGCTGAGGTGAGCGGTACGGGTGCTGAGTCCCAACGGGAGCGGGGGAACCACCATCCAGATGACGACGTTCCGCGCGCTCAGCCCGCAACTGGGCGATCTCAGCACGAGCCCTACTCAGCTCGTCTAATGCATGGTCCAGCTCCGTGTTTAGCACGGCGGCTAGGTTGACTGTGCTGCTCAACCTAGGATTGCCCTCACCGACAGGTGAAACAATCACGCCTCCTGTGCTGCCAGATGGACGGCGGGGGTAATACTTCAGGTCAAGACCGTCAGCTGCCCCACCGAAAACCGAGCAGTAGTGCGAAAGCGCACGCCGTGCAGCATCTTGCATGGCTGCCTCAGCTGAGTCCCGCTCAGAGATAGAATAGTGCTCTGAACAGGCCTCCGCACCCTGGAGACTGTTCTCCGGGCAGCGCACCAAGCAAGTCGCCTCCCAGCGGTCCGGGTAGACCCCGCGACTATGCTGGTAGACCACACAGCGATACTCGACGGACCAAGTATGTCGGTCAAATGCCCGACGTAGCAGGGTGTCGAGCGCATCGTGGAAGTGACACCCGCGAGCAGCGTCGCGAGTGATGGGTCGAGCAACCCATCCTTCCGGCTCAGGGTTAGCAGAGAAGTCGGTGTCGTGGCTCGAGCTGTCGTCGCCATCTCCGTCGTCTGGGTCTCCTCCAGCAGCTACTCCAGAAGCTGGGGCGCCCAGTGGTGGTGCAGGGGGCGGCTCCAGAGGAAGCACAGGGGAGCAGCTCCTCACAGACTCTATCTCCTGGTGGAGCGAGAAAGAAGAGCCCTGCTGCTCCTGTCGTCGACGCTCCTGCTCCTCACGCAGGCGGTGGTGTAGTCTCTCCAAGTGGCTGGACTGTCCGGCCACGGGACGGCGAAGTGGACGCTCAGCAAGGCGGGAGGGTAAGAAGGGGATGACTGACTTTCGTGCAGTGTGTCTAAGTCGAGCCATCTACAAAAGACATCGCAAGCAAAAGGGTGAGAACAAAATTAATATGACCATCAAGTAATAAGTAAATGAAGGATCAGAATGAAACACAATTTTTTTAGCAAGGTATAATATATAGTAGAACATAGGTTTGGTCGGTATGACCAACTTTTGAAGGGATATCAAAGTCAAGGAAGAGACAGAGGTCTATAGTCCTTAGAACGACCATTCTACTCTAGGTTAGCGGTCCTACAGTCAGCACGGCTCTGATACCACTTATGTCACACCCGGTTTTAGAAGGCAAACCGAATGCAAACCATGTACGTGCCAGGATCAGTTATTCACGTACACAGCAGTTACATAATATGGACATCATCACACAGTGCTCAAAATAGTATTAATAAGGGAAATAGTCGATTACATCATACGTCTGAGACGTCCATATAGTTCTTACAATAAATCAAAGTGCGGAAAAGAAACGTAGATAACGCGGCCTTCACAGGCAGCCGACTGGGGGTTGCCGCTAACCCACACCTAGAACTCGTCGTAGTCTTGGAACTCCTGGAAGTCTCCTTCCACAGCTTCATCTTCGCCTGAGCAGTGGTTGCAATGCTGACAACCTGGGGGGGGGGGGGGGGTTTGGTGTGTAGAGCAAGGGTGAGTACACATCAACATACTCAGCAAGTATCCTGTTTGGCTGTAGTGGACTAGCTTTATGTGGGGATAAGTCAAGCAGTTGCTTTTAGTTGGTCAGATTATTATTTACTAGTAGAAAGCCAAGTTTTAGCATTAACCCAAGTTATTAACCCGATGTACCCTTTCCAAACGGAAAGAATACCACTTACCAGCACCATAGTCATAACCAAAACCATCGATCTCATAACCACCTGTACCACAATGTCTCTGATCAAGTACCACTAATCACTGGAGCTCCCTTGGCCGCTCATAACCGCGAGCACGGCTGATATATCAGTTTTCATAACACTCTGCAGAGGTTGTGCACTTTACCCACAAGCCGTGATTCCCTCTTGCCTCGGGCCGATCAAACCCTTAAACACTACCAAGGTGAATAGGCAGGGTTTCACTATGTAGCCTTTACAAAGATTCCCCGGGGCTGTAGCCACCCGTTAGGTTTCCTAAATGCACCACACTCCTCCCCAAGGGGCGAACCCAAACTTGGCAGAGCGAGCCGCATACACCGAGCCCCATTGACGGCACGACGGCTAAGTGAACTACACCCCGGATCCTCTAATTATTCAGCTAAGGGCACCCCATTCCACCCTCATGGTTGCACTGTTTTCCCGGGCGGTCATCCATAGAACAGGTCCTTACGGAGAGGCACTCGAGAAACCGCTCGAGCCCCCTTGAATACCACAAGTACAACATCATAATAAGAGAAGGGAAAACAGCGTATCATAGATAATCTCATCATGTTCATTGATTAGAGTTGAGCAATAGCATAAAGCTAAACAGTAATAATCCAACCCAAATAGGTACACAAGGACATGGATAACAAAAGCTAGTCAATCCTTAGGTATAAAGGTGTAATGCGGGAGGTGAATTAAATAATGAATAGGACAGAGATAGGTCAAAGGACACTTGCCTCCACCACCCGACTGCTGCTCAGGGGCTTCTCCTGCGAATTCCTCGGGCTCTTCGACTGGATCGTTCTCTATGCGAGCGCAAACATACATACACCCATCCACATATTTAATACAAAAGAACAGTACACCATACAAGGGAACAAATAAAGTGAGTATGCATCAAGTATGACATTTGACATTGCATTTGTTATGGTTAGAAAGAAACGGGAAAGGGTCTCGCAGGGGGTTAAATCTTATGCACTAACGATCAATTACAATTGGTTCTTAACAAAAGAATTCCGTTATATGCACTAGTGGGAACCTAATCATTTTAAGTTGTTCAACATCGCACGAGATAAACAATTAACTACATAAATCAATTAGCATAACGGAATTTTAAATTAAGCTTCATATTTCAATAACATTAACAATGATTAGCCTACCTAAAATAAAATAGCTATGATCACAGAAAGTAAATAAAATAAAATAATAAAAAAATAAAAAAACAGAGGGGGGGGGCGGTTGAACCGGCCCTAGGGGCGGTTGAACCGGCCCTAGGCAGGGCGGCCGAGCTGGGCGGCCGGGGCGGCTGAGCCGGCCCGGTTGAACCGGCGGCCAGGCGAGCGCGCGGGGGGGGGGGGGGGGGTCGGGCTGGCCAGGCGGCCGAGCCGGCCAAGCGGCCAGGCGAGCGCGCGACCAGGGCGGCCAGGCGGGCGGCCAGGGCGAGCCGGCCATGGCGCCGAGCGGCGAGGGGAAAGGGGAGGGGGGATGGGGGGAGGGAGGAGAGGGGGAGGGGGCCTCACCGGCGACGGGGACGGGGACGGGGCGGGGCGGCCGAGCGGGGCGGCCGATCGGCGATGGGGCAGGGGGCGGCGGCGGCTTAGGGCAGGGGTAGGGGCGGCGCTAGGGAGAGAATGAGAGAAAATGAGAGGGAGAGGGAGAGGGTTTGGGGAAAAAAAGGGGAGGTGGGGGCGGCATGGGCCAATTCGGCCCAAGGGGGGCGCCAGGGGCGGCTTGGCCGGCCGGGGTCGGCCCACGGCGTGGGAGAGAGAGAAAAAGAGGAGAGAGAAAGAGAGAGAAAAAGAAAGAAAAGATCTTCTCCTTATTTTCGAAATCCGATCTTCCTACATGAATGCATTTGCACTTTCAAAGCAATCAAAAGAAATGCAAGGTTCGGCATGGTGCATCAAACAACATAAAGTATTTAGGGTTTTTCTTACACGGGAAATCCAAACCGAATCCCGCTAGAACTTTGGAAAAGGTCAAGGTTTAGCGAAGGGAAAAAGAAAAAGAAAAGGTAACGCCCGAATTTTGGCGAGTAAAGAAAAGAAAAAATTCAACTGCAAAAATTCGGGGCGTTACAGTTGAAGTCTCTAGCGACGTTGTATTTGATGAGACTAATGGCTCTCCAAGAGAGCAAGTTTGTGATATTGATGATGTAGATGAAGAAGACGTTCCAACGGCCGCAATACGCACCATGGCGATTGGAGATGTGCGGCCACAGGAACAAAATGAGCGAGATCAACCTTCTTCCTCAACAATGGTGCATCCCCCAACTCAAGACGATGAACAGGAGGAGGCGTGTGATCAAGGGGGAGCACAAGATGATCATGTAATGGAGGAAGAAGCACAACAGGCACCTCCAACTCAAGTTCGAGCGATGATTCAAAGGGATCATCCCGTCGACCAGATTTTGGGTGACATTAGCAAGGGAGTAACTACTCGGTCTCGATTAGTTAATTTTTGTGAGCATTACTCCTTTGTATCTTCTATTGAGCCTTTCAGGGTAGAGGAGGCCTTGCTAGATCTGGACTGGGTGTTGGCCATGCAGGAGGAGCTCAACAACTTCAAAAGAAATGAAGTTTGGACACTGGTGCCTCGTCCCAAGCAAAACGTTGTGGGCACAAAGTGGGTGTTCCGCAACAAACAAGATGAGCACAGGGTGGTGACAAGGAACAAGGCACGACTTGTGGCAAAAGGTTATGCCCAAGTCGCAGGTTTGGACTTCGAGGAGACTTTTGCTCCTGTGGCTAGGCTAGAGTCCATTCGTATATTGCTAGCATATGCCGCTCACCATTCTTTCAGGTTGTTCAAAATGGATGTGAAGAGTGCTTTCCTCAACGGACCAATCAAGGAGGAGGTGTACGTGGAGCAACCCCCTGGCTTCGAGGATGAACGGTACCCCGACCACGTGTGTAAGCTCTCTAAGGCGCTCTATGGACTTAAGCAAGCCCCAAGAGCATGGTATGAATGCCTTAGAGACTTTTTAATTGCTAATGCTTTCAAGGTTGGGAAAGCCGATCCAACTCTTTTTACTAAGACATGTGATGGTGATCTTTTTGTGTGCCAAATTTATGTCGATGACATAATATTTGGTTCTACTAACCAAAAGTCTTGTGAAGAGTTTAGCAGGGTGATGACTCAAAAGTTTGAGATGTCGATGATGGGTGAGTTAAGCTATTTTCTTGGGTTCCAAGTGAGGCAACTCAAGGATGGGACCTTCATCTCCCAAACAAAGTACACGCAAGACTTGATCAAGCGGTTTGGGATGAAGGACGCCAAGCCCGCAAAGACTCCAATGGGAACCGACGGACACACCAACCTCAACAAAGGAGGTAAGTCCGTTGATCAAAAAGCATACAGGTCTATGATAGGGTCTTTACTTTATTTATGTGCTAGTAGACCAGATATTATGCTTAGTGTATGCATGTGTGCTAGATTTCAATCCGATCCAAGGGAGTGTCACTTAGTGGCTGTGAAGCGAATTCTTAGATATTTAGTCGCTACGCCTTGCTTCGGGATCTGGTATCCAAAGGGGTCTACCTTTGACTTGATTGGATATTCAGACTCCGACTACGCTGGATGTAAGGTCGATAGGAAGAGTACATCGGGGACGTGCCAATTCTTAGGAAGGTCCCTGGTGTCATGGAGTTCTAAGAAACAAACTTTTGTTGCCCTATCCACCGCTGAGGCCGAGTACGTTGCCACAGGACAGTGTTGCGCACAACTACTTTGGATGAGGCAAACCCTCAGGGACTTTGGCTACATTTTGAGCAAAGTCTCACTCCTATGTGATAATGAGAGTGCTATCCGCATGGCAGATAATCCTGTTGAACACAGCCGCACAAAGCACATAGACATCCGGCATCACTTTTTGAGAGACCACCAGCAAAAGGGAGATATCGAAGTGTTTCATGTTAGCTCCGAGAACCAGCTAGCCGATATCTTTACCAAGCCTTTAGATGAGCAGACCTTTTGCAAGTTGCGTAGTGAGCTAAATGTCTTAGATTCGCGGAACTTGGATTGATTTATAGCATACATGTGTTCTATGCCTTTGATCATGTTCCTTATGCATTTTGTTGTTTATTTATGGTGCTCAAGTTGTACAAGCACTCCCCGGACCTTACAAGTCCATTTGCAAGTGATGCACAAATTTAGGGGGAGATGTGCTACAACTTGACCCTTTGAGACTAATTGTGTGCTTGAGTTTGCTTAATCTAGTCTCAAAGGAGGTTTGAAAGGGAAAAGGTGGACTTGGACCATGCAAGACTTCCACTGCACTCCGATGAAAGAGTAACTTATTCCAAGTTCATCTTTGTACTCTTATTGCCTTTTTACTCTTAGTTGAAGATTTTGTGAGGCAATGGGGTTAAAGGGCCAAAATTGATCCCGTTTTGGTGCTTGATGCCAAAGGGGGAGAAAATAAGGCCAAAGCAAGAAATGGATCAGCTACCACTTAAGAATTTTGAAAAAGTAGAGTTAGAGTTTTTGGTTGTCAAAATACTCTTGTTTGTCTCTTTTTGTCATAAGTTGGTCTCTTGTGGGGAGAATAGTTGATTATGGGAAAAAGGGGGAGTTTTTGAATCTTTGATCAATTTCTCTGGAAATATCTCTCTTTATGTTTCAACAAGTGTGTTTGACTTAGAGATAGGAAATTGAGTTTGATTTGCAAAAACAAACCAAGTGGTGGCAAAGAATGATCCATATATGCCAAATTTGAATCAAAACAATTTTGAGTTCTTATTTGAATTGATTTTGCACTTGTTCTACTTGCTTTGTGTTGTGTTGCCATAAATCACCAAAAAGGGGGAGATTGAAAGGGAAATGTGCCCTTGGGCTATTTCTAAGTATTTTGGTGATTTAGTGTCCAACACAAGTGCCTAAGTGTTAAATGGTGGACAAAGTACAAATCAAGTATAAAGGTATGTTTCTCAGACTTAGTACATTGTTTTAGAGACTAATGTATTGTGTCTAAAGTGCTGGAAACAGGAAAAATCAAGTTGAAATTAAAGATGGCTTTGTTCAGCCAAAGTCAGCTCTGTCTGGGTGCACCGGACTGTCCGGTGCGCCAGGCTGACTCAGGAGAACTTGCTGCTCTCGGGAAGTGATTAACGGTGTACGGCTATAATTCACCGGACTGTTCGGTGTGCACCGGACTGTCCGGTGAGCCAACGGTCGGCCGCGCGATCCGCGCGAGACACGTGGCCGAGCCAACGGTCGAAAGGGGGCACCGGACTGTCCGGTGTGCACCGGACAGTGTCCGGTGCGCCAACGGCTCCAAAGCGCCAACGATCGGCTTCGCCAAATAAGGAAGGAGATCCGCACCGTACAGTGTCCGGTGGTGCACCGGACTGTCCGGTGCGCCAGGCGACAGAAGGCAAGAATTGCCTTCCTGGAATGTACTCAACGGCTCCTAGCTGCCTTGGGGCTATAAAAGGGACCCCTAGACGCATGGAGGAGAACACCAAGCATTCTCTAAGCATTCCTAAGTACCAAGACTTTGATTTCGCGCATTTGATTCTTTGTGATAGCAATTAGAGCTCCATTTGAGTTGTAAACTCGCCGAGTTGTGTTGTGAGCTCTTGTTGTGACTTGTGTGCGTGTTGGTACTCTGATTTTGTGTCTTGTGTGCGTTGCTCATCCCTCCCTTACTCCGTGCTTCTTTGTGAACATCAAAGTGTAAGGGCGAGAGGCTCCAAGTTGTGGAGATTCCTCGCAAGCGGGATATAGTAAAGTGGAAGCAAAACACCATGGTATTCAAGTGGGTCTTTGGACCGCTTGAAAGGGGTTGATTGCAACCCTCGTCCGTTGGGACGCCACAACATGGAGTAGGCAAGTGTTGGACTTGGCCGAACCACGGGATAAACCACTGTGCCATCTCTGTGTTGATCTCTTTATGGTTATCATGTTGTGCAAGCTCTCCTCTCTAGCCACTTGGCTTAATTGTGCTAACTCCTAATCAAGTTTTGTGGATTAAGTTTCAAGTTTTTACAGGATCACCTATTCACCCCCCCCCCCCTCTAGGTGCTCTCACGATGTTGTGCACTTGTTGCTGCTGGCAATCTTGGTTCTGGCGATCTTGTTGTTGGCCCCTGACCCATGGCTAGTGGGCTACATATTCTCTTTGGCCTTACACTACATCTCCAACTTTCTAAAATGTAGTTCCTCTAATCCTGTGTATTTTTCTAAGAGTCGATATAACTATTGGAGGGTGCCCGGGGGTCCCTAGTGTAGTGACTCTAAAGCTGTCTAGCTCAGGGGCCGCTGATTGCATAGTAGATTGTTATTTGGTCTTCAACTAAGGGCAATTGTGATTTCATGAGTAGGAATATTTTTAATAGTCATGAAGGATTTCTTTTTCTTGGTTCCTTCAGAGGGACAACTCAGTGAGGGTGTCATTTTTTGGCATGTAACCCTGGAACTTGAGTAGAAACTTGTTGCGAAAGGATCTCCAAGAGTCAATTAACAGTGGTGTAGACTAGAGTACCATGTGAGGGCGGGGCCTTCGAGGGCAATGATGAACGACTTCGTCATGGCATTGTTGTCGCCCCCCGAGGACGTGATGGTGACTTCATCACTCATTGTGTACTATGAGGGGTCAGAGCTACCATTGTACTTGGGGTAGGCGCTAGAGCGATAGTTGTGTGTCCACGGTGTTGTTTGCAGTCTTGTGGAGAGTGGACTTCTTTCATCCAAAAAATTGAAATCGTGAAAGTCATCTAATTGTTGAACCGGTTTGGCGGGTTGAGCAAAGTTTGGTGATCGACTGATCTGGGCGAATGCTGACGAGGTGGGTCTTCCCTTTGTAGGTCTACGATCTCTTTTGCTGCAATGCCCTTGATCTTTCTTCCTCCTACTAGATTAGTTGCTTAATCTTGTCTTGCGCGTCGTTTCTCTTCCTCTTGGCTGCCATGGCCTCCCTCTATTTCTATAGGTGTCTGTTTCACATGCAGAGGCTTCTCAGTTGCAGATGGACTTTGGAGTTGTTGTCGAGGTCATCAATTTCATGAACAACATGCTCAGTGGTGCAAGGGAGAGGGCTCTTGTGACTCTCGGTAACTGTTGGTGATTGGATGAACGAAGACCTATGGATGTCTTTGAGGTGATTAGTGCTAGAAGGTAGGCCTTTGGGCAAGTCAGGCCAGACACTGCCTTGGTAGGGGTGGTTCTTTGGGATAAATGGTGGGTGATCGAGGTATTCTTAACTGCAGGTATGGATGCTGCCCTTAGGAGTTGGGGTCCTAGTGGGTGTGTGAAGTCTGAGTTTTGGTGGTTTGTTCGACGAAGGTGACCTTGTCTTTCCTGCTAGCATCAGTGGGGACTGGCTTCGCAGCCTCATCATCAGGGGAGAAGTTGGACCTAGTGTTTTTCTTGGGAGCCATCGTAGGTTGTTCTTTGAAACGAACACGGTGGGTGCCAAATGTTCAGACCTGACACGTGGGCACAATCACTTAGGAGTAGGTGAGACGTAAAGCATGACAAAATGGATATCTCAGGGCTCAAATATCTTATCAAGCATGTCCCATCCGTGGATGGGACGAATGTATTTATAGGGTAACCAAGGTCCTTGGAGCTAAAGTACGTTTATGCCCTTAGTTACCTACTATATTCTTCGAATATATTATACAACGACGTAATTACGCAACAGTAACATCCTAGGTCTAATTGTATAGTGTTCTATGCACACCACGGAGATTGGTAGGTGAGCCTGCCTTGCTTCAAGTGGGGCACCGATCGTCGGGGTCAGCCACGCTTGACCCCCAGACTTTGGGTCTCCGATGCCTTTGTGTTTCCCTGCGGACGCAGCGGATGAGGCCCTTCGGCCTTGCCATGCATTTTTTTTGGCCTGGACCCATCGCTCAGGTGCTGGAGTAGAGGGTGCGTGAGCTAGGGGGCCTTTGACCCCTTTCAATTCGTCTTCGTCGGGAGAGGTCGAGCCCCCGTTGTTCACTGGGGGGCGATCGAGTCCGTGGGGTGCCCTCGTTGGACGAAGGGGGCCCTCATCCTTTTGCTGTTGTTTTTGCCCCTAGGGCTTATTTGCACAACGATGGTGCCCTACAACCAAAGACGAAGTTAGTAATACATATGATTGAGGTTAGATTCGGTCTTCGCCCTAACAATGATGTGACATTCTAAACACATTCAGCAACCAAATCGCTAGCTCAAATCGACTTATTATTGACGAGTTAAGTCTTAAACAGTGCTCCCACCCTCCTGTGGCAGTATCTTTGTTTGTAGTAGCAGTAGACACTGCACCGGATCCATGCCCTATAGAATCATCACCGCCCCATTTCCTAGTGCCTACCATTCCTGCGTGGGAGTGGAGAATATTTAAGCTTTCTTTTTTCTACTTCCGTGAGACACGTTGCCCTCATGTTCACCGCCACTACCCGTGGATCCTTTTCTTGGTGTGGACAAACTGAAAGGCCAGCGGATGTGTAAGGCTGAAATAAGATGGTGCCCTGCCCTTGCTTGGTGATTGGGATGTTATGTATTGTTTCAGATGAGTTTATACGATTTAGGGTAGTTGATATAGCAATTAAAGCTGTACTGCACACCAACAAGGATGTACACTACTTGAAAGCACTAGAATGTCTCTCTCTATATATATGTCTTAACCGAAACCAGCCAATGTTGCTAGGCTACTTGAACTGAAGATTGAAATGGAGGTACGGTTTGCACAATGTTTCAAGTGCAATTATTCTAGGAATCGGTTCTTGTTTTTTTTTTGTTTTTGCATAGGATCGGTTCTTGTTTTTTTACAGGTGTGTGATCTGTATTGTGGGTTGAATCAAATGTTATAAGGGTTGGGCTGATTGTTTATATGATCTGGTATATGGGTGTATGCGACCTGTAATGGATTGTTTGTGTATGTGCTCAGCAGTGGGCTGTTTATGTTGTAAATGAAATGAGATAGCTCTGAAAAAAAAATGCTGATGAAATGTGCTGAAAATGTAATGCCAAAATGGGCCAAACATAAATCAAATCGTGCTCCTCAATGGGACTGATTGTGTACTATTGGGACGACATGCCTAAAAAAGTGTCACTACCAAATGGGCTACTGTAGTTTGGGCAGTTCCAAAAGTGCTTCCGAACCGGAAAATTGATTTTTAGTGGCAGTTCCAAAAGTGTTTCCGTAAATACCTCATTTTTTTTTACAAATGATGGTGTCGAAAGGATTTTTAAAACCATCTCCGGAAATCGATTTTAATTGTCTAAGTTAATTGTCTGTGCTACGGTTGACGGACCTCAAAATAATTCTCAAAGCACAACACGAGTTACGGTTTATGAGGAATTCAGTTCAAGCTTACTAAACCTCCTTACAACAAAGACAATATTAATTAATGCATTTTCAACAAGGACACTGTCGAAGCATCGTCACAGGGTATGTTAGCTTGTTAATATTCTAGACCAAATTAGAAGGGAGAACTATATATGGTAAATTTTAGTGGCTCGTTTTGCAGAGCTTCGCTCCATGATTCTTTAATAGAGTGATTTCGAGTGACTCTCTAGCAAGTGAATTTATTTGACGAAAATTATTTGGTAAATAGGTTGTGAAGTAATTTCTGAGAGGTTAAAGAGTGGGTGAGCAGGTTGGAAGCGGTGGGAAGCAGGTCTTTTTGCCCCCATTTTATTGTAAAAAAGAGAATATATTCAATCCACTCTCGCCATAGAACAGTTCAGATTTTTACTGTTTAGCTCTGTGTAGTGATTCTCGCTGGGAGCGGAGCTATGAGAGCTCTCCCAAACGCCCTCTAAAACTTATTGTGTTATCATTTTTTTTGCTTCATTGGGGACAATATAGTCATATGAGAATGCAGTTACAAGACTTGCAAAAGCCGCCAAACACTACAAGAAACTGATAAAGGTTCGTGGGTTTTGTTAAGAACGTGGGTACCGACGTTCTTATGGTAGTTAAGTTCGTGGGTTGCTTTAAGAACGTGGGTACCCACGTTCTTAAATTAAGTTCGTCGGCCTTGGCCAAAACCGTCGAATTTAACGTATTAGGAACGTGGGTACCCACGTTCTTATATTAGGTTCGTCGGCCAACTCGACACCGTCGAACTTAACTAGAAAGACCTAATTCCCTATCCCGCGGCGCCGCGAGTCTCCCTCTCAGCTCACTCGTGCATCTAATCGATTGCCACAGGATCGGAGCCTTTCCTGGCGGGAGATATCTCCCCCTCTCGTCTCAGCACCTCACGCCGCCGGTGATCGCCGGTGACCACGGGAGCATTACAGCATCGCCGAGCTCCTCCCCGGCGCCACGTTCAGACGTCCGTCGAGCGGTCTGTGCCGCCGCGCCGAGGTGCGCCCCTGCTCGCTGTTTAGGTCGAGCGCCCAAGCTCCGCCACGCCCCCGCCTCTGCCCCTCTCTTGTTCGTGCGCTGAGGTGCGCCCCTGCTCCCTGTTTAGGCCGAGTGTTGGATCCTGGGCGGCGAGTCGGGCTTCTGGGCGCGGTCAGCGTAGTGGAGCGAGCGCCGCCAGAGAAAAACCCCAGGTACGAGAAGGTCAAATCCATTTCAATTCCTGAACTTTCTGAACTAGATGGCTGTGAATTGTAACTAGTATCTGAAACTGAGCCTGGATAAGTCATCTGGTCAGCGTAGTGAAGCATTTAAAGATAGATTCAACAGCAGATAAGTCATCTGGTTTCTGTTGAGGTCTGCGATGGGCAGGCCTCTTTTTCCCTTTCTTTCCAGAACGACTACGCCTCCCTTCAGATCGGGAGCCAATGTTTACAGACTTTCCAGACGCCTGAGGCTCTTTATGGTGGGATATGGCTCTTTTCTTTTCAGACTCCAGCGTTATGTGGCTTTCATCTATTTCAGCATCAAAAATCTGTGACTGGCCTTTGCTTGTGGGCCTAGATAGTCATCTTCATTTTTAGCTTCACTTATTTCCTCATCTTCATCAGAAATTGCACTACTTGGAAGAACACCATCGAAGAAAAAGGACTGTAACATAGTTATTGCTTTCTCTCTTATTTCCATCCACACTTCTTCACTGTAGTCTGCACTCCGCGGAAGAATTAAAACATTTGGCATCTCCCGCACCTGTACACAACAATGATCAGTCACCACTTTGCTGAACAAAATGTAATTTCTGATGAAGATCCTGAAAGTATAGGTTGAGTTCTTGAATTTTGAGGGGTCACAGGTGATTGTGGTAGTGGTGACACTGAGGGTACTTCACCACCCCCAGAACTCTCACCCTCCTCACCTGTACCAGAAGGATACAACATAGACAGCTCACCGACTCAGCAGTCTGTGGCTCTTTGCAGCGGGACTGGAGAGGGAGAAATAAGAGAGGCTATTCACCGCTTGCTCCATCTCATTCCTCTTCCACGTGAACCCAACCATCATCTCACCTAAAACCAGAAGGTGGCTTGACTCGAACTCTAGCGTCGTTGGTGGAGAAGACTTCACGCGATAGCAGTGACTCCCGTTTCAAACCCTTACAATAATTCTTATTCTGCTAATAGCTCTACTGTATTATGTCCACATGATTACCAATAGATTACCAACAGGCGAGAATGCTGACATGTTCAAGCAAGTAGAAAACAGAGGATAAAGAGCATCGTTTACAGCTCTACTGCATTATGTCCACATGATTACCAATAGATTACCAACATGCGAGATTGCTGACATGTTCAAGCAAGTAGAAAACAGTGATAACTTGAAGTCTTGTTGAAGGTATTTTTCTTCTTTCTTTGATGCATATTATTAGAATTAGTTTGTTAGTTAAAATTTGATGCATGATTTTGGCTAGTTGTTACAATTGATGCATAATTGCTTGTTCATTGTAAATTATTCGATGTTAGGTTCAATGTTTGGTTAATTTTTTTATGTCTAGTTATCCTTCCTAATAGAAGAAGGGCTTAATGATGTTTATTTACACATTTTTTATTTATGTTTGTATGCTTAATGATGTTTATTTACACATTTTTTATTTACGTTTGTATGCTTAATGAGGTTTACTTACATATTTTTTATACATTGGGTTATTTAGTTTTTGAAATGGATGACAATAGAAGAAGGGCGATGTATGATGGATTCAATAGCGTGACTCTAGGTCACTCAAAGGAATGGGTTAGGGTTGCAAAACAATTCGTGGATCTCGCATTTTCCGGTGGACCTCGTGTGGTGAAGTGTCCGTGTACCAAGTGTCGGAATTTTAAGTATGTGAGAAAGATCGAAGAACTGGAGCATCACCTTTGCAAGAATGGGTTTATGCCTAACTATCTTGTGTGGCGCTCACATGGAGAAGTAGAGCAGAATATCACAGAGTCAGAAAGAATTGATGATGAGGAGGAGGATCGGATGGATGACTTGGTGGCTGATATTAGTAGAGAGTATCCAACATTGGCCTCGGAACAGGGTACACCAGAGGAAGTGCAGGAGTTTTATAAGCTTCTTCACGCGTCAGAGGAAAAAGTGCATGACGACACCACTGTGACAGTGTTGCAGGTGGTTACACGTCTTATGGCAATGAAGGCAAAGTATAACTTCTCGAATAACTGCTATAACGATATAATCAATCTGATTATTGATCTCATCCCATCGAACCATAAGATGCCAAAAGACTTATACCAGTCTAAAAAGATCGTGTCCGGTCTTGGGATGAAGTATAAGAAGATTGATGTGTGCGAAGACAATTGCATGTTGTTTTGGAAGGAATATGAAGCGGCCACCCATTGTCAGATATGCGGTAAATCAAGATATGCGGAGGTACTAAAAGAGGATGGAGCTACTTTTGCTAGAAAAAATCCGCCCGCAGGCAGCCACGACAAACAGTGGAGTAGTAGCAACTGCCACAAATGCAGACGGATGCACTCATGACTATTATGGTGTTCTTCAAGACATAACAGAGTACACTCTTGGTGGGGCCAAAGAGTTCATGTTTGTGTTATTTGATTGTGAATGGTTTGATCCTCAACAAACGCGAGAGGATGAATTTGGAATTGTGGAGGTAAAGCATGAATCACGGTTTAAAGGCAGCGATTATAGCAATGTTGTGCTTGCACATCAAGCACAACAGGTGTACTATCTAACATATCCTCATGAAAACTTGAAGTCTTGTTGGGTTGTATACAAAATTAATCCTGAAGTCCATCCGTTACGATATGATTATTACAACACAAATAACGAAGATGATGATTCTGTTAATATTTATCAAGAAGAAGGCGACCAGTCAGAAAATAGAGAATTTACTATATCTGAGGATTTAGGGCTCAATGAAGTAGCTAGTCTCGCCATAGATTTGATGGCAGAAGAACCAGGTCCTTCTAGGGCAAGGACTCGTAGGTCACAGAGAATTCTTGAAAAACAACAAAGACTTGAAATAATTGAGCAGCGCGTTGCTGAAGCAGATTCTGATGCCGATGATTTTTGAAAAGTATATATTTAAATTCTTGTATATGCATTCCTATTTCAATACTAAAAGTATATATAATTAAATTCTTGTAATGAAATTTGTGCAGATGATGAGGGTCATGGACAAGCTCAAAGGGAAGAAGCGCGGAGATCGTGGTGACTCCTCGAGGTCACGGTCGACTAGGGGTTCAGGTGGTGGGGATACATCCTCTATGTTGTTCCAGGTATTTAATTTGTTTTATTTTCTTTTCTTCTACGTATGTAATAGTATTATCACCTTATTTTTGAGTACTTGATATATCTCATTGTTGATTATGTTTGTAGGGCTCTACAGCGTCAAGGCAACGGCTAGAGCAGCTCCTTGGTTGCATGGAGGAGCAGGGTCGCGAAGTGGCAGGCCATAGTGCACCTGGGCAAGAGCGCGAGGTGGCAGGCCATAGTGCACCTGGGCAAGAGCGCGAGGTGGCATGCCACAATGCACTTGAGCCGGAGCGTGAGGCGATAGGCTCAAGTGGACCTATGCTAGAGCAGGACCACAATGCATTTGAGCAAGCGCGCGAGGCGACAGACCACAATGCACCTAGGCAGGAGGACGAGCTGGCACGCCAAGGTTCACCAATGCGTGATGATGATGACTATGGGGAGGACTACGATGGAGAGGCCGATGGAGAGGCCGATGACGAGGTTGTTACAACGACACAGGCAACGAACTTCAGGTAATTTTATTTTGATGATGAGTTCTATTTTTTGTTGGATTGATATTATTACCAGTGCACAATTTACAATTTTGTAGGTTTCGGCGGTCTCTTAGAGTTCCACCGACACAACCCTTGGACCAACGTAGGGTCATAAACCCTGCAGGAGAGAGGAGCTGGGTGGAGGTGGCATGGAGTGGCAAAGGTCACCGGACACCAGTTAACACAGTGCTGGGATCTATAGCTCGTTTTCACTATCCAGGGGTGGTACAATTCAACGGGGCAGAGACAGGGGCGTATCACTGGGCTCACTGGGGCCTCAAACCATATGGACCCGACCGTACTCACCAAGACGCAGTGTGGTCATCATTTTGGGTGAGTTTATTATGTATTTTAAATTTACTTACCGTGGGCGTCTATAAATGAATTTAATTGCTTCTTCATTTTGCAGGAACAATTTAGATTGGACGAAACAGCGAACGAAGACCATGCAAAACGTGTATTCCACAATGCTGCTAGAAAAGTTATAAATGGTTCAATGTCAGATGCAAGGGTCAAAGCTGTTACCGTGTACTTCAAGAAAGTGAAGGGTCAAAGAATGACCAACAAGCAGGCATGTGAAATCCACTTGACAGCTGAGGAGTACAAACAAAGTGAAGTGGACTGGCTCACTGCTCATCCTGAAGCTTGGGTCAAGCTCTGCGAGTACTGGGCCTCAGATGAGTACAAAGTGATTTCAGATAGAAATCGTTTGAACCGGAAGAGCAAACCGGGCCTCCATCGATTTGGAGCAGATGGATTTATTGGGAAATCACAACGAATGGTATGATGAGCTAAGTAACATTAAGTCTTTTTCCCTCAGACAAATTTGTATATTTTATTATGTCTCTTACTGCAGGAGGCTCGTGATGGTGTTGAACCCCGATTCATTGACGTTTACATGGAGGGACACCGAGGTCCAGATCCAGATCATCCAGAAGTTTTATGTGATGACAGCGCGACAGAAAAGCTGGTAGGTGTAAATAATAACTATCTATTCTTAATTAACTTGTGACTCATTTATAATTAACATAAATTGTTTTGTAGACTCGTTATGCCGAGGAGGTTAGGAGGAAAGCAGGAGACGATGATCTAGATTGGAGGGAGGCACCTTTCGATCCGGATGCAGCATATGTTGCTGGTGGTGGGCTACCACATGGGAGGTATGATAAGATCAAAATTTTGATATATAAAAACTATTGGTTCATAACTTGTGATGTTTCTAGGTTGGGGATCGGTGATGGGGTTGTGAGTCGCGATAGCTTTGGTCGTCGGTCTGTTTCCTCGGTGGGGAGTAGATCTCGAACTTCAACTTCGAGGGAATCAGAGCTTGATGAGCAACTAAGACAGCAACAACAACAAGTTCAACAACTATCTCAACAAGTTCAGATGATGCACGGAATGCTGATGCAGGTAATAATTTCCTTATGTGCATGAACTATCCCAATTGAAACCTTAAACTAGCCCAAAAGTGGATTTTAAGATCTAGTTATGTTTGGTAGCCCTAAAACCGTATAAAACTAGGCGTAAAACTAGTCCAAAGTGGTAGAAAGAGTGGTTCAGAAATGTAATGTTTGGTTAATGGTCATACCCCTGAAACTATTTGGAACTGGTAGAAAGAGTGGTTCAGAAATGTAATGTTTGCTTCTGGGTTTCAGACTTTGTAAGAAAACCAAGTCTGAATTTGGGTATTTGATGCAACCTTTGGACTTTGGTACTTTGGAATCCATGAGTGTTTTGAGAAAGATTGTTATAGAAAACTTGTAGAGTAGGTATTGGAGGACAAACTCTATTAGGTGGGATGCCCCTAAAACCATATGCAATTAGGAGCAAAGGTGGTCACAAGTGGAGCTGACAGATTTGGATTTGAGACTTAGTGCAGCTTACTAAATCTGAATTTTAGTGTTTTTGGTGCAACTTTGGAGCTTCTTTGGAGCTTCTTTGTGCCTGATCCATGGAGTTATGGGGTATATCTCTGCAGCAAAGTTGAAGACCATATAATGGTGATCAAATCTTCTTAAGAAAGTTTTGTTTTCTGCTGCACAAAAATTGAGTAAGCTGTGCCCAACCATTCTTTGTCAGGCATGTGTGTTCAGTTTCTTGTTCAGTTAGCTGCAGCTGAATTCTAGTGTTTTTACCCAACTTCAGGTTACTATAACTTTTGATCCATGAAGTTATAGCCTGCGCTCTCTATATAAAACTGTTAGAGGGTAGTGTGTTGAGTAATTTTCATTAAGGTGAATCCCCTTGACCTAGCCTAGAAATAGGAGAAAATAGTGTCTAAAAACATGCTGTCAGGCTCCAGATTTCAGACTTAGTTCACTTGACAGAAACTGAATTTTAGTGAGTTTTGCTCAACTTTGGAGCCTTTTTGCCACTCATCCACGGAGTTATTAGACATATTCTCTATAGAAAAGTTAGAGACCAGGTAATCTTACGTATTTTTTATTAAGAAATTGTGTCCTGTTGTTGGTTAGAATCGGGAGAAAATGTTGTTCCAAGATGAGATGTCAGGCAAATTGTGCACTGAGCATTATTCAGTTAGTGGTGCTGAAATTCAGTGTTTCATCTCGTTTTGTAGCATTATAACTTTTGGTCTGTGTGTTTTCAACCAAGGTTTGCTGCAGGAAAATTGTAGAGCTATGTATAACGAACAAGTTTTGTTAACCAAGGTTGACCTGTTTCCAGTCTGTTCTTGGCTAAACTTAAGTGGATCAGAGGCCTGGGTTTCCAATTGGGTCCACCATCATTCCCTTCTTGCCGCTGCTTGTGCTTCCTCCCTCTCCCTCCTAACTTTTGTTGCATGAGGTCCAAAATGTATCAGGCTTTGCCACAGGTGCACGAGTAGCAGTTGAAGGTGCAGATGGGGCATGTGTTGCTGATCCCACTGTTCGCTTGTTTACTGTCCGCTTGGAGGCAGTAGCAGCATTAGCTGCGAAATTATAGAAGCCATTGGATGCACCAGGGACCGTGCTTTCTACTAGCTTTCTACTAGCTGCGAAATTATAGAAGCCATTAGATGCACCAGGGACCGTGCGAAATTATAGATGGGGCATGTAGTACGCTGCCTGTCCATCCATACCAAATGTTCCCAAGTACAGGTACTTGTTCCCAAAGACTCGCCCAATCCGTGCCTCCCACCTCCCGTTGCCGGTGTGAGTTAGTGTGCCTGCAGCCTGGACTGGACAACATTTCACAATCCAGTGCGACATCCATTTTTTTGCCAGGTGTGTTCCCAAAGACTAGTTTGCCAGGACTGGACAACTAGTGACCACTGAGAGGATTTAAATCTAACACTAGGTGATCAATCGAGATGTAGGTGCTGGAATCAAGATTAGCACATAGTAACACAGTAGAATAATATAAGCTTATTGTATTTGCAGATATATAGTGCTCAGATGGGAACTCAAATGGGACCCCAGTTCACCCGTCCGTCACAATCTGGACAGACACCAAACACCAATGAAACACAGGTATAGTTTTGTAGTATATTTACTTTCATTTACAATTATAATCATGCATTGTTTTATTTGGTTATAGGGTTCTGAGACCGGACAAGGAAATCCACAGATGGACATACAGTGGTCGATGCCCCCTAGAGGACAGATTCTTCCTCCTCCACAACCAGGTATGGGATATTGGCCGCCACCACCATGGGGATATCCTACACATCCAATGGCGCCTTGGGGACGCCCCCCATGGCCAACACAGCCACTTCCGTCATCAGCAGTACGTTCCTGAATTTAATGCTAGTTGCTTTCAATGCTAGTTGATTTTTCGAATATACTTAGTACTGCTTAGATGGTTCTCTGTTTAGTACTTCAAGTTTGAGATGGTTCTCTGTTTAGTACTTCATTTGTAGTACTTCAAGTTTGAGATGGTTCTCTGCTATGATCATGAGTGGTACACAAGTTTGAGATGGTTCTCTGTTTAGTACTTCATTTGTTTCTTTGACATGGATTGAACATGTAAAATGATTGAGGACATCATGCATATTTATAAGAATTTTGGTTTATTTTGTAGGATTCCGGCTCTCATCAAGTGACTCCTCCCCCTCACGATAACTTTGCGGACAGATGTCTCAATTCTAGTGGTGGAGCTACAAACAACAATCCGATGTCCTGATCGAGAGCGATGGAGCGAATGTTTGAACTTGTGTATTTGAACTTGTGAACTACAAATGTGAACTATGGATGTGAACTTATGTATTTGGACTTAATTATGTGAATTTGTGAACTTATATTTGGACTTGTGTGAATTTGTGATATGAACATATATCCATGTGTTTGAAATCTGTATTCTATGTGATATTCTGTGTTGCATGTGATATTATGTGTGTCTATTTTTTCATTTCGGAATTTTTTATTTTTTTCTGGAAAAGAGTTAAGAACGTGGGTACCCACGTTCTTAAGGTTAAGAACGTGGGTACCGTCGAACTTAATGGCCAGCCCTCGCCGACCCAGACACGACCCATAAGTTCGACGGCCACGTGGCACCGTCGAACTTAAGGTTAAAAACGTGGGTGCCGTCGAACTTATGGAAGAAAATTCAACGGCCCCGTCGAACTTAAAAACCCACGTTCTTAAACTTAAGTTCGACGGTACCCACGTTCTTAACCTTAAGTTCGACGGTACCCACGTTCTTAACCTTAAAAACGTGGGGGCCGTCGAACTTACTTTTTTAAGTTCGTCAAAAAAACGCCGTCGGCTATGTTCGTGGGTAAACCCACGTTCTTATGTTAAGTTCGACGGCCTATTACATTAAGTTCGACGGTTTTTCACCCACGTTCTTTAACCAGTTTCTTGTAGTGAAAATGCTCCGAGAGTACAGTCAATTTCTTGTCTATTTTCTTTGATATGAGCTTCTGCTGCTACCTTGATCACTCTTACATGGCCAATTAAAACTTCATCTACTAATTGTTATTTGGTTGTATTCAAAAGCAACCCAACCAATCTTGAATGCTTAAATTTCACACTGATCTGACTTAATCCGGCATGACACATTGATGTAGCTGTATGCAGTTTCCTTGAGCTTGGCTCCATACAATTTCAATGGTCTAGCCATTGCGTGGAGCAGGGCCGTTAGATTTCCCCATCTTGGGCTGGCACACATTATGTGGCGTTGTACAAACTTGAAGTTACTTCAAAATAATGCATTCTCTTATGTCAAGGGATAGTGGTGGTGAGTAAATATCTTGGTCAAACTGATCCCTCATCATGCATCCTAAGAAAATCACCACGACATGGTATTAGCCTAATTCCTGGAGCCTTCCATTCCATGATCCTTATTTCTATATACCCCATTTTCCTCCCTCCATTTCTCCTACCTTGACAACGGTTTGTTCTCCATTGTGTGTGAATTGATGGGTTACCTTTTCTAGCATTTTATATAGCTCTCGCTCTTGGTAACATTGATCTAAATGACAGGGTACCAAGTACATCGGCGCTTGTAATAAATGCATGCATAATGACATCCACTAAGGCTGGATGGATGTCACACCCGGTTTTAGAAGGCAAAACCGAATGTGAACCATGTACGTGCCAGGATCAGCAATTCACGTACACAGCGGTTACATAATCGGACATCATCACACAGTGCTCGAATAATAACATAAAAGAGGGTAATAGTTAATTACATCATGATGTCCGACACATCCACATAGTCAATAACAATTATCAAAGTGCGAAAACGAAACGTAGATAAACACGGCTGTAACATCCCAAAATTTAACACGAGGTTTGGAACCCTAATCTCCTAACCCCCCCCCCTTAATCACTCCCTAGACTCCACCTCATAGGACATCTCATCATATGCACACACTATGATTGTTAGAAGCACCTCACTTAGAATGTTTTTTAGCACCTAAGATTATTTAGCTAATTATTTGATCAAAAGAAAAGGAGATAAAAGAAATAGAAATAAGAAATAGAAATAGGAAATAGAAAATAGAAAAAGAAAAAGGAAAAATCTCCCCCTCCCCCTCGGTTAGGCCGCTTCCGGCCCAAACCTCCTCTCTCTCCCCCGCGCGCCCACGCTTTCCTCCCCCCCCCCCTCGCGGCCCAAGCGGCCCATCGCCCGCGCTTTCCTCCCCTCCCCTCAGCCGCTCTCACCCTCGCTCTCTCGCTCTCTCTCTCTCTCTGGCAAGCGGGCCCCGCTTGTCAGCGCCTTCCTCGCGCCCGTGACCGGGCTAGCGACGCGATCGCCGCTGGCCGCCACCGCCCCGTCGTCTCGCCATTTACTCGCTCGCCAGCCCGGTTGGCGCCTTGCGTCTCTGTCCCCTTGCGCCTGCCGAGCTATCCCGTCACCCCCCTGCCCGAGCCGTCCCATCGTCGCCACTGTGCGCCACCATCCCCGCCGTGGCAAGCTCGCCAATGCTCGCCACCTCTCGCCCCCTTCCCCGCCCCGGGCTGAGAGGATTGCTCAAACTAAATTATTTAAGAAATTTAATAAATTGTTAGATCGTTTCACCACCGACATGGACAAAGACATAAAAAGGGTCAACATATTGGCCTTAAAAAGTTGACAAAGCAACTTAAATTAGAGGAGGAAGAAGCAGCATAATAGGTGGAAGAAAAAGATGTGGAACAAGAGTAGTAGCTTATTAGTTATATTCATGAATTATGTATTTTAATTTAAGTTATATAATTTTATTTGTCTTTAAGTTTATTATAATGTCAGTGTTTATCCAGCCCAAAGAAACCTAGCAACAACATCAATGTGTACCTAAAACTATTGATCATTGAAAGTTTGTAGTTGTGGTCCGAAGGTGTACATATGTGTGGGTCGAACACATGAAGAATTTCAACCCTCGAGGACGCGCCCACATGGTTGGCACCGAACCCCCTTTAGTGTCGGTTGGTGGTTCCAACCGATACTAGGATCATATAACCGGGACTAAAACATTTGTGCCTTTTGTCCCGGATGGAAATCCAGTACTATAGACGGTTTCCAACCAGTACTAATGGCCCTTTCATAGGTGTGCTAATTACTATTATACCATACTACGTCACTCTATGTTGTAACTTATAATAGACTCTTGTTGGAACGAGAAATTCTTTATTACAGCAATAGACTTGAAAATATTATCATTCTTGAAGCGTCCATATTTTTTCTTGGTTGGTGACAATAATGCGATGTATATGCATATAAGGATGCATTTTACCATATTGATGCAAAGATATATGTGACATGCTTGGAGAGAACAATCGGTTTGGCCACTTTCTTCTATGAATTAATATTTTTTGCTGCTGCCTTGATGAACGCACTTAATTATATTACCATTCAATGAAATGCATCTATCCTAAATCATAATTTGGTTGGACTCATAAGCTACAACAAGCAATCATGCATGCTTAAATTCCACATTGGATTTAATTAAAGTAGGGTGTGATCACATGTTGTTGTTGCTGCATGACTATGAAAGTTTCCTCGATTTATGCTGATGTTTGTGTCATTGATGTCGAACAGGTCCTAATGAATTTCATGCAAGCATGAGGCAGATGACAGATTGGCAAGCAGATGTTGAGTCATAACATGTTTTCCCCACGTAGGGTTGACATGGAATGGAGATGTTGAGCCACTATATGTGCTACGGATCCGGATTTCTATTTTGCAAAGGGTGTGGATCCCCTCTGACACACTTCTACAACATGGTTCGGCTGGCCTCCCATCCTTCAAGTGCTTTCCTATCCCTTTTATGCAGTCAGAACAAAAAATCCCTCAACAAACAATCATAGGCTTCAGTTACTTAGATCAAGGCGTGAACCATTCCATTGTCATTTACATTCATGGAGCCCTAACCAAACAACACTTTAATTTGTTTCTATGACTACTGTTGAACGCTAAAAAGAGCAGTGTGGACGGTCCGGCCCTGAGGCCGAACGGTCCGCGGTCCGGACAGTCCGCGGTGGTGGCGCGGACGGTCCGAGCGTGCGCAGAGTCAGTTAGGGTTCCTAGTTTCTCGCGGGATTTGTTACCTAAAACCACGGGATTAACTCGGGAAACAGCTTGAAGCGGATCCAGACCTCCCCCTTTATATAGATGAAGGGCTACGGCCGATTGAACCCCCAAGCAATCGATCAAATCAAGTCTATTTCTCGTTTTTACCTTACGCATTAGGAGTAGTTCTAGTTTAGCCCTAGTTTAGTATTCCAATCCCCAAATTCTCAGCTTCTCTTCGACTCTACATCGATTAGAGGAGTCTAGGTCGGCCTGCCGAGCCTAGACATCACCTAGGATCTCTCCTCCCCGACGGGGTCCCTCCCGGGAGCGAGATCCAGGCGCCGCCGGCGACCTTCGCCGCCCCCTGCGCACGCGCTGACCGTCCGACCCCAGGGCGCGGACCGTCCGGCCATCAGGCAGGGAACCCAAGCCCTGCGCCAGGTCGCGGACCGTCCGCGCCTCTGCAGAGGGCACCGCCGCCGGTTCGTGTTGAGTGATTGGCGCCCCCAAAAAGGCACCAACATACTTTTGGCGACTTCGCTGGGGACAGGTGTTTAGATCTACTAAAAATCATGCCCTCAAATGGTTGGTTCTAGAGATGGCAATGGGTACCCGCTACCCGAAACCTGGTGGGTTTTTGCTCTATTAGGGTATGGGTTTGGGTCAATTTTTGTACCCATGGGTTTGTTAATGGGTTCAAATGGAAACCCAACGGGTACGTGGGCATGGGTTTGTTCTTCCACTACTCATACCCGCAGACCCATGGGTTTTTAAAACCCGCCTTAAAATCAACATTCCTTATAAATATATCTCATAATATTATTAATTGAATATGTTCTAACTGAAATAAACTTCATGTAACAAATTTTAGGCTAAAATTAGTTATCACTTGTTCCTTTTATGCTAGCTTATTAATGTATTGATTGTCATTTACATGATGAATTATTTTTTATGTTGATGTTAGTGGGTATGGGAAACCCGTTGGGTACCCGAAACCCGCATGGGTATGGGTTTGGGCAAAATTTCATACCCGTCATGGGTATGGGTTTTTTAGCAGGCGTATTTTTTCTTCGCGGGTATGGGTTTGGGCAAGTAATACCCAGCGGGTTTTTACCCATTGACATCTCTAGTTGGTTCTAAAGATCACACCGATATCTCCCTGGACAATATCCTGAAGCCAGATGTTGAAAGTCTGACGGCCGATGAGCAACAGCAATACGAGGACTACATGCGTCAAGCGAAGGAGAAATTCTTATCACAATACACGGTGGATCGCCACCAAAAGGTTATCAAACATGGAGAGACCGACGTCGCATCTCTTCTATCTTCGCTTCAAGTCCACAACGTAAGTAAACCCGACGATATTCAATCTATTAAATATTATGTGGATCAGCGACAGGATCAAATGAAACAACAGATTAAGATGTTAGAAGAGTAAATTAAAAAATTAACACGTACGTTGGAAAAGTCTGATGCTCCTAGTTTTCCATCATATGTCTGATGCATCATCAACAAATGGAGATTTGTAGCCCCAACCTTTATATGGTATGCCGATGAACTCATATTCAGGGCAAATACAACCACTGCCGACCCTGCTTGGCCGATCGACGCCCTTGAACGCGGTCGGACCGTCCGAGCCTCTGCCCGGACCATCCGGCCCATACGCGGACCGTCCGGCTTGCTCTGCCGGACAGTCCAGGGCCGCCCTAGGACCACCACCGTCCCTGATTGGCAGATCGGTGAACCTAGACACAGTCGGATCGTCCGAGCTTCTGCCCGGACCGTCCGGCCCTTACGCGGACCGTCTAGTTTTCCCTGCCGGATAGTCCGGGACCGCACCAGGACTACCACGTGGCGTCCCGATAATGGCAAACGCAACCGGTCATTTTGGATTTAACACTGGACAAACCGGATACACATATACAGAACCTGCTTTTGCACACCATGCACCAAATTATTACACACCACAACAGCAGTATGTTTCACCCTCTACATATTTAAACCATAACGCGCCATACAATCACAGACCGATCAACACTATCGATCGGTCACGGCAAGAAGGTCGATATACTAATACCCGACTAAATGAGCCCCACAGCCCAAGATCCGGTGGTCTACCACCGGGTGCAATGGAAAAAATTAGGGAAGAGATGACTGAACTATTTCGACATAAGTTCAGAGTTAGTGTAGCTAGAGTGGGGCAATCATACCAAAAGTCATATAATCAACGATTTGACGGTGTCCCATATCTACAAGGGGCAAGGATACCGGAATTTTCTAAGTTTTCTGGTGAGAATGGGAGAAGCACACACAAACACATAGGCTAGTTCCTAGCACACCTAGGCGAATTGGCCGATGGAAAAGCATTTTGTGTTCGGTTATTTTCTTTATCCCTTACTGGTACCGCTTTTGCATGGTACGCCCTGTCTCCTAATTCCATTAATTCCTAGAATGAGTTAGAAAGTAAATTTCATGAACATTTCTTTGCTGGGGAATATGAATTAGGGCTAGCTGACTTAGCTTCAGTCCTCCAAGGACGCGAAGAATCGGTTAACGATTATATTCGGAGGTTTCAGGACACTAGAAATCGATGCTTTTGGGTCCATGTCGCAGACAAAGAGCTAGCAGGGTTAGCTTTTAATGGTTGTGAAAGGGAAATGTGCCCTTGGGCCACTTCTATGTATTTTGGTGATTGAGTGCCAACACAAGTGGACTTATGTTAATCTATGCAAAGTGATGGACAAAGTGCAAATCAAGTCAAAAGGTATGTTTCTAGATTTGGTACATTATTTTAAGAACTAATGTATTGTGTCCAAGTGCTGGAAACAGGAAAAATCAAGTTGGAAAAGAGATGACTTTGTTAAGCCTAAGACAGCTCGGTCTGGGTGCACCGGACTGTCCGGTGGTGCACCGGATAGTGTCCGGTGCGCCAGGCTGGCTCTGGAGAACTGGCCGCTCTCGGGAAATCGGCGGCGATGTACGGCTAAAATTCACCAGACTGTCCGGTGTGCACCGGACTATCCGGTGAGCCAACAGTCGGCCCGGCCAACGGTCGGCCGCGGAATCCGCGCGCGACGCGTGGCAGAGCCAACGGTCAGAAGGGGCACCGGACTGTCCGGTGACCGGTGCGCCAACGGCTCTGAATCTGCAACAGTCGGCTTCGCCAAATAAGGAAAGTGATCAGCACCGGACAGTGTCCGGTGGTGCACCGGACTGTCCGGTGCGCCAGGCGACAGAAGGCAAGAATTGCCTTCCTGGAATGCTCTCAACGGCTCCTAGCTGCCTTGGGGCTATAAAAGGGACCCCTAGGCGCATGGAGGAAAAGACCAAGCATTCCTTGAGCATTGTTGATCACTCACACTTCACTCTTGCGCACTTGTTCGACATTCTTAGTGATTTGAGCTCCGTTCTAGTGAGAACCTTGTGATACTCTTTTGAGCTCAAGTCTTGATCTTGTGTGTGCTTATTTGCTGTGGATTTGAGTGTGTTGCTTCCCTCCCTTACTCTTGTGCTTCATATTGATTCTTATTGTATGGGCGAGAGACTCCAAGTTGTGGAGATTCCTCGCAAACGGGAAAAGAGTAAAGTAAAGAAGAACACCGTGGTATTCAAGTTGATCATTGGATCGCTTGAGAGGGGTTGATTGCAACCCTCATCCGTTGGGACGCCACAACGTGGAGTAGGCAAGTGTTGAACTTGGCCGAACCACGGGATAAATCACTGTGTCTATCTGTGATTGATTTTCTTGTGGTTATCGTGTCTTGCAAGAACTCCTCTCTAGCCACTTGGCTTTATTGTGCTAACTCCTAATCAAGTTTTTGTGGCATTAAGTTTCAAGTTTTACAGGATCACCTATTCACCCCCCCCCCTCTAGGTGCTCTCAATTGGTATCGGAGCCATTCTCTTCAAGAAATGGACTAATCGCCCGAAGAGATGGATCCTAAGGGCAAGGGGATGGTGGTCAATGATAAGGAGAAGGAGTCCTTCGTCAATGATCCAAAGGATGACAAGCATACTGACTCAGGCTCGGGCTACAAAAGAAAAGACGGGAGAAAGAAGAAAACAAGGTGCATCAAGGAGATAGTCTACTACGACAGCGACGAATCTTCCTCTTCCCAAAAGGATGACGACGACGACTACGAGAAAAAGAAAACGGTCAATTCAAACTTCTCTTTTGATTATTCTCGTATTCCGCAAAGTACAAATGCTCATTTACTCTCCATTCCACTTGGTAAACCCCCTCACTTTGATGGAGAGGACTACGGATTTTGGAGTCACTTGTTCTCTCTCCATCCAAGCATATGGGAGATAGTAGAGAGTGGAATGCAATTTGATAGTACTGATAGTCCCATGTTTATCAATGAGCAAATTCACAAAAATGCACAAGCTACTATTGTTCTTCTAGCTTCATTGTGCAGGGATGAATACCATAAGGTGAGCGGCTTGGATAACGCCAAGAAGATTTGGGACACCCTCAAAATCTCACATGAGGGGAATGATGTCACCATGCTCACCAAAATGGAGTTTGTGGAGGGCGAACTTGGGAGATTCGCAATGATCAGGGGCGAGGAGCCAACCCAAACGTACAACCGGCTCAAGACCCTCGTCAACAAAATAAGGAGCTATGGAAGCACGCGATGGACGGACCACGACGTTGTCCGCCTAATGCTAAGGTCTTTTACTGTCCTTGATCCACATCTTGTGAACAATATTCGTGAGAATCCTAGGTACACCAAGATGACGCCCGAAGAGATACTTGGAAAGTTCGTAAGCGGGCGGATGATGATCAAGGAGGCAAGATACGTTGACGATGCGTTGAACGGCCCAATCCACGAGCCTCAAACCGTTGCTCTCAAAGCAACGAGGAGCAAGGAAGTGCTACCTAGCAAGGTGGCACAAGTTGAGGCGGCGGGACTCAATGAGGAAGAGATGGCCCTCATCATTAAGCGTTTCAAGATGGCGCTAAGGGGTCGCAAGGAGCATCCAAACAAGACCAAGACGAAGGGGAAGCGCTCATGCTTCAAATGTGGTAAGATTGGTCATTTTATCGCTAACTGTCCCGATAATGATAGTGACCAGGAACAAGGGAACAAGAGGGAAAAGAAGAAGGCTTACAAGAAGGCTAAGGGCGAGGCACACCTTGGAAAGGAATGGGACTCGGATTGTTCGTCGTCCGACTCCGACAACGAAGGACTCGCCGCCACCGCCTTCAACAAGTCGGCCCTCTTCCCCAACGAGCATCACACCTGCCTCATGGCAAGGGAAAAGAAGGTAAGCACTCGTGATACTAGTACTTACGCTTCCTCAAGTGATGAAGAATCTAGCGATGATGAAATAGACTATTCATGTTTATTCAAGGGTCTAGATAGAACTAAGGTTGATGAAATTAATGAATTAATTGATGCCTTGAATGATAAAAATAGGTTATTAGAAAAGCAAGAAGATCTTTTGTATGAAGAACATGATAAGTTTGTAGAGGCACAAAAATCCCTTGCTTTAGAAATGAAAAGGAATGAAATGCTTTCTTGTGAATTGTCTACATGTCATGACTCTATTTCTAGCTTAAAGAGCATAAATGATGATTTGAGTGCTAAGTTAGAAATAGCTAATAAATCAACATCGTGTGTAGGACATGTTGTAGTTTGCAATAGGTGTAAAGATTTCAATGTTGATGCTTGTTGTGAACACCTAGTTTCAATTTCTAAATTGAATGATGAAGTGGCTAGTCTTAATGCCCAACTTAAGACTAGCAAGAGTAATTTTGATAAACTAAAATTTGCTAGGGATGCCTACACGATTGGTAGACACCCCTCAATTAAGGATGGGCTTGGCTTCAAGAGGGAAGCCAAGAACTTGACAAGTCATAAGGCTCCCATCTCCATCAAGGAGAAAGGGAAGGCCCCTATGGCAAATAGTATTCAAAAGAACCATGCTTTCTTATACCATGATAGGAGATATTCTAGGAATGTTCATCATGATAGAAGTTGCAATGATGTTGTTTCACATGCTTATGATTCAAATGCAATGTTTGCTTCAAGTTCTTCTATGATGTATGATAGAAGTTTGGCTAGGAAAAATGTCATTCATCATGTGCCTAGTAGAAATGCTCATGTACCTAGGAAAACAAGTAATGAACCTTCTACAATTTATCATGCTTTAAATGCTTCCTTTGCTATTTGTAGAAAGGATAAGAAGGTAGTTGCTAGAAAATTAGGGGCAAAATGCAAGGGAGATAAAACTTGCATTTGGGTCCCTAAGGCTATTTGTACTAACCTTGTAGGACCCAACAAGAGTTGGGTACCTAAGACCCAAGCCTAAATTTGCCTTGCAGGTTTATGCATCCGGGGGCTCAAGCTAGATTAACGACAGCGGATGCACAAACCACATGACGGGGGAAAAGAGGATGTTCTCTTCCTACGTCAAGAACAAGGATCCCCAAGATTCAATCATATTCGGTGATGGGAACCAAGGAAAGGTGAAAGGGTTAGGAAAAATTGCTATTTCATCCGAGCACTCTATTTCTAATGTGTTCTTAGTTGAGTCGCTTGGATATAACTTGTTGTCTGTAAGTCAACTTTGTAATATGGGATATAACTATTTATTCACAAATGTAGATGTGTCTGTCTTTAGAAGAAGTGATGGTTCATTAGCTTTTAAGGGTGCACTAGACAGCAAACTTTATTTAGTTGATTTTGCAAAAGAGGAGGCCGGTCTAGATGCATGCTTAATTGCTAAGACTAGCATGGGCTGGTTGTGGCATCGCCGTTTAGCACATGTGGGGATGAAGAACCTTCACAAGCTTCTAAAGGGAGAACACGTGATAGGTCTAACTAATGTAACTTTCGAAAAAGATAGACCTTGTGCAGCTTGTCAAGCAGGTAAACAGGTGGGAAGCTCTCATCATGCCAAAAATGTGATGACAACATCAAGACCCCTGGCGTTACTTCATATGGACCTCTTCGGACCCATCGCCTATCTAAGTATAGGAGGAAGTAAGTATGGTCTTGTTATAGTTGATGATTTTTCCCGCTTCACTTGGGTATTCTTTTTGCAGGATAAATCTGAAACCCAAGGGACCCTCAAGCGCTTCCTAAGGAGAGCCCAAAACGAGTTTGAGCTCAAAGTGAAGAAAATAAGGAGCGACAATGGGTCCGAGTTCAAGAACCTTCAAGTGGAGGAGTATCTTGAGGAGGAAGGGATCAAGCATGAGTTCTCCGCTCCCTACACACCACAGCAAAATGGCGTAGTAGAGAGGAAGAACAGAACGCTACTAGACATGGCGAGGACGATGCTTGGTGAATTCAAGACGCTCGAACGATTTTGGACGGAAGCCGTGAGCACGGCTTGCCACGCCATAAACCGGGTCTACCTTCATCGCCTCCTCAAGAAGACTTCATATGAACTTCTAACCGGTAACAAACCCAATGTGTCTTACTTTCGTGTATTTGGGAGCAAATGTTACATTCTAGTGAAGAAAGGTAGGAATTCTAAGTTTGCTCCCAATGTTGTAGAAGAGTTTTTATTAGGTTATGATTCAAATACAAAGGCGTATAGGGTCTTCAACAAATCATCGGGTTTGGTTGAAGTCTCTAGCGACGTTGTATTTGATGAGACTAATGGCTCTCCAAGAGAGCAAGTTGTTGATCTTGATGATGTAGATGAAGAAGACGTTCCAACGGCCGCAATGCGCACCATGGCGATTGGAGATGTGAGGCCACTGGAACAAAAGGAGCTAGATCAACCTTCTTCCTCAACAATGGTGCATCCCCCAACTCAAGAAGATGAACAGGTTCATCAAGAGGAGGCGTGTGATCAAGGGGGAGCACAAGATGATCATATAATGGAGGAAGAAGCACAACTGGCACCTCCAACCCAAGTTCGAGCGACGATTCAAAGGAATCATCCCATCGACCAAATATTGGGTGACATTAGCAAGGGAGTAACTACTCGTTCTAGATTAGTTAATTTTTGTGAGCATTACTCCTTTGTCTCTTCTATTGAGCCTTTCAGGGTAGAAGAGGCCTTGCTAGATCCGGACTGGGTGTTGGCCATGCAAGAGGAGCTCAACAACTTCAAGACAAATGAAGTTTGGACACTACTGCCTCGTCCCAAGCAAAATGTTGTGGGAACCAAGTGGGTGTTCTGCAACAAACAAGACGAGCACGGGGTGGTGACAAGGAACAAGGCACGACTTGTGGCAAAAGGTTATGCCCAAGTCGCAGGGTTGGACTTTGAGGAGACTTTTGCTCCTGTGGCTAGGCTAGAGTCAATTCGCATATTGTTAGCCTATGCTACTCACCATTCTTTCAGGTTGTTCCAAATGGATGTGAAGAGCGCTTTCCTCAACGGGCCAATCAAGGAGGAGGTGTACGTGGAGCAACCCCCTGGCTTTGAGGATGAACGGTACCCCGACCACATGTGTAAGCTCTCTAAGGCGCTCTATGGACTTAAGCAAGCCCCAAGAGCATGGTATGAATGCCTTAGAGACTTTTTAATTGCTAATGCTTTCAAGGTTGGAAAAGCCGATCCAACTCTGTTTACTAAGACTTGTGATGGTGATCTTTTTGTGTGCCAAATTTATGTCGATGACATAATATTTGGTTCTACTAACCAAAAGTCTTGTGAAGAGTTTAGCAGGGTGATGACTCAAAAAATTGAGATGTCGATGATGGGCGAGTTAAGCTATTTCCTTGGGTTCCAAGTGAAGCAACTCAAGGATGGGACCTTCATCTCCCAAACGAAGTACATGCAAGACTTGATCAAGCGGTTTGGGATGAAGGACGCCAAGCCCACAAAGACTCCAATAGGAACCGACGGACACACCGACCTCAACAAAGGAGGTAAGTCCGTTGATCAAAAGGCATATCGGTCTATGATAGGGTCCTTACTTTATTTATGTGCCAGTAGACCGGATATTATGCTTAGCGTATGCATGTGTGCTAGATTTCAATCCGATCTAAGGGAGTGTCACTTAGTGGCCGTGAAGCGAATTCTTAGATATTTAGTCGCTACGCCTTGCTTCGGGATCTGGTATCCAAAGGGGTCTACCTTTGACTTAATTAGATATTCAGACTCCGACTATGCTGGATGTAAGGTCGATAGGAAGAGTACATCGGGGACGTGCCAACTCTTAGAAGGTCCCTGGTGTCGTGGAGCTCTAAGAAACAAACTTTTGTTGCCCTATCCACCGCTGAGGCCGAGTATGTTGCCGCAGGACAGTGTTGCGCGCAACTACTTTGGATGAGGCAAACTCTCAGGGACTTTGGCTACAATCTGAGCAAAGTCCCACTCCTATGTGATAATGAGAGTGCTATCCGCATGGCGGATAATCCTGTTGAACACAGCCGCACAAAGCACATTGACATCCGGCATCACTTTTTGAGAGACCACCAGCAAAAGGGAGATATCGAAGTGTTTCATGTTAGCACCGAGAACCAGCTAGCCGATATCTTTACCAAGCCTCTAGATGAGTCGACCTTTTGCAAGCTGCGTAGTGAGCTCAATGTCTTAGATTCGCGGAACCTGGATTGATTTATAGCATACATGTGTTTTATGCCTTGATCATGTTCCTTAATGCATTTTATTGTTTACTAATGGTGCTCAAGTTGTGCAAGCACTCCCCGGACCTCACAAGTTCATTTGCAAGTGAGGCACATATTTAGGGGGAGATGTGCTACAACTTGACCCTTTGAGACTAACTGTGTGCTTGAGTTTGCTTAATTTAGTCTCACAAGTTCATTTACACTCCGATGAAAGAGTAACTGATTCCAAGTTCATCTTTGTACTCTTATTGCCTTTTTACTCTTAGTTGAAGATTTTGGTGAGGCAATGGGGTTAAAGGGCCAAGATTGATCCTGTTTTGGTGCTTGATGCCAAAGGGGGAGAAAATAAGGCCAAAGCAACAAATGGATCAGCTACCACTTGAGAATTTTGAAAATAGTAGAGAATTTTGAAAATAGTAGAATAGAGCTTTTGGATTGTCAAAAATCTCTTATTGCCTCTTTTGTCAAAAGTTG
This sequence comes from Zea mays, assembly GCF_902167145.1. Lineage (NCBI taxonomy): Eukaryota > Viridiplantae > Streptophyta > Magnoliopsida > Poales > Poaceae > Zea > Zea mays. The sequence continues at coordinate 21,300,738 of NC_050102.1, forward strand.
GCCTCTTGTGGGGAGAATGGTTGATTATGAAAAAAAGGGGGAGTTTTTGAAATCTTGGATCAATTTCTCTTGGAACAACTTTCTTTATGTCTCAACAAGTGTGTTTGACTTAGAGATAGGAAATTGAGGTTGATTTGCAAAAACAAACCAAGTGGTGGCAAAGGATGATCCAAATATGCCAAGTTTGAGACAAAACAAATTTGTGTTTTCATTTGCATTGATGTTGCACTTCTTTTAGTTGCTTTTTGTTGTGTTGGCATAAATCACGAAAAAGGGGGAGATTGAAAGGGAAATGTTCCCTTGGGCCACTTCTAAGTATTTTGGTGATTGAGTGCCAACACAAGTGGACTTATGTTAATCTATGCAAAGTGATGGACAAAGTGCAAATCAAGTCAAAAGGTATGTTTCTAGACTTGGTACATTGTTTTAAGAACTAATGTATTGTGTCCAAGTGCTGGAAACAGGAAAAATCAAGTTGGAAAAGAGATGACTTTGTTAAGCCTAAGACAGCTCGGTCTGGGTGCACCGGACTGTCCGGTGGTGCGCCAGGCTGGCTCTGGCGAACTGGCCGCTCTCGGGAAATCGTCGGCGACGTACGGCTAAAATTCACCGGACTGTCCGGTGTGCACCGGACTGTCCGGTGAGCCAACAGTCGGCCCGGCCAACGGTCGGCCGTGGAATCCGCGCGCGACGCGTGGCAGAGCCAACAGTCAGAAGGGGGCACCAGACTGTCCGGTGTGCATCGGACAGTGTTCGGTGCGCCAACGGCTCTGAATCTGCAACGGTCGGCTTCGCCAAATAAGGAAAGTGATCCGCACCGGACAGTGTCCGGTGGTGCACCGGACTGTCCGGTGCGCCAGGTGACAGAAGGCAAGAATTGCCTTCCTGGAATGCTCTCAACGGCTCCTAGCTGCCTTGGGGCTATAAAAGGGACCCCTAGGCGCATGGAGGAAAAGACCAAGCATTCCTTGAGCATTGTTGATCACTCAAACTTCACTCTTGTGCATTTGTTCGACATTCTTAGTTATTTTAAGCTCCGTTCTAGTGAGAACCTTGTGATACTCTTTTGAGCTCAAGTCTTGATCTTGTGTGTGCTTATTTGTTGTGGATTTGAGTGTGTTGCTTCCCTCCCTTACTCTTGTGCTTCATATTGATTCTTATTGTAAGGGCGAGAGACTCCAAGTTGTGGAGATTCCTCACAAACGGGAAAAGAGTAAAGTAAAGAAGAACACCGTGGTATTCAAGTTGATCATTGGATCGCTTGAGAGGGGTTGATTGCAACCCTCGTCCGTTGGGACGCCACAACGTGGAGTAGGCAAGTGTTGAACTTGGCCGAACCACGGGATAAATCACTGTGTCTATCTGTGATTGATTTTCTTGTGGTTATCTTGTGGCCGAACCACGGGATAAATCATTGTGTCTATCATTGGAACCGCTGAGTTTATTTGGCCAACAAAGGCCAAATCTTCGGCATGTTCTTCCTTACAGCCGGTTCAAAAGAATCGGCAAGAAGAGATTAAATTTACCTTTAATGTTGCCAAATGCGATAAGATATTTGACGAGCTACTTAAAAATAGCAATATTTAATTAACTCATACTATCCTCCTATAGATGAATTAAAGAGACATGTTTATTGTAAGTGGCATAATTCTTTTTCTCATGCCACCAATGACTGTAATGTTTTTAGTCGACAGGTACAATTGGCCATAAATGAGGGTCGGTTGGCTTTTCAGGAGATGCAAGTGGACACACAACCATTTCCTGTTAATACAATAGATATCGCATGCAAAAAGATCTTAGTTCGGCCCGAAATGGCCGATAAAGGCAAAAGCAAAGACATCATCATTGGCAATCCTCGCATGTCAAATATATCACAAAAGGAGATTGCTCGAAAGGCTCCAGACGATAAGGCTAAAAAGTTCAGAGGCACCGGGGGGCAAGCACAATTAATGAGCCAAGCACGACAGCCTGGCCTGAGCATCACGGACGGGCTGGCACATACGTGCGGACGGTCCGGTGCTCAGATAGACGGTCCAGCTAACTTTGTCGGATAGTCCGCCTATGGCCAAAGACGTCAGCCTCCACACAAAGCTTTAAAAGGTAAGGAGACGCAAGGGCAGAACACATATAGTCGGCTGATCAAAGCCGACCCTACTTTTGATCAGTTGCTCTCCAAGGATACTAGCAAGAAGACCGTTGAGAGCACCTAGAGGGGGGGTGAATAGGTGATCCTGTAAAACTTAAAAACTTAAGCCACAAAACTTTGATTAAGCGTTAGCACGGTTAATGCCAAGTGGCTAGAGAGAAGATCTTGCACAATACGATAACCACAAGGAGTTCAACACAGAGAAGACACAGTGGTTTATCCCGTGGTTCGGCCAAGTACAAAACTTGCCTACTCCACGTTGTGGTGTCCCAACGGACGAGAGTTGCACTCAACTCCTCTCAAGTGATCCAATGATCAACTTGAATACCACAGTGTTATGCTTTTCTTTTCTTATCGCGTTCGCGAGGAATCTCCACAACTTGGAGTCTCTCGCCCTTACACTTGAAGTTCACAAAGAATCACGGAGTAAGGGAGGGAAGCAACACACACAAATCCACAGCAAAATGCGCACACACACGGCCAAGAATCGAGCTCAAAAGACTATCTCAAAGTTCTCACTAGAACGGAGCTCGAATCACTGAGAATGACAAACGAACGCGCAAAGACTGAGTGTGGATGATCAAGAATGCTCTAAGGTTGCTTGGTGTTCTCCTCCATGCGCCTAGGGGTCCCTTTTATAGCCCCAAGGCAGCTAGGGGCCGTTGAGAGCAAATCTGGAAGGCCAATCTTGCCTTCTGTCGTCGGGTGCACCGGACAGTCCGGTGCACACCGGACACTGTCCGGTGCCCGATTTCCTTCCTAAAATGGCGCGACCGACCGTTGTAGATCTGGGAGCCGTTGGCGCACCGGACATGTCCGGTGCACACCGGACAGTCCGGTGCCCCCTTCCGACCGTTGGCCCGGCCACGTGTCGCGCGCAGATTCCGCGGCCGACCGTTGGCCCGGCCGACCGTTGGCTCACCGGACAGTCCGGTGAATTTTAGCCGTACGCCGTCGGCGAATTCCCGAGAGCGGCCACTTCACGCCGAGTCAGCCTAGCGCACCGGACACTGTCCGGTGCACCACCGGACAGTCCGGTGTGCCAGACTGAGCTGAGTCTTGGTTGTACACAGCCAAGCCTTTTTCACCTCTTTTCTTTTCTTCTTCTTTCTGTTTCTAACACTTAGACAAGTATATTAGTACACAAAACCGATGTACTAAGGCTTAGAAACATACCTTTACTCTTGATTTGCACTTTGTCCATCCATGAGCATAAATTCACATTTAAGCACTTGTGTTGGCACTCAATCACCAAAATGCTTAGAAATGGCCCAAGGCACATTTCCCTTTCAATCTCCCCCTTTTTGGTGATTTATGCCAACACAACATAAAGCAACTAGAACAAGTGCAATATCACTTCAAATAAAACTCAAATTTATTTTGATTCAATTTTGGCATATATGGATCATCCTTTGCCACCACTTGGTTTGTTTTTGCAAATCAAAACTCAAATCTCTATCTCTAAGTCAAACACACATGTTGAAGCATAAAGAGAGTCATTCCAAAAGAGATTGATCAAAGATTTCAAAAACTCTCCCTATTTCCCATAATCAACACTTCTCCCCACAAGAGGCCAACTTTTGACAAAAGAGACAATGCAAGAGTTTTGACAAAACAAAAAACTCTATTTTACTATTTTCAAAATTTATCAAGTGGTAGCTGATCCATTTATTGCTTTGGCCTTTATTTTCTCCCCCTTTGGCATCAAGCACCAAAACGGGATAAATCTTGGCCCGTTAACCCCATTGCCTCACCAAAATCTTCAATTAAGAGCAAATGGCAATAAGAGTTCATGAGATGAACTTGGAATAAGTTACCCTCTCATCGGAGTGCAGTGGAAGTCTTTCATGGTCCAAGTCCACCTTTTCCCTTTCAATTCTCCTTCGAGACTAAATCAAGCAAACTCAAGCATATGGTTAGTCTCAAAGGGTCAAGTTGTAACACAGCTCCCCCTAAATATGTGCATCACTTACACAAGGACTTGTGAGGTCCAGGGGATGTTTGTACAACTTGAGCACCACAATAAGCAACAAAATGCAGAAGGAACATGATCAAAGGCATAAACACAAGTATGCTATAAATCAATCCAAGTTCCACGAATCTAAGACATTTAGCTCACTACGCAACCTGCAAAAGGTCTTCTCATCTAGAGGCTTGGTAAAGATATCGGCTAGCTGGTTCTCGGTGCTAACATGAAACACTTCGATATCTCCCTTTTGCTGGTGGTCTCTCAAAAAGTGATGCCGGATGTCAATGTGCTTTGTGCGGCTGTTTCAACAGGATTTTCCGCCATGCGGATAGCACTCTCATTGTCACATAGGAGTGGGACTTTGCTTAGATTGTAGCCAAAGTCCCGGAGGGTTTGCCTCATCCAAAGTAGTTGCGCGCAACACTGTCCTGCGGCAACATACTCGGCCTCAGCGGTGGATAGGGCAACGGAAGTTTGTTTCTTAGAGTTCCACGACACCAGGGACCTTCCTAAGAATTGGCACGTCCCCGATGTACTCTTTCTATCGACCTTACATCCAGCATAGTCAGAGTCTGAGTATCCAACCAAGTCAAAGGTAGACCCCTTTGGATACCAGAGCCCGAAGCAAGGCGTAGCAACTAAATATCTAAGGATTCGCTTCACTGCCACTAAGTGACACTCCTTAGGATCGGATTGAAATCTAGCACACATGCATACGCTAAGCATAATATCCGGTCTACTAGCACATAAATAAAGTAAAGACCCTATCATTGACCGGTATGCTTTTTGATCAACGAACTTACCTCCTTTGTTGAGATCGGTGTGTCCGTCGGTTCCCATCGGAGTCTTTGCGGGCTTGGCGTCCTTCATCCCAAACCGCTTTAGCAGATCTTGCGTGTACTTCGTTTGGGAGATGAAGGTGCCGTCCTTGAGTTGCTTCACTTGGAACCCAAGGAAGTAGTTCAACTCGCCCATCATCGACATTTCGAATTTCTGCGTCATTACCCTGCTAAACTCTTCACAAGACTTTTGGTTAGTAGAACCAAATATTATGTCATCGACATAAATTTGGCACACAAACAAATCACCATCACATGTCTTTGTAAAAAGAGTTGGATCGGCTTTCCCAACCTTGAAAGCATTAGCAATTAAAAAGTCTCTAAGGCATTCATACCATGCTCTTGGGGCTTGCTTAAGTCCATAGAGCGCCTTGGAGAGCTTACACACGTGGTCGGGGTACCGTTCATCCTCGAAGCCAGGGGGTTGCTCCACGTACACCTCCTCCTTGATTGGCCCGTTGAGGAAAGCGCTCTTCACATCCATTTGGAACAACCTGAAAGAATGGTGAGCGGCATATGCTAGCAAGATACGAATTGATTCTAGCCTAGCCACAGGAGCAAAAGTCTCCTCAAAGTCCAAACCTGCGACTTGGGCATAACCTTTTGCCACAAGTCGAGCCTTGTTCCTCGTCACCACCCCGTGCTCGTCCTGTTTGTTGCGGAACACCCACTTGGATCCCACAACATTTTGCTTGGGACGAGGCACCAGTGTCCAAACTTCATTGCGCTTGAAGTTGTTGAGTTCCTCCTGCATGGCCAACACCCAGTCTGGATCTAGCAAGGCCTCCTCTACCCTGAAAGGCTCAATAGAAGAGACAAAGGAGTAATGCTCACAAAAATTAACTAATCGAGACCGAGTAGTTACTCCCTTGCTTATGTCACCCAAGATCTGGTCGACGGGATGATCCCTTTGAATCATCGCTCGGACTTGAGTTGGAGGTGCTGGTTGTGCTTCTTCCTCCATTACTTGATCATCTTGTGCTCCCTCTTGATCATACGCCTCCTTTTTATGAACCTGTTCATCTTCTTGAGTTGGGGGATGCACCATTGTTGAGGAAGAAGGTTGATCTTGTTCCTGTGGTCGTACATCACCAATCACCATGGTTCGTATAGCGGCCGTCGGAACATCTTCTTCATCTACATCATCAAGATCAACAACTTGCTCTCTTGGAGAGCCATTAGTCTCATCAAATACAACGTCGCTAGAGACTTCAACCAAACCCGATGATTTGTTGAAGACCCTATACGCCTTTGTATTTGAGTCATAACCTAACAAAAACCCTTCTACAGCTTTGGGAGCAAACTTAGAATTTCTACCCTTCTTCACTAGAATGTAGCATTTGCTCCCAAATACACGAAAGTAAGATACATTGGGTTTGTTACCGGTTAGAAGCTCATACGACGTCTTCTTGAGGAGGCGGTGAAGGTAGACCCTGTTGATGGCGTGGCAAGCCGTATTCACGGCTTCCGACCAAAAACGCTCGGGGGTCTTGAACTCTCCAAGCATCGTCCTCGCCATATCGATTAGCGTTCTGTTCTTCCTCTCTACCACACTGTTTTGCTGCGGTGTGTAGGGAGCGGAGAACTCGTGCTTGATCCCTTCCTCCTTAAGGAACTCCTCCACTTGAAGGTTCTTGAACTCGGACCCGTTGTCGCTCCTTATCTTCTTCACCTTGAGCTCAAACTCATTTTGAGCTCTCCTGAGGAAGCGCTTGAGGGTCCCTTGGGTTTCGGACTTATCCTGCAAAAAGAACACCCAAGTGAAGCGGGAAAAGTCATCAACAATAACTAAACCATACTTACTTCCTCCTATGCTTAGATAGGCGACGGGTCCGAAGAGGTCCATATGTAGCAGCTTGAGGGGTCTTGATGTGGTCATCACATTCTTGCTGTGATGTGCTCCTCCCACCTGTTTACCTGCCTGACAAGCTGCACAAGGTCTATCTTTTTCGAATTGTACATTAGTCAAACCTATCACGTGTTCTCCCTTTAGAAGCTTGTGAAGGTTCTTCATCCCCACATGTGCTAAGCGGCGATGCCACAGCCAGCCCATGCTAGTCTTAGCAATTAAGCATGCATCTAGACCGGCCTCCTCTTTTGCAAAATCAACTAAATAAAGTTTGCCGTCTAATACACCCTTAAAAGCTAGTGAACCATCACTTCTTCTAAAGACAGACACATCTACATTTGTAAATAGACAATTATATCCCATATTGCATAATTGACTAACAGATAACAAATTATATCCAAGAGACTCAACTAAAAACACATTAGAGATAGAGTGCTCATTAGATATTGCAATTTTACCTAACCCTTTTACCTTGCCTTGATTCCCATCACCGAATATTATTGAATCTTGGGAATCCTTATTCTTGACGTAGGAGGTGAACATCTTCTTCTCCCCCGTCATATGGTTTGTGCATCCGCTGTCAATAATCCAGCTTGAACCCCCGGATGCATAAACCTGCAAGGCAAATTTAGGCTTGGGTCTTAGGTACCCAACTCATGTTGGGTCCTACAAGGTTAGTGCAAATATCCTTAGGGACCCAAATGCAAGTTTTGTCTCCCTTGCATTTTGCCCCTAACTTCCTAGCAACTATTTTCCTATCCTTTCTACAAATAGCAAAGGAAGCATTTAAAGCACAATAAATTGTAGAAGGTTCATTCACTACTTTCCTAGGAGCATGAATAATATTCTTTCTAGGCACATGATGAATAGCATTTCTCCTAGACATATTTCTACCATGCATATAGGAAGAACTAGAAGCAAACATGGCATGAGAGTCAAAATCATCATAAGCATTATAACTCCTATAAGCATTTCTAGTTTGTCTCCTATCATGATACATAAAAGCATGGTTCCTTTTAGTACTACTAGCCATAGGAGCCTTCCCTTTCTCCTTGGCGGAGATAGGAGCCTTATGGCATGTCAAGTCCTTGGCTTCCCTCTTGTAGCCAAGTCCATCCTTAATTGAGGGGTGTCTACCAATCGTGTAGGCATCCCTTGCAAATTTCAGCTTATCAAATTCATTCTTGATAGTCTTAAGTTGGGCATTAAGACTAGCCAATTCCTCATTTAATTTGGAAATTGAAACTAAATGATCACTACAAGCATCAACATCGAAATCTTTACACCTCTTACAGATTGTAACATGTTCTACACAAGAACTAGATTTACTAGCTACTTCTAGTTGAGCATTTAAATCATCATTAACACTTTTTAAAGTAGCAATGGTTTCATGACAAGAAGATAATTCACTAGAGAGCACTTCATTCCTTTTGATTTCTAGAGCAAGAGATTTTTGTGCACTAACAAATTTATCATGCTCCTCATATAAAAGATCCTCTTGTTTTTCTAGTAGTCTATTCTTGTCATTCAAAGCATCAATCAATTCATTAATCTTATTAATTTTAGATCTATCTAATCCCTTGAATAAGCATGAGTAATCTATCTCATCATCATCACTAGACTCATCCTCACTTGAAGAAGCATAAGTACTAGTATCATGAGTGCTTACTTTCTTCTCCCTTGCCATGAGGCAAGTGTGACGCTCGTTGGGGAAGAGGGATGACTTGTTGAAGGCGGTGGCGGCGAGTCCTTCATTGTCGGAGTCGGAGGAGGAGCAATCCGAATCCCACTCCTTTCCGATATGTGCCTCGCCCTTGGCCTTCTTGTAATGCTTCTTTTTCTCCCTTTTGTTCCCCTTTTCCTGGTCACTTTCATTATGGGGACAGTTAGCAATGAAATGACCAATCTTACCACATTTGAAACACGAGCGCTTCTCCTTTGTCTTGGTCTTGCTTGGCTGTCCCTTGCGACCTTTAAGCGCTGTCTTGAAGCGCTTAATGATGAGGGCCATCTCATCATTATTTAGCCCGGCCGCCTCAACTTGTGCCACCTTGCTCGGTAGCGCCTCCTTGATCCTCGTTGCCTTGAGAGCAATGGGTTGAGGCTCATGAATAGGACCGTTCAACGCGTCGTCCACATATCTTGCCTCCTTGATCATCATTCGCCCGCTTACGAACTTCCCTAGAACTTCTTCGGGCGACATCTTGGTGTACCTAGGATTTTCACGAATATTGTTCACCAAATGAGGATCAAGAACGGTAAAGGACCTTAGCATTAGGCGGACGACGTCGTGATCCGTCCATCGTGTGCTTCCGTAGCTCCTTATTTTGTTGATAAGGGTCTTGAGCCGGTTGTATGTTTGAGTTGGCTCCTCGCCCCTTATCATTGCGAACCGTCCAAGCTCGCCCTCCACCAACTCCATCTTGGTGAGCAAGGTGATATCATTCCCCTCATGAGAGATCTTGAGGGTGTCCCAGATCTGCTTGGCATTGTCCAAGCCGCTCACCTTATGGTACTCGTCCCTGCACAAAGAGGCTAGCAACACAGTAGTAGCTTGTGCATTTTTATGAATCTGTTCATTAATAAACATGGGACTATCCGTACTATCAAAGTGCATTCCACTTTCTACAATCTCCCATATGCTAGGATGGAGAGAGAACAAGTGACTACGCATTTTGTGACTCCAAAATCCGTAGTCCTCTCCATCAAAATGAGGAGGTTTACCAAGTGGAATAGATAATAAATGAGCATTAGTACTTTGAGGAATACGAGAGTAATCAAAAGAAAAGTTCGAATTGACCGGTTTCTTTCTCTCGTATTCGTTGTGGTCGTCGTCCTTTTGGGAGGAAGTAGACTCATCGTTGTCGTAGTAGACGATCTCCTTGATGTGTCTTGTCTTCTTCTTCTTCCCATCTTTGCGTCTGTGGCTCGAGCCCGAGTCGTTGGACTTGTCATCCCTTGGCTCGTTGACGAAGGACTCCTTCTCCTTGTCGTTGATCACGATTCCCTTCCCTTTAGGATCCATCTCTTCGGGCGGTTAGTCCCTTTGTGAAGAGAACGGCTCCGATACCAATTGAGAGCACCTAGAGGGGGGGTGAATAGGTGATCCTGTAAAACTTAAAAACTTAAGCCACAAAACTTTGATTAAGCGTTAGCACAGTTAATGCCAAGTGGCTAGAGAGAAGATCTTGCACAATACGATAACCACAAGGAGTTCAACACAGAGAAGACACAGTGGTTTATCCCGTGGTTCGGCCAAGTACAAAACTTGCCTACTCCACGTTGTGGCGTCCCAACGGACGAGAGTTGCACTCAACTCCTCTCAAGTGATCCAATGATCAACTTGAATACCACAGTGTTATGCTTTTCTTTTCTTATCGCGTTCGCGAGGAATCTCCACAACTTGGAGTCTCTTGCCCTTACACTTGAAGTTCACAAAGAAGCACGGAGTAAGGGAGGGAAGCAACACACACAAATCCACAGCAAAATGCGCACACACACGGCCAAGAATCGAGCTCAAAAGACTATCTCAAAGTTCTCACTAGAACGGAGCTCGAATCACTGAGAATGACAAATGAATGCGCAAAGACTGAGTGTGGATGATCAAGAATGCTCTAAGGTTGCTTGGTGTTCTCCTCCATGCGCCTAGGGGTCCCTTTTATAGCCCCAAGCAGCTAGGGGCCGTTGAGAGCAAATCTGGAAGGCCAATCTTGCCTTCTGTCGTCGGGTGCACCGGACAGTCCGGTGCACACCGGACACTGTCCGGTGCCCGATTTCCTTCCTAAAATGGCGCGACCGACCGTTGCAGATCTGGGAGCCGTTGGCGCACCGGACATGTCCGGTGCACACCGGACAGTCCGGTGCCCCCTTCCGACCGTTGGCCCGGCCACGTGTCGCGCGCAGATTCCGCGGCCGACCGTTGGCCCGGCCGACTGTTGGCTCACCGGACAGTCCGGTGCACACCAGACAGTCCGGTGAATTTTAGCCGTACGCCGTCGGCGAATTCCCGAGAGCGGCCACTTCACGCCGAGTCAGCCTGGCGCACCGGACACTGTCCGGTGCACCACCGGACAGTCCGGTGTGCCAGACTGAGCTGAGTCTTGGCTGTACACAGCCAAGCCTTTTTCACCTCTTTTCTTTTCTTCTTCTTTCTGTTTCTAACACTTAGACAAGTATATTAGTACACAAAACCGATGTACTAAGGCTTAGAAACATACCTTTACTCTTGATTTGCACTTTGTCCATCCATGAGCATAAATTCACATTTAAGCACTTGTGTTGGCACTCAATCACCAAAATGCTTAGAAATGGTCCAAGGCACATTTCCCTTTCAACCGTTCTACGTGATCGGTCAACGAAGAAACCCCGGTCAATTGCTAAGACGAAACGGGTAAACAAAACAGCCCGAAAGGCGACAGAACAAGCATCGCCTATTCATCCTATGAGACCAGGGTAATTTCCACCCATTTACTCATCATCGGTATATTATCCTGTTCAAACATGGAATGGTATAATGATGAATCAATGGTACATGTATAGTCCCTTTGTCTATCCAGACTGGGGGGCACCTCCATTCTATTCCTTTTGATCCATTGACCAAATGGTCATGGCCGAGAAGGATACAATCTGAAACGGGCTTTATACATTGGGCTTTATTGAATGATCTCCATGTTGAAAAGCCAATGACTTACATCAGGTTTAGTTCATATGCTTTTGGTTCGTCAACCTTCACCAAAAGGCAGGGGGGCATATGTTGAACACTAAAAAGAGCAGCGTGGACGGTCCGGCCCTGAGGCCGGACGGTCCGCGGTCCGGACAGTCCGCGGTGGTGGCGCGGATGGTCTGCGCGTGCGCAGAGTCAATTAGGGTTCCTAGTTTCTCGCGGGATTTGTTACCTAAAACCATGGGATTAACTCGGGAAACAGTTTGAAGCGGATCCAGACCTCCCCCTTTATATAGATGAAGGGCTACGACCGATTGAACCCCCAAGCAATCAATCAAATCAAGTCTATTTCTCGTTTTTACCTTACGCATTAGGAGTAATTCTAGTTTAGCCCTAGTTTAGTATTCCAATCCCCAAATTCTCAGCTTCTCTTCGACTCTACGTCGATTAGAGGAGTCTAGGTCGGCCTGCCGAGCCTAGACATCATCTAGGATCTCTCCTCCCCGACGGGGTCCCTCCCGGGAATGAGATCCAGGCGCCGCCGGCGACCTTCGCTGCCCCCTGCGCACGCGCGGACCGTCCATCCCCAGGGCGCGGACCGTCCGGCCGTCAGGCAGGGAACCCAAGCCCTGTGCCAGGTCGCGGACCGTCCGGCCCCTGGCCGCGAACCGTCCGCGCCTCTGCAGAGGGCACCGCCGCCGGTTCGTGTTGAGTGATTAGCGCCCCCAAAAAGGCACCAACAACTACGACAATGGATGTCAGTGGAATTGGACGACCATATGTTACCCTATTTCCTGGATCCTTCCATTCCAATAATATGATGATTCATATACATGCTTCCTTTTCTTCCTCAAGTAACTCTCTTACCTTAGCCACTCTTTGTCTTCCATTGCATAGGATCTGAAGACCTATTCCTTATTTATACTCATTCTATGTTGCTCTTGCTCCTTGTGGTCGTAGACCAAAAATAAACGACATGAGCACCAAGTAAGATGTTGCTTGTAATACTAAAGTATTCGGTTCCCTGACTAAAGTTTAGTTTGTGTCTCGTCGAATGTTTAAATATCAATTATGAGTATTAAATATAGTTTAATTATAAAACTAATTACATAGAGAAAAAAACTAAATGACGAGAAAATTTATTAAACCTAATTAATCCATGATTAGCAAATATTTAATGTAGCATGGTGTCATCGAATCATGGACTAACGAGACTTAGTAGACTCGTCTCACCGTTTAGTTCTTATTTGTGTAATTAATTTTGTAATTACAATATATTTAATATCCCTAACTATTATTCAAACATTTGATTTGATGTGACGGGACTAAAATTTAGCCCCCTCTATCTAAGCACCCCATAAATGCATACTGGCACTTGGCCTCTAAGATTCATACTGCCTCTTTTTTCATAGAGGCATATTATTGTTTTATTAGGTAATTGAGTTTGATTATGACATCAATTTTATACCCAAAATGATGTACTCCCTCCATTCTATGTAAGTCAAACTATCTTAAATTTGATCGACTTCATAGAAAAGAGTAATAACATCTTTTATATAAAATAAGTATATTATAAACATGTATTCTATGGCATATCTAACCATACTAGTTTGATGTCAATCTTGACGTGTTTTTCTAAAAATTCAGTCAAAGTTTAAAAAAACGTGGCTTAAAGATAACTATCTATAAATCTTTCTTCCAGAGACAGATAGAGTACTGACGTAGTACTTTGTTAAAGGCTTGTCCTTGCAGTTAACCCCTATGTGCGAGCAGTAATTATGACAAAACAGTCTTTTTAATCAGAGATAGTTGGACTATGTCACAATGATCTACTGATCTATTGTTGATAGTTACTCACTACTTAGCAATAATTATAGTGTGCAATCTTGTAATTGCATTCCTCTTACACCAAAACATGTTGAGACGCGCGCGAGCACACAATACACATAATCTCACCTATTCTCTTTCGTTCCAGCGGTTCATCATCATCCTGGATCATAATTGACGATATAACTTGTTTTGTCCTGTGATCAACTCCTATACCCGTCCAATGCCGTTGCACCCTACATGTATTATACAGTCCATGTCACATCACGCATGTGCCACATTTGGGTGATGAATTCCATATCTCTTTGAAGATGATGAACATGAAAACTTTTGTGGCCCTTAATTATTGGTTAATACGTAATGAGATGAGCCACTCATGAGGTATTTGAAGAACAAATAGGCGACGGATCATTGGCAGTGTGCAATTTTCATCCTGTTGTCTCCTATTCCAACCAACCAGTTCCTCGCGCTCGTCTTACGCCGAAATTCCTCCAACATATTCCTACCTTCCTGTGTGGACCTTGTCAAGACACAAACAGAACATTTCTGGCTTTGTGAGGAAGAATGACAGTGGTGCGCTGGTGCTTTCTATATAGTACTCCGGTCCATTTGACAATGGCTGTGGAGATTTTTGCTATTGTGGACAGCAGCAGGGTGGGCTCTGCCACAAGGGAACATATATTGTGCTCATCGAGCTCTTGTGCTCATATTGTGCTCATATTTTTTGTGAAATAGGTTTTTTTTATTTTTGTTACGGTTGGAAATACGTATAGATATATGACACATACACATACCATTTGACCCATTCCATTTCCAGGAGAAATGTATTGCAGAACACACACTTTATCATCATTAGACAGTTTTTAACACAATATGAATTGTCCTCTTATTTGTACCTTATATTTTCTGCAGTTTGATCTACAGATTACTATGATACCTAGTGCAACCGGAGATTATATATGTTCCCCTAGGTTGATCTACAGTTTGATCTATAGAACCACACCTAGTTTTAGTAGTAAAGATGTATTGTATTCTTGGATTAAAGCAGACTGTTTTACGAGCAATAACAACATTTTTTATTATTATGGAAAAAAATGTTCTAGCCTTTTGCAGTGTCTCCTGCATACGACTATTACAAATCGATAATTAAGTAAATATCTACCATAAAATAAAAATGAGACCTTAGAAGGAGAACAATATCAGATTAAGCACCCTCTAAACTAGCATTAGAGCTTCATCCATGTCTTGTGAAGCATGTCTTGCGAAAATCTCCATGGCCACTACCTCTAATGCTCGACACACTGCAAGGACCTTGTAGTGATCTTCCTCTTTCTGCAATAGTCTCCAGAATCTGAACCAGTATGTTGCCGGCCTGAAAAGAACCTGCATAATTGATGGTATTGGTTTAAGAGAATATACAACATCGTTACAACTAAGCCAAATAGACCAAAACATTGTCGCCACCCCAATTAGGAGTCTTTTTCTTTTGCAAGGTTTTTTTGTTACCATACCAATTTCCAGACAAATGATTAAAATTACTAAGCCTCTCTATATGTAAAGCAAAGTTAATGATTCTCCATATATTCCTAGCAAGATAGCAATCAAAGAAAAGATGTTGGATTAGTTTCATTTCGAGTGCAAAAGGTGCATTTCGTATTGCCTTCTCACCTGCGTTTAATTAGGTTATCTCTAGTGAGAACAACGCCCCTCTCTAAATACCACAAGAAAATTTTAATTTTAAGAGGGAATTTAAGTTTCCAAAGCAGCCCATTAATATTCAAGGGGGATATTCATTAGAATGAAGTACATTGATCGAACAGAGAAAAATCCATCTTTTTTTGCCCCTCAAAAGGAATTTATCTCTCGATTATCACAAAGAAACAGTTGCCAATAAATTTTGATAGATTTTGGAACTTGGCATGTTTTACCCCAACAACAATAGCTCGACAAAATAATAGGTTGAGTATATTAAAAAGATTCGAAAAGTGGTCCTTAGGCAGTCTATCTAGAATCCATCTGCCGTCCTAAAATCTAGTTGCTCGCCCATCACCTGCTCGAAACCTCCCCATGTCAAGAATTCTTCTTTAATATGATGAGGCCAATAACATCGGGCTGGTTAACAAAGCAGCATGCTCTTATCTCATCCAAGCATCGGGCTGGTTAACAAGCAAAGCACAGCTACTGGCAGGCTTAAGATGTGAAAAATAGAAAGATGAAATAAATAAAGTAGATGTGTTTTGTGGATTGTGTGGTTAGATCAATTAGACTTAGTCCCGCTCTCAAAGGATGGTCTGATCTATGGCTAATATGGATACATATTTTTGTACGGCTAACTGTATGTAGACTTGATGAAGGTGTCACCGGACATGCGTTGAACCACATAGCTGCCACAGTGTTTATTTATTTACACTGATCCTAACCACCATTATTTATTTACACTGATCATGTGTTTATTTACAAGTAACCGGTGATTCAGTGTGTTCTTGTGTAGTTCTTTCATGTCCTGGTTATTTACACTGATCATGTGTTTATTTATTTACACGGATCACAACAACTGTTATGATAGGATACTACAAGCAACTGGTGACTCGGTGTGTTCTTGTGTGATCACAACACCCGTTATGATCAGATACTACAAACAACCGGTGACTCAATGTGTTCTCGTGCGGTTCTTTCATGTCCTGGTGTTTACTAGCTCCTTGTTGCGGTCCACTCTCCTAACCGGTGACTCGATGTGTTCTCATGTGGTTCTTTCATGTCCTGGTGTCTCCTATTACTACTGGCTCCTTGTTGGGCTCCACTCTTCTAATTCCTCCGGTCCTTCTCCGCGTTTCCCTGTAGACGTAGACCTTGTCAAACCAAACTGAACTTCTGCAATTCATGAAGTGGAGCTTGCTATAAATACTCGATCGACATGCATAGAGAAGACAACAGATATTGTTTTTCTTTTCCCAAATAGAACACAATTTTTTGGCTTGTGGAAAATTCACCTGAAGCGTAACTAATAAGCCTCCTTGCACCAAAGATATATCATATCATTGCCCCTGGGCCCTGGCCGCTGGTGCACGGAGATGTGTTTGGTTGTTGGGTCGCTTTATTATGCCGGGTTTTTTTACTAGGCCTAAAAAGTCTAGCATTGCAGATTAATTTTACTTCAGATTAGAATTCGGCGGAAGCTTGTGTGTGTGGTTGCCGAAAATAACAGAAACCTAGGGACAAGTCGAGTGTAAGAACAACTATGCACAATAGTAAACCAAATAATATCTGACGGTTTAAGCCGTCAAATTTATGCCAATTACCCTCAAAAATAAATGGTTAGGGATTAACATATTTCCGACGACAGTTAACAACCATCGGTAATAAAGTCGTCTAATGGCTCTAATGATGTCGGGTGGGCACCATCACTACCGGAAACATGCTCTTTGCCGAGCGGTGAAGGCTCGTCAAAGAGAGCTCGACGAACTGTATATCGGCAACAGCTTATTTGCTGAATATTTTTTATTGGGCACTCGACAAAGACTTTGTCGAGTGTCACCAGGTACTCGGCAAAAAAAAAGTCACCGTCATGGCGACTGGTAATGGAGACGGAGCCTTTGCCGAGTGTACAAGCTATAGGTGACACTCGGCAAAGAGTTTCCTCTTTGTTGAGTGCACGCCGAACTAGCACTCGGCAACGAGGTCGCCAGCGGGCCCATCTGTCAGCGCCTTTGCCGAGTGTTGAGGCCACAACACTCGGCAAAGAAGCTTTACCGGTGCCCAGGTGTGTCATCTTTGCCGAGTGCTATGACCTAGGCATTCGGCAAAATACCTTTTTATCGAGTGTTACACTCGGCAAAGTGACCAATATAGCCCTTTTTTATTTGTTTTTGCTACTCCCTCCAAACAAACAAAAGATATCACATAATCATCACGAATATCACATAATCATCACAGATATCACATATACATCACATATCTCACAAAGACCATAAATCAAACAAGTTCTCACAAAGCATTATCAACAGTTCGAACACAAACATAAGTATCCAACACTCAAGAACATAAGTCTGAAGTATCTCACAAAGCATTACCAACATCAAACAAGTTCAGATCGGGTTATCTCACAAAGTATTAACAACACTAACAAAGATAATATCTCATCGAGGTGGGCGACTGGACTGGTGCGGCGATGGGCTCGGCGATCCATGAGGGTTGTTGGATGTCGCCCCAGATTGTCCCTACACAAAGAAGAGATTGCATGTATTATACCAGATGAATATATATCATGAAGAACTAGAATTTTAATACTCACAGGAGTATGGAACTGAGCAGGGTCAACTAGAGGGAACAACGGAGGTGGTGCAGCGAAACCATGTGTGGCGCCAAGGCTCTACATGTACTGGAACATCTTCGTCATCCTCTGCTGATCTGCCAAGTGGGCCTCCCGCTCCGCTATCATCCTCGCCTCCATCTCCTGACGTTCCCTCCTCTCTTCTTCTAGCTGGGTCTATAATATTCCAAGCCAATGTTATAATAACTCAAAGAGAAGGTATATAACTCAAGGAATGACGAGTTATAGAAACACTAACCTCGAGTTGTTGTATGCGATGATGTGAGCTGTCCTACCGAGGTTGTATGGTTGGGCTCGAGCTCGTGCTCCTTGCTCGCACATGAGACAGAGTGGGAGTGGACGACGAGTCGATTGCCCCGTCGGCAATCCAGTATCACCCATGTCTCTTGCCTCCTCTGACCCTTATGAGGACATATCCGTCGATGTCCTCGGTCTTCGGATCGTAATCTCGCCCATGGACCTCATATGACATGGTGGTGTACTCATGAAGGCAGCTGTTGACGGTGGGGTTGCTATACACCTCGGGCTTGTCATCCGGGTTGTAGGTGACGTCGGACGTCGCCTTGCCCTTGTGGACCATAGCATAAGCCGAGAAAATGGAGCAAGGCTGGCCACCATGTGACGTCGACAATTTTTAAACAACTTAATTGCAAAGTTCACGGCGATGTTACGTGAGTATGGTGCTCGAAAATTCTGGTCTGCTCCTTAAATCGGTCGTAACTTGTGCTAAATAACATGGATATCATTTTTGCATTCACGAGTTTCCATTTTGAGTGACTTGCAGTTCAAATCTGAATTACCCGAGTAAATTCAATTAAAAAAACAAAATTTAATAGTTATAACAAATATTTTGATAATTGTGTCAAAATGGAACATGTAAGTCTACATAGTGTAGGAACATACCATAAAAATTTGGATGGAAAAAGAAAAAAAATAAAATATACTTTGTCGAGTGCGCATGGGTGGCACTCGACAAAGCATGATTTGTCGAGCATCAGGTTTGAGGCTCTCGGCAAAGTAGCTTCTTTGCCGAGTGCCAAAGCCCGGTGCTCGGCAAAGATAACGGTCGTCAGCTATAGACTGCTGCTAACGGCCCTTTGCCAAGCGTCGCTGTTCGCCGAGTGTTTGGCACTCGGCAAAACTTTCTTTGTGGAGTGTCTACCTGTGCCGAGAGTCCTGGTCTCGGTAAACGTGGTCGTTGCCGAGAGTAGGACTTTGCCGAGTGCGGCACTCGGCAAAGCATGGAGCACTCGGCAAAGAGCCGGATTCCAGTAGTGCATAACCTTATTTTCGACGAATCTGGGTCAAGCCGTTTGATATATGTATCGTTCTTTAATCAATAAACATGGATATAACATATAAGGAGATAATAATTAACAAATCATCTAAAACTAAGAAGCTACTAGCTAGCTAGCCAGGTTCAAAGTCGATGCTCAAATGAATGAAGTTGATGTCCATTTCGTAGACGCCCTTCTAGTTTTACTGCTATGCGGCAAACACTTTTGGACGCGTCCTCTGTTATTTCCATGACTTTTAATCACCAACATATGTTATATGTATGTGGGTGCAACCACATTATGACACTAGCAATGATTTCTATCATCATCATATTCAACATTTCTTGGCACAATTCCTAAAAGTTATATTTGTCAACACCCCTAGATATAGGTGCCCTAGAGCGCTACAGCATAATCAGCTAACGCGAAGTATGAGTTGAGGACCCCACCATCATAATGGGTAAAACCAAGAAGATCCAACTACACAGAGAAGACTGTGTGGCCAGGACCCCTGTCACGTGGTCGTGTGGGGGTCCCCTTCCACGCACAACTCAAACAAACTCCCGCCCTATGGGAGCCACACCAAACCGTTGGTGGGGTCTGGTTGTGACACATGTCGCTTGGTAGCCCTCGTCTCTAGTAGAGTCTAGATGTGCCACGTGTCCTAGGACTCCCACCGGAGCCACCCCCAAGATGCCTCCAACGTTCACCCGCTCCACCGACCACAATGGGGTCCGGGCCACATGCCATCGGGACCTAGTGCCCCTAGGGGGCTCCAGGCACCACTTGTCCAAGCCAACCGTGACGTGGTTGGTCAAGCAGTTGGTGGAGTTAGAGAATTGTTGTGCCTGAACAATAAGACATGCACAATCATGCCCACGGCATGCGCCACGAAATTGGGACTGAGCATCCTAGGCATGGCACCAGTACGCCACTATGGGTGCCACGACTGGTGATAACATCTACCCATGACGCGGGGGCGATGATGACACGAGATAGGGGATGGGAATTTACACCTAGACGGGTTCTAGCCGTTAGGCTAGCCCCCACATAACTTGTAAGCCACTCTTCCTTGGGCTATAAAGGAAGAGGGGGACCCCTCTCAAAAGGGGACTTCCTCCACATACCCAACTCAAGCCAACTAGACACCTTCAGCCGGACTGAACCCAACTGGATCACGTGATACTCCATCAGTTGAAGTGTCTCTTAGCTTGCTACCAGTACCCCAACCAAAACTCTAAAAGGCAAAATTGATCCAAATGAAGTCATATTGATCTAAAATTTTGCACACATATTCATATGACTGTTTCAAAGGTCCATAAAAATAGCTCCAAAAAGTGAAAAGCTTTCACCATAAATAAAAATTATGCTCTCAAAGTGGGGTTTTCTTAAAATCGGTCAAGAGGTTAGATTTTCATGCTCGAGTTGAATTTGCCCAAACCACACTTCTTGAGAATGGTGCTGGAATGTCCTTGCATTTTTCTATCCAACCCAAAAGTCCTTAAGAACTCATATTCAAAAGATCCAACAAAAGATCAAAGACGATACCGAGAAGGGAAAATCCAAAGAAAAACTTAAAGGACTAAAAGGAGCACAAAATGGATTTCAATTAACCATTCACCACTATGGTAAGGAATATGTTTCATAGGTCTCAAGTTACACAATTGAATATCCGTCAATTAAAACATATGTGGTTCTCAATAGCAATCTAGAGGGAAAGACCTATAAAGGAGAAAACATAAAAACTAAACCACTAGATAAATACTAGAGGAATGGTTGGTAGGGGACATACCTCGTCTTATTTATATAGGACATCACACATTCCCAACATATTCCTAATATTTTAGAACGAACAACTTAGCTGGGGCATAATAGTCCAACTCCTAAATTGCAGATCTGATTGTCATGCTCCCTTCACCAATTCTCTTCTCCTCGACATAACCTCCATGATGCTCCACATGTCACCTCCAACTTCTTACAAAACCACGCCCCAAGATTTGGGGCCAAACCTACAAAATTTTTGCTAGGCATTTTTTAGGCTCAACCACCAAACCATCATAAGTAGTATACTCTATATGAGTCCCCCATGTTCTGGACATATGTCCCACCAATCCTCGATCATGTCGGTGACACAATCTATTGCATCATGTCCTCGTGCCTGTTAGTGTTCCTAGGTGTCAGCCATTACAACTAGTGACCTAGCTTCTTCAGTCCCTCGATCAAGTCCAAATGCTCATCTTTCGCACTCATGGTCTATTAGAATGAACCTGCATGACCTATACTTCATCATCGATCATAACCTCCACACTTCACACTTGCACACGGCAAGCTAAGAGACATGTTGCACACCCTTACGCCCTAGTTTAGGGCTAGAAAATAAGCTCGAGCTTGGAGCAGCTCGGCTTGGAGCGGCTCGCGAGCCTCGAGCGAGTCGAGCCGAGCCTGATTTTTTGGCTTATTTGTGAAGCAGGTCGAGCCGTTCTGGCTCGCGAGCTGCGCCAATTGTGCTGACTTAATCAATTTGTAGAATCATAATAGATTATCGGTTCATTTCTTAGTCTTTAACGATGAATATATGACAATTCAAAATTTAAATTGCTCAAAATATTGAATAATGATTTTATATTTCATATTTAAATACTATTAATTTAATATATAATGCAATTATATTTACCAAGGTGTGGCTCATGAGCCAACTTCGAGTCAAGCCGAGCATCATCCCTGAGCTCGTGTAGTGGGTGAGTCGTGTTTCCAGCCCTACCCTAGTCAGTCCATCCAACTCAACCCAAAATGCTACTTTGTTGACAATCACTCAACACAAACTTGAACCACGAGGGAATATATCAATCATGTGTTCACATATTCCCAATATGATTTGCATATGTTCTTATTACCTCCTTTTCTTTCCACCCCACCCTCGTTTTCTCCTCCATTATCCATTGCTCTTTGGATTGGTGATAACAAATTAAATGAAGGTACGAAAGGGGGCAGAAGTAAGCGATGTGCCCTTTTGTGAATATATATATATATAATTATTATTCTATACTTTTGTTAGCATCAATAAAATTGGATGTTTACATACCTTAAAATATAGTAAGGTGCACGTGTGTTAACAGGATTTGGATTTCTTTGTGACTGGGACACAAGCAATGCTTACTGGTTTCTACGATTTTTTCTTGCTAGTGAGTATATTGGTAGCTTCTTGTTTTTTTCTTCCTATGTATGACATCTTTGTCGTTTTTAAATTCTCGGGGTGGATAAATATAACTAGAAAACTTTCTAGGCTGTCCTTATCTGATTGTGCCAGCTATATCAATCATGCAAATTCTAAAATGGGTATATCATATAACCTCGATTCCTTTTGAACAATTTAGTTTACGAAATAACTATGTTTGTATATGAATAGAGAACAGTTGTAGCAAAGCATAGATACCTTACTATATCTTTTAGGGTACGTAAACAACATACATGGTGCTAACAAAAAATAAAATAACAATTAGTATTTTGCATATCATTGTATCGTTCAATCATATTTCAAATAAATTAGAACGGGTTTGAAATAAAAGAACTGAGCAGAATGCTAAAGGACATTGTAACAGATCTAAGCTCTTTAGGGGAGTGTTTGGTTTCCATGGACTAATTTTTAGTCACTTCATTTTATTTTATTTTAGTGCCTAAATTGCCAAATACAGAAACTAAAATAGAGTTTTAGTTTTTTGTATTTAGCAATTTATGGAATAAAATGAAATAAAATAGGTTAGGGATGTGTGTTCAATAATTTATTTTTACCTTGTTGCTACTGGGCCATTAGATTTCTATAAAAGGAAGTATATGTCTATAGTCATGCATTCAATTTTATAATGACTTTTAAACAATTTGGCAATGCTACTCAGTTATGGCCACACGAGTAGTGTTTTCAAATTTCATTCAATTCCACAGACCACAGTTGATATTCAACACTACTTTTGTATTCTAAAAAGTCAAGTACCAAACGCATGACAAGTGCAGTTACAATTATGGATCGATGCTTTGCTTAAGCGCCATGAACTGCCCTGTGCATGGCAGCACTCATCAACTATTTTTGTTATTTATTTATTTGGTTTGGGTGGGTATTTATTTAAAAATTGCGATATCAAAGCCTCAGAAGACTCATCAAACCAGAAACCCATAAGTTCTTTTTTATTAAGAGGAGAGCAAGCGTGTATCAATTGTTAAATCAAATCTCCTGATAAGTGTGAATCTCCGTAGAAACACACGTATATCTCTACTACTTATTAAGTAAGCAATAGTAGTCTGCCTCTGACCCGTTCTGCCGTTCTGCCTCTGACCCGTTCTGCCTCCGGTCGTACAGCTCCGCGCCAAAAAATCATCTTGCTACGGTACCAGAGACGTTCGTCTGAGCAACAAACAGCACACACCAACACATCTAAGCAACAAACAACACACACCAACGCTTATAAGTCACGTTTCGACGCTCTGGGTGGCCGGTATGGCACTAATCAAATAACACCATAGCAGTGCCTCTGTTCGAGTGGTGTATGCGACCCAACGATGGTGCGGCCCATTTTACAGCCCATCCTACGGCGCCTGCCTTCTACACCCCAGGCTACGGCGCCTGCTGCCTTCACTCCAGCGACGGCGCGAGCAGGATGCCCACGACCTCGACCTCCTCCTCACGACCACGGTTTCAACCGCTCCGCCAGCTCCGCCATTTACGCACACGACTTCAACCTCGTCAGGCTCAGGCTCCGCGACGGCCGCCACCTGATTCAGCGCACGCACGACTTCAACGGCGCCTAAGCTCAGGCTCCGCGACGGCCGCCACCTCGCCTACTGCGAGAGCGGCGTGCCCCGGGACCAAGCCAGGTTCGCCGTCGTCTTCTCCCACGGATTCACCGGCTCCCGAGAGGACAGCGTCAGCGCCTCCCAGGTACCGACCGATCCAAGCACCACCACCACCTTGTCTACCTCCCCTTCCCTCCCCCATCTGCTGCCGGACCCGTACGCCGGCCTTCGCTTCACTCGCCCGCCAGGTTCATGGACGTACGGGCGAGATCTGGAGCGCGTCTCTGCCGGTGTCCTTGGAACGAAGACGACCTGGCAAAGAGTCCCCTTTTCTTTGGTAGCATCGGTAGGTGGAGGTGCCAAACGCTATCCCATCCGTGTGTCGTCATGTGCTGGGTGAAAGCTTCTTCTCGAAGGAACAACAGCTGCTTGCCTCTCTCATCTTGCTAGCTTGCACAGTACAGTACAATTCTAATCTTGTTGCCATTCGACCAATGGACCTATAATAACCTACACCTCATTAAGACAGCAAACACCCATTTCAATAAAAACTTTCATACGACCAGGAGTTCCTATGACTATATCCTGCAACCACAAACCCCCAAAAAAATGAATACAGGGTCAGGCAACAGTATGCTTTTACACAAATTAACTGTCAAAGACTGATTGGGGACACAGTTACATTACATGTCCTATATAGTAAAGAAACATTGAGTTTTCATTAAGTGAAATCCGTGAAAAAAGAAGTGGCATGGTAATGGTTTGGTATGCAACGATATCAAAAGTTCATAACTTAATCAATATTCAGTATTCAGTACAATTATATGAACTGTGGCTGGGAAAAGAAAAATGAAATCAGTTATCTTACCACTCCAGATTTAAGGGCAGATATTTGGGGTTCCTTTTTAGTTCCACCATAAAGACAGCCTGATTTTATCCCACATGGTGCACCAGCCTCACTAAGTACATCTGAAATATGGCAAAATATAGAAATGTGTAAATTATTCTTGTATGTTCACATTCAACCATATTATTTTTGTTCGCAATCAAGCTTACAGATTACTATGAATTAGTTCTTTTTCATTATCTCACACACCAAACAGGATATGACATGTGCATTTTTGTATAAAAAGGTAAAATAATTATTATGCCTCTCTTTCCCAACAAACAAATGGCTATTGATGACAGAATCTTCTAGGAAAAATCATGTTAAAAACTTCAAGCAGCAGTAGAAGCTCGAAAAAACAACTGGACCTGAAGTAATGATTATTTCAGAAAAGATTGTCAAATAAGAAAAGCTTCAAAGATTCATCATGCGATGAATTAGCAGCACGAGCAGTGATAGTGACATCAGTTTTGATTGAAGTAGTGATTGAAGTAGTGTGTTCAAACATCTAATATGGAGTGTATACAGAACATCTGCTTTTAGTTGACAGGGTTTGGTTCGCTGCAGCTTTAGAGTACCAGTTTTTCATAATGTCTATGTTCGCTGCAGTTTTTCATAGTGTATACGGAACATCCGTTTTTTCATAATGTCTATGTTCATTCTTTAGACCTTTGTAATCCATACTCAGTCTGTAATAGGATTTATTTTTTTCTTACAATTCTGGTTTGATCATTCTTTCAAGTAGTGTATTCGTTCATATGTTCAAAAAGCAGATGCTCCGTTCAAGTTTGGGGTTTAAATTTGCTTTAATTCCAACAGTATAATTCCTTGTTAAAAAATTCAAATAGATGAGTAAAATGGCATCATTTGATTTTGCATATGATTCAAACAGGTGAATGGATAATAGAGGTACTTCAACATGTATTATCTTGTCACTGAGTTTGTTTCTTTGCTGTCAGATGTTGCTAATATTAATTCACTGACATCCAGGTAATAACACCGCTAATGATTTTTTAGACCCCACTGACTGGGCCAAACTCAATCATTGGTAGAGCTGTTGTTGTTCACGTTGCTCCTGATGATCTTGTAAAGGGTAATTATGTTCAACACTTTTCCCTTTTGTGTGTTGAATGGTGGTGTTTTTCATCTGTTCTGAGCTAAGTTTTTCACATTGGTTTTGAGTTCAGATAGTCCTATAATCAATATATATACCTGTTTATGGGGCTCTCGGCCATCAGGATCTCGTCTGACACATCCGCCTTCCCCTACACGCACCGCCGCGGCCACCGCTTCGCCATCCGCATCTCCTGCATCATCTCCGAGACGTTCCGCCTCGGCCTCCCCAGCGTGCGCTGGTTCGTCATGGGCGACGACGACACCGTCTTCTTCCCGGACAACCTCCTCACCGTGCTCAACAAGTTCGACAACCGCCAGCCCTACTACATCGGCTTTTCCTACGGGATGGCGTACGGCGGCGGCGGCTTCGCCATCAGCCGGCCATTGGCCGAGCACCTCACGCTCAAGTACGCATTGTGGCTCAGCTCCAACATTGTGCTGCAGTCTGCGTTCAAGGACCCCAGACCCCACAACGGGCATGGTTGCTATTCAACCATATGATAAGTCAAGGTAAGCTTATACCAATTAACCTTCCCAATGCAGATCCACTTTTGAGTTCTTTCATCCTATGTACTCACACCCATGTACTGTACACTGTCCGTTCATAAACAGTGTGGCTGCCAGTCACATGGCAGATCAACAACAAACAAAAAATCATTACGAACCAATTATATTCAGTATCACAACAACTTCATTAATGAAGTGCCGGGTATCTTGTCCATTCATAAAAGAATATCTGCATTTTATTCAACATTGGTGTGCAGTCTGTACTCTTTTGTTTTCTGTTTGTTCTTTGATCCTTATCACACTTAGGGACTTTGTAGACTCTGAAATTTTAGTCACTAAGGTATACAGAAAGACTCTGAAATTTATTTTTTCTGCACGATCCAAAAAATGTTTTTTGTGTGTTTCTCATTTTCATTTGGTTAAGTACATTTATGTTTCTACTTCGTGCAGTTTACAATTGAAACAGGCAATGTGCAACTTGGTTTGATCTGGTAACATTTATGTTTATACTTCGTGCAGCTTGTGAACATGGTTACACGTTAGCCCAGAGTTTGGATCCGAACAACGAAGGGAGAGGAGTATTGCAGTTCAAAAGCGGTTACATTTAAGATGTCCTTTTCTCAACTTCTACAGTATTGGAGAATAAACTTTTGAATTTTCATACTTTGTTGGTAAAGGCCATAGAAGTATATCACCATGAATCCATCCCCTTCTTTTTGTGAATCTTTTACTATTATTTTTATAAGGCCATTCTAGATGCTTTTACCTATGTTACTGGTAACAATGATGAATGTTTTTCTGGAGGGGAGAGTATTGGGGATGCCGGTTGCTAGGCCGGAGCCGCAGGAGCCCCGAGTGATCGCCCATGTCGACATGGACTGCTTCTATGTTCAAGGTCTGTGACCATCCTTGCCCGTCCCTCTCCCACCCCGCCCATCACCAACCGTTCTTCGACCGAAAAAGTGATCATCTGCTTTACCACAATCGAGCAACGGAGGAACCCGACGCTCAGGGGACAGCCAACCGCCGTGGTGCAGTACAACGGCTGGAAAGGCGGTGGCTTGATTGCCATCAGCTACGAGGCTCGTGGATTTGGTGTGAAGAGGCGAGTGCCGTTCCTTTCTTCGTCAATAGTCTCGTCTAATTGGAATTTGCTTAGGTCGTAACTTCTGACGAAATGGTTGTGCTTATTCAGGTCCATGCGCGGAGATGAGGCCAAGAGGGTCTGTTCTGGTATTAATCTTGTTCAGGTCCCAGTGGCACGTGGCAAGGCTGACCTTAATCTTTACAGAAGTGCTGGTGCTGAGGTTGGTTCACCATCGTAGACTAATTTACTACAAGTTATAATTGCGCAGGACTTACATGGCATATTATTATAGAACAATAAGTCTATATTTTGCACCTAAACTTTCAGGTTGTTGCAATCCTTGCAAGCAAAGGGAAGTGCGAGCGGGCATCCATCGACGAAGTTTATCTTGACCTTACTGATGCAGCAAAGGAAATGCTCTTACAAGCTCCCCCAGATTCACCAGAGGGGATTTTTATGGAGGCAGCAAAGTCAAATATCTTGGGCCTTCCGGCTGTAAGAACGCTCTCGCAGTTAGATTTGTTACTGCTCTACTATTTGATGTAGCATGGTCATAGGCCATGATATATTCAGGATGCCAGCGAGAAGGAAAAGAATGTGAGGGCATGGCTTTGTCAATCAGAAGCTGATTACCAGGACAAGTTACTGCCATGTGGAGCTATAATTGTTGCACAGTTACGAGTCAGAGTTCTAGAGGAAACCCAATTCACATGCTCTGCTGGGATTGCTCACAATAAGGTTTATAATGAGTCGTAATAGTGAGTAGATGCTTTTCTTTCTGTTGACAAAAATGTTCAGTAGCCCATGGTTATTATCATGTTAGTTTTGTTGTGCTCAAAAAATCAGCTAAGGTTCCTGTTTTTTTGTTTTATGCATTCCTTTATTCCTTTCTCTTGCTATCTTAGTTTTCCACTCATTGTTCTTATACTGTGCAGATGTTAGCTAAACTTGTCAGTGGAATGCACAAGCCTGCTCAGCAAACAGTTGTCCCTTCTTCATCAGTTCAAGACTTACTAGCATCACTACCTGTGAAAAAGATGTAATGATCTACCTCTAACAAGATGCCTCTGTCCTTTATGGTTCTTTCTTTCCTGGGAAAAGTTTTTGAGACTTTGTGACACTATTAGATCACATAACATTGTGCTTTAGTTGGAACTCTGCATGTGAAACTGAATAGTGAGAATAACCATATTGTTCAGGAAACAACTTGGTGGTAAGCTTGGAAGTTCCTTGCAGGATGATCTTGGGGTTGAGACTATTGGTGATCTCCTAAGTTTTACAGAGGAAAAATTACAAGAGCAGTATGGAGTAAATACTGGGTAATTATGTTCATGCTTTATTAATGTGTTATTATTTGGTTTACCTTGATTAATGTAGACATAAGATTATAGTGAAGATATGATATCACATTTTAAAGAGTCAAGATTTGTTATTCCCTTAGGATTTTAGCAGATTATTTAACTTTTATAAGTTAATAGTTAGTTTGTTGTAGCAAAAACATGCTTCTTTGCATACATTTATTTAGTATCATGTCAAATACTCACTAACTCATCTTGTAAGCGCTTGACTTCGTGCAAAACTTGGTTATGGAAGACTGCCAGGGGCATTAGCGGGGAAGAAGTTGAGGACCGTCTTCTCCCAAAGAGTCACGGGTGTGGAAAGACATTTCCTGGCCCAAGAGCACTGAAGTACAGTGCTTCTGTATCTTTATTGTTATTTCTGGGTCTAGATTTAAGATAGATGATTTGTTGACATGGTATATGAGTGAACATATGACGTACAAAAGGCTAGAGTAGCTGAATGACTGGCCCCACTCACCTTAGCTGTCAGATGTCTGTTTACCGACTTCGTCAGCCTTGGCTTACTAACAAAATGTCATCCTGCAGACTGTCTTTGCCGTCTGCACATCGTCGAGGACATAAAATGGGGAGCTGAACCATGAGAAGGCCTCCTGCTCTTCGCCTTCTCCGTTGCGTGTGGGCTCTTCATGGCATCGATATGGCCTACCACAAAATTGCTCCGCGGTGATTCTTTCTCATCACTGAGAGCCTGACAAACTGATAAGGTGAGTTTCTTCTTCTCTTTGAGTGAGATCTTAGTTCTTCTTATATATTCAATGAGATAAGTCAGCTCTTCCTTGGCAGTATGAATTTCCCTATCAAGCTTTATGAGCCTCCTCTGTGAAGCTGACATTGATTATATGAGTTTGAACCTAAGCCAAGTGTTAGATCTCATGTACTTCATGATTGGAATTTCATCGGTCTTTTTAGGTGCCAGGGTTTTTTATCCTATAATAAAAGCGAAAAGGGTGTATTTGTCGTGAAAACATGCTATATTTCTGCTAGCTGTTCTTCTATTACATTTTTTGTGTAAAGAATCAATTTCATTCTTTCATTACATTACTTTCAAAACTCCATTGCTAACAAGGTTTTATTGACAAAAAAGGTGGATTTGAATGAGGCAGTTGAAACCAAGAGTTGTTGTCTCTCCCAAGAACACATTTCATCACCATCACTAAGTATAAGTGTTGTTTCATTTCAAGGAAGAGAACATGTCGTGAAAGATCAGATATAAAAACAATTCAACTTTTCGTGTATTTCGTTGGTGTTTGGGTTTGTGGCTGGCTCCTTTCCTTGAGCAGTATCATTTGATCTCTGTTTTTTTACTTAGTTAGGTTTGTGGTACTCACAGTTGTGCAATTTCATTTGTGTTTGTGGTCCCTTGACATCCTGCGTCATCTCTGGACAACACATTCCTTAGGCTACTAGCACAATGCATGCTTGCTTTGTTTTATTTATCTTCAGTAGCAAGGAGCAGCTAGGTAACATAGCAAATTAGGGTTCTCCACTTCAACTCTGACTTCTGTGATGATTCGAGCGGCAAGTTGATGGTCGAGCATAACACCTGCTACCACATGACATGGGGCACTCTACTCCACTATGAAGGCTAGAGGTCCCGGGCCGAGAAGGAGACTATTGTGCACCCTCCATTGTCACCATGTAAAGTATTATTAAGCTATTGGTTACATTGGCCTAAGGATTTTATTTTGATTAAAATCATTTTACTCCGAGAGGTGTGAGAAGTGTATTCAGGATGATGAAACTTCTGTGCCATAAATAGAACTATGCATTAAATTTTCAGCCCTTCGGCCCTTTTTCGTTTTCCACTGACATGGTACTCAAGTTCACATCTTTATACTTTTGAGTAGTCTAAATTCAAGTATTAATTTACTGTCTATCACTTGGAGTATAAACTTTCCATGGAATACTTATATGATTGTATTTATTATTCATTACGTAACAGTTTTTTCAGGTTCTCTTGCAGCCACGGGATGGTGGCGGCCTTCGCGCGGGCAGC
Organism: Zea mays; assembly: GCF_902167145.1. Taxonomy (NCBI): domain Eukaryota; kingdom Viridiplantae; phylum Streptophyta; class Magnoliopsida; order Poales; family Poaceae; genus Zea; species Zea mays. The sequence continues at coordinate 21,331,376 of NC_050102.1, forward strand.
GTGGCTCAAGGAGTACCACGAGAAGGTGCTGGTGGAGATCTACGGGTCACCTCTCCTTCTCTCTGCCTAGATCCAGATCCATCCTATACCTCTGCAGCGCCACCCCTCTCTTTGCCTCGACGCAGATATATCCCATACCTCCGCGACGCCACCCCTCTTGATTTTTACTCTCTTGATTTTTAACTATATGATGTGTTTTTAAACTAACTACTTGTCCCAACATCATATATGCAAAACATGAGGGAGTATCTACTTTTTTGAAACTTATCGGTTTACTTTTTTTTCTTTACCACATCAACTTTAACTATGTGAGGTGCGGAATTCAAGATGCATATGCCATCTTAGACATACTATGAGTTAGTTTTGTTTATACAACATGTATGGTTTATTTGAACTGTCTAAACCCGTTAGTTTAGCATATAGACTCCAGAAGATGGACAAGGCATCAAAGTTCCTAAAACTGTTAGTTTAGCATGATTATAATTTGAACTGTCTAAATCATCCATTTTTAGTGTGATGAACTGTTATTTGGAATGGTGCTACAATAGTTTGTATATTTGGTGATGAACTATCAAAGGTTTGTTCATGTTGAAGGACTCGACCTGTCATTCCTGAATGAGGGTTGCTCAAGAATAGAAGAGGGTTCAAACTTTTCTATAGTATCATCTTTGGGGGCACAACTATACATGTAAATTTTTCTGAAATATTCTTTGCATAATGTATCTGCAATTCAGATTTCTAAAGCATTGTGTGTGGCACAAAACTGCATGGACAATTAAATTAGGCTACTTGTTTAAGATATGTGCCTCGAATTTGTAACCATTAATTGTTGTATTGTTCTTCAGGTTAGCATGACGCTGAACATTTTGGCCGACCTTTCACCTCTTTTCACGTGGAACACAAAACAGGTAAACACGTATTTCTGGCACTTCAGACCATTTCCTTCATGGTCGTCGTTCCTGGTTTCCACTAATTTTTACTGCACAATAAAGTGTGATTTTATCTTGATGTACAAGGTTAACACTGAAAATAAGGAATCCCCGAGCAGAGGAGGTACCTCTCGTTAATGTTCGGGTCTTTTAGCGAATGAGAATTTAAACCTGAGTTTTGGGTAACTGTATTAGAGTGTTCTCAATTTGCAGAATGTTTTTTCATTAGAAAATTTTAGTCTATCTTGATACATCAGTGCAACTGAATCTCTTATGAACCTTTTTTATTGTGTTGTTCAAGCGAAACTTTAAAATATTGTTGCTTAACTTTTCTTTTATTGCATGCTTTTAGGTGTTTGTTTTTGTGGCAGCAGAGTGTGAGACTCCACAGGATGCTTTTATTCAAGTAAGTTTGTCAGTTATTATTCTTCATGAGTCCATATATTACTTGTGGTCCTGTAATGTAGGTCATTATTATAGTGGCTTAGATGATCGTTAATCACTATTAGCCTCCAACAATTGTCCATAAAAGCATGAGTTTTCTGCTTGGGACTATAGTGCAATCTCATGAAATTGCCACTTGCTTGAGGGTTGTAGTAATGATGCCATATAGCTTTTCTCTTGGTCTTCAACTTACATTGAGAGTTGTTGCAGATGCATATAGTGGTTTTGGAAAGTGAATTTTTACTTTGTTGTGGGTTGTGCCAATTGCCAAATCTTTTAAAGCTACACAATCTGACCTAACCCATTAGACATGTCCATGTGTTATTCATGGGATTTTTTCACCAATATATGTAAATCTAGATGAACAACAATTGAGTATATATTATGGGAAAACTGAAGTCTGTATGTTAATTAATCCACGTCCTTGTAGACCAGCTAGCTAAATCTGGTTCAAGGAACATCAATAGTTGATAAAAAGAATGTAGTTTGATTGCAACAGGCCAGAACAACATTTTAGAACAAGGTAACAAATTGAGACTGCTCTTTGTATTTGTGTGATATAATCTTGGACTTAATGGATACATGTACCAGTATGTCATTTGCACAATTACTGTTGTTTTTACCTTCAAAGCTATTTATGCTTCTATTGTTAATGTTCATTGTACATTCACTCTTCTGGCACAATTGTGCTTGACTACTTGTGTGTGATTGATTAGCTTAGTAATTGGTTAAACTGATTAAGTTTTGCAGGCAAACAATAAGCTATACATTTACTTGTCACCATTATGAAAACAAAGAAATAAGTTATGTGCATTAAATTGTGGGATTTCTTAAAAAACTATGTTGCTGCTGTAATGGTGGGAAGTTACATGCTCATGTGTTTTTGCAGTTGTGTTCAAATACGGAAGTGGTTTGATTATCGTAGCCATATTTGTATTGTAAGTATAATGCATGATTTTTAGAATTTTCCCCAACCTGTCAAGTAGACATTGGGGTCAAATCAATCAATAAATTTCAGTGAATGAACATGTTTGTGAGAAACTTGGCCCAAATTTATATGAATTTCTGTAGAAAACTGACATCTGTGAAGGAAAAGTCCCTTGGGCTCCTCACCCAGAATTTTGTCAAGCTCTTCTTCACCATGAAGGTTAGAGGACTAAATTCACACTGTGTGGTTCTGGTTATTTCTCTTTCGCACTTAACTATAATGGGGCTTGTATTTTGTGCAGGTTGAGACAATCTCACTTTGACGAAGGTGCAAGGCTTCTCCTTGGAGACGGACATGTAGAGAGCAACATGAGAAGTTAGCGCATGCATTCCTTTTGTTTAGTTCCATGTTTGTGTTAAATGCCTTTTCTATCCAAATAGAACACACAATGGACACATGTAAGCAAATATATACTCCAATCTTTAGATTTTCATTGTTAAAACACTCTATTTGTTTAATGATGTTATTGTCAATTAAACTAGGATCAGTGGTCTTCTCTATAAAGGTATATGTTGATAGATGCCTTATTTTCATTTTTATTTATATTAATACCCTATATTATTTTTTGTTTTGGGGAATGAAGTGCATAGGAAATTTGTAATGTGGGCGATGATGCTTATCTTATTCTGTGGGATGCTCAAACTGGCATTGGCTCAATTAATTCGATGCTTGTCTTATTCTGTGAATTTTAATATATTTTATCATAATATGTTCTTCCGTAGCAACGCACGGGCATTTACCTAATATACCAATAAGATGTAAAATGGAATAAACTACTGTGCTATCAAAGCACCTCCTATTTCAGTGCAAATCTCCCTGCTTGTCCCCCACCACAGTCCACAAAACTCACGCTTCCTTCCCAAATCAAATGCAGCCGCCAGCTAGATGTCGATTGCAGCGGTCTGGTCATCGTCCCTGACCCTGTCAGCGAGGTCGTGGAGCAGCACTCCCCAGCAGCACGGGAGCCCTGAAGGTGGAGACGACCTTGGAGGAGTCCACCGAGCTTTGGATCTTGCTGGCCTGCGGGAGCGACGACGTGGACCACCGCACGACGGAGGTGGGTTTGGACGCAGTGTTCTCCTTCCCAGCGACGGTGGAGGTGGTGCTGCTTGGGCGCGGTGTTCTCCTTCCTGGCAGCGACGGAGGTGGTGTCACGGGCCGCCGTGGACGAGCACTGGGCTGGTCCTGCGTCAAGAAGCCCCCGTCCTTCCTCGGCGATTGGGGCGAGGCAGAGAAGGAGGTGGTGATTTGTGTGGCGAGACGAGCGAGGGATGCACGTGGAGGGAAGGATCCAATCGGCGGTGCTGACGGCGGAGGCGAAAGGCATGGCGCGTGTTGTGTGGGGGCAAAGGCCTAGCTGCGCTCGGCTGATTTCCGTGGCAAAGGTTGGGTCTTGCCGTCTTGCTGCGCAGGGGTGGAGGCAGAGGCCTAGGCGTGGACTGCATGCGGAAGGGTGCGGCGAAGGATTCGCATGCGGACTGACGATGGAGATTGAGGAGATGTGGAGGGGGAGCGGTTGCTGCGTGCGCCACGTGACGGAGGGCGAGGAAGGAGATGCACTGACATCAGGTCCATCTGTCAGATCGGAGGTGGGCATAACTAGTGGCAGAACCACGGTGCACGATCTATATTAGAGTCTTATAGAGTAGTAGGGATAGAGATATATATATAGCGATTGGTCTACATTCAAACAACACTTAATAAAAATATGCAATTGAATCATATGTATAGAATAAAGTCACCAAAACTATATCTTCTAACTCTTATGATTCCAAAGGGATTAAGTATTCAAGAGGACAAACCAAAGAAAAGTTAGTGGTTTCTAGCCATCGTAGTTGAGCCAAAGCCCCCATAGGCTACTCCTCAGGGGCGGACCTACGTTGGTGGGAGTGAGGGCACAGACCCTCGCTCATTTTTCTCCCGTAAGTAGTATAGCACATTTTTTCATCATTAGATCCTCTGCTCAACCTAACTTAGATGTCCTCACTCTATTATTTTGGTACTCGTCCTCACAAGTGTGCCCTCACTCCCGTTTTATCCTGGGTCCGCCCCTGTCTAGAGGTTGCCCACCACCTATATGTGCACTATGTAGAAGACCGCAGTGAAGGAAATATGAAGACTACCAAGGTACATTATGGCATGGTGTAGATAGCACGAAAGGGTTCGCTATCACTAGAGGTCGCTCCAAGGACATTGCTACCCTAAGAGGAGTAGAGGACTGGTGGCAACGGAACAAGAAGCCCAATGGAATCCCAGACATTACTACCCTCAGAGGACCGGTGGTAATGAAACAAGAAACCCAAAGCAAACCCCTTGTAGTAGAATAGTTCCTGGTGCCTTCCATTTCTAGGAGAAGATTTGCATATGCTTCTTTTGCCTCCCTAGTTGGGCCACCCTTACCCTCATCTTCTGCTCCGTTATCCATTGCCCTTTGGATTGGTGACAAATAGAATAGAGGTATTAGAGAGGCGGAGAACGCAGGGTGGTGCCCTTGATGAATGATGACACTAAAATATATATTTGGAATCAATTTTCATGTTACACTGGATGACGAACCACTAGTATATATATAACAAGCCCTCTTGATTAGAGGACGTTGAAACTTATTTCTTGAATCGGGGGCCGTGCGTGCCCAGCTCAATAAGGGCATGTACAATGGAGAGACACCAAAACGGTTCTCCAAGCACAGGAGACAACTAAGAGACTCTATTGTACAATGGAGTGTCTATAAACGTAGTCTATTAATAAATACATAATTAAATGTATTTGTATAGCATCAGATCGATAGAACAGACGACAAATTTGTACAGTGGGAAGTGAGGCGTCTGTTGTTACTTGGTTTACGAGCCAGAGACGTCTCTTCACGGAGAGACGGCTCTAAGATTTTTTTGCAAATAACCCCGTAAAACACCTTAAGAGCCCCCACATTAAACACCACTGTACATGCTCTAATGACGTCTGTATTAATTACTTTGTGCAGACGGTAGGTAGGTATTTCTGTTCTTCTCCAAATAGACGACGAATTTTGGTTTGTGGAGAATTCACCCGAAGCTTAATTAATAAACCTCCCTACACCAAATATATATCAAGTCATTGGCCTACGTGTGTGGTGGCTAGAAATAACAGAAACCTAAGGTTAGGTCAGAATGTAAGTACAACACTATGTCCTATCATTGTTTAATTACATACATGGGTAAGGAGATAATAATAAATTGATAAAAAAATTAAAAAGTCATGCTTTCCAGGATTTTCGTCTACTAAGCTTTCCAGGAATTTCTCACCAACATATGTGAAAACGTAGCCACACACCCTGACAGTATTTGTGCGTGCAACCATTCTCTGAAGTTAGCGAGAATTTCTATTGGGGTTGTTTGGATCCCTTCATTTTAAAGGAATTGGTATTTGCATCTAATACGTTGCCTTACTTAATAGAGTAACTTATTTATTTTGGAATTTGACATTCCATCACTTTTCCATATTTAGATATAAGTCTATCCCAAATACATAGGATGAGATGTAATAATTGATTTTATGTATCACTAGTCTACGATTTTACTTCGCAACTTATAACACACTCTTCGACTCGCTTCCCTATAATAAAAATGTTGCAATATAAACATCTCTCACATATGACCAACAACGATATACACATAAATTTTGTATAATATCATATTAGTTTAATTGATCTATGTCTAAATTAGAGCAACTCCAATAGACTCTCTATATTCTTCCTAATTGATATGAACAGAATGTTTTTTTGGAAAACGTGAATGACTCTTTAGAGGGCAAATAACATATAGAAAAGCTAAGCTGTTGGAGACTGGAAAGATATACAAAGTGATTTCTATGCAAATGGTTCTTCAAATGATAATTTAGAGAGTAAAATTTAGAAGTTTTTTTTTAAGATGCTCTTAGTATTATTAGAATAAAATTCAATTCCAAGGATTCAAACAGGACCGAAATATCCAACATTTCGTGGCATAACTTCCGATTCGACGCCCCCCGTGAGGAGGCATTGTACGTTTGGAACAACATGATACAAAATCCCCTGGTGGATGCCATTACCAGTAGATGGTTTTGCATATGTTCCATTTTCATCTTAGCTTCGCTAAGGCACCATTTGGCCACATTTTTTCTTGGTGGTGAATGTAGTAGTTATGGAAGGGGGAAGAAGTATGGTGGTGTCTGACAGAATTATATACATTTGTCATCAGTTTTTTTATGCATGGAATATTTGCCATCGTTTTGCATCACTGAACTATGAGTCTATGACCAGTACCAGAATAAAGGCATTTTAGGGATGGTCACAACTTATTTCTACAAGGGGTTGTACATATACACCTCATGATAGCTCATATGGGCAGAGTGCTTACCTTTGTTAATTAAAATAAAAAAATAGGTAGCCCACTTCGTGTCATGGCCTCATGCAGCCTACTATATCGACACTATAATAATAGGTGAAAGTGTGGTGAAAATGGTGTTCATTGTCATTGGTTTGCCAACCAGCAGTAAAACGTCAACAACAAATAAAAAAAGTAAAATACACTTGTGGTCTCTAAACTTTTAGCAGTGTATTATTTTCAGTCCCTAAACTTTTAAAAGGCACATCTAGATCCTTAAACTTGTGAAGTTGTACTGTTCTTGTCCCTAAACTCTTAACATGTGCATTCTGGTCTCTATACACATATGATTGTATCATCTTGGTCCCTAAACTCACAAAATACACGTGGAGTGGGGTCCAAATAGTGTGGACATGTGATGACACAAAAAATAAGTTTATGGACACAAATGACACAACCATAGAAGTATAGAGACCAGAATGTGCATGTTGAGAGTTTAGAGACCGGGACAATACAACTTCACAAGTTTAGAGACCTAGATTTGCACTTTGAGAGTTTAGGAACCGGGATGATACACCGCTAAAAGTTTAGAGACCGTCATTGTGTTTTACTAAAAAAAATCCTGCCTCACACACCAATGTAGCCGACCAGTTTGTTTCACTGTGTGTTCATCACATGTGTAAGCAGAAGTTGTACCAAACAAGACTCCTGTTCTAGTGATATTAAGCTTGTGTTCTTGCTCTCGTGCTTGCTTAGGTTGTATAGCTAAGTTGTTTTATCTGCCAAGTTTATATTGTGCAGCTTTGCTGGTTGAGAAATGTTAGTGTTCTCACTAGAAATTAGGATCTTCCGACGTACTTAGAGTAATAGTTGTATAGGTTTGTATGGGTTATAATTATTTAGGTGGCCTCTCTCTAACTCATCGTCTTAGTCAATTGAATTAGGATCTTTTGTACGGTGCTTATGATAGATAGAGGGGTGTTGTCTTAGCTTGATCAAATATTTTTAATTACACGCATGTGTTAAGTTAGCTGGTATAATTAGTTTTGGAAAGGATTATTCATTCTCTTTATTCACCTTCTCGACCATATATGAACCCTAGCACATCATGTAAACAAATCAAATCAATTAAATGATATAAAGATACCTTCTAGCAACATTTTCATTTCTAGATGATCAAAATGGGTGAAGCACCGACAGGATGATCCCAATCATGATTAGTTTGACTTAGTCATGTCCACCCATGTTTCTTAACTAGCAAAACTACATAATTTAAACTAAAGAGCTATAACAACTTAGGGCTTGTTTGGAAGCACCCAGTTTCCAAGAAACTGGTTTATAAAAACTGAGGTAGTTCAAAATATACCAGTTTATAGAAATTAGATTCTCAGTTTTTTATAAACCAAAAAGCTAGCCTTCCCTAACTAAAACTAGTTCATAAAAACTGAGTACTTCTAAACACCATAAACTAGTTTTTTCATAAATCAGTTTATAGAAAACTAGAGATAAAACTGGATCCTTAAAAACTAGGTTGATTTCAAACAAGACCTTAGATACACAACCTAAGTAGACACTAAAAGTCGCCTAGAGGGGGGGTGAATAGGGCAAAACTAAAAATCTCAAAAACAATCACAACTACAAGCCGGGTTAGCGTTAGAAATATAATCGAGTCCGCGAGAGAGGGCGCAAAGTAAATCGCAAGCGAATAATAAAGTGAGACCCGCGGATTTGTTTTACCGAGGTTCGGTTCTCTCAAACCTACTCCCCGTTGAAAAGGCCACAAAGGCCGGGTCTCTTTCAACCCTTCCCTCTCTCAAACGGTCCCTCGGACCGAGTGAGCTTTCTCTTCTCAATCACTTGGAACACAAAGTTCCCGCAAGGACCACCACACGATTGGTGTCTCTTGCCTCAATTGCAAGTGAGTGTTTGATCACAAGAAAGAAAGCCAAAGAAAAAGGAGGCGATCCAAGCGCAAGAGCTTAAATGAACACTACAAATCACTCTCTCTAGTCACTAGGGCTTTGTGTGGAGTTGGGAGAGGATTTGATCTCTTTTTGGTGTGCTTTGCAATGAATGCTAGCTCTTGTATAGTGGTTGGAAGCTGGAAAACTTGGATACCATGAATGGTGGGGTGGTTGGGGTATTTATAGCCCCAACCACCAAACTTGACCGTTGGTGGAGCTGTCTGTCGTATGGTGCACCGGACAGTCCGGTGCACACCGGACATGTCCGGTGCGACAGCCACGTCACCAAAAAGCCGTTGGGTCGACCGTTGAAGTTCTGACTTCTGGGCCCGCCTTGATGTTCGGTGGCGCACCGGACATGCACTGTTGAAAGGGAAATGTGCTTTTGGGCCATTTCTAAGTGTTTTGGTGATTTAGTGTCCAACACAAGTGCCTAAGTGTAAAAAGGTGGACAAAGTACAAATCAAGAATTAAGGTATGTTTCTCAGACTTAGTACATTGCTTTATGGACTAATGTATTGTGTCTAAGTGCTGGAAACAGGAAAAATCCAATTGGAAATGTCTTGGCTCGAGCAGCCAAGAATCTGCTGAGTCTGGGAGCACCGGACTGTCCGGTGGGTCACCGGACTGTCCGGTGGTGCACCGGACAGTGTCCGGTGCTCCAGGCTGACTCGGCGTGAACTCGGCGCTCTCGGGAATTCGCCGACGGTGTACGGCTAAAATTCACCGGACTGTCCGGTGTGCACCGGACTGTCCGGTGAGCCAACGGTCGGCCGGGCCAACGGTCGGTCGCGCGATCTGCGCGTGACACGTGGCCGAGCCAACGGCTAGAAGGGGGCACCGGACTGTCCGGTGCGCCAACGGCTCTCTGGCGGGCAACGGTCGGCTGCGACATTTTAGGAAGGAGATCGGGCACCGGACAGTGTCCGGTGTGCACCGGACTGTCCGGTGCGCCCGATGACAGAAGGCAAGATCAGCCTTCCAGAATTGCTCTCAACGGCTCCTAGCTGCCTTGGGGCTATAAAAGGGACCCCTAGGCGCATGGAGGAGGACACCAAGCAACCTTAGAGCATTCTTGATCATCCACACTCAGTCTTTGCGCATTCGTTTGTCATTCTCAGTGATTCGAGCTCCGTTCTAGTGAGAACTTTGAGATAGTCTTTTGAGCTCGATTCTTGGCCGTGTGTGTGCGCATTTTGCTGTGGATTTGTGTGTGTTGCTTCCCTTCCTTACTCCGTGATTCTTTGTGAACATCAAAAGTGTAAGGGCGAGAGGCTCCAAGTTGTGGAGATTCCTCGCGAACGGGATAAGAAAAGAAAAGCATAACACTGTGGTATTCAAGTTGATCATTGGATCACTTGAGAGGAGTTGAGTGCAACTCTCGTCCGTTGGGACGCCACAACGTGGAGTAGGCAAGTTTTGTACTTGGCCGAACCACGGGATAAACCACTGTGTCTTCTCTGTGTTGAACTCTTTGTGGTTATCGTATTGTGCAAGATCTTCTCTCTAGCCACTTGGCATTAACTGTGCTAACGTTTAACCAAGTTTTGTGGCTTAAGTCTTTAAATTTTACAGGATCACCTATTCACCCCCCCCCCCCCTCTAGGTGCTCTCAATTGGTATCAGAGCCGTTCTCTTCACAAAGGGACTAACCGCCCGAAGAGATGGATCCTAAAGGGAAGGGAATCGTGATCAACGACAAGGAAAAGGAGCCCTTCGTCAACGAGCCAAGGGATGACAAGTCCAATGACTCGGGCTCGGGCCACAAAAGAAAAGATGGGAGGAAGAAGAAGACAAGGCGCATCAAGGAAATTGTCTACTACGACAGCGACGAATCGTCCTCCTCCCAAAAGGACGATGACGACTACGATAGACGAAAGACGGTTAACTCAAACTTTTCTTTCGATTATTCGCGCATCCCGCATAGTTCAAATGCTCAATTGCTCCCCATTCCACTTGGCAAGCCCCCTCACTTTGATGGAGAGGACTACGGATTTTGGAGCCACAAAATGCGTACTCACCTGTTTTCTCTCCATCCAAGCATTTGGGAGATTGTGGAAAGTGGAATGAAATTTGACAGCTCGGATAGCCCTGTGTTTATTAATGAACAGATTCATAAAAATGCACAAGCTACTACTGTGTTGCTAGCCTCTTTGTGCAGGGACGAGTATCACAAGGTGAGCGGCTTGGACAATGCCAAGCAGATCTGGGACACCCTCAAGATCTCTCATGAGGGAAACGACGTCACCTTGCTCACCAAAATGGAGTTGGTGGAGGGCGAGCTTGGACGGTTCGCGATGATAAGGGGCGAGGAGCCGACACAAACATACAACAGGCTCAAGACCCTTATCAACAAAATAAGGAGCTACGGGAGCACGCGATGGACGGACCACGACGTCGTCCGCCTAATGCTAAGGTCCTTTACCATTCTTGATCCTCATTTGGTAAACAATATACGTGAAAATCCCAGGTACACCAAGATGTCGCCCGAAGAAGTTCTTGGGAAATTCGTTAGCGGGCGAATGATGATCAAGGAGGCGAGGTACGTGGACGACGCCTTGAATGGTCCGATCAACGAGTCGCAACCCCTTGCTCTCAAGGCAACACGAAGCAAGGAGGCGCTACCTAGCAAGGTGGCACAAATTGAGGCGGCCGGACTTAATGATGAAGAGATGGCTCTCATCATCAAAAGATTCAAGACGGTGCTTAAAGGTCGCAAGGGACAGCCAAGCAAGACCAAAGCCAAGGGGAAGCGCTCATGCTTCAAATGCGGTAAGCTTGGTCATTTTATTGCTAACTGTCCCGACAATGATAGTGATCAGGATCAAGGGAACAAGAGGGAAAAAAAGAAGAACTATAAGAAGGCAAAGGGCGAGGCTCATCTTGGCAAGGAGTGGGATTCGGACTGCTCTTCGTCCGACTCCGACAATGAAGGACTCGCCGCCACTGCCTTCAACAAGTCATCCCTCTTCCCCAACGAGCGACACACTTGCCTCATGGCAAGGGAGAAGAAAGTAAGCACTCATAATACTAGTACTTATGCTTCTTCAAGTGAGGATGAGTCTAGTGATGATGATGAGATAGATTACTCATGCTTATTCAAGGGATTAGATAGAACCAAGGTAGACAAAATTAATGAATTGATTGATGCCTTGAATGATAGGAATATACTTTTAGAAAAGCAAGAGGATTTGTTGTATGAAGAACATGATAAATTTGTAGAAGCTCAGAAATCTCTTGCTCTAGAAATTAAGAGAAATGAAATGCTCTCTAGTGAACTATCTTCTTGTCATGAAACTATTGCTAAGTTAAAGAGTTTTAATGATGATTTAAATGCTAGACTAGAAGTAGCTAGTAAATCTAATTCTTGTGTAGAAATTGTTGAAACTTGTAATAGGTGTAAAGATTTTGACATTGATGCTTGTAGTGAACACCTAGTTTCAATTTCCAAACTTAATGATGAATTGGCTAGTCTTAATGCTCAACTTAAGACTAGCAAGAGTAATTTTGATAAGCTAAAATTTGCAAGGGATGCCTACACAATTGGTAGACACCCCTCAATTAAGGATGGACTTGGCTACAAGTGGGAAGCCAAGGACTTGACAAGCCATAAGGCTCCTATCTCCGCCAAGGAGAAAGGGAAGGCTCCTATGGCTAGTAGTGCTAAAAGGAACCATGCTTTTATGTACCATGATAGGAGACAAACTAGAAATGCTTATAGGAGTTATAATGCTTATGATGATTTTGATTCTCATGCCATGTTTGCTTCTAGTTCTTCCTATATGCATGGTAGAAATATGTCTAGGAGAAGTGCTATTCATCATGTGCCTGGAAAGAATATTATTCATGCTCCTAGGAAAGTAATGAATGAACCTTCTACAATTTATCGTGCTTTAAATGCTTCCTTTGCTATTTGTAGAAAGGATAGGAAAATAGTTGCTAGGAAGTTAGGGGCAAAATGCAAGGGAGACAAAACTTGCATTTGGGTCCCTAAGGATATTTGCACTAACCTTGTAGGACCCAACATGAGTTGGGTACCTAAGACCCAAGCCTAAATTTGCCTTGCAGGTTTATGCATCCGGGGGTTCAAGCTGGATTATTGATAGCGGATGCACAAACCATATGACGGGGGAGAAGAAGATGTTCACCTCCTACGTCAAGAATAAGGATTCCCAAGATTCAATTATATTCGGTGATGGGAATCAAGGCAAGGTAAAAGGGTTAGGTAAAATTGCAATTTCTAATGAGCACTCCATATCTAATGTGTTTTTAGTAGAGTCTCTTGGATATAATTTGCTATCTGTTAGTCAATTATGCAACATGGGGTATAACTGTCTATTTACAAATGTAGATGTGTCTGTCTTTAGAAGAAGTGATGGTTCACTAGCTTTTAAGGGTGTATTAGACGGCAAACTTTATTTAGTTGATTTTGCAAAAGAAGAGGCCGGTCTAGATGCATGCTTAATAGCTAAGACTAGCATGGGCTGGCTGTGGCATCGCCGCTTAGCACATGTGGGGATGAAGAACCTTCACAAGCTTCTAAAGGGAGAACACGTGATAGGTTTGACTAACGTGCAATTCGAAAAAGATAGACCTTGTGCAGCTTGTCAAGCAGGTAAACAAATGGGAGGAGCGCATCACAGCAAGAATGTGATGACCACTTCAAGACCCCTGGAGCTGCTGCATATGGACCTCTTCGGACCTGTCGCCTATCTGAGCATAGGAGGGAGTATGTATGGTCTAGTTATTGTTGATGACTTTTCCCGCTTCACTTGGGTGTTCTTTTTGCAGGATAAGTCTAAAACCCAAGGGACCCTCAAGCGCTTCCTCAGGAGAGCTCAAAATGAGTTTGAGCTCAAGGTGAAGAAGATAAGGAGCGACAACGGATCCGAGTTCAAGAACCTTCAAGTGGAGGAGTTCCTTGAGGAGGAAGGGATCAAGCATGAGTTCTCCGCTCCCTACACACCACAGCAAAATGGTGTGGTAGAGAGGAAAAACAGGACACTCATTGATATGGCGAGGACGATGCTTGGAGAGTTCAAGACCCCCGAGTGCTTTTGGTCGGAAGCCGTGAACATGGCTTGTCACGCCATCAATAGGGTCTACCTTCATCGCCTCCTCAAGAAGACTTCGTATGAGCTACTAACCGGTAACAAACCCAATGTATCTTACTTTCGTGTATTTGGGAGCAAGTGCTACATTCTAGTAAAGAAGGGTAGAAATTCTAAGTTTGCTCCCAAAGCTGTAGAAGGGTTTTTGTTAGGTTATGACTCAAATACAAAGGCGTATAGAGTCTTCAACAAATCATCGGGTTTGGTTGAAGTCTCTAGCGACGTTGTATTTGATGAGACTAATGGCTCTCCAAGAGAGCAAGTTGTTGATTGTGATGATGTAGATGAAGAAGATGTTCCGACGGCTGCTATACGAACCATGGCGATTGGAGAAGTGCGGCCACAGGAACAAGATGAACGAGATCAACCTTCTTCCTCAACAACGGTGCATCCCCCAACTCAAGACGATGAACAGGTTCATCAAAAGGAGGCGTGTGATCAAGGGGGAGCACAAGATGATCACGTGATGGAGGAAGAAGCGCAACCGGCACCTCCAACCCAAGTTCGAGCGATGATTCAAAGGGATCATCCCGTCGACCAAATTCTGGGTGATATTAGCAAGGGAGTAACTACTCGATCTCGATTAGTTAATTTTTGTGAGCATTACTCCTTTGTCTCTTCTATTGAGCCTTTCAGGGTAGAAGAGGCCTTGCTAGATCCGGACTGGGTGTTAGCCATGCAGGAGGAACTCAACAACTTCAAGCGCAATGAAGTTTGGACACTGGTGCCTCGTCCCAAGCAAAATGTTGTGGGAACCAAGTGGGTGTTCCGCAACAAACAGGACGAGCACGGGGTGGTGACGAGGAACAAGGCTCAACTTGTGGCAAAAGGTTATGCCCAAGTCGCAGGTTTGGACTTTGAGGAGACGTTTGCTCCTGTGGCTAGGCTAGAGTCAATTCGCATCTTGCTAGCATATGCCGCTCACCATTCTTTCAGGTTGTACCAAATGGATGTGAAGAGCGCTTTCCTCAACAGGCCGATCAAGGAGGAGGTGTACGTGGAGCAACCCCCTGGTTTCGAGGATGAACGGTACCCCGACCACGTGTGTAAGCTCTCTAAGGCGCTCTATGGACTTAAGCAAGCCCCAAGAGCATGGTATGAATGCCTTAGAGACTTTCTAATTGTTAATGCTTTCAAGGTTGGGAAAGCCGATCCAACTCTCTTTACTAAGACATGTGATGGTGATTTGTTTGTGTGCCAAATTTATGTCGATGACATAATATTTGGTTCTACTAACCAAAAGTCTTGTGAAGAGTTTAGCAGGGTGATGACGCAGAAATTCGAGATGTCGATGATGGGCGAGTTGAACTACTTCCTTGGGTTCCAAGTGAAGCAACTCAAGGACGGCACTTTCATCTCCCAAACGAAGTACACGCAGGATCTGCTAAAGCGGTTTGGGATGAAGGATGCCAAGCCTGCAAAGACTCCGATGGGAACCGACCTCAACAAAGGAGGTAAGTCCGTTGATCAAAAAGCATACCAGTCAATGATAGGGTCTTTACTTTATTTATGTGCTAGTAGACCGGATATTATGCTTAGCGTATGCATGTGTGCTAGATTTCAATCCGATCCTAAGGAGTGTCACTTAGTGGCGGTGAAGCGAATTCTAAGATATTTGGTTGCTACGCCTTGCCTCGGGCTCTGGTATCCAAAAGGGTCTACCTTTGACTTGGTTGGATACTCAGATTCCGACTATGCTGGATGTAAGGTCGATAGGAAGAGTACATCAGGGACGTGCCAATTCTTAGGAAGGTCCCTGGTGTCGTGGAACTCTAAGAAACAAACCTCCGTTGCCCTATCCACCGCTGAGGCCGAGTATGTTGCCGCAGGACAGTGTTGCGCGCAACTACTTTGGATGAGGCAAACCCTCCGGGACTTTGGCTACAATCTGAGCAAAGTCCCACTCCTATGTGATAATGAGAGTGCTATCCGCATGGCGGAAAATCCTGTTGAACACAGCCGCACAAAGCACATAGACATCCGGCATCACTTTTTGAGAGACCACCAGCAAAAGGGAGATATCGAAGTGTTTCATGTTAGCACCGAGAACCAGCTAGCCGATATCTTTACCAAGCCTCTAGATGAGAAGACCTTTTGCAGGTTGCGTAGTGAGCTAAATGTCTTAGATTCGCGGAACCTGGATTGATTTGTAGCATACATGTGTTTATGCCTTTGATCATATTCCTTATGCATTTTGTTGCTTAATAATGGTGCTCAAGTTGTACAAACACTCCCTGGACCTCGCAAGTCCTGTTTGCAAGTGAAGCACATATTTAGGGGGAGCTGTGCTACAACTTGACCCTTTGAGACTAACCATGTACTTGAGTTCGGTTGTTTTAGTCTCCAAGGAGAATTGAAAGGGAAAAAGGTGGACTTGGACCATGCAAGGCTTCCACTGCACTCCGATGAAAAGAGTAACTCTTCCAAGTTCATCTTTATACTCTTATTGCCTATTTGCTCTTAGTTGAAGATTTTGGTGAGGCAATGGGGTTAAGGGGCCAAGATTGATCCCGTTTTGGTGCTTGATGCCAAAGGGGGAGAAAATAAAGGCCAAAGTGATAAATGGATCAGCTACCACTTGAGAGATTTTGAAAACAGTAGAATAGAGCTTTTGGTTTGTCAAATCATTTTTGTCTCTTTTGTCAAAAGTTGGTCTCTTGTGGAGAGAAGTGTTGATTATGGAAAAAAGGGGGGAGTTTTTGAAATCTTTAATCAATCTCTTTTGGAATGACTCTCTGTATGCTTCAACATGTGTGTTTGACTTAGAGATAGAGATTTGAGTTTGATTTGCAAAAACAAACCAAGTGGTGGCAAAGGATGATCCATATATGTCAAAATTGAATCAAAACAATTTTGAGTTCTTATTTGATTTGATTTTGTACTTGTTCTACTTGCTTTATGTTGTGTTGGCATAAATCACCAAAAAGATTGAAAGGGAAATGTGCTTTTGGGCCATTTCTAAGTGTTTTGGTGATTTAGTGTCCAACACAAGTGCCTAAGTGTAAAAAGGTGGACAAAGTACAAATCAAGAATTAAGGTATGTTTCTCAGACTTAGTACATTGCTTTATGGACTAATGTATTGTGTCTAAGTGCTGGAAACAGGAAAAATCCAATTGGAAATGTCTTGGCTCGAGCAGCCAAGAATCTGCTGAGTCTGGGAGCACCGGACTGTCCGGTGGGTCACCGGACTGTCCGGTGGTGCATCGGACAGTGTCCGGTGCTCCAGGCTGACTCGGCGTGAACTCGGCGCTCTCGGGAATTCGCCGACGGCGTACGGCTAAAATTCACCGGACTGTCCGGTGTGCACCGGACTGTCCGGTGAGCCAACGGTCGGCCGGGCCAACGGTCGGCCGCGCGATCTGCGCGTGACACGTGGCCGAGCCAACGGCTAGAAGGGGGCACCGGACTGTCCGGTGTGCACCGGACATGTCCGGTGCGCCAACGGCTCTCTGGCGGGCAACGGTCGGCTGCGACATTTTAGGAAGGAGATCGGGTACCGGACAGTGTCCGGTGTGCACCGGACTGTCCGGTGCGCCCGATGACAGAAGGCAAGATCAGCCTTCCAGAATTGCTCTCAACGGCTCCTAGCTGCCTTGGGGCTATAAAAGGGACCCCTAGGCGCATGGAGGAGGACACCAAGCAACCTTAGAGCATTCTTGATCATCCACACTCAGTCTTTGCGCATTCGTTTGTCATTCTCAGTGATTCGAGCTCCGTTCTAGTGAGAACTTTGAGATAGTCTTTTGAGCTCGATTCTTGGCCGTGTGTGTGCGCATTTTGCTGTGGATTTGTGTGTGTTGCTTCCCTTCCTTACTCCGTGATTCTTTGTGAACATCAAAAGTGTAAGGGCGAGAGGCTCCAAGTTGTGGAGATTCCTCGCAAACGGGATAAGAAAAGAAAAGCATAACACTGTGGTATTCAAGTTGATCATTGGATCACTTGAGAGGAGTTGAGTGCAACTCTCGTCCGTTGGGACGCCACAACGTGGAGTAGGCAAGTTTTGTACTTGGCCGAACCACGGGATAAACCACTGTGTCTTCTCTGTGTTGAACTCTTTGTGGTTATCGTATTGTGCAAGATCTTCTCTCTAGCCACTTGGCATTAACTGTGCTAACGTTTAACCAAGTTTTGTGGCTTAAGTCTTTAAATTTTACAGGATCACCTATTCACCCCCCCCTCTAGGTGCTCTCAACTGTAGAGTGTCCGGTGCGCCTGCTCCCGCGTGCCCGACGACTGCGCGCTTCTGGCGCGCATTAAATGCGCCTGCAGGTGACCGTTGGCGCGAAGTAGCCGTTGCCCCGAGGTTGCACCGGACAGTCCGGTGCACACCGGACATGTCCGGTGAATTATAGCGGAGCAGTCTTCGTGAATTCCTGAGACTGGCGAGTTCCTGAGCCGCGTCTCAAATGAGCACCGGACAGTCCGGTGAATTTTAGTGCGCTGGCTCCAGAATTTCCCGAGGGCGACGAGTTTGAGCTGAAGTCCTCTGGTGCACCAGACACTGTCCGGTGGCGCACCGGACAGTCCGGTGCGCCAGACCAGGGGAGCCTTTGGTTGCTCCTTTGCCCTTTTGTTGAACCCAACACTTGGTCTTTTTATTGGCTAAGTGTGAACCTTTTGCACCTGTATAACTTATACACTAGAGCAAACTAGTTAGTCCAAATATTTGTGTTGGGCAATTCAACCACCAAAATTATTTAGGAACTAGGTGTAAGCCTAATTCCCTTTCAATCTCCCCCTTTTTGGTGATTGATGCCAACACAAACCAAAGCAAATATAAAAGTGCATAATTGAACTAGTTTGCATAATGTAAGTGCAAAGGTTGCTTGGAATTGAGCCAATATATAAATACTTACATAATGTGCATGGATTGCTTCTTTGTTTTTAACATATTGGACCACATTTGCACCACAAGTTTTGTTTTGCAAAATCTTTTGTAAATTCTTTTCAATAACTTTTTGCAAGATAGTCAAAGGTAAAACGAATAAGATTTTTCAAAGCATTTTCAAATTTGAAATTTTCTCCCCTTGTTTCAAATGCTTTTCCTTTGACTAAACAAAACTCCCCCTCAAATAAATTCTCCTCTTAGTGTTCAAGAGGGTTTTAAGACATCACTTTTGAAAATACTACTTGCTCCCCCTTTAGAACACAAAGAGATACCAATTTTGAAATTTTCCATCCAATTGAGAATCATTAATTTTAAAATTAGGATGGTGGTGCGGTCCTTTTGCTTTGGGCTCATAGTTTCTCCCCCTTTGGCATGAATCGCCAAAAACGGAATCATTAGAGCCCAATGAAGTACTTTCTCCTCCTTTGGTCATAAAATAAACGAGTGAAGATTATACCAATGTTGAAGAGTGATGCGGAGCGACGGCGAAAGATGAGTAGTAGAGTGGAGTGGAAGCCTTTGTTTTCGCCGAAGACTCCAATTCCCTTTCAATATACCTATGACTTGGTTTGAAATACACTTGAAAACACATTAGTCATAGCATATAAAAGAGACATGATCAAAGGTATACTTGGGTGCTATGTGTGCAAATTAGCAAAAGAAATTCCTAGAATCAAGAATATTGAGCTCATGCCTAAGTTTGGTAAAAGTTTGTTCATCAAGGGGCTTGGTAAAGATATCGGCTAATTGATCTTTAGTGTTAATGTAAGAAATCTCGATATCCCCCTTTTGTTGGTGATCCCGAAGAAAATGATACCGAATGGCTATGTGTTTAGTGCGACTATGCTCGACGGGATTGTCGGCCATTTTGATTGCACTCTCATTGTCACATAGCAAAGGGACTTTGGTTAATTTGTAACCGTAGTCCCGCAGAGTTTGCCTCATCCAAAGCAATTGCGCGCAACAATGGCCTGCGGCAATGTACTCGGCTTCGGCGGTAGAAAGAGCAACCGAATTTTGCTTCTTTGAAGCCCAAGACACCAAGGATCTTCCCAAGAACTGGCAAGCCCCCGATGTGCTCTTCCTATTAATCTTACACCCCGCCCAATCGGCATCCGAATAACCAATCAAATCAAATGTGGATCCCCGAGGGTACCAAAGCCCAAACTTAGGAGTATAAGCCAAATATCTCAAGATTCGTTTTACGGCCGTAAGGTGTGATTCCTTAGGGTCGGCTTGGAATCTTGCACACATGCATACAGAAAGCATAATGTCCGGTCGAGATGCACATAGATAAAGCAATGAACCAATCATCGACTGGTATACCTTTTGATCCACGGACTTACCTCCCGTGTCGAGGTCGAGATGCCCATTTGTTCCCATGGAAGTCTTGATGGGCTTGGCATCCTTCATTCCAAACTTGCTCAGAATGTCTTGAGTATACTTGGTTTGGCTAATGAAGGTGCCCTCTTGGAGTTGCTTGACTTGAAATCCTAAGAAATATTTCAACTCCCCCATCATCGACATCTCGAATTTCTATGTCATGATCCTACTAAATTCTTCACATGTGGATTTGTTAGTAGACCCAAATATAATATCATCAACATAAATTTGGCATACAAACAAATCGTTATCAAGTGTTTTGGTGAATAAAGTAGGATCGGCTTTGCCGACTTTGAAGCCATTAGCAATAAGGAAATCTCTAAGGCATTCATACCATGCTCTTAGGGCTTGCTTGAGCCCATAAAGCGCCTTAGAGAGCCTATAAACATGGTTAGGGTACTCACTGTCTTCAAAGCCGGGAGGTTGCTCAACGTAGACCTCTTCCTTGATGGGTCCATTGAGGAAGGCACTCTTCACGTCCATTTGATAAAGCTTGAAGCCATGGTAAGTAGCATAGGCTAATAATATGCGAATTGACTCAAGCCTAGCTACGGGTGCATAGGTTTCACCAAAATCCAAACCTTCGACTTGTGAATACCCCTTGGCCACGAGTCGAGCTTTGTTCCTAGTCACCACACCATGCTCGTCTTGCTTGTTGCGGAAGACCCACTTGGTTCCTACAACATTTTGGTTAGGACGTGGAACTAAGTGCCATACCTCGTTCCTTGTGAAATTGTTGATCTCCTCTTGCATCGCCATCACCCAATCCGCATCTTGAAGTGCTTCCTCTACCCTGTGTGGCTCAATAGAGGAAACAAAAGAGTAATGCTCACAAAAATGTGCAACACGAGATCGAGTGGTTACCCCCTTATGAATGTCGCCGAGAATGGTGTCGACGGGGTGATCTCGTTGTATTGCTTGATGGACTCTTGGGTGTGGCGGCCTTGGTTCTTGCTCATCCTCCTTTTCTTGATCATTTGCATCTCCCCCTTGATCGTTGCCGTCATTTTGAGGTGGCTCATCTTCTTGATCTTCTTGTTCAACATCTTGAGCCTCATCCTCAATTTGAGTTGGTGGAGATGTTTGCGTGGAGGAGGATGGTTGATCTTGTGCATGTGAAGGCTCTTCGGATTCCTTAGGACACACATCCCCAATGGACATGTTCCTTAGCGCTATGCATGGAGCCTGTTCTTCACCTAACTTATCAAGATCAACTTGCTCTACTTGAGAGCCGTTAGTCTCATCAAACACAACATCACAAGAAACTTCAACAAGTCCTGAGGACTTGTTAAAGACTCTATATGCCCTTGTGTTTGAGTCATATCCTAGTAAAAAACCTTCTACAGTTTTAGGAGCAAATTTAGATTTTCTACCTCTTTTGACAAGAATAAAACATTTGCTACCAAAAACTCTAAAATATGAAATATTTGGCTTTTTACCGGTTAGGAGTTCATAGGATGTCTTCTTGAGGATTCGGTGAAGATATAACCGGTTGATGGCGTAGCAGGCGGTGTTGACCGCCTCGGCCCAAAACCGACCCGGAGTCTTGTACTCATCAAGCATGGTTCTTGCCATGTCCAATAGAGTTCGATTCTTTCTCTCCACTACACCATTTTGTTGTGGCGTGTAGGGAGAGGAGAACTCATGTTTGATGCCCTCCTCCTCAAGGAAGCCTTCTATTTGTGAGTTCTTGAACTCCGTCCCATTGTCGCTTCTAATTTTCTTGATCCTTAAGCCGAACTCATTTTGAGCCCGTCTCAAGAATCCCTTTAAGGTCTCTTGGGTATGAGATTTTTCCTGCAAAAAGAACACCCAAGTGAAGCGATAATAATCATCCACAATAACTAGACAGTACTTACTCCCGCCGATGCTTATGTAAGCGATCGGGCCAAATAGATCCATGTGAAGGAGCTCCAGTGGCCTGTCACTTGTCATAATGTTCTTGTGTGGATGATGGGTGCCAACTTGCTTCCCGGCTTGGCATGCGCTACAAATCCTGTCTTTCTCAAAATGAACATTGGTTAGTCCTAAAATGTGTTCCCCCTTTAGAAGCTTGTGAAGATTCTTCATTCCAACATGGGCTAGTCGGCGGTGCCAGAGCCAACCCAAGTTAGTCTTAGCAACCAAGCAAGTGTCGAGTTCAGCTCTATCAAAATCTACCAGGTATAGCTGACCCTCTAACACTCCCTTGAATGCTATTGAATCATCACTTCTTCTAAAGACAGTAACACCTACATCAGTAAATAGACAGTTGTAGCCCATTTGACATAATTGGGATACGAAAAGCAAATTGTAATCTAAAGAATCTACAAGAAAAACATTGGAAATAGTATGGTCAGGTGATATAGCAATTTTACCCAATCCTTTGACCAAACCTTGATTTCCATCCCCGAATGTGATAGCTCGTTGGGGATCTTGGTTTTTCTCATATGAGGAGAACATCTTTTTCTCCCCTGTCATGTGGTTTGTGCACCCGCTGTCGAGTATCCAACTTGAGCCCCCGGATGCATAAACCTACAAAACAATTTTAGTTCTTGACTTTAGGTACCCAAACGGTTTTGGGTCCTTTGGCATTAGAAACAAGAACTTTGGGTACCCAAACACAAGTCTTGGAGCCCTTGTGTTTGCCCCCAACAAACTTGGCAACTACCTTGCCGGATTTGTTAGTAAGCACATATGATGCATCAAAAGTTTTGAATGAAATAGCATGATCATTTGATGCATTTGGAGTTTTCTTTCTAGGCAACTTGGCACGGGTTGGTTGCCTAGACCTAGATGTCTCACCCTTATACATAAAAGCATGGTTAGGGCCAGAGTGAGACTTCCTAGAATGAATTTTCCTAATTTTGCTCTCAGGATAACCGGCAGGGTATAAAATGTAACCCTCGTTATCTTGAGGCATGGGAGCCTTGCCCTTAACAAAGTTAGATAAGTTCTTAGGGGGGCATTAGGTTTGGCATTGTCTCCCCTTTGGAAACCAATGCCATCCTTGATGCCAGGGCATCTCCCATTATAGAGCATACTTCTAGCAAATTTAAACTTTTCATTTTCCAAGTTATGCTCGGCAATTTTAGCATCTAATAATGCTATATGATCATTTTGTTGTTTAATTAAGACCATGTGATCATGAATAGCATTAACATCAATATCTCTACATCTAGTACAAACAGAAACATGCTCAACATTAGATATAGAGGGTTTGCAAGATTTTAGTTCGACAACCTTAGCATGTAATATATCATTCTCATTTCTGAGGTTGGAAATAGCAACATTGCAAACATCAAAATCTTTAGCCTTAGCAATCAAATTTTCATTTTCTACTCTAAGGCTAGCAAGAGAATCATTCAATTCCTTAATCTTAGCAAGCAAATCATCATTATCATTTCTAAGATCGGGAATTGAAGTAACACAAACATGAGAATCAACCTTAGCAATTAATTTAGCATTTTCATCTCTAAGGTTGGCAATAGTGTCATGGCATGTGCTTAGCTCACTAGATAATTTTTCACATTTTTCTACCTCAAGAGCATAAGCATTTTTAACCTTAACATGTTTCTTATTTTCCTTGATTAGGAAGTCCTCTTGGGAGTCCAAGAGATCATCCTTTTCATGGATGGCACTAATTAGCTCATTTAATTTTTCCTTTTGTTCCATGTTAAGGTTGGCAAAAAGGATACGCAAATTATCTTCCTCACCACTAGCATTATCATCACTAGAAGATTCATATTTAGTGGAGGAGTTGGATTTAACCTTCTTCCTTTTGTCGTCCTTTGCCATGAGGCACTTGTGGCCGACGTTGGGGAAGAGGAGTCCCTTGGTGACGGCGATGTTGGCGGCGTCCTCGTCGTCGAAGGAGGAGTCGGTGGAGCTCTCGTCGGAGTTCCACTCCCGACAAACATGGGCATCGCCACCCTTCTTCTTGTAGTACTTCTTCTTTTCTCTCCTCTTTCCCTTCTTGTCGTCGCCCCTGTCACTGTCACTAGACATAGGACATTTTGCAATAAAATGACCGGGCTTACCACATTTGTAGCACACTTTCTTGGAGCGGAGTTTGTAGTCCTTCCCCCTCCGTTGCTTGAGGATTTGGCGAAAGCTTTTAATGATTAAAGTCATCTCCTCATTGTCGAGCTTGGAGGCGTCAATTGGTTGTCTACTTGGTGTAGACTCCTCCTTCTTTTCCTCCGTCGTCTTGAAGGCCACCGGTTGCGCCTCGGACGTGGAGGGTTCGTCAAGCTCGTTGATCTTCTTTGAACCTTTAATCATACATTCAAAGCTCACAAAATTCCCGATAACTTCCTCGGGGGTCATTAGTGGATATCTAGGATTACCACGAATTAATTGAACTTGAGTGGGGTTAAGAAAATAAGGGCTCTTAGAATAACCTTAACCACCTCGTGGTCATCCCACTTTTTGCTCCCGAGGTTGCGCACTTGGTTCACCAAGGTTTTGAGTCGGTTGTACATGTCTTGTGGCTCCTCCCCTTGGCGAAGACGGAAGCGACCGAGCTCCCCCTCGATCGTTTCCCGCTTGGTGATCTTGGTGAGTTCATCACCCTCGTGCGCGGTCTTGAGTAGGTCCCAAATCTCCTTTGCATTCTTCAACCCTTGCACTTTGTTGTATTCCTCCTTGCTTAGAGAAGCGAGGAGTATGGTTGTGGCTTGGGAGTTGAAGTGCTCGATTTGGGCCACTTCGTCCGTATCATAATCCTCATCCCCTATGGATGGTACCTGTGCTCCAAACTCAACAACATTCCATATACTTTTGTGGAGTGAGGTTAGATGAAATTTCATTAAATCACTCCACCTAGCATAATCTTCGCCATCAAAAGTTGGCGGTTTGCCTAATGGAACGGAAAGTAATGGAGTATGTCTAGATGTACGGGGATAGTGTAAGGGGATCTTACTAAACTTCTTGCGCTCTTGGCGCTTAGAAGTTACGGACGGCGCATCGGAGTCGGAGGTAGATGTTGATGAAGTGTCGGTCTCGTAGTAGACCACCTTCCTCATCCTCTTGTGCTTGTCACCTTTCCGATGCGACTTGTGGGAAGAAGATTTTTCTTTCTTCTCCTTGTGGTGTGAGGAAGAAGATCTTTTCTCCTTCCGTTTGGAGGAGTCCTTCTTCTTCTCCTTCCTCTTGGTGCGGGACTCTTCCGATGAAGTGCTCCCTTGGCTCGTAGTGGGCTTGTCGCCGGTCTCCATCTCCCTCTTGGTGTGATCTCCCGACATCACTTCGAGCGGTTAGGCTCTAATGAAGAACCGGCCTCTGATACCAATTGAAAGTCGCCTAGAGGGGGGGTGAATAGGGCGAAACTAAAAATCTCAAAAACAATCACAACTACAAGCCGGGTTAGCGTTAGAAATATAATCGAGTCCGCGAGAGAGGACGCAAAGTAAATCGCAAGCGAATAATAAAGTGAGACCCGCGGATTTGTTTTACCGAGGTTCGGTTCTCTCAAACCTACTCCCCGTTGAGGAGGCCACAAAGGCCGGGTCTCTTTCAACCCTTCCCTCTCTCAAACGGTCCCTCGGACCGAGTGAGCTTTCTCTTCTCAATCACTTGGAACACAAAGTTCCCGCAAGGACCACCACACGATTGGTGTCTCTTGCCTCAATTGCAAGTGAGTGTTTGATCACAAGAAAGAAAGCCAAAGAAAAAGGAGGCGATCCAAGCGCAAGAGCTTAAATGAACACTACAAATCACTCTCTCTAGTCACTAGGGCTTTGTGTGGAGTTGGGAGAGGATTTGATCTCTTTTTGGTGTGCTTTGCAATGAATGCTAGCTCTTGTATAGTGGTTGGAAGCTGGAAAACTTGGATACCATGAATGGTGGGGTGGTTGGGGTATTTATAGCCCCAACCACCAAACTTGACCGTTGGTGGAGCTGTCTGTCGTATGGTGCACCGGACAGTCCGGTGCACACCGGACATGTCCGGTGCGACAACCACGTCACCAAAAAGCCGTTGGGTCGACCGTTGAAGTTCTGACTTCTGGGCCCGCCTTGATGTCCGGTGGCGCACCGGACATGCACTGTAGAGTGTCCGGTGCGCCTGCTCCCGCGTGCCTGACGACTGCGCTTCTGGCGCGCATTAAATGCGCCTGCAGGTGACCGTTGGCGCGAAGTAGCCGTTGCCCCGAGGTTGCACCGGACAGTCCGGTGCACACCGGACATGTCCGGTGAATTATAGCGGAGCAGTCTTCGTGAATTCCCGAGACTAGCGAGTTCCTGAGCCGCGTCTCAAATGAGCACCGGACACTGTCCGGTGTACACCGGACAGTCCGGTGAATTTTAGCGCGCTGGCTCCGGAATTTCCCGAGGGCGACGAGTTTGAGCTGAAGTCCTCTGGTGCACCGGACACTGTCCGGTGGCGCACCGGACAGTCCGGTGCGCCAGACCAGGGGAGCCTTTGGTTGCTCCTTTACCCTTTTGTTGAACCCAACACTTGGTCTTTTTATTGGCTAAGTGTGAACCTTTTGCACCTGTATAACTTATACACTAGAGCAAACTAGTTAGTCCAAAGATTTGTGTTGGGCAATTCAACCACCAAAATTATTTAGGAACTAGGTGTAAGCCTAATTCACTTTCAGACACAAGAGCTACAACACAAGCTCACTATATAAAAAGTAATTATGAGTCTACGATAAAAAAAAATTCCGAAGTCCTGATTCTCATTTTCTTTCGGGAAGAACTGTAATTTCAATTTTTTATTTAAAAAAGACTTGGAAAATTGAGAATCCGTTTGAGGGCCACATGTCATATTCTTGTCATTTTGTAGTCCCCACGGGCCATTACCAAACTCATAAACCCTCTCCTCATTCCGCTAGGGTTTCTCCCAAAATCGCCGCCGCAGCCGCCGCCGCCATCAGCCATGGCCGCTGACACTTCGAAGCCCTTCTTCCCGGCGGCGCCGCACTCGGCTCTCCGCCCCTCCAGGAGCGCCGCCTCGCGCGCGTTCCCTGAGAGCTCCTACTGGCGCGCCTTCCGCTCCTCGGAGCTCGTGTCCGACGCCGGCTTCCCCGTCACCGATCTCACCTTCGCCTCCTCTGTGGAAGACAGAGCTGCCCCTACCCTCGCCGCTTCCTGGTCCACCTCCGTGCACGTCTTCTCCTCCGACCCCCTCGAGAAGCTCCGTAGGATCTCTGTCGCGGGCGATCTCGCCTTCTCCCCGTCCTTCCGCTGCGACGGCGCCCTCCTCGCCACCGGAGACAAGAAGGGTGTCGTCCGCGTATTCCGCGCCGACAAGGCCGCCACGGGGGCCCTCCGCACGCTGCGCGCCCACGCCGCCGAGACCCGCGTGGTCCGGTACCCAGTCGCTGGCGGCGACAAGCTTCACCTCCTCACCGCCGGCGACGACGCGCTCCTCGCCTACTGGGACGTGCCCTCGGAGACTCCCGTCTTCTCCATCCCCGCCGCGCACCAGGACTACATTCGCGGCGGTGCGGCCTCCCCTGCTGATCACAACATTTTCGCCACTGGCTCTTACGACCGCAGCGTCAAATTGTGGGATGCCCGCACCAGCAATACCGGCCCATCTTTGTCCTTCTCCCACGGGGAATTGGTGGAAAGCGTGCTATTCCTTCCGTCCGGCGGGCTGCTGGCCACGGCCGGAGGGAACGTGGTCAAGATTTGGGACGTCATTGGTGGTGGCTGGCTCGTGCACTCTGTGGAGAGCCATGTCAAGACAGTGATGGACCTGACTCTTGGCAAGATGGTCAACACTGGGGAGATGCGGCTGCTTAGTGCGGGCATTGATGGGTATGTGAAGAGCTTTGATTTTGGGAAGCTTAAGATGACACACTCCTTGCGGTACCCTCAGCCGCTCCTTTCTGTGGCTGTCTCGCCCTGTGGGTCTGTGGTGGTGGCAGGGTCTGCGAAAGGGAAGATTTATATGAGAAATAGGAAGAAGAAGGCTGTGGATGAGGAAGAGCAAGGGATGAAATCTGTTGGTGGTGCGATTGACTGGGTATCTCCAGAGCCGGAGAAGTCAGTGTTGAGGCCAAATTACTTTAGGTACTTCCGCCGTGGGCAGAATGAGAAGGCAAAGGAGGGTGACTTTGTGATTGAGAAGCCGAAGAAGGTGAAATATGCAGAGCATGATAAGTTACTGAGAAAGTTCAGGCACAAGGATGCTCTGGTTTCAGCATTGGTCAAGAACAACCCGAGGAGTGTTGTGGCTGTTATGGAGGAGCTGGTTTCAAGAAGAAAGCTCATAAGATGCATCGGGAATTTGGATAATGAGGAACTTGGTCTTCTTTTGGAGTTCCTTCACCGGAATGCAACTTTGCCAAGGTATGCTAAGTTGTTGTTGTGTTTGGCAAACAAGGTTGTGGAGATGCGCGAGGCTGATATCCGATCAGATGAGAAGCTGAAGGTGCATATGAGGAATCTTAAGAGAATGGTTGCAGAGGAGATTCAGATACAGCACATGCTGCAGGGCATTCAAGGGATGATTTCACCAATGCTTGCACTTGCAACCAGATGAAAAGGTGCTTTTGTTTCAAACAAGGAATTTTTGTTATATGTTAGTTTGCAGGAGGCCCCTGCATGCGATATGTACTGCTTTGAAAAATTATGTTTGCTATTGGATAGTGAAGTATGCCAGATGGTTGAGATACTCTGTTCTGTCATTCTATGCTATTGTTTATCTGGTTTAACATATCATTCCTGATTTTGCTCATTTGATTTGATAGTATGCATTTATACATAATCTGACATCCTCAAAACTCAAAAGGCTTCAATGCTTGTAATTTGTCACTTGTTTTGCTTTGTTTTGTATGAATTGGTTTAAAACTTTACTTTGCATGGAGTGGCTAAGCTAAATTTTCCACTTGCATGGAGGAAACTACTAGCTAGGGTGCTCTCACCCATGTTCAAGTATCAGGCATTGCATATTTACACTGCTGGTTGTCTTATAGACCAAAGGTAACTTTAGCCCTGCTTTATTGAAAGAAAGTTTATGAGGATACCAGATTACAGGATTATAGTTCAAACATGATGCACCTTCGATGCCAACTCTACATGCAGAACCAAGTGTGGTATATCTCTACTGGAGAATTGAGCCTAAAACTCTACACTAACAGTCAAATGGCGAAAGCATGGTTGAATACATGCAGAACCAAGTGTGGTATATCTCTACTGGAGAATTGAGCCTAAAACTCTACACTAATAGGCAAATGGTGAAAGCATGTGTTCAACCAGAGTACAATTATGACTGCTGCCAAATGATACACCGACAAAGCAACAAGCACCCGGGTGTATGTCTTTTGAAATGCTGGTAGTTATCTTATTACTGCTTGCAATTCTTATCTCACTGTCTGCACCTTTGATGGTAGTTTACTAGTCATTAGGGGCAGGGTAGTACAGGTAGGGCTCTCCAATCCTTGGTTGTACTTGTACCTGATTTGGTTATATTTGTGTTGTACTCGCTCAACTTTCTTGGAGAGTAAAAGCATCTCAGGTTTGACCATAATTGTAGGAAAAACAATAAAGATTTATGATATCAAATAGGTATAGTATGAAAATATGGTTAATGAAGAATCTAATTATACTTATTTGTTATCATAAATGTTATTATTGCATTATATAAATTTGGTCAAACTCGAGGTGTTTTGACAATCTGACAAAGTTGAAATGACTTGCATTTATACCTCGTATGTTTGTAGGTCCTACTTGTACCCAAATCCTAACAGCTGGTTCAATGTGTCATGTTGTTGAGCAGAGGATATGTTTGTTTGAACAGTTGGCTGTTAGCTCTTGAGATAATCCTATTCTGCACAAGAGTAATGGGGAGTAGCAACACACAAAAAAGCTCAAATCACAGCAACACGCACACGAGTCAAGAAGTGATCACAAGAAGTAGCACAACGGAGTTACAACTCGAAAACGTGATCAAATGGTCACAAGGTCTCGGTGTTGTAGAGTATTCAAAGAATGCTTGGTTGTACTCTCCATGCGCCTAGGAGGTTCCTTTTATAGCCCCAAGGGCCAAGAGAGTCGTTTCTTCTTTGTTTGGAAGACATTGATCGTCTTCCGTCCGCGGTGTGCACCGGACTGTCCGGTGCAACCGGACTGTGAACAACACGTGATTTCTTTCCTTCTTTGGCGAAGCTGATCGGCCCATGGCACACTGGACAGTCTGGTGCACCATGGTGACCGTTGGCTCCACACACGTGGCAGCCGCTGATCGCGCAACCGATCGTTGGCTAGGCGTGCAGCTGGTACACTGGACAGTCCGGTGAATTATAGCCACGACGTCTCAACGAATTTTCGAGGGCTGCCTGTTCACAGGCTTAGCCAACCTGGGCACCAGACATTGTCCGGTGCACGTCGGACAGTCCGGTGCACTCTCAGGCTGGTGCAGGTTTGGCGAAACTTAGCTAAACTTCTTCGTTCCAATTTGTTTCGACTTGAGAAGTTTCCTAAGCACTTAGATGAACATAGTTTTTAACAAAAACAATTGACTAAGTGTTGTATTCATACCTTTGTCTCTCCATTCCACTAGGATTTGCAATGTACTCATATAACTCTCAATTTACTTTTCTTTAACTCTGTGTTCATACTCACAGTAGGCTTGTTAGCTCAAAGTGATGTGTTGTGCACTCAGTGCCGGCCCTGTAGGGGGTCCAGCAGTGCCCTTGATCTGGGCCTCCAGATTAATGGGGCCTCATCTCATATCCTTAATAAATGTTAGTATGTACACAGTACACAGTAATTAGATTAACAGCCGGCCAGTCCGCTCCTTCTCACGTACGCAACCTGCCGGCTGCCGCCCATGATTGACGTTCCCAATTCCATTTCCTTGTAAGCACAACACCGATCGGTTTTCAATTTTCAATTCCATTTCCTTGTACGGCTGTACCCGGTACAGCGGTACCCCTATCCCTATCTATCTGCTTGGAGCCTTAGGCTATCCGCAGCGGTTCCCTCTAAATTTTCCCCCTATATCACTTTTCTGGGTCACATCATCAATAGTGTATCCCCTACTTTTTCATCTCCCGCAGTGGTTTCCCCTAAATACTCCCCCTATATCCCACTACAATATAAAATATCATTTTCTATACCTACTTTTCATCTACTATCAATTTTTCTTCTACTATTAATTGAAGGCGGGCCCACAGGAACAGTGGTAGGGGGAGAGAGCGCGCGCGCGCTGCAGCTGAGGGGAGAGAGAAGAGTACCGCGCGGTGGAGTGCGCGATAGCGTGCTGCGCTGCGGCCTTTAGCGTGCGGCTGTAGCCGCCATGCAAGGGGAGCGCGCGCGGTAGCGTGCGGCGCTGCGGGCAGTCTTAGGCCGGCGGCAAACAACCAGACATTAATCCCATCAGCCATCACGATTCACGCTATCAGCGGATCAGCAATCAGCCAAGAGCCAACGTCCGTGCATCCATTGCAGCTGTTCTCAGGTATGGTTTGTTAGTTTATTTATCTCTTAATTGGTACAGTTTGGAAGTAAAGTTTGTTAGTTCTCATCTATTTATATAAT
Source organism: Zea mays (assembly GCF_902167145.1). NCBI lineage: Eukaryota > Viridiplantae > Streptophyta > Magnoliopsida > Poales > Poaceae > Zea > Zea mays. The sequence continues at coordinate 21,362,902 of NC_050102.1, forward strand.
TATATTTTAATATTCAGATTACAACCATGGCGCCTAGAAAGCATCCATCTGGTAGTAAGAAAAGGAAGAGAAGAAAAGACATGTTCGAAGAAATTTTTAAGGTAAAATCATATTATGTACTTCTTATTCTTATTTGATATGAATAATTTTTAGATGTATATGAAGTGTTTATTGATAACCTATATACATTATATTTATATATAATAGTTATTATTGGAAAGGGCCTCTATTATAAATCTAGCCCCAGGCCTCTAAAATGTCAGGACCGGCACTGTGTGCACTTAATCACTAAAATATTTAAAGATGGTCTAATGACACATTTCTCTTTCACCAAGGCCTGACCCATTTAGTTATATAGAATATAGAGAATTAGGGTTGGTCCAGGACTTAGCACTGACCACATCTCGCAAGTCCATCCTAGAAGCACGCGTCGTGCTGCCTCTCTAACCTCTACCTCGCTCCCAGCTTAGACCACTTCCAACAATCCACCCCATAGCTCCCCACCCCATATACGGTGTATTTTGGGGGATCGTTCCAATGGCTCCCCAATAGCACACCCCATATAGTGAGAGCTCTAATCTCCCCTATACATTAATTATGTCATTTATTTATGATATTAATCTTATTTAAGCTATGTAATACGATAACAATGTGTATTATGACGGTACAAATACTCTACGATTTTTAAAACTTCAAAAGCTGATAAAAATGTTAAATAACTGAGTTATATTATATATGGGAGCTAGATAGGGAGAATGATTGGAGATGTGGGGGTATCTTTTGGAGAGATGTGATAAAATATACTACCTCCGTTCACAAATTTATGATGTCGTTAACCTTTTTTTTAAAACTTTGACCACTCATCTTATTCAAAAACAATAGTGAGTTACCATTTATTTTGTTGTGATTTGTTTTATTACTTAAGGTTGTTTGAGCGTGAATTGAAATCTTATATTTTTGAACAAATATGTAAATAAGACGAGTTGTTGAATTTTTTTAAAAAGCAACAACGTTATGACGGAGGAAGTAAATGAAAGTACAAATAGAGGGAGAAATATGAGGAAATGGTTGAGGATAGCCTTAGGATGCCTCCAACGCTTCACCCTCTGGCTCCCCCTCCCCTGATCTGTGTACTTTCTTCCTCCTCTCCACTCTAGCCGTTCATCCTCCCCTGCCTCTCTATCCAGTTGTTATGTGATTTTTCTCTCTAAAGGCTTGTTCGGTTGCATATAGATTGGAGGAGATTAACTTCCTCCTTAGTTAAAATTGAATAGAAGGGAATTTAATCTCATTCAATTTAGACGCAATCGAACAAGACCCGAAGGAAGAGCTCTATTCTCTCCTTCACTAATCAATGATTATCTATGTAAAGTTAATCACTTTAAGTTTAATTAGTTGATAACAATATGTATTACGGTCCTACAAATATTGTACAATTCTTTTGAACTCCATAGAATGATGTATAAAAGTTAAATAACTTGGTTAATGTGCAACGGATGCTGAATAAAGGGGAATGATTAGAGTGGAGAAATAGGAGAGGAATGAAAGAGACAGGAATATTTAAAAATGAATAGGAAGTACAAGTAGGAGATGAGAACTACTCAGGTCGCAGGAGCGCAGGGACGCGCATGTTGCCGGCGGCGTAGGCCGCATGCAACGGCAACGAGCTGGCGGCGGGTAACCCGAGCGGGCGTGTAGGGTGCAGGAAAACGGGCGCGCAGGCGCCAGGCGGCGCGTGGTGGTGTGCGAGAGTCTGCCAGCGTTGCGCCGTGCGCAGGAGTTGAACTGCGGAAGGACGAAAGGTGCTCCAAATCTCCAAACCAGCGACATTTTCTCGTAAATTTCAATGCAATTTTTTTTTGCTTATGATCTAGGTAGACTTCGCTATAAGTTAGAAGCGAAAGTTTCATTATTACATAACTGACGAAGCGGATTGGGACACGCAAAAAAGTACATATAATGAGTTATCCTTAATTTATTAAGGCTAAAGAAATAAAAAACTAAGACATATCCAACAATAATTTCTTCTGAGCCTTGTCAAATTCTCGTCCTACTTTTGTCATCTCGGGCGCCAGTAGAAAACCGCTCTATACATATGGTAGTGCCTACTTTCTATAGACAGTTTTGGTTATCAAACGTCAGTGAAATAAATGTCTCGTCTGACTCAATAAACTGTTAGTGGAAACACGTTTGTACTGACGGGTTTCTTAAAAAAACTACCAGTAAAATACATGATTTCTACTGGCGGTTTTCTTAAAAACCGCCAGTAGAAAAGAATTTAAAATCATTTTTTTTCTTTTTCAAATGACCTCATATGAAAAACCATAAAAAACGTTGTTGATCTCTAAAAGTTGTGCAACTTTGTAATTGACAACTTTATATTTGAAATTATTTGGGCTCCCAAAATTGCATTTGAATATGTCAAATTTGAAATGTAAATTTGTGCAAACGGCCTTGGATGAACAAAGTACCAAAATAAAAATTGTAGAACTTAAAAAGTTATTAAACATTGTAGTTAATAACTTTTTCGTTTGAATTCGTTTGCACCCTCAAATTTACATTTGGTTTGTTGTAATATGTGGGCAACAAAAACCCCAAACCACATACAAGGCATGTCATGGGAGGAGGCTTAACACGAGGGTAAGGTTGCAGGTTTGATTTCCAGCCACGAAAAATATCGTGACTTTCGACTTGCAACAGAGACGGTTGGGTGGGTCCTTCCTTATTCAAAATATTTTTTTTGTTGTCTTAAAACCCGATTTATGTTTCCTAGAACAGATCTGTACTAGCGGTTTTCTTATGTCAACTACCAGTAGAAATCGATTTTCACTGGTGGTTTTATTACGTCGACCACAAGTGGAAATTGATTTCCACTAGCGGTTCTACATTAACCGCATGTGCACTAGGACTATTTCTATAGGCCCCAACACAGGCGGTTATGAAAAACACCTATAAAAGGGGTTCTGAACCGCCTCTATAGAGTTTGTTTGTACTACTGGGGCTTTTACCTATCCCAGATCCGCCACCGTTTACAATTAGGACTAAAGATTATTGTAGTCGCTTTCAAACCGATATAGATGACCATTTCTTTAATAGTGACAGGGCTACCTAATTATCAAACATGCTAAGTCACTTTGTTAGGGGAGTTTTTACCATACTGGAACATTTTATATTGAGAGGAAGAATACCATGCTTCATATCAAGCTTGTAAATAGGTGCTATTTGCACTTATTGTCTTTACCAAATGGACGAACATGCACTGAACAATATTTCATCCATTGGTCACTTGACATGTTCTTAGTTTGACATGTTGCACTAGGCTAAAGGAGGGTGACTGCCTAACAAAGTTGCTAATATGCTGTGTCTTGCTCTGTGAGACGCTTCAATGTTTTGTAGCATACCAGCTTGATATTGGGGTGGATGCATTGTGCAACCACGTCTATTATATATGTGTGTGGGAACTCAATAGCTCTATGACCGAATGGAACTGTAGTTATCATTAACAATACAACATAGAAAACTTGGGACCATGATCGCATAGGTAGGGTCAATGGGTGAATAGTACAAGTAAATAGAATTTAGAAACAATATCAGTGCAACACTATGTACACACTTCTGATCACAACGTGCACATGCAGTGTTCTCCATCAAAGTAGTGCAACTTGTGAGTGTTGCTGCAACCATGGTGTCCACGCTATGTAACTTTCGTTATTGGCCACATGGTGTTGACTGGATAACTATTCTCAAACTTATAGTGTCTCTAGCTATCCTCTTACAAGGCCGACTATGATTCAGAGAGACTAGACAATGGCTATATTGTTACTAAACCAGTGGCATTAAAAGTAAAAATATAATGTTGTGCCAGATGTATGTGATGCAGAGTGGTAGACGTAGAGTGGATTGCAGCATTTGCCTCTTTCCGGATGCCTCAAATTCCCATGCCTCATGTGCCTCTCATCATATGTTCACTAAAAGGATAGGTGCTATCATTTCTTCTATGGAGTGTCAAACATAGGTATAGGATCAGCAAGAGTGTGCTGCCAAATTTATAAGCAAGCGTGTGCTACCGAATTTATAATGGCATCCCTATAGGTTTCGTTGATAGGGATGGTAGGTAACTAATATGTGCCTAATTTATGACAAAATTTTTGTGTGGTGGTTGGAAAAGATATGCATTGTCCATCAAAAGAGACTGAATCGTAAAAATACGCAAGGTACATATTGAAAGAATCCTAATCGGGGATATTACTAAAAGGTTGTAACCATTGTCCGTATATTATTGTAAAATTTATTATATTACTAAAGCGTGTGCTATTTGCTCTTACATTTACCTACTATGGCCCTATTTGAATGCACTAGAGTTAATTAATAGTTAGCTCCTAAAATTACATGGTGACATCCAAACAATCCAACTAATAGTTTAACTATTTGCTGTTTTTAGTTGAAGACATTCAAACACCCCAAACTAATAGTTCAACTAACTATTAGTTGCACCCTAACTATTAGTTGAAGACTACAGTATCGGATTCCCAACCGGAACTTGGCATCTGGGATTAAAGAACTCAATCTTTAGTACGGTTGTATGAACCGATACTAAAACATCGAAGCCAGATTTTATTATATGTTTACTTGCATTACAATGGATGTATATATAGGGTGATGGACCGTTGGGTCCATCACCCGGACCATTCTAGCGCGCGCTGACCGCGTGGCTTCGCCCCCTTGCGGCTTCGGCCCACCCAGCTCAGCCCCGCACGACTCGCGTTGGTTCAGTCATTCCAGTAAATATTAAGTCATTCTAGCGTCCATACAACATTTAAGTCATTCTACTTTAAGTCATTCTAAAGTCTAGGTAACATAAATATTAAATCATTTTAGAATTCCAGGTAACATTAAGTCATTCCAGGGTCCAGACATTAAGTCATTCAAGTAACATCTAGGCAACATTAAGTCATTTTAGTTTTCAGGTATTTTTTCATGTTTTCTCGGTCTTTTTTTTGTTTTAAGTTAGTCATTCCTGTTTTCCAGAGAAACATCAAGTCACTTTTCATGGAAGCATTAAGTCATTTTTTTGTATCAGCCATTCTCCCTATGTTTATCAAATATTGTTGGTTTTTCAGTCATTCCAGAGTCTAAACAAAATTAAGTCATTCTTTGTTTTCAGTCATTTTTCATATTGATTGAGTCGAGACAACATTAAGTCATTCTTTGTTTTCAGTCATTTTCTGATTCAATCGGCTCGGTTGGTCGGCTCGTTCTGGTTCGGCTCAGTCCGATCGGGTGGCTTGATCAGCCGGCTAGGCAGACGCGGGGGTGGCTTGGTCGGCCGGCTAGGTGGGCGCAGGAGAGCCACGCGAGGAACGCAGCGACGCGCGCGCGTTTGGCGGCCGGGCAAGGCGGACACGCCAGGTGGTTTAGGTGATGAATAGATCTTCCCTATATATATATAAGCATACGTAGATTCATATATACAAAGGATATGCACATTAATAGTAACTATACAAATGTCTATGAAGTTTCCTAAGTTCTAACTATATCCTCATTTCTACATTCTTAATATGAATCTTCTTCATCTTCTGCATCTTGATGATTGAAAGGGAAATAGGGTCAAACCTTTTCCTAAATGATTTTGGTGGTTGAAATGCCCAACACAAATAATTGGACTAACTAGTTTGCTCTAGATTATATATTCTACAGGTGCCAAAGGTTCAACACAAACCAATAAAAAGATACAAGTTAGGGTTCAAAGGAAAGGAGCAAATGAAACCGAAGAGAACCCTGGTCTGGCGCACCGGACTGTCCGGTGTGCCACCGGACAGTGTCCGGTGCACCAGGGCCGTACAGGCTGAACTCCTCACCTTCGGGTTTCTGAGGCGACTCTCCGTGTAACACCCCAGGTGTTGCTATGGCTGGAGCACACCTTGGCACTCAAGTCAAGACTATGATCACATGTGGAAGAACTTAAGGAGCAAAAGTATAAGGGGCTTTGGAAACTAAGTTGTTACCAAGAGTTGGGAATGACCAAAGGCATTACCCTAATGGTGTGCAACTATCACCTTGGGAGAGGGGGAAAGAACCCTAGGCCTCTCTTAAACCCTAACTCCCAAACCATGGATAAGAGGGGAAAGAGAGTGAGCAAATGTGCAAAACATGGGTAATCTTTACCCAAACCCTAAGCAACATTATAACCATCAATTAGGGGAGGGAAATATTACAAAAAGGCCCCTAGGGAAACCCCATTTCAATTCTCCAAGTGGAGAGAGAGCTAGAGCTCTCTAGTTCCCTCTAAGTCCCATTTTAGCCCTAAATCAAAGATCAACCGTGTTCACTTCAAAAATGGCGCCAAAACCACTTGGGCTCTATACCAAAAATGTGCAATACCACTTAGGGCACCCACTGGAAAAAGTTGAGCTCGAGACTCGGACGTTTGACATGCCATGGCATGGCTTTTGTCGCGAAGTGCTTAGTGTGACACACCTGATTTGGCACCCGAAGATCTCCCTCCCTAGGCCGTATCTGCCCCGGCGTCTCACAGTTGAGTGACAGCCCTAGGTGCCAGGAAGAGGTCTGCGCCGGACCTTTGCAAAGATTCGCACGGTTGCGACCTCTGGTGACATTTGAACACTGGAAGAAACAAACCGCCACGTGTTCGACGCCGTCTGCCGCGCCAGAGCACGCCCGAGCACGCCCCGCGCCGCGCCCGAGCCAAGCCGGTGCCCTGGTCCGCGTCCGCGGCTATAAAACGCCCAGGAGCCTTGGCCGTACCCCTCCGCACGCGCTCAAGCCTCACCGGAGCTCAGTTCACCGCCGTTTGCCCCTACGCGACGTGCCCGCGGCCACCCGAGCCCCTGCCACCGTAGACCGGCCAGCCCAGCCATCCCCAACCCCGTCCAGCCCTCGGAGAAGACTGTGCACGTCTCCGTGAAGCTCCCCGAGCGAGGAATCGGAGTTTGCTTCGCCGGAGAGGCCGGCCCAAGGTCACCGGACTTCAACCGACCGCCGGCAACCGTGGACCGAGGTACACAGTGAACCTCTCTTCAATTCCTTGCACAGTTAGACTCCTTAGACCTCCACGAAGCTCCCTATGCCCTTGGATTGAACTATGCCGCCGTGGATAGGCCGGAGCACACGTCGCCGACGAGCCCGCCCGCCTGCACACGTGGACCGGGCGATTCCGGCCGTCTCCAGCGACGAGCCGTACCTCGACGTGATCGCCAGACCCTCCCCGAGCCAACCCTACACTTCGCCGGAACTCCCTCGCCGCCGGTAAGCCGCGCCACCCTTTTCTTTCCCGCGACTACTGTTTCGGTTGAGAGAGGGACTGCGGGTGAGAGGGAGAGAAGTCCAGGGGGTTAAGTGAAAGGTCAGAGACTCAAGTGAATAGTGCCGCGAGGGTAGATCTGTGAGGTTTGATTTGTTTTAAACCTAGGGACCTCGGCGCAAACTGTATTTCCAGGAAAACTTAATTAAAACCTGATTTAAATTCAAACAGAAACTTTAAAAACCCATAACTTCTGTTTGGTTTATCCAAATTTGGTCAAACTAATTTTGCCAGACTCTAAATAATGTACCCTATTTAGGAAAAATATAAAAACCCCTTGGTGCTGTGGAAAACTTAAAAGTTCTGATTTAATGTTAACTTTGGCCAAAAGCTAAATAATAGTAAGAAAAATAGTTGGGCTATTTGACTAGGGTTAGGAAAATTTGGAGAAGTTTATATTCACCTACTAACCTGTTTAAAAATGTTAAACCCCACTGTCCATTACATTAAGTTAGTTTTAACCCCTTATTCCATAATATGCTTAAGTTTAAGAAAAATAGGAAAAGTGACATAAATATTGAACCAGAGGGGACCTCTATTTTTGTTGAGGTACTTATTTAATGTAGTTCAATAGAAAAATATATCATACCCTGTTTCAGTGTAAAATAATTAAGATCTCTTTTATTTTAATAAAACAAGTGAAACTTAGAAAAATTCTACAAAAATAACCCCAAGGTGAAAACACCCCCACCCTTGGGATAACTATTGTTTTATTAGAAAGAACTTAGGAAAAATATGAAATCTGCTGTTTGACATTTTTCAAATAGTAATGTAGTAGAAAAGAGCCTTTTTGGCATGAAACTTAAGAAAAGCATAACTAAATAACCACCCCTGAGTTTCCTGTGATTTTTAGCACAAAGACCTATTATCACCAGAGGATGCCAGCAAAAATAACCTTTAGGACAGAACCTACACCTAACTAGGAGGTGTAGTGTAAAGTGCCCCTTTTTGCCTAACTTTTGTTATTTTTGTTTAAGGCCTAACTTTTATACTTTAAGCCTCAAATTCTAAAAACAAGCTAAAATAGCCAGTGACAACCCACTGTAATTTTTACAGAATTTTTGGAACTTCTTAAAACACTGTCATAGTTCAAACCTGCACTAGAAACCCCAAATGGAAATTAAAGAAAGGAAAATGAATAATGAAAATTGATGTCATCCTAAGACCTTTGTAAATTTGCCCCCTAAAATCTATGAAGGCAATGCAAATCCACTATGTTATCCCTAATGAAAACCTAAGCTTAAAGGGTAATAAGTCAAAGTCTATGTATACCACTAGAAGCCCCACAGAACCAGGAAACCCTAAGTTAATTCTTAACTTAGTTTCTTTAGCATAATGTTCTTAAATCTTGCATAACCATGACATACATGTTCATTGCATTTCGATAGACTGTAATCTTGCGGACGGATAGTACATCCTCGTGCCGGAGCAAGGAGCTGCTCAGGAGGTAGCCCCAGATCCAGCACCAGAGCCAGCACCAGAGGACCTGCCTGCCACTGCTTTGGAAGGCAAGCCCCGGTTTTATGCATAACCGTTTATATATGCTATTTTACTGCACTTAATGTTTGTAGGCTTGTACTGTGCACTTAAGTGTAGGAGTTGACTGAAACCCTAGTTGCATGATCTCAGGAATCCTTCTGAAATGAATACTAGTATGCTAGGTCGAGTAGCTGCTTATTTAATTAGGGATCTCGGTAGAAGTCGAGTGATTTTTCTAGCACTCGCGCGAGGTCAGGACATTGATTGTAACCACCTTCATATCATACTGAGGTTGGTTTGTGGGCGACAATCCATGGGGGATTGGTTGTCTACGGGATGAAATTTGAATAAGGATTAAGGTGTGGTACCGTGAGTCAAGCGTTTGAACGTACTAAACATATACCGAGAAATATGGTAAATCGGTAAGCCTAGTACCTGATTGAACCTGGCAGCAGATTGCCCTCCTCACACGACCTGAGACGAGGTCTCCCATTCCGGTTATGGTGGGTACAAGTGCGGTCACTGCACGACGGCCAATCGGGGTCAATGAGGCATTGTACGCCAAGGCGGTGAGCCCCTCTCTGCTGACGGGGAATCGATGGGGACGGTTGATATGTGTGGGGACGGAGTGCCCCTACATGTCGTGTGTTTAGGTTTACCTTGCAAGGATAAAAACTCGATTCGAATCGTCTGCTTCTCGCAGCTAATGAGACTGCTTGATCCATGCTGCTACATTGAGTAACAAGTGGAATGATGCGGAGATGATATAAGATGTTGATTGCTAAAATGTTTGCTACTTTGTATGAATAGATAGTACATTTTTAGCCTTAAGAGAGTCACACTTAACTTTGACTAAGTTAAAATCTTGATTTAGAAACTCAGCTAGTGCTTTTGGCAACCAAACCCCACAGCCAAACAGCTGCATGTCTAGAGGTAGAGGAGTAGACTCCTCACACCGGGTAAGTCTAGCTGAGTATTAGTATACTCAGCCTTGCTTGTGGCATAATTTTTACAGGTTCTCTGGAGGAGATGGTTGCTGGGATAACTTGGCCGTCCACCTTGCCACCGGGTTGGACTGTCGAGTGGGACCCTGCCTCGGCTGAGGAGGAGCATGAGGAGTGATGGGACAGGCTTCCCCATCCCTCCATTTATTTATCGTTAGTTTATTTCCGCTGCACTTCAAAACAATGATGGTTACTTTTGCAAAAACTCTAATGATGATGATGGTGATGTAATAATTTAACATTGTGACATGTATGGTTTTATGCTTTATTGTATTTGCTCTGTGACTCACCTTCGAGTGAGATTGTGGTACTTGATCCTGTCAGTGGCCGTGTCGGACTAGATCCGAGGGATTGACGGGTTATTCCCATTTAAGTGTGGTCTAGCCTCTAAGGCGGCGCTTAGGCACTTAAGTTGGAATAATTCGGGCAGTTCCGCCACAGCTGGTATCGGAGCTTGTACCACCACAGAGGAATCAATAAAATATAAATACCATCAATTTTCTAAATAAAACTTGATAGAAACAAGTTGGATAGATAGTAGGACGAGCAGGATAGACCTAGGACGTGAAGCCTTAGGTTAATAGAAGGGTAGCTAGGTGGCTAAGTAACTCGGCCCTACAGGCCACTTTTACAGGATGGGAGTTCCTCCCTATTCCTTCTATCTTGTTGTGAGGTCGTTCAGGACGAGCATGCATGCATTCATAATTAAGCAATGGATAACTAAGTAAGGACTTAAAAACAAGATAACAACCAGCTAGGTCCTTAGTGCCTTTTTACTTAACTAGAGGAGGGCTGAGTTTTATTTTCCTTGTTCTTTTTACATTCTTTTTCTTTTACTTACGCTTAACCGTACACAGATGACTTCCCACGGATCCTCCGATGACGGAAATGCACTGACCCACACGGACGGACTTGCACGAGAGGGTTTTCCCCGCATTTTGTGGGAGGTGCTTCAGGGAGCTGGATACACGACACCCCCTCAGTACGCGGTGCAGCAGTTCGAGAAGCACCGAGTGCCCCGCTGTAGGGTGAGGATGACCTTGGAGCCTCATCCCCTGCAGCCAGGCTGGCGCTCCTTGGACTCAGAGTCTTTCGGGTACCGGGCAGAGGACACGATCGAGGCGATCGCTCTGCATGGATTGACTACCTTCTGCGGGTTCCATCCCTTGGAGCTGGCTACCCATCCCATTGGCTTGTTCCCCGCTGAAAAGGAGGACGACCCAATGTGGAAGGATCGGGTGGAACATGCCAAGGACATCTGGGCCATCTACCCAGGTCAGACTGCGCACTTGACAGTACGGTGCATGAATGCTCTGTACCGTCTGCAGGTGATGCGCGGTGAGGCCATGTCCCATCTGATGGCACTGCTGGAGGCCACCAAGATCACGTTGGATAACCGAGAGGAGCTTGTGGTCGACTTGTCTCAAGAAATGGTAGAGAAAGATTTGCAAGTGGAGCAGCTGTCTGGTGAGATTCATGAGTTGGAGGAGCTAGTGGGCACCCGGGAGAACACCATTGAGGTCCTAGAGGATCAGCTCCTCAACACTCAGCAGCAGCTGGCAGAAGCAAATGAGCACCTGGACATGCATCACCAGGAGATCCAGGACCAGGAGGACGACGAGGACGTCGACATTGAGGGAGGAGATGAGCCTGCCTCCAGTGTGGACACTGCTGGCTCGGGAAGACCACCTTCCCCCGAGTCCAGTGTTGCTTCGTTCGCTCACTAGGTGTCCAGGGTAGGCTTAGAAGTCGGACAGTCGGACTCCTCGCCGCTAGCTTAGCTTTTGCACCCTTAGGATACTAGGCTAGGTAGAGTTGAGTCATTTTGGAACAATTTGATGTAATCGTATTAAACTCTTTTGGGAACTTGATGGATGGATGCTATTATTAGCTTAATCTTGGAAGGAAGAAATTTATGCCTCTTAAATCCCGCTGTTTAACTTTTTCCCCGTGATAAAATCTTGAATTTGGAACTGTGGTGTTAAATATGTATGTGGTTTTTCAGATGGCTGGGAGGCAGCGTCGTGGCCAGAACGAGCACGTTCCACCACCACCCCCACCTCCCACTCTGCAGGAGCTCATGGCTCAGCAGAATGAGATCCTGAGGCAGCTGGCTCAGCGTCAGCCACTACCTCAGCATTATGGTGGAGACCATCAGCGTCACCCCGTCGCTGCTACCTACCAGGAGTTCCTCAACACTCAGCCACCATTGTTTACCAGGGCGGAGGACCCACTTGATGCAGATGTGTGGTTGAGGGTGGTAGAATCCAAATTCCCACTGCTTCATGGAGTGTGTTCAGAGGTCACCAAAGTCAGGTTTGCCACCCAACAGCTTCGCGGACCTGCAAGGACTTGGTGGGATCACTTTCTTGCTATGCAGCCAGAGGACCGAGAGGTGGAGTGGAGGGAGTTTAAGGCAGCTTTTAGAGGACACCATATACCAGCCGGGATCATGGACAGGAAGCTCAATGAGTTCTTGGCACTCACTCAGGGCAACATGACCGTGTTGCAGTATGCCCAGGCCTTTAATGACTTGTGCCAGTATGCGGGATATCATGCGGATACAGATGAGAAGAAGAGGGACAGATTCAGAAGGGGGCTCAGCACTAAGCTCCGGGATCGTCTCAACACCGTCAGGGCCAACAACTACAATGAGCTGGTCAACATGGCTATCTCCCAAGAGGACTGCATTACAGCTAGGCAGGCAGAGAAGAAAAGGAAGACCCCTGTGGCAGGACCCTCAGCTCAGCCACAGCGTTTCCGGATTGTGTCCGACACTCAGGGCAGGGGACCCCAGCAGCAGCAAGGGCGATGGGTAATCCGACCTCAGCAACAGCAGCAGCAGGCACCCAACCGCAACCAATTTCCAGCACAGCGGAATAATCAGCAGCAGCAGTACCGCCAAGCCAATGACAACAGGTGCTTCACTTGTGGCAATACTGGGCATTATGCCAAGAATTGCCCCAGGAACCAGCAGAGGCAGGGGCAGAATGCTAATCAGGCCCAAGGCAAGAGGCAGAAGGTGCAAGTGAGGCAAGGCAGGCTGAACTTCACCACCATGGCTGATATTCCAGAGGGAGCACCCGTCATGACTGGTATCTTTACAGTTTTGAATTATCCTGCTATTATTCTATTTGATTCTGGTGCATCACATAGTTTTATCAGTGCCAAGTTTAGTGCCAAATGCCAGTTGCCCTTCCACCATACCGATGGGGGCATTACCATTTCAACACCAGGAGGCAGGGTTGCCACTTATCAAATCAACAGGCAAGTGCCTATAAAATTTGGTAGTCTGGTGATTAGAACCACCCTTCTCATCTTAGGGTTGGATAGCGTGGATATTATTTTGGGAGCTGACTGGTTGACCAGGCATCAGGCAGTTTTGGACATTGCAGCCAGAGCCATTGAAATCCATTCCCCTGCTTATGGCGAGACTGTTTTGTATTTACCCGACCAGGGTCGTACCCGATCTTGTGCCTTTGTTATGATAGAATCCCCGGTGGAAAAGATCCCAGTGGTCTGTGACTACCCAGATGTTTTCCCAGACGAATTGCCAGGGATGCCACCTGACCGGGATATCGAGTTCGCAATAGAGTTGCAACCCGGGACTGCTCCTATCTCCAAGAGACCCTATAGGATGCCTCCCGCGGAATTGGCAGAATTGAAGAAACAGTTACAAGAATTGTTGGACAAGGGGTTTATTCGTCCAAGTACTTCACCATGGGGATGTCCAGCTTTATTTGTGAAGAAAAAGGATGAGAGTTTGAGGATGTGTGTTGACTACCGTCCTCTCAATGCGGTGACTATTAAGAACAAATACCCACTGCCCCGCATTGATGTTCTGTTTGATCAGTTGGTAGGAGCCAAGGTATTCTCCAAGATAGACCTTCGCTCAGGATACCATCAGATAAAGATCCGTGCCAGTGATATTTCCAAGACGGCTTTCTCTACCAGATATGGGTTGTATGAGTTTTTGGTGATGTCTTTTGGGCTGACCAATGCCCCGGCTTATTTTATGTACCTGATGAACTCAGTGTTTATGCCAGAATTGGATAAGTTCGTGGTCGTTTTCATTGATGATATTCTGGTCTATTCCAAGAATGAAGATGAACATATTGAGCACCTGCACATCGTGCTTCAGCGGCTGCGCGATCACCATCTTTATGCTAAGTTGTCTAAATGTGAGTTCTGGCTGAAGGAGATTAAATTCCTGGGTCACACAATTTCTCAAGATGGGATATCTGTTGATCCTGAGAAGGTGCAGGAGGTGATGGATTGGAAACCCCCGACTACAGTGAAGCAGATTCAGAGTTTTCTGGGATTGGCAGGGTATTATCGACGATTTATTCCGGATTTCTCCAGAATTGCCAAGCCAATGACCGAACTGTTAAAAAAGGGAGTCAAATTTGAGTGGAGCCAAAAGTGTGAGGATGCCTTTCATACCTTGAGGCAGCATTTGACCACAGCCCCAGTGCTGGCCTAACCTGACAACACCAAGCCATTTGAAGTTTACTGTGATGCTTCTGGTACTGGTTTGGGATGTGTCTTGATGCAAGAAAACAGAGTGATTGCTTATGCTTCCCGGGCACTCAGGCCCCATGAGCAGAACTACCCTACCCATGATCTGGAGTTGGCAGCTGTAGTTCATGCTCTTAAGATATGGAGACACTACTTGATGGGAGCTCACTGTAACATCTATACTGATCACAAGAGTCTCAAATACATCTTCACTCAGGCAGATCTGAACATGAGGCAAAGGAGATGGTTGGAGTTAATCAAGGACTATGATTTAGAGGTACATTACCACCCAGGAAAGGCCAATGTTGTGGCAGATGCCTTGAGCAGAAAGGCCCAGTGCAATTGCATGAGCATGGATGTAGGAGTGACCACCCTGTGTGATGAGTTGTGCAGATTGAACTTGGAAGTTGTTTCTGCGGGTGACCTAAGCTACATCTCAGTGGAGCCCACATTGCAAGAACAGATAGTCAGGGCACAGGTTGAGGATAAGGGTGTTCAGGTTATCAAGGATATGATCAAGCAAAAGGCAGAGAAATACAAGTGTTTCCGACAGGACAACAAGGGAATTCTATGGTTTGGAGATCGATTGGTTGTTCCTAAGGACCCTGAGCTCAGAAAGAAGATACTAGATGAAGCTCACCTTTCCAAATTCTCTATGCACCCTGGTAGCACCAAGATGTACCATGACCTCAGATCTTTATATTGGTGGACTAGAATGAAAAGAGAAATTGCCAAGTATATATCTGAATGTGATACTTGCCAGAGGATAAAGGCTAGTCACTTGAAGGCAGCAGGCCCTTTACAACCCCTTCCCATACCATCTTGGAAATGGGAGGATATTTGCATGGACTTTATAGTGGGATTACCCAATACCTCCAGACATCATGATTCTATTTGGGTTATCGTGGACAGGCTGACCAAGACTGCTCATTTCTTACCAGTGCATACCACCCACAGGGCAGAGAAGTACGCTGAGATTTATGTTGATCAGATAGTAAGGTTGCATGGTATTCCCAAGACCATTATATCTGACAGGGGAGCACCATTTGTGGCACGATTTTGGGAGCAATTGCAAGAGTCACTTGGAACCCAAGTAATCCGAAGCTCAGCATATCACCCTCAAACGGATGGTCAAACAGAAAGAGTGAATCAAATATTGGAAGACATGTTGCGAGCATGTGCACTACACTACGGGAAGGATTGGGACAAGTGTCTGTCCTTGGCAGAGTTTTCTTACAATAACAGCTATCAGTCTAGTCTGAGGATGGCACCTTTTGAGGCATTGTATGGGAGAAGGTGTAGGACCCCACTCAATTGGTCTCAAGCAGGAGAAAGGGAAATTTTTGGACCGGACTTGGTACTCGAGGCAGAGGCAAAAGTCAGAGTTATTACTAAGAACTTGGAAGCTGCTCAGGCCAGGCAAAGGAGCTATCATGATAAGAGGCGGAAGCCTCTACAGTTTGAAGTGGGAGATCATGTCTATCTTAAGGTATCACCCACCAAGGGTGTTCAGAGATTCGGGATCAAGGGCAAGTTAGCTCCTCGCTACATTGGACCCTATGAGATCAAGGCAAGTTGTGGACCCGTAGCTTACCAATTGGAATTGCCACCTCACATGTCAGCAGTGCATAATGTGTTCCATGTGTCTCAGTTGCGCAAATGTGTTCGTCTACCCACTGAAGTACTGCCAGAACCAGACATTGAGATAGAACCAGATTTATCCTATCAAGAGTACCCCGTCAAGGTGTTAGATCAAAAGGAGAGATCAACTCGGGCAAGGTCGGTCAGAATGTATAAGGTTCAGTGGAGTCACCATTCAGCAGAAGAAGCTACATGGGAGACTGAGGATTTTCTACGCTCTCGCTTCCCCGACTTTCTACCCAAAGGAGTCGGTATGTAACCCCAGAACCCCACCCCCACCTGCCCTTTGAAAGCAATTATAAGAAAAACTTAGATAACAAGGATAGTCTAAGTTGTGGATTTAACTTAAGAAGGGCTTCCTTCTGAAGTTGCAAAGAGAATGACATTCGAAGAGCAGTTAACAAGGGAAACTTGAGTATAAAGAAAGAGTAGCACCAACACACCTTCCAGCACCCTCCAAGGGACTCTACCTAAAATCTCGGGACGAGATTCCTTTAAGGGGGGAGGGCTGTAACACCCTAGGTGTTGCTATGGCTGGAGCACACCTTGGCACTCAAGTCAAGACTATGATCACATGTGGAAGAACTTAAGGAGCAAAAGTATAAGGGGCTTTGGAAACTAAGTTGTTACCAAGAGTTGGGAATGACCAAAGGCATTACCCTAATGGTGTGCAACTATCACCTTGGGAGAGGGGGAAAGAACCCTAGGCCTCTCTTAAACCCTAACTCCCAAACCATGGATAAGAGGGGAAAGAGAGTGAGCAAATGTGCAAAACATGGGTAATCTTTACCCAAACCCTAAGCAACATTATAACCATCAATTAGGGGAGGGAAATATTACAAAAAGGCCCCTAGGGAAACCCCATTTCAATTCTCCAAGTGGAGAGAGAGCTAGAGCTCTCTAGTTCCCTCTAAGTCCCATTTTAGCCCTAAATCAAAGATCAACCGTGTTCACTTCAAAAATGGCGCCAAAACCACTTGGGCTCTATACCAAAAATGTGCAATACCACTTAGGGCACCCACTGGAAAAAGTTGAGCTCGAGACTCGGACGTTTGACATGCCATGGCATGGCTTTTGTCGCGAAGTGCTCAGTGTGACACACCTGATTTGGCACCCGAAGATCTCCCTCCCTAGGCCGTATCTGCCCCGGCGTCTCACAGTTGAGTGACAGCCCTAGGTGCCAGGAAGAGGTCTGCGCCGGACCTTTGCAAAGATTCGCACGGTTGCGACCTCTGGCGACATTTGAACACTGGAAGAAACAAACCGCCACGTGTTCGACGCCGTCTGCCGCGCCAGAGCACGCCCGAGCACGCCCCGCGCCGCGCCCGAGCCAAGCCGGTGCCCTGGTCCGCGTCCGCGGCTATAAAACGCCCAGGAGCCTTGGCCGTACCCCTCCGCACGCGCTCAAGCCTCACCGGAGCTCAGTTCACCGCCGTTTGCCCCTACGCGACGTGCCCGCGGCCACCCGAGCCCCTGCCACCGTAGACCGGCCAGCCCAGCCATCCCCAACCCCGTCCAGCCCTCGGAGAAGACTGTGCACGTCTCCGTGAAGCTCCCCGAGCGAGGAATCGGAGTTTGCTTCGCCGGAGAGGCCGGCCCAAGGTCACCGGACTTCAACCGACCGCCGGCAACCGTGGACCGAGGTACACAGTGAACCTCTCTTCAATTCCTTGCACAGTTAGACTCCTTAGACCTCCACGAAGCTCCCTATGCCCTTGGATTGAACTATGCCGCCGTGGATAGGCCGGAGCACACGTCGCCGACGAGCCCGCCCGCCTGCACACGTGGACCGGGCGATTCCGGCCGTCTCCAGCGACGAGCCGTACCTCGACGTGATCGCCAGACCCTCCCTGAGCCAACCCTACACTTCGCCGGAACTCCCTCGCCGCCGGTAAGCCGCGCCACCCTTTTCTTTCCCGCGACTACTGTTTCGGTTGAGAGAGGGACTGCGGGTGAGAGGGAGAGAAGTCCAGGGGGTTAAGTGAAAGGTCAGAGACTCAAGTGAATAGTGCCGCGAGGGTAGATCTGTGAGGTTTGATTTGTTTTAAACCTAGGGACCTCGGCGCAAACTGTATTTCCAGGAAAACTTAATTAAAACCTGATTTAAATTCAAACAGAAACTTTAAAAACCCATAACTTCTGTTTGGTTTATCCAAATTTGGTCAAACTAATTTTGCCAGACTCTAAATAATGTACCCTATTTAGGAAAAATATAAAAACCCCTTGGTGCTGTGGAAAACTTAAAAGTTCTGATTTAATGTTAACTTTGGCCAAAAGCTAAATAATAGTAAGAAAAATAGTTGGGCTATTTGACTAGGGTTAGGAAAATTTGGAGAAGTTTATATTCACCTACTAACCTGTTTAAAAATGTTAAACCCCTCTGTCCATTACATTAAGTTAGTTTTAACCCCTTATTCCATAATATGCTTAAGTTTAAGAAAAATAGGAAAAGTGACATAAATATTGAACCAGAGGGGACCTCTATTTTTTTTGAGGTACTTATTTAATGTAGTTCAATAGAAAAATATATCATACCCTGTTTCAGTGTAAAATAATTAAGATCTCTTTTATTTTAATAAAACAAGTGAAACTTAGAAAAATTCTACAAAAATAACCCCAAGGTGAAAACACCCCCACCCTTGGGATAACTATTGTTTTATTAGAAAGAACTTAGGAAAAATATGAAATCTGCTGTTTGACATTTTTCAAATAGTAATGTAGTAGAAAAGAGCCTTTTTGGCATGAAACTTAAGAAAAGCATAACTAAATAACCACCCCTGAGTTTCCTGTGATTTTTAGCACAAAGACCTATTATCACCAGAGGATGCCAGCAAAAATAACCTTTAGGACAGAACCTACACCTAACTAGGAGGTGTAGTGTAAAGTGCCCCTTTTTGCCTAACTTTTGTTATTTTTGTTTAAGGCCTAACTTTTATACTTTAAGCCTCAAATTCTAAAAACAAGCTAAAATAGCCAGTGACAACCCACTGTAATTTTTACAGAATTTTTGGAACTTCTTAAAACACTGTCGTAGTTCAAACCTGCACTAGAAACCCCAAATGGAAATTAAAGAAAGGAAAATGAATAATGAAAATTGATGTCATCCTAAGACCTTTGTAAATTTGCCCCCTAAAATCTATGAAGGCAATGCAAATCCACTATGTTATCCCTAATGAAAACCTAAGCTTAAAGGGTAATAAGTCAAAGTCTATGTATACCACTAGAAGCCCCACAGAACCAGGAAACCCTAAGTTAATTCTTAACTTAGTTTCTTTAGCATAATGTTCTTAAATCTTGCATAACCATGACATACATGTTCATTGCATTTCGATAGACTGTAATCTTGCGGACGGAGAGTACATCCTCGTGCCGGAGCAAGGAGCTGCTCAGGAGGTAGCCCCAGATCCAGCACCAGAGCCAGCACCAGAGGACCTGCCTGCCACTGCTTTGGAAGGCAAGCCCCGGTTTTATGCATAACCGTTTATATATGCTATTTTACTGCACTTAATGTTTGTAGGCTTGTACTGTGCACTTAAGTGTAGGAGTTGACTGAAACCCTAGTTGCATGATCTCAGGAATCCTTCTGAAATGAATACTAGTATGCTAGGTCGAGTAGCTGCTTATTTAATTAGGGATCTCGGTAGAAGTCGAGTGATTTTTCTAGCACTCGCGCGAGGTCAGGACATTGATTGTAACCACCTTCATATCATACTGAGGTTGGTTTGTGGGCGACAATCCATGGGGGATTGGTTGTCTACGGGATGAAATTTGAATAAGGATTAAGGTGTGGTACCGTGAGTCAAGCGTTTGAACGTACTAAACATATACCGAGAAATATGGTAAATCGGTAAGCCTAGTACCTGATTGAACCTGGCAGCAGATTGCCCTCCTCACGCGACCTGAGACGAGGTCTCCCATTCCGGTTATGGTGGGTACAAGTGCGGTCACTGCACGACGGCCAATCGGGGTCAGTGAGGCATTGTACGCCAAGGCGGTGAGCCCCTCTCTGCTGACGGGGAATCGATGGGGACGGTTGATATGTGTGGGGACGGAGTGCCCCTACATGTCGTGTGTTTAGGTTTACCTTGCAAGGATAAAAACTCGATTCGAATCGTCTGCTTCTCGCAGCTAATGAGACTGCTTGATCCATGCTGCTACATTGAGTAACAAGTGGAATGATGCGGAGATGATATAAGATGTTGATTGCTAAAATGTTTGCTACTTTGTATGAATAGATAGTACATTTTTAGCCTTAAGAGAGTCACACTTAACTTTGACTAAGTTAAAATCTTGATTTAGAAACTCAGCTAGTGCTTTTGGCAACCAAACCCCACAGCCAAACAGCTGTATGTCTAGAGGTAGAGGAGTAGACTCCTCACACCGGGTAAGTCTAGCTGAGTATTAGTATACTCAGCCTTGCTTGTGGCATAATTTTTACAGGTTCTCTGGAGGAGATGGTTGCTGGGATAACTTGGCCGTCCACCTTGCCACCGGGTTGGACTGTCGAGTGGGACCCTGCCTCGGCTGAGGAGGAGCATGAGGAGTGATGGGACAGGCTTCCCCATCCCTCCATTTATTTATCGTTAGTTTATTTCCGCTGCACTTCAAAACAATGATGGTTACTTTTGCAAAAACTCTAATGATGATGATGGTGATGTAATAATTTAACATTGTGACATGTATGGTTTTATGCTTTATTGTATTTGCTCTGTGACTCACCTTCGAGTGAGATTGTGGTACTTGATCCTGTCAGTGGCCGTGTCGGACTAGATCCGAGGGATTGACGGGTTATTCCCATTTAAGTGTGGTCTAGCCTCTAAGGCGGGGCTTAGGCACTTAAGTTGGAATAATTCGGGCAGTTCCGCCACACTCCGCTATAATTCACCGGACTGTCCGGTGTGCCAGCGGAGCATCGGCTCACCAGCGCAATGGTCGACTCCAACGGTCGACTGACAACTGCATAGTGCGTGGACAGTTCGCGTAGAGTCAGAGCAGCGCTAGAAGGCGCACCGGACAGTGAACAGTACCTGTCCGATGTGGCACCAGACTGTCCGATGCCCCAGGCTGTTAGAGCTCCAACAATCGAAACTGTTAGAACCCTAACGGTTGGGTGACGTGGCTGGCGCACTGGACAGTGTCTGGTGGCGCACCGGACTGTCCGATGCACCCATCGACAGCAGCCCTCCCCAACGGCTGTTTTGGTGGTTGGGGCTATAAATACCCCCAACCACCACCATTGCATTCAATACAAGAGCTCTAGACTTCACTCTAAGACACAAACAAAAGATCAAATCCTCTCCCAAGTCCAAAATCACTCCAAACACTTAGTGACTAGTGAGAGAGAGATTTTCGTGTTCATTTGAGTTCTTGTCGCTTGGATCGCTTTTTTTCTTCCCCATTCTTGTTCTCAAGCTACTTGTAATCAAAGCAAGAGACACCAATTGTGTGGTGGTCCTTGTGGGGTCTAAGTGACCCATTTGATTGAGGAGAAAAGCTCACTCGGTCTAGGTGACCGTTTGAGAGAGGGAAAGGGTTGAAAGAGACCCGATCTTTGTGACCACCTCAACGGGGAGTAGGTTTGCAAGAACCGAACCTCGGTAAAACAAATCACCGTGTCATCCGCTCTATTTCTTTGGTTGATTTGTTTTTACCCTCTCTTTCAGACTCGACTTTATTTCTAACGCTAACCCTGGCTTGTAGTTGTGTTTAAAGTTTATAAATTTTAGATTTGCCTATTCACCCCCTCTAGGCGACTTTCAATTGGTATCAGAGCCCGGTACTTCATTAGAGTCTAAAAACTCGAAGTGATGTCGTGAGAACACGCCAAGAAGGAGATCGTGACCGGCGGTGACAAGTCTACAAGCCACGGGAAGGCTCCATCATGGGAGTCCGGCGACAAACGAAGGGAGGAATCACCTCCTCGCGTCAAGTCGCACCGGAGTGGCGACAAGAAGAAGAAGATGAAGAAAGTGGTCTACTACGAGACCGACTCTTCGTCGCCATCCACCTCCGGCTCCGACGCTCCGTCCGTTACTTCTAAGCGCCATGAGCGCAAGAAGTTTAGTAAGATCCCCTTACGCTATCCTCGCATTTCTAAACGTACTCCATTACTTTCTGTCCCATTAGGCAAACCACCAGTTTTTGACGGTGAAGATTATTGTATGTGGAGTGATAAAATGAGGCATCACCTAACCTCACTCCACTCTAGCATTTGGGACATTATTGAGTTTGGAGTGCAGGTACCATCCGTAGGGGATGAAGGATATGATTCGGAAGAAGTTGCCCAAATCCGGCACTTCAACTCCCAAGCCACTACTATACTCCTCGCCTCTCTAAGTCGAGAGGAGTATAATAAGGTGCAAGGGTTGAAGAGTGCAAAAGAGATTTGGGACGTGCTCAAAACCGCGCATGAAGGGGATGAGGTGACAAAGATCACCAAGTGGGAGACGATCGAGGGGGAGCTCAGTCGGTTCGTCCTCAACCAAGGAGAGGAGCCACAAGCCATGTACAACCAGCTCAAGACCTTAGTGAATCAAGTGCGCAACCTCAGGAGCACAAAATGGGATGACCATGAAATGATCAAGGTTATTCTAAGATCACTTGTTTTTCTTAATCCTACACAAGTTCAATTAATTTGTGGTGATCCTAGTTACAAGCTAATGTCTTCCGAGGAGGTTAAAGGAAAGTTTGTGAGCTTTGAATTGATGATCAAAGGATCCAAACAAATCATCGAGTGAGGCGCCACCTCCACACCCGAGGTGCAACCCGTCGCATTCAAAGAGACAGAGGAGAAGAAAGAAGAGTCTACACCAAGTAAGCTCCCTATCGACGCCTCCAAGCTCGACAACGAGGAAATGCCGCTCATCATCAAGAGCTTCCGCCAAATCCTCAAACAAAGGAGGGGGAAAGATTACAAGCCCCGCTCCAAGAAAGTTTGTTACAAGTGTGGTAAGCCCGGTCATTTTATTGCTAAATGTCCATTATCAAGTGATAGTGACAAGGGCGACGACAAGAAGGGAAGGAGGAAGGAAAAGAAGAAGTATTACAAGAAGAAGGGCGGTGATGCCCACGTGTGTCGGGAATGGGACTCCGATGAGAGCTCCACTGACTCCTCCTCCGACGAGGATGCCGCCAACATCGTCGTCACCAAAGGCCTCCTCTTCCCTAACGTCGGCCACATGTGCCTCATGGCAAAGGACGGCAAAAAAAGAAGGTAAAATCTAGAGCCTCCACTAAATATACAACATCTAGTGATGAGGGTAGCTCTAGTGAAGATGAGGATGATTTACTTGCTCTTTTTGCCAACTTAAACATGCAACAAAAAGAAAAATTGAATGAGTTGATATGTGCCATCCATGATAAGGATGAACTCTTGGATAGCCAAGAGGAATTCTTTATTAAGGAAAATAAAACGCATGTTAAGGTGAAAAATTCTTATGCTCAAGAATTAGAGAAATGTGAAAAATTAACTAGTGAGCTTAGCATTTGCCATGACACTGTCTCTAACCTTAGAAATGAGAATGCCAAATTACTTGCTAAGTTGAGAATTTAAATGTTTATGATGATTCTTTTGTCAATCTTAAAAATGATAATGCTAGTTTAGTTGCTAAGATTGATAAATTAAACGAATCACTTGCTAGCCTTAAAATTGAAAATGACAAATTAATTGCTAAGGCTAAGGATTTAAATGTTTGCAATGATTCTATTTCCAATCTTAGAAATGAGAACTCCATTTTGCATGCTAAGATTGATGAATTAAAATCTTGCAAACCTTATGCATCTAGTGTTGATCATGTTTCTATTTGTACTAGATGTAGCGATATTAATGTTGATGCTATCCATGATCACCTAGCTTTAATTAAAGAACAAAATAATCACATAGCTCAACTAACTGCTAAAATTAATGAGCATGAGATAGAAAATGAAAATTTTAAATTTGCTAGAAGCATGCTCTATAATGGGAGACGCCCTGGCATTAAGGATGACATTGGCTTCCAACAGGGCGACAATGTCAAGCTTAATGCCCCTAAAAGATTGTCTAATTTTGTAAAGGGCAAGGCTCCCATGGCTCAGGATAACGAGAGTTACATTTTATATCCTGTTGGTTATCCTGAGCACAAGATTAGGAGAATTCATGCTAGGAAGTCTCATTCTGTTTCCCATCATGCTTTTATGTATAAGAATGAGGCATCTAGCTCTAGGCATTCTACACATGTTAAAATGCCTAAAAAGAAATCTCCTATTGCATCAAATGAAACTAATATTTCATTCAAAACTTTTGATGCATCCTATGTTTTAACTAACAAATCAGGCAAAGTAGTTGCCAAATATATTGGGGGCAAACACAAGGGCTCTAAGACTTGTGTTTGGGTACCCAAGGTGCTTGTTTCTAATGTGAAAGGATCCAAGACCGTTTGGGTACCTAAGAACAAGGCCTAAACTTGTTTTGTAGGTTTATGCATCCGGGGGCTCAAGTTGGATCATTGATAGAGGATGCATAAACCACATGACAGGGGAGAAAAGGATGTTCTCCTCCTACGAGAAAAACGAAGATCCCCAAAGAGCTATCATATTCGGGGATGGAAATCAAGGTTTGGTCAAAGAACTTGGTAAAATTGCTATATCACCTGACCATTCCATTTCTAATGTTTTTCTTGTAGATTCTTTAGATTATAACTTGCTTTCAGTTTCTCAATTATGCAAAATGGGTTACAACTGTCTTTTCACGGATATATGTGTTACTATCTTTAGAAGAAGTGATGATTCAGTAGCATTTAAGGGAGTATTAGAGGGTCAGCTATACTTAGTTGGTTTTAATAGAGCTGAACTCGATACTTGCTTAATTGCTAAGACTAATATGGGTTGGCTCTGGCATCGTCGACTAGCCCATGTTGGGATGAAGAATCTTCACAAGCTTCTAAAGGGAGAGCACATTTTGGGACTAACCAATGTTCATTTTGAGAAAGACAGGGTTTGTAGCGCATGTCAAGCATGGAAGCAAGTTGGTGCCCATCATCCACACAAGAACATCATGACGACCGACAGGCCGCTTGAGCTACTCCACATGGATCTATTCGGCCCGATAGCTTACATAAGCATCGGCGGGAGTAAGTATTGTCTTGTAATTGTGGATGATTATTCTCGCTTCACTTGAGTGTTCTTTTTGCAGGAAAATAACAAACCCAAGAGACCTTAAAGGGATTCTTAAGACGAGCTCAAAACGAGTTCGGATTAAGGATCAAGAAGATAAGAAGCGACAACGGGACAGAGTTCAAGAACTCTCAAATTGAAGGCTTTCTTGAGGAGGAGGGCATCAAGCATGAGTTCTCTTCTCCCTACACACCTCAACAAAATGGTGTAGTGGAGAGGAATAATAGAACTCTACTTGACATGGTGAGGACCATGCTTGATGAATACAAGACTTTGGACCGGTTTTGGGCAGAAGCAATCAACACCGCTTGCTACGCCATCAACCGACTCTACCTTCACCGAATCCTCAAGAAGACATCATATGAACTCCTCACTGGTAAAAAACCCAATGTTTCATATTTTAAAGTCTTTGGTAGCAAATGTTTTATTCTTGTTAAAAGAGGTAGAAAATCTAAATTTGCTCATAAGGCTGTAGAAGGCTTTTTACTTGGTTATGACTCAAACACAAGGGCATATAGAGTCTTCAACAAATCCACTGGATTAGTTGAAGTTTCTTGTGACATTGTGTTTGATGAGACTAATGGCTCTCAAGTAGAGCAAGTTGATCTTGATGAGCTAGATGATGAAGAGGCTCCATGCATCGCGCTAAGGAACATGTCCATTGGGGGTGTGCGTCCTAAGGAATCCGAAGAGCCTCCACAAGCACAAGATCAACCATCATCTTCCAATCAAGCATCTCCACCAACCCAAGATGAGGATCAGGCTCAAGACAATGAAGAAGATGATCAAGAAGATGAGCCACCTCAAGAGGAGAGCCTGATCAAGGGGGAGATGACAATGATCAAGACAAGGAAGATGATCAAGGATTTCAGGGTCAAAGACCGCCACACCAAAGAGTCCACCAAGCGATTCAAAGAGATCACCCCGTGAACTCAATTCTCGGTGACATTCATAAGGGGGTAACTACTCGATCTCGAGTCGGTCATTTTTGTGAACATTACTCTTTTGTGTCCTCTATTGAGACATACAGGGTGGAAGATGCATTAAGAGATTCGGATTGGGTGTTGGCAATGCAAGAGGAACTCAACAACTTCACGAGGAATGAGGTATGGCATCTTGTTCCACGTCCTAAACAAAATGTTGTAGGAACCAAGTGGGTATTCCACAACAAGCAAGATGAGCATGGTGCGGTGACAAGGAACAAAGCCCGACTTGTGGCAAAGGGTCATTCACAAGTCAAAGGTTTGGATTTCGATGAAACCTATGCACCCGTAGCTAGGCTTGAATCAGTTCGCATATTACTTGCCTATGCTACTTACCATGGCTTTAAGCTTTATCAAATGGACGTGAAAAGTGCCTTCCTCAATGGACCAATCAAGGAAGAGGTATATGTTGAGCAACCTCCCGGCTTTGAAGATAGTGAGTACCTTAATCACGTTTATAAACTGAAAGTAGCCTAGAGGGGGGGGGGTGAATAGGCTACACCTGAAATTTTTCACTAAAAACTTCGAGATAGTGTCAAATTCAAGTTGCACTAGTGCAAACCGGTTCAGTTGATTTTGTTTACAACTGAACAAGTTTGAACCTGCTCAACTTAGATTAGATAAACGGTTAAACAAATGTGATGAAGTAGTGAGAGATTTTGCTAAAGACTTGCCCTAGAGAAAATCCACTCGAATAGATGACAAATCGGTATGAATTGTTTTCACACGATTTGCACACAATATAATCAAATATGGACTAACCAACAAATTAAAGCACTTATCAAGAACACATAAGAAGACACGATTTAACCCGAGGTTCGGCAACCACCACAAAGGTGTCCTACTCCTTGTTGAGGAGCCCACAAAGGGCTGGGTCTTTTCCAACCCTAATCCTTCACAAGACGACCACCAAGGTCAAGGCAATCTCTTCTCAAATTTGCTCAAAGAGCGGGTGATACAAACTTCTTGGGGTCGTCCACAAATTTGGAGACTCCCAAGCAACCTCTAACCGTCAAGGAACGCAAGGTTCCAAGAGTAACAAATCCGCACAAGGTTAAGTTTGCAATGAGCTCAAGAATGAAGAGAACAAGAGAATCAAGATGAAATCTATAGCGTGTTAGATCGACTTCACCTCACACCAAGGATCCTTCAAACGATTGAAGGGGATGCGATTTCGGGTGTGAGAGGTGAAATGGATGCCTTTGTTTGGAGGTTGGTCAGCCAAGAAATCGTGGAAGGGGCAGAAGTGAATGAAGAGAGAGTGTGGGGGGGGGGGTATTTAAAGGATCCCCCAAAAGATGGCAGCCGTTGGGAGAAGGGGACCAGAAACCGGTTGAACCGGTTTTCGAAAAACTCTGCACACGACTTTTCTGACAACTTTTGACTAGCAGACTGGCAGGACAGAGGTGACAGAATGAATAGTACAGAAACCGGTTGAATCGGTTTTAGGTCTGGTTGAACCGATTTTTGAAACTGAAGAGCAAAAACTGAAGTGAACCAAGGTGGAACTTTTGTGGGGAATAAGAGTGGTTTTTCCAAGGACATTCATGATCTAGAAAAGTATTCTCATAGAGGATTTGAAGGAATTTGAACTGAGCTCATTGCATTACTTACTTAACTTATTGCGGATCCCTCTTAATTAAACGACGATTTCTATAACTCAAGAATTATAAAATGTATACTGCCGTTGTTCCCAAGCACTTGGAGCACGCTATATGATGTAGAATTTTAATCCGCTGTGCTTTTACATTTGCATACTCACAAGATCTGTGCTTCTCCTGTCTGTAGAATAACTGTGTACATGCTAGGAGCAAACTTGTTAGAATCTCTGTTTGTTTTGTCATTTAATCACCAAAAGCCTCAATTAGGGTTGATTGCACTTACAATCTCTCCCTTTTTGGTGATTGATGCCAAAACAAACTAGAGTAGAGATAAAAATTAAAACATAAAAGCACTGGCGAGATATAAATACTTGTTTATGTGCCGCTCCCCCTAAATATGTGCATGAGTTTTGTGATATTCATATTGACTTGATATGTCAATTTGCAACATATTTGGAGAGAGTAAAAAAAACAACACATTACACAAACACTGAGGGATGCAACAGAATTATATAAGATGTGATGATATAAAAATAGCATTACTCTAACAAATCTATCATTGTATAGCATAAGATATGAAATGGTACTGGCTATTACAATAAAGGTCATCACATCATTAAATTTTTTATGGCTCTAGGCCATCATCACATGCATCACAACAAGCATAGTCGAATAAAGTTATTACAGACCCAGTGTTCATTACAAAAATAAAAGCCCATGAGGTCTACCAAACCAAGCTGTCAATCCTTCTCCCCCTTTTGGCAACGAGCACCAAAAATGGAGATAAACATCAACCACAAATCACCACAGAGGAGTCAGATCAAAGGACTAAGACACCAAGTTAGCTGCAAAGTTTTCTACCCCAGGCTGAGCTGGGGGGGATAGCTGCCCGATGGATCCTAGGGAGGAGGATATGAAGAAGATTGACCCGGATCCCCTTGGTGGGGAGGCGGGGCATACTACTCACGATCATCAAAATATTCTTCCTCTTCTTCTTCATCTTCTGCTGTCATGAAGGGCACCCCATAGGCCTGCTGGTGCCATTCATTGATTTCTGGCGGAGGAGGATGAAGAGGAACATCAGGCGAGCGGGGAGCAAATGGCATACCCATGGAAGAGGCTTTACGACGGAGGTTGTCGTCAGTCTCCCACTGACGCCACGCCAGCTCATGGACATCGGAAGATATGTTCCTGCACATAGAAAAGAAGGCTGTAATACCATGGGCCAGTCGAGCTCCCATCCCGCGACCACGACCTCGACCACGACCACGACCACGTGGTGTGGGAGATCCGCAACCAGGAGAGGGACGCGAGGGACCGACAACAGCATGTCCACGAGAGCTGGAGGGGGCTTTCCTCAAACTCCCTGCTGGATTGTTTGGATCAATCCAGAAGGGGGTGTAGGAGAGATGTCTTGTTCCTTTCTCAAAGCGAAACTAAGTCATCACTTCAATCATCTTCATGATGAAGGGGGTGTGAAGACATCCCTTGAGAGGGAAGCAGGCAACATGGATGATTTGTTGCCAAATCATATCAAATACATTGATGCTTTCAGAACTGTTTGGCTTCATAAATGAGAGCAAGACTTTGCTCTCTCCTAGGATATTCATTTGATTACCCCCTTTGGGGATGAGAGTCATTCTGCAGAGAGAATTTATGTATCTGTAGTACTTGTGCAGATTGGTAGACTCCCAATATTTATCAGACTCAGAAATATGAAGATCCTTGGCTTCATCCTTGGTGGGAGGACGAAAGTCATGAATCTTAATTTTGTCGCCTGAAATATCTCCATCAGAAAATCCCAGGATGTGAGGAAACCTCCTGTAGCTCACCTTATACCAGCTGCCTTTAATATAGAAATTGAGATAAGGAAAGTTATAAGGACTTTCCTCATCAGCAAGCTTAATCCAGAAGGTGGAATAAAATTGTGCAATAACTTCATCATTCTAATCATATTGGAATGTCATTATGTTCTTCATCCTTTTTCTCTCACAGGCCCTCAATGCCTGTGTCATCTCAGGATCACCAATGGCTTCACATCCTTCCCAGTTAATATACCGCTGATGCAGGATTGGCTGGTGCTTCTTGGGAAGAATCACAGAATTATAGAAATCAACATGTTGGCGGGTCCAGAAACGATTACCATCGATCCTGACATCACGAACCCGTAATGTAGGATTTTGGAAGCATATGTCCTGGAGAAGGGCAGACCCTCCGCTGGCAGTGAAATCAGTGACTGGCTCATTGGCAGAGCGACGAGCCTCCGCTCTGTGAAGAACCAACCCCTGGATAATGGGTGCGTTGGCAGAAGGGAGATCAACTTCATCATCTTTGCCTCCCTCATCATCACTGGTTGCCTCCTAGGCTTGTGGATTTGCCGCGGGTCGAGACCGACCGGAGGGATTCCGGGCCGTTCGACCGCGAGCCCCATGAGACCCTGAGGCCTCACCACCTTGCAGCACATTCCTAGATCCGTGCCCGCGCTTGGATCTAGACCGTGGAGGAGTTTCTTCATGAATCTCTTGAGCGTCGTCATCTGAGTTGGACTCAACTACAGATGGATTCCTACGACACACCATCCTTAAGATAAAAAGAGGAACATATGGTGAGAGAGGTAATCGATGTTCAAGGATTTTAACGAACACGTTTGAGAAAAGACACATATGATATTGAGCATGCACTTCAACCGTTCATGTGAGCGATTTAACTACAACGAACAATACCAACCTACTTAACTCAAACAGTGTTCGAGACAATGAAAATAGTTTAAGTGTGCCAAGCACCTAAACTAGACAATATCCTTGAAAAGATACACAAGATAATCAAGAACGGTATTGGATCGAGTCAAAAAATGGGGAAATAAGACAATACCTCGATCTGTCGAATCAACCACAAAAATCCCAACGAAGAGGGAGGAGATGATGGAGGAGTCCGAGGGGATCAAGTCTCCAACAAACTCCACAAAGATTTGATGGCTTGGGAGGGATTTGGAGTGTGGGTTGTGTGAGAGGGAGAGAGAAGGGTGAAGGCGTCAGCGACTGTAACAAATGAAAGGGTAAATAGAGAAAGAGGGAAGGAGAGGAGAGAAAAGAGGAGGCGGCGGCTGGTCAAGCTGACCAAAACCGGTTCAACCGGTTCAGAAACCGGTTCAATCGGTTTTGCTGCAGTGTGCACAGTAAATGCGCAGAAAACGATGTTTGACTGCATAGAAAACCTGGCACACTGACAGCACAGTCTGCAAGATTGACGGCGCAGACTGTGGAGCTGTCAGACAGCACGGACACCGACGCGACGAAAACCGGTTCAACCGGTTTTTAAGCCGGTTCAACCAGTTCTCACCAGAGAAAATCCGGTTGAGTGGCCTACTCAGCCGGTTTACTCAACCAGTTTTTAGATATAGCCCGGTAAGGCCTAGAATACAGTCAATATTTATGACATGAATAATTTTTGCAATAAAAACAGGATTTCACATGCCATTTTTTCATAAAACAATTTTATATCAATCAATCATGATTCAAATTTTAGTTCTTAAGACACGTTTCAAGAATCCAAGATATTTAGTTCACTCCTTAGAAAACAAAACCTAGTCTCATCAAGGGGTTTGGTGAAGATATCGGCTAGTTGATTTTCAGTGCTCACATGAAATAATTCGATATCTCCTTTGGCTTCATGGTCTCTCAAGAAATGATGTCTAATATCAATATGTTTGGTTCTAGAGTGTTGCACAGGATTGTTTGCAAGTTTTATGGCACTCTCATTGTTACACAGTAGTGGAATTTTATTAAACTCACAACCAAAGTCTCTAAGGGTTTGCTTCATCCATAGCAACTGTGCACAACATGCACCAGCTGCTATGTACTCAGCTTCTGTAGTGGAAAGTGCAACACAATTTTGTTTCTTGGAACTCCATGACACTAATGACCGCCCAAGGAATTGGCAAGTCCCAGTAGTGCTTTTTCGATCTACTTTGCAACCGGCATAGTCTGAGTCAGAGTAGCCAAGTAAATCGAAAAGGGAGCCTTTAGGATACCATAATCCTAGGTTTTGGGTGTGGACTAAGTATCTTAAGATTCTCTTAACGGCAACAAGATGACAATCTTTAGGATTAGCTTGAAAACATGTACACATGCAAACACTTAACATGATATCAGGTCTAGATGCACATAAGTAAAGTAATGACCCTATCATTGATCTATATAATTTTTGGTCAACCGGTTTACCTTCTTCATTAAGGTCGAGATGTCCATTTGATGATATTGGTGTCTTGGCGTGCTTTGCCTTTTCCATGCCAAACTTCTTGAGCATGTCTTGTGTATACTTGGTTTGGCATAGAAAGGTACCTTCCTTGAGTTGTTTGACTTGAAATCCCAGGAAGTATTTGAGCTTGCCCATCATAGACATCTCAAACCTGTTCGTCATCACCTTGCTAAATTCTTCACAAAATTTTTCATTGGTACTACCAAATATAATGTCATCGACATATATTTGGCACACAAATAACTCATTATCAACTTTGCGAGTAAATAATGTAGAGTCAGCTTTTCCTATTGTAAATCCATTTTTAATTAAAAAATCTTTAAGACAATCATACCAAGCTCTAGGGGCTTGTTTAAGCCCGTAGAGCACTTTGTGAAGTAGATAAACATGGTTTGGCTTTCTTGGATCTTCAAAGCCCGGTGGTTGCTCCACATAGACCCTCTCTTGTAGTGGTCCATTTAGAAATACGCTCTTGACATCCATTTGGTACAACTTGAAATCATGGTTAGTAGCATAGGCAATTAATATTCTAATTGACTCTAACCTTGCTACCGGCGCATATGTTTCACCAAAATCAGGTCCCTCCACTTTAGTGTAGCCTTGGGCAACCAACCGTGCTTTGTTTCTTGTAACAACGCCATGTTCATCTTATTTGTTCCTAAAGACCCATTTTGTCCCAATCACATTTTGCTTAGGTCTTTGAACTAAGGACCAGACTTCATTCTAGGTGAAGTTGTTCAACTCCTCTTGCATGGCGATTATCCAATCCGGATCACCCAGCGCTTCTTCAACCTTAAGTGGCTCAAGAGAGGAGACAGACGAGTAAAATTCACAAAAAATTGCTAAACGAGATCGAGTTGTTACCCCTCTCCTGATGCTACCCAGGATGTTGTCCACATGATGATCTCTTTGGATGGTATGGTGGACTCGAGGATGAGGCACTGATGGTTGTCTTTGAATTTGCTCCTCCTCCTCATCCACTTGATCAAGAGGCACTTCATCATCAACACTTTCATGTTCACCTTCCACCAGGGTTGGCATCTTTTGGGGTTGATGACCTTCTTCAAGACTTGGATGACTTGAGGTTGATGGATTTGCTTGGGTGGAGGATTTATCACCCACCACCTTTGCGCCCACATCAAAAACCTCATTAGTCATCCACAAGGTTCCTTCCTCATCATCCTTTTCTTGAGGTATTACTTCACCTATTGCAAGCTTCTTTATGGTCTCACAAGGTGGTTCTTCATTTCCTGCAATGTCATTAGAAACATGCCCTTGCGAGCCATTAGACTCATAAAATGTCATGTATATCGCTATTTCAACAAGAGCGGTGGTATTGTTGAAAACACGATATCCATGCACATTTGATGCATAACCAAGCAAGAAGCCCTCGTCCACACTAGGAGCAAACTTTGAGCTCTTGACTTTCTTGTTAAGAATAAAGCATTTACAACCAAATACTCTAAAGTAATCAACTTTAGGTTTGTTACCAGTGAGAAGTTCATAAGCAGTCTTCTTATAGACCTTATGAAGATATAGCCGCTTGATTGCATGACAGGCGGTGTTGACCGCTTCAGCCCAGAAGTTGTCAGGTGTCTTGTATTCATCTAACATGGTTCTTGCGGCTTCAATTAGTGTTCTATTTTTCCTCTCCACTACACCATTTTGTTGTGGAGTGTAGGGGACCGAGAACTCATGTTTGATTCCTTCTTCGCCCAAGAATTCTTCGACACCTGTGTTCTTGAACTCTGTCCCATTGTCACTTCTCACTTTCTTGATTTTAAGCTCAAACTCATTTTGAGCTCTTCTCATGAATTTCTTCAAGGTCTCTTGGGTTTCACCTTTGTCACTCAAAAAGAAAACCCAGGTGAAGCGAGAAAAATCATCAACAATAACTAAGCCATACTTACTACCACCAATACTAATGTAGGCCACAGGTCCGAAGAGGTCCATGTGAAGAAGCTCCAATGGCCTCTTTGTTGTGACCACATTCTTTGATTGATGTGGGACTCCATGTTGCTTTCCTGCTTGGCATGCGCCACAAACCCTATCTTTCTCAAACACAACATTTGTTAGTCCAATGATGTGACTATCCTTTTGAAGTTTGGCCAAATTCCTCATGCCGACATGAGCTAGCCGACGATGCCATAGCCAACCCTTGTCGGATTTTGCCACTAAACAAGTCTCAGACATCACCTTACTTGTTGTGAAATCAACAAGATAAAGTTTGCCCTTCAAGCGACCCGTAAAGGCAACTGAGGAATCCTCCCTTCTAAGGATCTTCACATCCACATCAGAAAATATACAATTATAACCCATTCCACAAAGTTGTGAAACAGACATCAAATTGTAGCTTAAAGAATCTACTAGTAAAACATTTGAAAGTGATTGTTGGTTGGAGATAGGAATTTTACCAATACCAATCACTTTACTCTTGCCACTATCTCCAAACACAATTTCTTGTGTTTCTTGAGTTA
This sequence comes from Zea mays, assembly GCF_902167145.1. Lineage (NCBI taxonomy): Eukaryota > Viridiplantae > Streptophyta > Magnoliopsida > Poales > Poaceae > Zea > Zea mays. The sequence goes on from NC_050102.1 coordinate 21,397,333, forward strand.
GTTGCAAGGAGTGAAACATGTCTTTCTCCCCGGTCATGTGATTTGTACATCCACTGTCAAGCACCCAGCTTGACCCACCAGAGGAGTAGACCTGCAAAATAAATTTAGGCTATGCTTTTAGGTACCCAAATTGAATTGGGTCCTACAGTGTTAGTTATAGCCTTGGGTACCGACACACTTCTTTTCATGACTTTTCTCTTTGTGTAGGCACCCACATATTTAACAACCAATTTCCCTGAATCCCAAGTCAATATATAATCACAAAGATAAGAATGAGAAATGAGAGCATTAAATTTTTATCCATTTGTGAAACCTGCTTCCTTCATCTTATTCTTTGTGGAACTCAAGTTTACCTTTACTTGAGTTGACTTGTCATTTGAGGAGTGAATCCTCCCCAAGGCATCATATAGGGTGGTTCCCTCTATGAACTTGGGGGATCTCCACCCCCTATGCACTATGCTAGGGTTTTCCTTATATGAGTTGAACCCAAGCCCCCTTTTCCCATTGTTGGGCTTCAAGGACTTGTATTTGGGTTCAACTTTATTTAACCCATCATTGCTAGAGCATCTCTTCAATATTTATTGACCTTAACCTGTGGGCTTTTCTTCCTTGCATGGTTAGTCAAACAACAAGAAGCATGATATTTTACACAGTGTTTACAAACGATATTATTTGAGGAGCTAGACTTAGATTCAATCAATAAGGATGAAGCATTGAGGTTCTTGCAATTCTCAAGTTGCACTTGAAGTTCTTGATTTTGGACAGTCAAGCTTAACATGCTTGATTCAAGTGCATCCTTTTCATTTGCAAGATTAATTATAGAGGTTTTCATATTTATCATTTCTTTTTCCCTATCCTCTATAGTTATCTTGACTAAAGATACTTCTTTAGTCAAGGCTTCTAGCATTTCATCTTTATTGAATAGCAATTCTTGAAGCTCTAGGTTTCTCTCCTTTTCAAGGATGAGCAAGTCTTCTTGAGCGTCAAGAGTTGCTTTTCTTTTATCTAGCTTCTCCATTAATTTAGTGATAACATTATATCCATTTAAACCAAATTCTTTAATCATTTTGTTTTTCATGGCAATTTGTTCATCATCATCATTTGTAAAATCATCACTAAATAAAGTTACCTTATCTCCTTTTGCCATGAGGCAAGTTGGAGTGTAGGAGTCATCGTGGAGGTTGGTGAAGAGTTGCGAGCTTGAAGTAGATTGGATGGCGACGTTTGCCACCACTTCCTCTTCTTCAGGGCTAGAACTTTCTTCATCTGAGTTCCATTCTTCACCAATGTGGGCTTGACCATATTTCTTCTTCTTGAAATATCCCTTGTTCTTGCCCCCCTTTTGAACTTATCATTTTTGTATTCCTTCTTGGCTTCTTGTTCCTTTTTGTTAGGACAATCCACTATGAAATGACCGGTTTGGCCACATTCATAACATGCCCTCTTCATCACTTGAACTATCTTCATCACTTGATGTCTCGACCACTTTCTTTGCCTTGTGGTCTTTGTTCTTCTTGGGGGTATCTTGTTCATTTGAGATCAAGGCATGAGTGTCTCTTGTCTTGATTGGGGCTTCTTCAGATTCATGTTGTTGAATCTTTGCAAATAGTTGGTGAGGTGTCATTTCCTCATAGTCATCACAGTCCCTTATCATCCTTGCTAGACTCTTGTCCTTTTCTTTGTATGCTCTCATAAACAATCTAGTGACCTTGGAGTCACTCCAATCTTCACTTCCAAGCACTCTTATTTTGTTGACCAACACCATTAGCCGATCAAAGAGTGATTGAAATGACTCACCCTTAGTCCAATCATATCGAGCAAGCTCGCTCTCCAAAGCTTCAATTCTATGTCTCTTAGCTTTGGGGTCTCCTTCATGTGACATTTTGAGAATGTTCCAAATGTCACAAGCATCCTCTCTTCCTTGGACTTTCTGATATTCTTCCGGACAAAGACTTCCTTTTATTATGCTCACCGCTTAAGCATTGCGGTGAACTTCTTGCATCATTTCTGGAGTCATCTCTTCTCCTTGGGCGGGCTTATACATACCTATATTGACAATCTCCCTAAGAATAGGATGTACACCGATTAAATGCGACTTCATCTTATCGGCCCACTCATCATAGTTCAACTCACTAAGAGTTGGTAACTTTCCAAGTGGGGCGGAAGAGAAGTTGGGAATAAAATTTCTAGAATAGTCAAATTGAACTTTGTTGAACTCGTTACCTTTACTTTTGGTAGATGATCCTTCGGTGTTGAGACTTACCTTGCTCATCACCCTTGACACCAAAAGTTCCACTAGGTCATCATTGTATTCAATTTTTCCCTTTCCTTTGTCTTCTTCGGCCTTTCTTCTTGATTCTTCTTCTTCTTCCCTATTCTTAGCATCTTCCTCTTTCATTTTGAGGAACATCTTCTCGGCAATCTTCATGGCGAGGTCGAGGACCTTGGGGTCTATTTCCTCACCGGAAGATGTGATGGGGATTTCCTCGAGGAGAGGATCCACATGGTCCCTTTGAGTAGACATGATCATTTCCTCACGCGGTTAAGCGTAAAACGAGGTACGAAGCTCTGATACCAATTGAAAGTAGCCTAGTGGGGGGGGGGGGTGAATAGGCTACACCTGAAATTTTCCACTAAAAACTACGAGATAGTGTCAAATTCAAGTTGCACTGGTGCAAACCGGTTCAATTGATTTTGTTTACAACTGAACAAGTTTGAACCTGCTCAAATTAGATTAGATAAATGGTTAAACAAATGTGATGAAGTAGTGAGAGATTTTGCTAAAGACTTGCCCTAGAGAAAATCCACTCGAATAGATGACAAATCCGTGTGAATTGTTTTCACACGATTTGCACACAATATAATCAAATATGGACTAACCAACAAATTAAAGCACTTATCAAGAACACACAAGAACACACGATTTAAACCCGAGGTTCGGCAACCACCACAAAGGTGTCCTACTCCTCGCTGAGGAGCCCATAAAGGGCCGAGTCTTTTCCAACCCTAATCCTCCACAAGACGACCACCAAGGTCAAGGCAATCTCTTCTCAAATGTGCTCAAAGAGCGGGTGATACAAACTTCTTGGGGTCGTCCACAAATTTGGAGACTCCCAAGCAACCTCTAACCGTCAAGAATTGCAAGGTTCCAAGAGTAACAAATCCGCACAAGGTTAAGTTTGCAATGAGCTCAAGAATGAAGAGAACAGGAGAATCAAGATGAAATCAACAGTGTGTTAGATCGACTTCACCTCACACCAAGGATCCTTCAAACGATTGAAGGGGATGCGATTTCGGGTGTGAGAGGTGAAATGAATGCCTTTGTTTGGAGGTTGGTCAGCCAAGAAATCGTGGAAGGGGCAGAAGTGAATGAAGAGAGAGAGTGTGGGGGGTATTTAAAGGATCCCCCAAAAGCTGGCAGCCGTTGGGAGAAGTGGCCCAAAAACCGGTTGAACCGGTTTTCGAAAAACTCTGCACACGACTTTTCTGACAGCTTTTGACTGGCAGACTGGCAGGACAGAGGTGACATAATGAACAGTACTGAAACCGGTTGAACCGGTTTTAGGTCCGGTTGAACCGGTTTTTGAAACTGAAGAGCAAAAACTGAAGTGAACCAAGCTGGAACTTTTGTGGGGAGTAAGAGTGGTTTTTCCGAGGACATTCATGATCTAGAAAAGTATTCTCATAGAGGATTTGAAGGAATTTGAACTGAGCTCATTGCATTACTTACTTAACTTATTGCGGATCCCTCTTAATTGAACAACGATTTCTATAACTCAAGAATTATAAAATGTATACTGCCGTTGTTCCCAAGCACTTGGAGCACGCTATATGATGTAGAATTTTAATCCGCTGTGCTTTTACATTTGCATACTCACAAGATGTATGCTTCTCCTGTCTGTAGAATAACTGTGTACATGCTAGGAGCAAACTTGTTAGAATCTCTGTTTGTTTTGTCATTTAATCACCGAAACCCTCAATTAGGGTTGATTGCACTTACATAAACTCTCTAAGGCGCTTTATGGGCTCAAGCAAGCCCCAAGAGCATGGTATGAATGCCTAAGAGATTTCCTTGTCACTAATGGCTTCAATGTCGGCAAAGCCGATCCTACTGTCTTTACTAAAACTATTGCAAATGATTTGTTTGTATGCCAAATTTATGTTGATGATATCATATTTGGGTCTACTAACAAATCTACTTGTGAAGAGTTTAGTAGGATAATGATTCAAAAATTCGAGATGTCTATGATGGGGGAGTTAAAGTATTTCTTAGGATTTCAAGTGAGACAACTCCAAGAGGGCACCTTCATCAGCCAAACCAAGTACATTCAAGATATACTTACCAAGTTTGGAATGAAGGATGACAAGCCTATCAAGACACCCATGTGAACCAATGGGCATCTCGACCTCGACACGGGAGGTAAATCCGTAGATCAAAAGGTATACCGGTCGATGATAGGATCTTTACTCTATTTATGTGCATCTCGATCGGATATTATGCTTTCCGTATGCATGTGTGCAAGGTTCCAAGACGATCCTAAGGAAGTTCACCTTAGGGCCGTGAAAAGAATCTTGAGATATTTAGTTCATTCTCCTAAGTTTGGTCTTTGGTACCCCAAGGGATCCACTTTTGATTTAATAGGTTATTCAGATGCTGATTGGGAAGGGTGTAAAATTGATAGGAAGAGCACATCAGGGACTTGTCAGTTTTTGGGAAGATCCCTGGTGTCTTGGGCTTCAAAGAAACAAATTCAGTAGCTCTTTCTACCGCCGAAGCCAAGTACATTGCCGCAGGCCATTGTTGCGCGCAATTGCTTTGGATGAGGCAAACCCTTAGGGACTATGGCTACAAATTAACCAAAGTCCCTCTCCTATGTGATAATGAGAGTGCAATACACATGGCGGATAATCCCGTTGAACACAGCCGCACTAAGCACATAGCCATTCGGTATCACTTTTTGAGGGATCAGCAACAAAGGGGGGATATCGAGATTGCTTATGTTAGCACCAAAGAACAACTAGCCAATATCTTTACCAAGCCATTAGATGTGAAAACCTTTACCTAACTTAGGAATGAGCTAAATATTCTTGATTCTTGGAACTTTGATTGAAACTTTGCACACATAGCTCATTTATGTATCTTTGATCATATCTCTTTCATGTGCTATGACTAATGTGTTTTCAAGGAAATTCTTATGCTAAGTCATAGATTGAAAGGGAAAAGGAGTCTTCGGCGAAGACAAGGCTTCCACTCCACTCTACCGGTATCATTTACTCCTCGCCGTCACTCCGCACCGCTCTCCACTTTGGTATAATCTTCACTCTTATTACTAGTACCAATGGGGAGAAAGTAATAAGGTCTCATATTTCATTCACAAAGTATCCGTTTTTGGCGATTCATGCCAAAGGGGAGAAAGTATTAGCCCAAAGCAAAAGGACCGCACCACCACCAATTTCAAAAAGTTTTTAAAGAAGTTTTTCAATTGGTATCATGTTTTTGATATATTTCAAATTGGTATGACCACTTTCAAAATTGGTATCTAAAACCCTCTTGAACACTAAGAGGAGAATTTTCATTAAGGGAGAGTTTTGTTTAAGTCAAAGGAAAAGCATTTGAAACAGGGGGAGAAAATTCAAATCTTGAAAATGCTTCTTGCAATTTTATTCATATACCTTTGACTATTTGCAAAAAGGCTTTGAAAAGATTTTCTAGAAAACAAATTTTGCAAAAACAAAACAAGTGGTGCAAGCGTGGTCCAAAATATTAAAAGAAAGAAAGCAATCCATGCAAATCTAGTGTAAATATCAATTGGTTTAATTTCAAGCAACCTTTGCACTTACATTATGCAAACTAGTTCAATTCTGCACTTATATATTTGCTTTGGTTTGTGTTGGCATCAATCACCAAAAAGGGGGAGATTGAAAGGGAAATAGGGTCAAATCTTTTCCTAAATGATTTTGGTGGTTGAAATGCCCAACACAAATAATTGGACTAACTGTTTGCTCTAGATTATATATTCTACAGGTGCCAAAGGTTCAACACAAATCAATAAAAAGATACAAGTAGGGTTCAAAGGAAAGGAGCAAATGAAACCGAAGAGAACCCTAGTCTGGCGCACCGGACTGTCCGGTGCACCACCAGACAGTGTCCGGTGCACCAGGGCCGTACAGGCTGAACTTCTCACCTTCGAGTTTCTGAGGTGACTCTCCGCTATAATTCACCGGACTATCCGGTGTGCCAGCGGAGCAACGGCTCACCAGCTCAACGGTCGACTCCAACGGTCGACTAACAACTGCACAATGCGCGGACAGTTCGCGCAGAGTCAGAGCAGCACCAGAAGGCGCACCGAACAGTGAACAGTACCTATCTGGTGCGGCACCGGACTGTCCGGTGCCTCAGGCTGTCAGAGCTCCAACAGTCAAAACCATCAGAACCCTAACGGTTGGGTGACGTGGCTAGCGCACCGGACTGTCCGGTGCGCCCATCGACAGCAGCCCTCCCCAACGGCTGTTTTGGTGGTTGGGGCTATAAATACCCCCAACCAGCACCATTCAAGGCATCCAAGTTTTCAGCCATTGCATTCAATACAAGAGCTCTAGACTTCACTCCAAGACACAAATAAGAGATCAAATCCTCTCCCAAGTCCAAAATCACTCCAAACACTTAGTGACTAGTGAGAGAGATTTTCGTGTTGATTTGAGTTCTTGTCGCTTGGATCGCTTTTCTTCTTCCCGATTCTTGTTCTCAAGCTACTTGTAATCAAAGCAAGAGACACCAATTGTGTGGTGGTCCTTGTGGGGTCTAAGTGACCCATTTGATTGAGGAGAAAAGCTGACTCGGTCTAGGTGACCGTTTGAGAGAGGGAAAGGGTTGAAAGAGACCCGGTCTTTGTGACCACCTCAACGGGGAGTAGGTTTGCAAGAACCGAACCTCGGTAAAACAAATCACCGTGTCATCCGCTCTATTTCTTTGGTTGATTTGTTTTCACCCTCTCTTTCGGACTCGACTTAATTTCTAACGCTAACCCCGACTTGTAGTTGTGCTTAAAGTTTATAAATTTCAGATTTGCCTATTCACCCCCCTCTAGGCGACTTTCAATGATTTTGTCCACCATAATGGAACTGTCTTTCTTTAGATACGATCTCTCTATTTATAAACCCTATAAGTTGTTATTGGATTGCTTCTATCCTATCCATCGCGAGTACTTCTTCCTTTATCCTTATCACCTGTCATTTGCCAGTAGCATTAATAAAAAGTGATGTTATCACATTAAACTAAAAGTTGAGATACTTTATTATTAGGAAATCAACATAAATATTGTAGAAAATGTTGATGTACAATGATGTCTTTGGCTACTGACTTGTTATCTAAAAATGTGTAAATAAATTCACAAACGTAGTAACCACAGAGGATGTTCCTCTTTTCCTGTATCAAACATTAAAATCGAGAAAAAAGTTATGAATTATTATTAGCAAATAACTTGAGGGATTGGAAATCTACAAACATACCAGAAAGTTTGGCCTAATCTTATGAGTTTCTTTCAGATCGACATGTTTTTTGCGTAGCCGGCTTCATGCACTACAAAAATGAAAATTATAGGTCATTCATGCATGCATGATTCAATCATTTAGAGGTTTACAGAGGTTCAAATGGTAAGAATTACTCTTTAAGAATGTCTATAATTTTTTAAGTCCTCGACTGACTCCTTAACAACTCAAGGATAAATATAATAACTTCTTCCATTGAAACCACCAGAAGCACCTAGTGAAAGCTGTAGAGAGGTTATAAACATAGAGGGCAAATTAGACTACGCATTTAGTTTGAAAAGGTATGTATATGAAAAGATAATGGATACTAACTTAAAATGATGTTAAATAAGTATGTATTGCATATTTTTTCTTGTGAAGGCACTTATGCAATGTTTGTAGGGTAGTCGACTGATAATCCCTAACTGTTCTTTGGTTTACGCGCACCATCACTACCGGAATCGTGTTCTTTATGTTAAAGAGTAAAGGCTATTTGTAGATCTTAGACACTCGGCAAAGGCTATTTTACACTACGACACCAATTATGTCTATATTACGTTTTCATTCCCCATGTACTATAACAGACTTAGAGTAATTTGATTATTTAAGGCACTAAATGAGTTCATTTGAAAATTGGACAAACTATAAAGTTGCATAACTTTTTAAGATCTACAAGTTTTATTTTAATAGTTTCTACATCTGAGACCGTTTACAAAATTTGAATTTTAAATTTGAAAACTTCACACGAATTTTTCAATGATAAGATGATTTCAAATGAAAAAGTTGTCAATTACAAAGTTTCATTACATTTCAATACCTACAACTTTTATTTTGGTGGTTTTTCCATCCGAGATAGTTTGAAAAATTCAAATTTCAAAATTCAAACATAGTTTTGCATAACAAGATCATTTCAAACCAAAACATTGTCAACTACAAAGTTTCATAACTCTTTAATACCTACAACTTTCATGTTGGTGGTTTTTTCTGTCGAGGTCGTTTTCAAAATTCAAAATTTACATTTTTTAAATTCAGACGTAGTTTTCGTTGACAATATGACTTCAAATGAAAAAGTTGTCAACTACAAACTTCTATAACTTCTCAAGATCTACAAAGTTATTTTGGTTGTTTGGTCATTTGTTCATCTCACATGATAGTTCTAACAATATGCACAAATTCTATACATCTCTCTCGTGGTTTCATAAACTACGAGAGAGATATAGGTTTTATAAACAAATTTATTTTTATTTTGTCATATGAAGAAATGTTCAATATATAAATTGTACATCATGATGAGTTATACAAATTTGTAGTTGAAAACTTTTTTATTTGAATTAATTTACTGCTTTAAAATGTGATTTTTAAATTGTCTTTGCCTAGTGTTGAAAAAACAAGCACTCGGCAAAGAAACTCTTTGCCGAGTGTCAAAAATAAAACACTCGGCAAAGAGCTTCTTCGCCGAGTGTTTTCTTTTACCGAGGGTTTTTTTGCCGAGTGTCCGAAAAAACACTCGGCAAAGAATTTGACACTCGGCAAAGAGCCAAATTCCAGTAGTGCAGGTCAACGAATCCGATATCATAAATCCCTTATTTATGGTATCGTTGGGTCTCCATGTTTCAAGAAACATAGCAGGTGTTAGAAAACTTCAGTTGGCATTGAATATATATTATTTAGTAGTGGACAAGAGAGAAGGTAAAAACTTAAAGAACACATGTGCTGATAAGAGAGAGGCCTAGCGCATTTCGCTAGTTTATCTCAAATATATCCACAAAATCAAGACATGTCACTTCATCGTCGTTGAAGTATTGTTGTTGTACAAACACACCAATGGTGGTCCTACCAGCGGTTTATTCCTTCATATGCCAGTCCTTGAATCTGCTCAAGTGTGTTGTACTAGTACAATGTCAGTACGTTGTGATGGTACACCAATCATATTTGATGGTATAGTGCAATAGCTGTATGACACGTGAGGGCCTAGTGGCAAGCTATTGTGATGGACCGTCCCTACAAAAATTAAATCTGAAATTAATGTGGGCCCTCCCCATAAAAAAATTAAAATTAAAGTGGATATATGACCCACATACCATATATTAAAATGTAGATATTGAAATCTATCTTATAATCAAAAGGCCGAGAAATGCATGAGTTGAAAAAGAGACTTGACCCTTTTTTATAGCTCACTCGGTAGCTCGTCCTGCTTCTACTAGCGAGGTGGTACTATCCGAGAGCGAGTACCACGTGTGACATCGAGTTGGGCTTGGGTGTTTTCTCACAACCCATCTGGGAGGTAATGACCACGTCTCTTGACGATGCATGAAGACGATGGAACCTTAAAATAGTGGAACCGTGGAACCATGGAAACTGGTGTTTTATAGGAATAGAAAAGTTTAGGAACCTCTTCTAGCTGGACTTTTGGCTGACCATGCTTAATTGCCATGCAAATTGATGTGATGACACATTTTCTTTGCTTTTTCAAGCATACACTCATAGTTAAAGGTAGTTTGCTTCTTTATCAACCTGCTCATGTTTGCAAAGAAAGATTTTATTAATGGGTCTATTGGTACCTCCTTATAAAGAACTATCTTCTTGAAGTGTTCATTCACCTCTTCATTGGCGATGTCTTGTATCTCCTCCTCCATCATTTCATACTGTTGCTTTTTATGCAGATTTAGGTAAAGAGTCACTACGCGCTGTCTTGCTGCTTTTCCATGGGTACTAGTGACTGGCGCGCGCAACGCGCGCGTAGGAAACATTTCATGATTTAAGTATTACGAATACTATTTTTTGTAAGCTAGGTAATTGTAATTCAAGCGGTGCAATGAAAGATGAAAATAGTTCTTATTCCTATTGGCACAGGTTGACCATGTTCTTTAAAGAAACCACCAGCGTACTCTTGTAGTGTTTGTGCAGTTCGGAATAAACAGAATAGATTGGGCATGAAACATTCACTAACATTCAGGGTTTTCAACATTTGACAATGGAATACAAGGAGGGTATGATACTCTGGGGAACAACAATCGTATTTTTTAGTTTCTTGTAGGGAAAAGTGTTTCCAGTTTCCTGCACATGACAAGAGATATGACATGGCCAATGCAGAGCTAAATCTAGAATGTAGGTTCTCCTGATGATATCTACATCCCTCATGGCATGATATATTATCTGCACATAGCAAAGATGTCAAATATAGAAAGCCACAACAAATTCAATGTTTCCTAATTCCAACGGCAAAGCTAGAAGCAGTGATTCAGCATGGTGAGCGCGCCTTGGCACAGTGGTGTCATGGCATGCTCTCAGAACTATGTTACTGACCAGGCTTGGCACGTATAAGACTGTCTGCAGCAACGTCCTCTATATACATCCTCTATATCCGTCCTTTACAGTCTTCTCTAAAAGATTCCATCTCCTATATCTACTTTCTCTCCAACAACGTCCTCTAAATCACGTCCTCTATATATAAATACCTATATTAAAGATATTTTTAAATTTTTAATTTTTGTACATACGTATTTGTCATACTCTCAAATGTATTGTACATATTTTAGTTTTATTAAACCGGTTGTTTAAAGTATTCAAATAGATAGAGAACCGTTTAGAGAAACTCTACATATAGAGGATCCAGCAACGTTCTCTAAATTTAGAGGACCGTTTAGAGGACGTTGCTGGAGGGAGTAGAGGACGTCCTCGTCCTCTAAATTTAGGGTACAGGACCCTTTAGAGGGTCTTGTTGGAGCCAGCCTAAGGCTGTTAGCCTGCACTGCACTGCTGTCCATCGGCGCACCGCAGAGCCCCGTGTTGACCGCACACCGTCGACTGTCATTCCTCATTCGTGCCACCGCACATCCCTGCGCTGGCCGCAGTGCCGCACAATCCCACGGTCTGCCGCACGCCGCTGCACAGCCCGACCTGCATTGGCCGCGCAATGCCATGCCGGCCCCTAGCAGGTAGAAATCCAAGATTCGACAAATTTTAAAAATACAAGGCATGGGGGACCGCACCTGTGCTGGAAGAATGGAGAGCCAACAATGGTTAATGGGACGCGTGAGGACGAGGTGGTTCTCCACCGTCGTTGTCGCCGACGCCGCAGACGTCGCCTCTTTGGGATGGACGGTAAGAAGGTTTCCCTCATAGAGTTGATTTGTACGTGGACTGGAAGCCTCCAGGAGAATCGGGTAGACATCGAAAAAAGTATTCGCGGTGAGGGTAATTTTTTGATCGCTGCACGTAGCTACTCGCTGTGAGCTACTTGCCATCGATGTATTATCGAACGACTGATGATTTAGATACTGACGTGGACATCGTAAGATCACAGAAATACGCCGCGCTTTAATATATAGAAATATAGATGGAGAAGGAGGCGAAGGGCTCCTTCGAGTAGGTGGAGGTAAAGAGCTGCTTCAAGTAGGTCAAAGATGTGGAGGGCTCCTTTAACTAGGTGGAGGAGGTGAAGGGCTCCTTCGAGTTGGTGGAGGAGGTGAATGGCTCTTTCGACCAACACTTTAAATTCTTGGCTAAGCGTTGAGTATTTTAATGTATCTTTTCTGCCATAGGACAAATCCGTGCAAGACTTGGGAAAGTACTGTTTCATCATCACACCTTAGATGTGTAGCTCCAGATCTTCATATCCATCATAGATATGTTCAACTCATGCCATCGAGTACCCTGCTAGGATTTCAGCCTCGTGGTTATGTTGGCCTTGAGAGTGGCGAAGACACCATACCATAAGCAACCTTAGTTGTCAGATTTCTTACGCATATATGTAGCTCACAAGGTATTGGATGGTCAATATCATTCACTGGGAATCATTGTCCTTGAGAAAATTACATGGGCGCGTAGCTACTACGCCGACTTTTGGGGCTGACCATATTGAGAGGAGCAGGTATATCTCAATATACCCGTAAAATTGAGCCAAATCACTCCATTACCATTGATGTATTGTTGTTGTATAAACACTCAAATGGTAGTCCTACCAACGACTGATTCCTTCATATATCGGTTGTGGAATCTACACAATTGTGTTATAAGTCCAAGAACCTCTTCTAGCCGGACTAGAGGCTGACCATGCTTGAATTGTCATGCAAACGGATGCGATGACACATTTTCTTTGTAATTTTTTCTTTGCTTTTTCAAGCATGCGCACAGTTAAAGATAGGTTGCTTTTTTGCGGTTTACTCATGTTTGCAAAGAAAGTTTTATTGATGGGTCTATCGGTGCCGTCTTATCAAGAACTTTCTTCTTGAAGTGTTCCTTCACCCCTTCGCTAACGATGTCACATATCTCCTCCTTCGTCATTTCATATGGTAGCTTTTTCGATGCAAATTTAGGTAAAGAGTTACTACATGTGCTCTTGCTACTTTTCCTTGGGTATATAGATGGAGAAGGAGGTGAATGGCTCCTTCAAGTAGGTGGAAGTAAAGAGCTACTTTGAGTGGGTGAAGGAGGTGAAGGGATCCTTCGAGTTGACGGAGGAGGTGAATGGCTCTTTCAATCAGCACTTCAAATTCTTGGCTAAGCATTGAGTATTTTAATATATCTTTTCTACTTTATGATAAATATATGCAGGACTTGTGAAAGTATAATTTCATTGTCACTGCCTCGGATGTCCAGCTCCAAATCTGTGCAGGACTTGTGAGAGTACAATTTCATTGTCATAGATCTGTTCAACGCTTACCATCGAGTACCCTGCTAGGATTTCAACCTTGTGGTATGTTGGCCTTGAGAGTGGCGGAGATGCCATACCATAAGCAACCTTAGTTATTAGGTTTCTTATGCCTATATGTAGCTCACAATGCATTGGATGGTCAATATCGTTCACTGAGAACCGTTGTCCTTGAGGATTTTTCGTGGACGCTCGGCAACTACGTCAACTTTTGGGGTTGACTATGTAGGAGGAGCAAGTATATTTCAAATATAGCCGCAAAATGAAGCCTAATCACTTCATGACCATTGAAGTATTGTTGTTGTACAAATACTCCTATGGTAGTCCTACCAGCAGCTGATTCCTTCATATACCAGTCTTGGAATCTGCGCAATTGTTGGGGGCCGTCTTCTTCCGAAGGTCCTAAAAAACATGACTAACAATGTACTTTCAGTATAATGATGATTATCACATGGAGCTTCGATTCATGAAGGGAGTGTTCTCCTTCATCGAATGACTTCAAGTCAAAGGCATAGCCCGAAAGTGACGACAATGAACGACCGAAGCTATAACCAAAGGGAAACAACTTCGGCATAAGGCAATGCCAAAGATCAAATGTGAAGCCGAGCCAAAGAGGAAAAGACTAGCTAGTCCCTTATGATTTATGTTACAGTAATGAGTAAATGTTAAGGTTATAAATGTACTTTTACCCGGGCTGCGTCCCGTGCCTATAAATAGGTGAACAGTACCACCGTACTGTTCACGTTGAATTGTACTCGCTCTCGCATCAACACCTTCGAACAAGCCGAAGGTATCAGTGTAATATAAATTCTGTTAATGCTTACGTGTGTATTATGAAATACATATGTGTATGAGCCAATAGGTTACATTCATTGTCTTTATGTATTCTTATTGTCATGAATCATGAAAGCATATTCTTCATGACCTTCGTCTGAAGATTATTATGTCCGAAAGGCGATAATACTCTGGAAGACGAAGGTCCTTGACCTTTAACAATTGTGTTGCCTTGTTCTTGATTCACAACATTTGAGAACAAGTGACCAACAACAATTACGTTATAAGTTCGGGAACCTCTTATGGTTGGACTAGAGGATGACCATGCTTGAATTTTCATGCAAACCAATGTGATGACACATTTTTCTTTGTAGATTTTCTTTGGTTTTTCAAGCATGCGCTCATAGTTAAATGTAGATTGCTTCTTTATCGGCTTGCTCATGTTCAGAAAGAAAGCTTTTATTGATGGCTCTATTGGTGCCTCCTTATCTAGAACTTTCTTCTTGAAGTGTTCCTTCTCCTCTTCGTTGACGATGTCACATAGCTCTTCCTCCGTCATTTCATAGGGTAACTTTTTTATATAGATTTAGGTAAAGAGTCACTACATGTGCTCTTGCTGCTTTTCCTTAGGTATATATATGAAGGAGGCAAAGGGCTCCTTCATGTAGGTGGATGAGGTAAAGGTCCTTTGAGTAGGTGAAGGAGGTGGATGGCTCCTTTGACTATGTGGAGGAGGTGAAGGGCTCCATCAAGTTGGCGAAGGACGCAAATGGCTCTTCCGACCAACACTTTAAATTCTTGGCTAAGAATTGAGTATTTTAATGTGTCTTTTCTGTCATAGGGAAAATCCGTACGGGACTTGTGAAAGCACAGTTTAATCGTCACCCCCTCAAATGTCCAGCTCTAGATTTACATATCCATCATATATCTCTTCAATGCTTAACACCGAGTACCTTGCTGGGATTTTAGCCCCGTGGTACATTGGTCTTGAGAGTGGCGGAGATGCCATACCCTAAGAAACCTTAGTTGTTAGGTTTCTTACGCCTATATGTAGCTCACAAGGCATTGGATGATCAATTACATTCACTAAAAAATGTTGTCCTTGTGGAACTTTCGTGGACACGGAACTACTACATCGACTTTTGGGGCCGACAATATCGGGAGGAGCATGTATATCTCAAATATACCTGCAAAATCGAGCCAAATTACTTCATCACCATTGAGATATTGTTCTTTGTACAAACACTCCAATGGTAGTCCTACCAACAGCTAATTCCTTCATATTCCAGTCTTGACCATGCTTGAAATGTCAAGCAAACTGATGTGATGACACATTTTTCTTTATAGATTGTTCTTCGCTTTTAAAGCATGCACTCATTGTTAAATGTAGATTGCTTCTTTGTCGGCTTGCTCATGTTCACAAAGAAAGATTTATTGATGGGTCTATTGGTGCCTCCTTATCAAGAACTTTCTTCTTGAAGTGTTCATTCACCTCTTCGTTGACGATGTCACGTATCTCCTCCTTTGTCATTTCATAGGGTAGCTTTTTTATGCAGATTTAGGTAAAGAGTCACTACATGTGCTCTTGCTGATTTTCCTTGGGTATATAGATGGAGAAGGAAGCGAAGAGCTCCTTTGAGTAGGTGGATGGGGTAAAACGCTCCTTCGAGTAGGTGAAGGAGGTGGGTGGCTCCTTTGACTAGGTGGAGGAGGTGAAGGGCTCCTTCGAGGTGGCGGCGGAGGAGTATGGCTCTTCCGACCGACACTTCAAATTCTTAGCTAAGCATTGAGTATTTTAATGTGTCTTTTTCTGCCATAGGACAAATTCATGCAGGACTTGTAAAAGTACAGTTTCATCGTCACCCCCTCTAATGTTAGGCTCTAGATCTTCGTATCCATCATAGATTTATTCAATGCTTACCACCGAGTACCCTGCTAGGATTTTAGCCTTGTGGTATGTTGGCCTAGAGAGTGGCGAGGATGCCATACCATAAGCAACCTTAGTTGCGACGTTTCTTACGCTTATATCTAGCTCACAAGGCATTGGATGGTCAATATCATTCACTGAGAACCATTATCATTGAGGAATTTTTGTGGATGACTTTTGGGGTTGACCATGTCGGGAGGAACAAGTATATCTCAAATATACGCACAAAATTGATCCAAATCACTTCATCACCATTGAAGTATTGTTGTACAAACACTCCAATGGTAGTCCTACCAGCGACTGATTCCTTCATATACTAGTTGTGGAATCTGCGCAATTATGTTATAAGTTTGGGAACCTATTGTGACTAGGCTAGAGGCTGATCATGCTTGAATTTCCATGCAAACTAATGTGTCGGCACAATTCTTTGTAGATTTTTTGCCTTTCCAAGCATATGCTCATAGTCAGAGGTAGATTGCTTCTTTGCTGGCTTGCTCATGTTTGCAAAGAAAGCTTTTATTAGGTTTAATAGGTTCGTCTTATCATTTAGTCCTAATCTATGTTATTATTTTTTGTAATTAGACTATATTTAATAGTTCTAACTAGCATCCAAATATCGATGTGACAAAGACTAAAGTTTAGGCAGGGGAACCAAACATTACCTAAAAAGAACCTTGTCATATTTTTTTTTCTCCAAAAACACAGGAGAATTGTGCATCATTTCATTAAGAATAAATAGAGGGGCTTGCCACTCAAGACTTACAACATAAGGACCTATTATAGGAAAATCAAACAATAACCACAAGTCCCGGGCAGTAGCAGATTAGCCAGGATTTCCTAGCCTACCCCGTGCCCCCTCTAGTAGGAACCGAAGGTCCTTGGCTTTAGCTGCACACCACAAAGAGCCTTCGTTGGCAATATTTTGAAGAACCACTAATTCCTCTGAATTTACCAAACACGTAGGCATTTCAGTGCTTCCATACACTAGTAGAAAAAGGCTCAAAGCCCATGGTGCGGTATATTTTTACAGGCGAATTCGGTTATCAACTGGCTGCGCTATTTTTAGTGACGGTTCCTTAAGAAAACCATCTACAGACGGTTACTTAAGAAAACCGCCTGTAGAAATCCATGATTTCTACTCGCGATTTTCTTAAGGAACCGTAACTAAAAATCATTTTTATCCTTACTTTTTCGAGTTTTTCAAACGAACTCGTATGATGAAACCACCAAAATAAAAGTTGTAGATCTCTAAAATTTATGAAACTTTGTAGTTGGCAACGTTTTTATTTGAAATCATTTTGGCTCTAAAAAATTACATCTAAATTTCTCAAATTTAAAAATCAAAATTTGCATACGACCTCGGATGAAAAGGTGTCAAAATGAAACTTGAAGAACTTCAAAAGTTATTCAACTTTATAGTTGACAACTTTTTTATTTGAATTCATTTACGATCCAAAACAAATAATTTACACTCAGTTGGTTGTAATATGTGGATAACAAAACGACAAACTATACACAAAACATGTCATAGCGTGCGAATTTTGCGCGAAAAATGTCGCGACATGGGTGGGTCAAGGCCTCTCCTTAAATAAAATAAATTTTGTTGTTTTTAAAACCTATTTTATGTTTCTGAAAATAATTTTCATTAGCGGTTTTATTACGGACCGCCGGTGGAAATCGATTTCTACTAGCGGTCTTCAGTTACCCGCCTGTAAAAATAATGATTTCTACTGACCCCTATCATTGACGGTTCTAAAAAATACCAGTAAAAATAGGTTCACAACCACCACTATAGAGCCGAATTTTTTGCATTTTAGCCATTTCTCGGAAAAAATTCACGTTTCGACCCTAGAAAATTTTAATGTCATTTTTGAACCCTTTGCTCGGCGCCGTAGCCTATGACGCCGAGGTAACACAGCTCGGCGCCATGGGCTATGGCGCCAAGGTACGTGATGTGCTGGCAAAAACGGACGTCGTGGCGCCGACGTGGCACCAAGCTCGGCGCCATAAATCTTGGCGCCGAGCTCAGTTCTATACAGAAAGCCTATCTAGCTCAGTTGGTAAAATACAATGCTTTTAACCTTGTGGTCGTGGGTTCGAGCCTCGCGGTTGGTGTTTTTTTAATACTTTTTGTCTTTGTCACTTATTTGTTTTTTTGTCAAGATTTTTCGTTTATGTCGCTGATTTGTCCGTCCAGATTTATTTCTCATCCAGATTTTTTTGTTTTTGTGACTGCTTTGTTTATTCATCCAAACAAGGGGGGAAGTTGACGGCTCGCGACCACTGTGGCACACAGCCGCTGTGCTCGCCGGATATAAAAAAAACATCTGGATGAATAAACAAATCAGTCACAAAAACAAAAAAAATATGTATGACAAATAAATCTGGACGGACAAATCAGCGACATAAACGAAAAATTTGGGCAACAAAAAAACAAATCAGTGATAAAGACAAAAAGTATTAAAAAAACAACCACCGTGTGACTCGAACCCACAACCACAAGGTAAGAGCCTTGTACATTACTGACTGAGCTAGACAGGTTGTAATTTTCCTAGGTATGCTGAGTGATCCAGTTTGGCTTGGGCACATATTTGACAATTTTTGACGAAATTTTGAACGAATGACTTCATGTGTTTCCAAGCAAAGATGGATTTAAGTCTACTATATGTGGCTGTAGCACCAGAGTGACCACCTAGAGGAGAGTTGTGCAAGGCTGTAATAATACGATGTTGCAAATCTGGATTCTGTCCAACCCATATGCGGTTCTTATATTTGAGTATTCCATTTTGGAGGGTGAAATGAGGTACAGCTGAGTCGATGGCCAACTTGGACAAGAGAGACTAGGAGTCTGAATCTTTTATGTAGCTCTGTTGAACGTCGGACAGCCATTGGGGTACCACCATGGACATAGCACTAAGCTCTGTGGGCATGCATCTAGATAGTGCATCCGCAACACGGTTTGCAGCACCGTGCCGGTATACGATCTTATAATGAAGACTAAAAGTTTTGTGAATACTTTGTGCTGCCACGATGTATGCAAACGTTGCTCGTTGAGTTGCGAGAGGCTTTGGTGATCAGTAAGTATGATGAACTCTCCAGATTGCAGGTAAGGACGCCACTGTTGTACTGCTACCAGCACAGCCATGTATTCCTTTTCATAGGCTGAGAGGCCCCTAGATTTTGGTCCCAAGGCTTTGCTAAGGAAGGCCAATGGATGACCCTTCTGCATAAGCACTGCTCCAACGGCCAAGGAACTGGCATCCGTTTCAATTGTAAACTGGGAAGAAAAATCCGGCATAGACAGAACAGGAGCCGTTATCAAAGCTTGTTTCAAAGCTTGGAAGGAAGTAGAATGGTGAAAGTGCATTCATCCTTTTTGTGAGTTTTGGTGATTTGGATGACAACTCATTTAAAAGACTAACAAGTTTGCTAAGTGTTGAACAGGAAATTCAGTAAGATGAACATACTTGAATAGTGTATAATGACAGTGAACAAAGGTTCAACACAAGGTTAAATAACCAGTGAGACAATGCAAATGGATATAATATGATCTCTATATTGGTTTGGATATATGGACAAGACCTAAGAAATCACTACATACATATGATTAGAATAGAGGATGAAGTGGTTAAGAGGATTGGTCAAGCCAAAGTGAATACGATATGAGGAATCGTGAATTGGCTTGACCATATTACTACCAGTCCATATATGCTTCTATGAGAATCAAACTAGAGCTTGATTGATCTTAACAGTTATATCTAGAGACATTCAAGCAAGGTTCACAATATTGAAGAAATGATTCTCTCAATGGATGCTCAATATGATGTGACTCAATAATGACTTGATAGGGTGAAGATAGCAAGGAAAGGGCTTCGAGGAATTAAGCGAAGGTGAAGGCCAAGCGACGGCTTGTGGACCGAGGTACCATGGCTAAGGTGAAGAAGAGAGTACTTGCACTAAGTCGATGAACTAATCAGCTATGAAGAGTTATAACATGTTGATGCATCAGTAAGGTGACTTGAAGCCATGGTTTGAACTCATACATGGTGATATGGTACAAGTCACAGGGTTTGATTTGTGTATGCTTCAAAAGGTGAGACAAAGATGTTTGTGATCCTTATGAAGCAACGCCATGGAGAAATCACACATGAGACACCAATTACTCAAGGAGTTTACTTAATTATATTTTATTTAACTTGAGTATAGGAATCGTCGTACTATAAAGGGGGATCCAAAAAGAAGGTAGGTGTTTGCCAAAGCTCAAGCCTCTATATTCAAAAGTTATTTAAAAAAAGAAAAATCTCTTGAACATTCTATGGTTGACCATGATTAGGTTTGAGAAACCTAGAGTGTTCTTGTTGAAAAGTAGTTGAACTTCTTCAACTACAGCTGAGCTGAACTTCAGCTCAGTTGAGCTTCTTCAGCTACAGCTCAGCTTTTCACCTGAGCTGAACTTAAGCTGAGTTGAGCTTTCTCAACTCCAGCTGAACTCAACTTCAGCTATGAATCTCTTTGACCATACACCAGCTGAACTTGCCTCCGGGCAGTTGAGATGGAGTTTTCTCTCCTAAACTCTCTGGTCAAGACCGGTTGAACTGGTCCAGAGGGGCAGTTCAGCTAGTCTTTGACCCCTCTGACCTCTAACCAAAAGTCTGCCAGTCAGACTGGCAAACAGGTCGCTAGAGGTGTAAGGGGCGGTTCAACTGCCCTGGGGGTGGTTCAACCGGTCTGGTCAACCTTGGTCAGACTGCAGGTCAGTCTGCCAGTCAGTCTGATAGTCAGACTGGTAGACAGTCTATCTGACCTGCCAGTGGCGGTTCAACCGGTCTTAGGCAGAAAAATCTGTCCAACGGCTAGTTTTGAGCTCCACCTATATATACTCTCTCCTACCTCTGTCCCCATACAAGTGAGCACAATTTAAACTCCATTTCTAACTTGAGAAACACCTCCCACTCTCTCTCACACATCTCTTGCCTCTCCCATTTCAAATCTTTGGAGAGAAATCTTTGAGTGAGTTTGAGAGCTACGGTTTTTGTGCTTCATCTCCAAATCTCTCTTGCTCTTCTTCATTCGAGCTTTGGTACTACATCGAGTTCTTTTGTGGATTCATTACTCTTGTGGCTTCTAGCTCCTAGGCGACTAGGTGTCTCTTGTGAGTCTCCAAATCTTGTGGAAGACCACAAGAAAGTTTGTATTACCCGCTCGTTTGAGCAAAGATTATTGTGTGAGCTTAACCTTTGTGGTCGACGAAGGGAGGATTAGGGTTGAAAGAAACCCGACTCTTTGTGGGCGCCTCAACGAGGAAGTAGGGCACCTTTTGTGGTGTGACCGAACCTTGGGATAAATCTTGTGTCTCTTGTGTTCTTGTTCATTGTGTTTGTTCGTGTTCTTCGTTCTCTCACCATTCCATGGAAGATTTGCTTATATCTTTTTGGTGCGTGGATTTTGAGAAGTGCCCTTCTCAGATCTACTACTTTGAACCCTGTGGATCCTAGAACATCTCATTTCCAAAGTTAACTGGGTGAATTTCGAGATCAATTCAGTTTTATATCTCATTCTTTAGTTGAGCTCGTTCAAACCGGTTGCACCGGTTTTTGACACCGGACGATTTTACCTAGTTTATTTCTAGTTTTTTGTTGAAAAAGTTTTAACTTGCCTATTCGCCCCCCCCTCTAGGCAACTTTCAATTGGTATCAGAGCCTAATCCTCGTTCTAAAGCTTAACCGCGTGAGGAAAAGATCATGTCGGGGGGACTAAGAAACGAAAGTGGTTCTATGCTTGAAAAAGTTGAGGTTGCCTCGACTTTATCTTTTAGTGCAGATGCTGATCGTAGGGCAATAGATCTTGCTATGAGAATCGCCGAAAGGATGTTCCTCAAAATGAAGGAAGACGAGGCGAAGAACAAAATTGAAGAAGAAAATGATCGATGGAGACCAAACGACGAATCCACCTCTTCACAAGGTTCGTCTTTCAAATCCACTTCTCATATGTGCTTTATTGCTAATGGGAGTGACAGTGAAAGCGAAAGTGAGGATGAGGAGGAGCAAGAAAGTGATAGTGAAGATGAAGATGATCTTCAACAATTCTTCGCTCAGCTAAGCAAGAAACATCGGATGAGCTTGCTCAAACTCATGAAAAGAGCGGAAGAACAAAAAGAAATGCTTCATAAGCAAGAAGACTTCCTCATCAGAAAAATCGAAGACTTAGAGAAGTTAACCAAAGAGCATGAGAAGCTAAAGTGCTCTCATGATGATTTGGTCCAAAGGTATGAAGACATTTCAATTGAGCAAATTAAAGTTGTTAATCATTCATCATATATTGCTCAATTAGAAAATAAAAATGCTATGTTCAAGAACACGATAGAAAGGCTAAATATTGAAAATCTAGCTTTGCAAGAAAAACATGATATGCTTGTGTGCTCTCATAATAAATTTACGGATTCACATATCATGTTAGAAATGGCTCATGAGGTTGTGTTAACTAATTTGAAATCATACCAACCTCACATATGCACATGTACCCAAATAGAAACAATATTATCATGTGCTAACAAATGTTGCTCTCAAGAAAGCTAATCTTCCATTGAGCTAGAATTTTCAGGAACAAGTAATGTTTCCCATGGAAAAGAAAACAATGAGCTCAAGGAAGAAAATGAGAGGCTAAGAAGGAGCTTGACTCAATTGAAGGGAAAGTGTCATGCTCAACATTCTCGAGATAATCATGATAATATGGTGAAAAAGCTTGAGAAGGGGAAAATTGTAGCATGCACAAAACCCCTTCAAAAGAATACCAAGCTTTCCAAGAAGGGCATGAGCAAAATTCATGGTAAGAAAATTAATGCTCATACTATTTGCTCCAACAATGTACCTATGTACTTCAACAAAGAATGATCAAAGAGAAGCGATAGAAGGTGCTATGGATGCAAGGAGAAGGGTCATGAAATTGATTCATGCCCCCACATGAAAAATCAAGACCTTGCACGATCAAGAAAGATGACCATCCAGAAAGATGAAAGCAAAAAAGCAAATGCATTGCAAGAACAAGAACCACATTTGCTACAATTGCCGTGAAAAAGGTCATCTATTCAAGGTTTGTCCAAAGGGTAAAATTCCTAAGCCTAACTTGTCAATACCAGATATGCTTAGGAGACCCAAATTTGACTCTTGTGCTAGAAAGGTGATGAGTTCACCACATTTTAGGACCAAGGCTATTTGGGTGTCTAAGTTCTTATTGGCTAACCTTGATGGACCCATCATGAGATGGGTACCAAAATATACTTAATAAGTTTTGCAGGTACCTAGAGATGATATGAAGCTTTGGGGTGCTTGAGTAGATTAACTCAATTCTTATCTCAAGCTATCAATCTTACATTGTCTATCCTTTAAGATTGACCCAAATATGAATTGAGTTGTTATATCACTAACTTCATATTCATCTCTAGCAAGAACTTGTGTTGTAGGGAATAAGGATTACCCTTTGTGGGAATCAAGCAAAAGGCCTACAACCAAGTGATATCCAAAGGATGGTAACAATTAATTCTTAAGTGTACATTGCTTTTAATTAGTATATTCCTTTGTGTCTTTTGTAGCCACATAGGAAAAATGAAGCACTTGAGGATGAACTTAAAAGATTTTACCTTGCCTTGGAAAAGATCCATTTATATGGTAGACTGCAAGTTTATATGTTTATATTGTGACAATCTACATGCTTTAAATTGGTTGTATGTATCTTGTGGCATATTTCAAATTAATTATCGTATTATTGCCATGACCTAGACATAAAGAGGATTATCCCATGTTCTTAAATGAATAGAGTGTTAAGTAAGAAATTCAAATTCTTATAGCACTTACCAAAAGGGGAATTTTCTATATGACTAGAGTTGTGAGACTAATGTTTCTATCTAAGTGTTTATGTAGTCTCACAACATGAGAATGTCTTTTCCAAATGGAGTGTGCCATTAAACTTTAAAAGAAGATCAATCCAATACTATGTGATGTATTCCATCTTGTTTAAATTGGTTTTGAGTCTTCTACATTAATCACTCACCATGCTATGAATTAAACTTGCCATGTAAACTTAATTAAATAATCATGCTATTTTAACTTCGTTTAAATCAGTGTTATGCATGATGCTTGTAAGGGTAATTTAGTTCATATCATGAGGTTTCGTGATTTTAGTAACCTTCTTGTCATTCATATACTAGAGGTTGCTAAATAGGAAACTATTGCTTGTGTTTTTAATGCAATCTCTTTTAAGTTATTTCATGAAATTCATAAGTAGAGATTGTGCTCTTTCATTTGGTAAAATCACAAGTATTAAAGTTAATATTCACCTAAAAGAAAGATTAAGAATGCTCAAGGCAAAGGTATGGAACTAATTGTTTCATGTGGTGTATGACCAATAATAGTTCCTTTAAAGCGGCATTCTTTCAATTGGTAATAATCTATTCTATGGAAAGAAATGTCAATATAAAGGTTAAATTCCTTTTGGCTTAAATTTGTAAATTGGTGCATATTGGTAATTCACTCCATGTGCATTAACTTAGAAGAAATTTAACTTATGCCTTTATGCCTCATAAATGATGATTTGTTTGCAATTCATATCTAAAGATCACCATTCATTAAATACTTCCATGTACTACTAATATCTCTTTTCAAAGTTTTTTTCAACTAGTATTAAAAGGAAAAGAGATAACAAGGTAAAGAAGGAAGTCTCCACAAATGATGAAAAGAAGAATACTACTATGACACCACCATAGATAGTAAGATCTTTCAAATTGGTATAACAAATGGTACGCTCTACTGGGTGGTAAATATTCTTAAGGATAAGTTAATTCATTGCAAATTTGTCATGCCTTGACCATGATATGTAATGTACTCCTCATGAGACTCTTAACTGAATTGAAAGTGCATGTGGCAAGTCATTCAAATACTTGATTCACATATCTAGTGGGAGAACATTATATATCTTGTGTCGTAGAGAATAAGTTTCCCTTGAGTAAGCTATACTAAGACAATCCAAAATGGTAAATTTGTATCTCATTCATATGGATTGTAATCTTTGTCTTCTAAATAGCTACTCTTGATGCAGTTTAAAATTCCCTTACCGATAAATCTAAAAGTGCATAAGAATCCTTTTTGTTGATATTTATGACATACATATGCACTAACATGGATATGATTTTTAAACTGTAAAAGGTACAATTAGTGATCCATACTCTCTAAATTTTGGAAACCCTTATTTTGATATCTTAGAAATCTACTTCAGTCAGTATCCATATGCTTCACATTGAATTGGATCACTAAGTTGTAAACTCCATGTATAACTTGTCTTTATGATATGAATGCTTGTGCGACTAACCTTGATAAGCTAGGTGCACCCAAGGTCTAGCTAGGTTCATCATCAAGAAGGCAACACAATGATGTATCAAGAAAAAGAGAAAAGACTCCTTTCTTAACTCTAGTTTTTATCTGTGTGATTAAGTATTGACTTGAAACCATGTAAGATGGTTGTCAAGTATATGTGGGTGCCTACACAAAGAGAAAGGCCACAATAAGGATTGTGTGGGTACTCAAGGCTCTTACTACTAATCTCATCGGACCCAATTCAAATTGGGTACCAAGATATGAAGCTTAAACTTGTTTTGCAGGATCACTCCTTCAATGGATCAAGTTGGGTGCTCGATAATGAATGTATAAATCATATTTGGAGATAGTAGCAAGGGTGGTAACAACTGAATCTCAAGTGCATATTATTTTTCAAATCTTATCTCTTTCGTGACTTGTGTAGCCACTAAGGAAAAAGAAGCATTTGAGGATATACATTAGTTGTTGATTATGAAATAAAGGTCCAATTGGAAGATGAATGAATATTATCATATGGTGAACAATCCAAAATTATGTGACATATTCTCTATCTAGTTAATTTGTATTTGATTCTTCTACATTAGACAATCACCATAATATGGATTAAGTCAGCCCTTTAGACTTCATTGAATAACCATGCATATTATCCATGTCATTCAAAATATATTATGCATAAGAGCTCAAGGGAAATTTAGTCCATATTATGAGGTTTCTCTATTTTAGCAACTCGCTTGCCATCCACATATAAAGGGTTGCTAAATAAGAAACTAGTGCTTGTGCTACTAATGCCATCTCTGGTGTTGAGTTTATCCATATAAAATCTATGTTAAGAGATGATGCTTGTTTTAAATTGGATAAATCACAAGCTTAAAGGACACTGTTCAACTAAAGTAAGATGAAGTTGATAAGATGCCAATGTATGAAAACTTCCTCTCCTTTAGTTGTTTTAGTATTTTATCCTTAGTGTAATGTACCATAGTATAGGTTAATTTCCTTGCAATATAAAATGTTCAATAGTGCATATAACCTTGACATCAACCATATGTGTGCACTAATTTAAAGAAATTTAATCTATCCTTATGGGTTTCAAGAATGATGATTCATTTGCCATCCACATATAAGGATAATCATTTGTGAAACCCTCCCTTGTGTTTCTAATGCTCTCTTTTCTAAATGTTTCAATAAGGTCTTTCCAAGTGCTTTCAAGATGGATTCAAAATCTACAGATATAAGAGTCTTGGTTGTTTCAATCATTGAGTTTCAATTGACCTCATATTAAGTAAGATCGAATCAAGAAAAGATGAAATAAGTTTATGATCACTTGGTTGGATGAAATCGTAACAGTGATTCAAGAAGGGAGTTATATATTTTTTGTCAACCAAATAATGAAGATGTAGTGACACATTTATATGATATCCTTCATTATGAGGTTTGATGTTCATATTAGCATGCTTTACCCTTCATGATTTCATTTGATATACTTTCAGTTCTTAAACTTTCAATTGTTAAACCAAGATATAGTGCAAACATCTCCTTTAACCTCATATTGTTGATGTGCATAAGTGTACTTTGTGTACTCTTGCATGCACAAATTGACGAAGAGTTTAGCTTATATCTTGTGAGATTAATAATTTCTTTTAAGTTCATGTTGTGTAGTCTCACACCTTGGAGAACATCAAATGAGGGTGAATGGTTCCATAGAAATGAAAATGAATTTCTCTTGATCGTTTGAAGAGGATAAGTTTCTCTTTGAAATGTCAAGCCTATCAAAAGCTAAGATGGAAATTCATGATTATAATGGAGACCATGTGGCGTAGAACAAAGGTGTGTCACTCCATGAACTATTGTATTACATTTGTGTATCTAGGCTCTTACATGCTAGTGTGTGTATGTATATGCAATATCTTAAGTCACATCATAAGGTTGCACTTGTGGTGACGATTAAAGAATATCTAGATATTTGATTAATACCTCTTGTGGTGATATCATAAGTTAGTCTTAAGTTATATTGGTGAGGTGAGTCAAACATGCTAACTTCTCAAGAATCTTGGCTTAAAATATTGCATATCATGTCTATTAGTATACCTTTTGATTATGAGTAATTCCTTCAATTGTACAATTTCACATTTTCATACTTTATTTGTACCAAGGTTCAAATTGTAGAACTTAATCCCCTGGCCTCACAAGTCCAAGTGCATAAGCTAAACAAGTATTCATCACTTGTATGCACACATTTAGGGGGAGAATGGTCTATAATTTGAATCTTTGAGACTAACTTCATTTTCAAGTATATTATGTGTGTAGTCTCAAATTAGAAAGGAACCTTCGGGCAAAGATAATCACTTCCATTGCAAATTTTGATGGGTATCAAAGATTCTTTGCTCCAATAAATGTATATTTTATACATTCATAAGAGAATGAGTTTCTCTTGTATATGCTATTCCAACGTCATCTAAAATTGGTAAACATGTATCATATTCTTTTGTTTTGCAAATGTCTTAAGTAGCATAGCTTATAAATTTTCCTTTCTAGAACTTAATTGATTAAATAGTGCACATATTCCTTATGTTGCATGATTATGTTCAATTGATACTCCTTTTATGCCAATGGTACATTAAGTTGCAAATAAGTACTCTCAACAAGTATCAATTGAATTCATATATATGTGCGCACTAAAACTTAAGGAGAACTTAGTGTAATATGCAAATAGTGATCTGCTTATCTAACAAATTGTATCAATTGGTGTTTTTCAATTAATATTTTTAGTACATGATCACTAGTTGTAGAATCCATACTTGTACAATTTTCATGTTGCCTCTTGTTGTGATAAGAAAATGCTAGGTGACATCTAGACTCCAGGTATCAAGCTTCACCTTCGATTTAGTATGACAATCTTCATTTAATATCTTGAACCTATGTCACCAACAAGAGCTTGCAAATGAATTCTAAATCCAACACAAGTCTGGAAACCCCTTGAAAAGGTAAAACACAAATATACATCACTTATGACACTTATCCATTACCTTTGTGCCATCTAAGGATCCTTTTCATGATAATGTGTTCACATCTCGCTTAATCATAATTTCTACCCTTTATATTCTTTGTATCCTTTTGGAGATTTATGACAAAGGGGAGAAATTTTGCATTAAAGCTTACCTTTAGTCTTATGTAACTAAGTGTTAGAAGACTTTTAAGAAGGGGAGAAATAATTAACAAATATGAGGAATCATAAGAAAAACATAGGATGTAGGAAGTTGATAAGTGCATTTTATGTCATGAGCATCAATGTTATTTTATGACACATTACACCTCATGAATAGTATGATATAAGTTGTCTACATACTTTGACCCAAATATGTGCGTTTGACATTTGAGTACAAAATTTGTATTTTATGAAATGCACATATTTAGGGGGAGGAAATTATATCATAGGATTCAAAATCTTATTTATCAAATCTTATGTAAGCTTTAAATGTGTTGTCATCAATCACCAAAAAGGGGGAGATTGAAAGTGCATTCATCCCTTTTGTGAGTTTTGGTGATTTGGATGACAACACATTTAAAAGACTAACAAGTTTGCTAAGTGTTGAACAGGAAATTCAGTATGATGAACATACTTGAATAGTGTATAATGATAGTGAACAAAGGTTCAACACAAGGTTAAATAACCAGTGAGACAATGCAAATGGATATAATATGATCTCTATATTGGTTTCAATATATGGACAAGACCTGAGAAATCACTACATACATATGATCAGAATAGAGGATGAAGTGATTAAGAGGATTGGTCAAGCCAAAGTGAATAAGATATGAGGAATCGTGAATTGGCTTGACTATATTACTACCAGTCCATATATGCTTCTATGAGAATCAAACTAGAGCTTGATTGATCTTAATAGTTATATCTAAAAGACATTCAAGCAAGCTTCACAATATTGAAGAAATGATTCTCTCAATGGATACTCAATATGATGTGACTAAATAATGGCTTGATAGGGTGAAGATAGGAAGGAAATGGCTTCGAGGAACTAAGCGAAGGTGAAGGCCAAGCGACGGCTTGTGGACCGAGGTACCATGACTAAGGTGAAGAAGAGAGTACTTGCACTAAGTCGATGAACTAATCAGCTATGAAGAGTTATAACATGTTGATGCATCAGTAAGGTGACTTGAAGCCATGATTTAAACTCATACATGGTGATATGGTAGAAGTCACAGGGTTTGATTTGTGTTTGCTTCAAAAGGTGAGACAAAGATATTTGTAATCCTTATGAAGCAACGCCATGGAGAAATCACACATGAGACGCCAATTACTCAAGGAGTTTACTTAATTATATTTTATTTAACTTGAGAATAGGAATCTTCATACTATAAAGGGGGATCCAAAAAGAAGGTAGGTGTTTGTCAAAGCTCAAGCCTCTATATTCAAAAGCTATTTTTAAAAAACCAAAAATCTCTTGAACATTCTATGGTTGACCATGGTTAGGTTTGAGAAACCTAGAGTGTTCTTGTTGAAAAGCAGCTGAACTTCTTCAACTGCAGCTGAGCTTTTCAGCTGAGCTGAACTTCAGCTGAGTTGTGCTTCTTCAGCTGCAGCTGAGCTTTTCAGCTGAGCTGAACTTCAGCTGAGTTGAGCTTTCTCAACTCCAGCTGAACTCAACTTCAGCTGTGAATCTCTTTGACCATACACCAGATGAACTTGCCTCCGAGCAGTTGAGTTGGGGTTCTCTCCTAAACTCTCTGGTCAAGACCGGTTGAACTGGTCCTGAGGGGCAGTTCAGCTGGTCTCTGACCCCTCTGACCTCTGACCAACAATCTGCTAGTCAGACTGGCAAACAGGTCGCCAGAGGTGTCAGGGGCGGTTCAACCGGTCTAGTCAACCTTGGTCAGACTGCAGGTCTGTCTGACAGTCAGACTGGCAGACAGTATGTCTTACCTACCAGGGGCGGTTCAACCGCCTTAGGGGGTGGTTCAACCGGTTTCAGGTAGAAAAATCTGCCCAACGGCTAGTTTTGAGCTCCACATATATATACTCTCTCCTACCTCTCTCCCCATACAAGTGAGCACGATTTAAACTCCATTTCTAACTTGAGAAACACCTCCCACTCTCTCTCACACATCTCTTGCCTCTCCCATTTCAAATATTTGGAGAGAAATCTTTGAGTGAGTTTGAGAGCTACGATTTTTGTGCTTCATCTCCAAATCTCTCCTGCTCTTCTTCATCCGAGCTTTGGTACTACATCGAGTTCTTTGTGGATTCATTACTTTTGGAGCTTCTAGCTCCTAGGCGACTAGGTGTCTCTTGTGAGTCTCCAAATCTTGTGGAAGACCACAAGAAAGTTTGTATTACCCGCTCGTTTGAGCAAAGATTATTGTGTGAGCTTGACCTTTGTGGTCGACGAAGGGAGGATTAGGGTTGAAAGAGACTCGGCTCTTTGTGGGTGCCTCAACGAGGAAGTAGGGCACCTTTTGTGGTGTGACCGAACCTCGGGATAAATCTTGTGTCTCTTGTGTTCTTGTTCATTGTGTTTGTTCGTGTTCTTTGTTCTCTCACCATTCCGTGGAAGATTTGCTTATATCTTTTTGGTGTGTGGATTTTGAGAAGTTCCCTTCTTAGATCTACTACTTTGAACCCTGTGGATCCTAGAACATCTCATTTCTAAAGTTAACTGGGTGAATTTCGAGATCAATTCAGTTTTATATCTCATTCTTTAGTTGAGCTCGTTCAAACCGGTTGCACCGGTTTTTGACACCGGACGGTTTTACATAGTTTGTTTCTAGTTTTTGTTGAAAATTTTTTAACTTGTCTATTCACCCCCTCTAGGCAACTTTCAAATGGTCAGAAGTCCAGATAAAAAGGGCACCCTTCTTTAGCAGAGCATGGAGGGGTTGGCAAATAATACCGAAGTGGTGAACGAATTTCCTATAATACCCGGCCAGACCTAGAAAACTGTGGAGATCCTTTACACAGGAAGGAGTTGGCCAATCCTCAATAGCACAAATTTTAGTGGGATCTGTGGCGACACCGGCAGCGCTGACAATGTGACCCAAGTATGAAACCTGACGTTGAGCAAAATGGCATTTAGACATTTTCACCTTCCATTGGTCTTGGTCCAAGAGAGTGAAGACTTGTTCCAAATGGCAAAGGTGATCCTCCTATGAAGAACTATAGACCAATATGTCATCGAAGAAAACCAGGACACACTTCCACAATAATGGAGAAAGGGTGTGATTCATGGCACGTTGAAATGCCCCGGGAGCACCCGTGAGGCCAAAGGCTATGACGCTGAACTCATAATGCCCCAAATGAGTCTAGAATGCGGTTTTATGTTCTTCACCATCCTTGAGTAATATCTGATGAAAATCGACTCTTAAGTCCAAAATAGAAAACCATGAAGCGCCAAATAATTCATCCAAAAGCTCATCAATTACCGGCACAAGATATTTTCCCTTGACTGTCAAAGCATTCAAGTGGCGGTAATCGACGCAAAAAGGCCATGAATGGTCTTTCTTTCTGACCAAGATTACTGGTGACGAAAAAGCACTAGAGCTGGGATGAATTAACCCGATGTGTAACATTTCTGCCACTTGTGCTTCGATCTCATCCTTCATGGCTGGTGAAAATCTAAAAGGTCGAACATTAACCGGTCGAGCCCCATCAATAAGAGGAATGGCATGGTCACAAAATCGACTCGGTGGCAGTGTAGATGGGGTATCAAACAGGGACTTGAACTTCATGAGTAACTGTTGAATTGGGGCTGGAACATATGTTTCGGTTAGAGCACTGTTGGGGCGAAGGCAAAGACGCCACCCTTCGCTCGAGGCCTTCGCTGCAGCCGCTGGTCCGACAGAGACAAAGCGGGCAGAGACACCCTTCGCAGGACTCGGCACTTTGACGAAGGCCTGCGGCGACGTCCTACCACGGCGCGTCCTCGTTCAGTCCCAAGGCCCACGCGCGATCTGGCCCATTGTAACGGGCCCCGCGTGGCCGCCTCTGTATTACGGGCCTAACTTGTAAAGGAGTACTTGTAATTACGGTCTGTAACCCTGCTTTATGGGAATATTCTGGGGATAAAATAGGTGTCTGAGGGCACATGCGTCCTTAACACAAGACGCTGGGCACTCAGATACCTATAAATACCCCCGCACAGTGCCCGTGAGAGGCTAGATCAACAGAGCTATTGCCCCCGTGCACGCAACCCTGTTGTCACCACCGTTCGCCCTTGTTGGCTTTCTTGCTGCTGAGAGCGAGTTCCAACATTTGGCGCCCACCGTTCGTGCTACGACAAAACCACCCGCGATGGCACCCAAGAGAGCTAACCCCAAGGCTGACGAGGCTGCGAAGGCAGCACTGCTGGCCGCAAGAAAGGGCAAGGCCCTCGCCCTCACCCAATCCACCCACCAAGAGCCCACTGAAGACAATGTTCCCCACACCGGCGAAGACGACACCTTCCGCACCTGCGGAACCGAAGGACAGTCACAGCTGCCCCCAGGCTTCGCCCCACTGGAAGGCGCGGACCTCACCGAGGACGGCGAGGTCCTCGGCGTCTCAACAGAAGAACAGCTGCAGCTGCGCGCCCTGCGCCTCAGGAACCGCAATCTCCAGAGGCAGAAAGAGATACTGGAGGCCAAGCGCCAGCGTGTGTCCGCATTAGCCAAAGTGCGGCAAATGATACGCGACGAGGAGCAGAAAGCCCAAGACCTCGAGCGCGAGATCGCGCTGATGCAGCGCGAAGGCCACCTCGGTCTACAGCAAGAGCCACCCCTCCAACAGCGCACACAACCGGAGGACACGCGCGAAGGCCACCTCGGCCGGCAGCATGGCCCACCCCTGCAGCACCGGGCGCAGCCGGAGAACCCGCGTTTCCCTCAGCATGACTACGTCTCCCAGCACGGCGCGCCATTCCAAGGGGTCAACTACCTCGACGAGCGAAGTCCCCTGGCGCCACACCTACAAGTGACGCCTTGGCCGGCTAACTTTCGAGCGGGGGCATACCCCAAGTACAACGGCAGCACCGACCCGGCGCAGTACATCATGAGTTATCAGGTCGCCGTGGCATCAGCCGGAGGAGACGACGCCACAATGGCGAAGTCTTTCATCATCGCACTAGAGGGCCCAGCACTCACCTGGTTCACCAGATTGCCTCCGCTGTCCATTGATTCGTGGAGAAGTCTCAGGGACAAGTTCCTCCTCAACTTCCAAGGCTACCGTCCAGACACCGACGCTTTGGCCGAGCTCTCGCTTTGCAAACAGCTGGAAAAAGAGACTCTGCGTGAGTATTACCGCAAGTTCTTAACACTCAAGTCACAGCTGCCCTCTGTCGACGACCAGATCGCTATCCACTACGCCATCAATGGCCTTCGGGCTGGCGTCCTCTACAGCCATTGTATCAGAGATCCACCAAAGAGCCTGCAGGAGCTATATCAGCTCTTCGAAAAATATGCCAAATCCGAAGAGCTCCACCAGCGCAAGGTTGAGTCACAGCGGAAGCCCAAAGATGCCCCGCAGTCCAGCCGCACCTGGACGAGGACTCCGCAACCAGACTCCGGTCGGGATGGCCGCAGTCAACAGCAAGTGCACAACATCGTCAGCCAACAGCCTGCTGCTGATCCCCCTCGCCGCCAGGAATATCCCCCTCAGGGCCGCGGAAACGGAACTCGCGGCAGGGGCCGAGGGCGGGCGCAACAGCCGCCGCGCCGATTCTATTGCCTTTTCCACGGCGAAGACTGCGCCCACCAGACCAAAGACTGCCCCGAGACGAAGGCCACCAGAGACAGAATGGCGCGGGCGCAGCCAGCCGACAATCCCAGAATTGTCGCGCATAATTACCAGCCACCCCCTCCACCATATATCCACGCTCCCGCTCCGCATCCACCGCACCACGCTTACCAACACCATCAGGAAGTACAAATCGTACCTCCTCCACCCCCACCGCCACACCAGCAACACCAAAACATCCCCCACGCCCCAAAACAGGAAGACTTCGCCGATCAACCATATCGCGGAGTCATCCACATGATAACGGGGGGGTCCAGTACTGACTTCGACACCAAGCGGCAAAAGCGGGACCACTACCGCAGCATCAACCACGTCGCCGTCACTGGCCCAGTCGTGCAAACGAAGTGGTCCCACATACCGCTAACCTTCGACGCACGAGACGTCGACCTACGCAGCGCCCCCCACATCGACGCTATGGTCATCAATTGCAGCGTGGCAGGCTGGGACTTACACAAAGTCCTAGTCGACAACGGCAGTCAGGCGGACATCATCTTCCTCCACGCCTTCGACCGCATGGGTATAAGCCACAGCTTGTTGAAGCCTTCGGACAACCCGTTGTATGGTTTCGGCGGCAAGGGCACCTTTCCAGTTGGCAAGATAGAGTTGCCCCTCTCCTTCGGTGTAGCGCCCAATGCCCGGAGTGAGCAAGTAACCTTCGACATTGTCGACATGGTATATCCATACAACGCCATCATGGGCCGGGGATCCATCAACAAGTTCGAAGCCGCCATCCACGGGTTGTACCTATGTATGAAGATACCAGGCCCGCTAGGCGCCATCACAGTCTACGGCAACCTGCAGACGGCGCGCAACATTGAGCGGGACTTCGTGCCCGGTCAGAGAAACGTACACTGTCTCACAACCCAGCGCGAGGTCCCTGCGCCGGCCAGCCCAACCGACAAGCAGCACGACAAGGCACAGTTGCAGTGCCAAGACGGGACCAAGACTGTCCCCCTCGATCAGGCCACGCCCAAGCAGACAGTAACTATCAGCGAAGACCTCACCTCACTTGAAGAAGAGAGACTTCTCTGCTGCCTGGCCAAGAATAAAGATGTCTTCGCCTGGTCTGCCCTCGATCTAGTCGGAGTCAGCCGAGCCATAATTGAGCACAGCTTGGGGATTGACCCTTCGGTGCGACCCAAAAAGCAGAAGCTTCGCAAAATGTCAGACGAAAAGACAGAGGCCGCCAAGGCAGAGGTGCATCGCCTCCTGGAGGCTAAATTCATCGAGCCAGTGGCTTACCCCACGTGGCTCTCCAATGTTGTGATGGTGCAGAAAAAAGCGGAAAATGGCGCATGTGCATAGACTTCACCAGTCTCAATAAGTCCTGCCCAAAAGACAATTTCCCGTTGCCGCGGATCGACAAAATAGTCGATAGCGCGGCCGGATGCGAGGTCATGTCTCTCCTCGACTGCTTCTCCGGCTATCACCAGATATACATGAAGGAGGAAGACAAAGCCAGCACCAGCTTTATAACACCCTTCGGCACCTATTGCTTTGTCAGAATGCCGGAGGGTCTCAAGAATGCCGGATCCACCTTCTCCAGACTCACCAAAACAGTGCTCGAGGGGCAGGTCGGCAGAAATATATTCACATATGTGGACGACATCGTCGTCGCCAGCAAGAATAAGGAGGACCATCTCGCTGACCTGGCAGAAACATTCGCGAACATGCGAGATGCACGACTCCGTCTAAACCCGGAAAAATGTGTTTTCGGTGTTCGCCAGGGCAAGATATTGGGCTACCTGGTGTCCCGCCGGGGCATCGAGGCCAACCCAACCAAGATCCAGGCCATCATCGATATGTCGCCTCCACAGTCGGCCAGGGACGTCCAGCGCCTGACAGGCAGGATGGCCGCGCTCAACAGATTCATCTCTAGGTCCGCCGAGCGAAGTCTTCCATTCCTCAAAACACTCCGCGGCGCGAAGAACTTCGCCTGGGGACCGGAGCAAGCAGCGGCCTTCGCCTCATTAAAACAGCACCTGGCGGAGCTGGCCATCCTCACAAGCCCAGACTCCTCGCTCCCCTTATTGCTCTATGTCGCGGCTTCGCCGCACGCGGTCAGCGCGGCACTGGTACAGGAGCAGACAGTCGAGGGCGCGGTCAGACAGTGCCCTGTCTATTATGTCTCCGAAGTCCTGACACCATCCAAATGCAACATGACAGAGCTGGAGAAGATTGCCTACGCAGTTGTCATGTCCTCGCGCAAGTTGTGCCATTATTTTGAAGCATTTAAGGTCCGAGTCACCTCAGACAGGGGGCTCGGCGAATTATTCAGGAACCCGGAGGCATCAGTGAGGATTGCCAAGTGGGCAGCCGAACTCTCCGGCTACCACATCAGCTTCGAGCCCAGGACAGCTATCAAGTCGCAAGTCCTGGCAGACTTCGTCGTCGACTGGACAGGGCCAATAACACAGCCGGACCCATCCACAGAAAAGGTCTGGACTATCCATTGCGACGGTGCATGGTGTCATGCGGGGGCAGGCGTCGCTGCAGTCGTCACCTCACCAGCCGGAGTCAAACACAGATACGCAGCACGCCTCAGCTTTGCTCTGGAATCTGACAAATGTACAAACAACATAGCAGAGTATGAAGCAGTCATCCTCGGTCTCCGCAAGCTAAGGGCCCTCGGAGTCACCACATGTATCATCAAAACAGACTCCAAGATAGTTGCCGGTCAGGTCGAGAAAGACTATGCAGCAAAAGACCCCGCGCTCATGCAATACCTCGCGGCTGTCCGAAGTCTCGAGAGACAGTTCAAGGGATTCACCCTACAGCATGTTGACAGGGCCAAGAACGAGGAGGCCGATGCCTTAGCCAAGGCCGCCGCCAGGGGCGAGCCCCTGCCCTCCGACGTGTTTTTCCACACCATCGGCACTCCAGCTGTCCGAAGCCCCGAAGGGCTCCAGATCACTAATGATAGCGAAGGCCACCGTACAGTCAACCTAATCATGACAGAAGACTGGAGGGCACCAATAACCCTGTTCCTACAGGGGTACTATCATCCAGCCGACGTCAGTGAGGCAAAGCGCCTCAGACATCGAAGCCGGGACTTCGCTCTGATCGAAGGCCAACTGTACAAGAAAGGGGTCAGTTAGCCAATGCTCAAATGCGTCACCGAAACCGAAGGCATGCAGATCCTACGCGAAGTCCACAGCGGCACGTGCGGCTCGCACGCAGGGCCAAGGGCCCTGGCTGCCAAGGTGATCCGTCAAGGGTTTTACTGGCCCGCAATGATCTGCGCCGCAAATCGGGTCACGAAGTCCTGCGAAGCCTGCCAGAAGTTCTCCCCTCGGTCAGGCAACCCCTCGCAATATACAAAGCTGATTGCCCATACATGGCCTCTCCAGCGCTGGGGCCTGGACATCGTCGGGCCCCTGCCCACCGCTCAGGGGAATCTTAAGTTCGCCTTCGTGGCTGTCGAATACTTCACTAAATGGATTGAAGCGAGGGCTGTTTCCACAATCACATCAAAGACTGCCCAAAAATTCTTCTGGCAGAACATCGTTTGCCGCTTCGGAGTACCGTCCGAGCTAACAGTCGACAACGGCAAACAGTTCGACAGCCAAGATTTCAAGGATTTTTGTTTTTCCATCGGCACCAAGCTTGCCTTCGCTTCAGTCTATCATCCGCAGTCCAACGGGGTCGTGGAGCGCGCCAATGGGAAAATATTCACAGCTGTCAAAAAGATGCTCCTCGATGAAAGAAAAGGCAGGTGGACCGATTTATTACTAGAGGCAGTCTGGGCGCTCAACACAACCGAGTGCAGAGCGACCGGGTTCACTCCTTTCCGCCTTCTATACGGATCGGAGGCAATGACCCCGCAAGAAATAAAGCATGGGTCCCCGCGTACAGTTCCGTCAGCCGTCCCCGACGTGGATGAGCCAACTTCAAAAGATCTCATTGACGGAGACCGGGTCTTCGCCTTACAGGCCCTGAACAAATATCAGGCCCAGACCAAAGCATGGCGCGACCGTGCAGTCATCCCGAGGGAGTTCAGCGAGGGGGACCTTGTACTCATCCGAACAGCTCGGACGGAGTCCAAGGGCAAATTGGAGCCCAAGTGGGAGGGCCCCTTCATAGTCAAGTCAAAAGCTTCCCCCAGTGCTTACAGGCTCACAACGCCAAACGGCGAGGACCTAGAGCACTCCTGGAACGTCGACAACCTTCGCAAATTTTTTGTTTGACCCATTTAGGGCCGATTTCGCCCTTGTAATTCGCCGCAAACAATCTTGTACCGGCCCGCACTCTTTTCCTCCCGGGGGGTGAGGTTTTTAACGAGGCGGAGCCATGTAATATATGTGAGAAAAAATCCCCCGCAAAAGCATGTGTCGAAAAAAGACCGCAACAACGGTCTTCGGCATTCGACCAATTCGAAGTCACCGCGAGGCTAAGCGCTAGCCACCCTCGCGTGCGACCAATCCGCGCAGAAGTCGCCTAAGGGTGCAGCCGGACTTAGCACAACAAGTGCGCAAAAAACAAAGTCTATCGCGAAGACTATCCGCGCAGAAGTCGCCTAAGGGTGCAGCCGGACTTAGCACAACAAGTGCGCAAAAAACAAAGTCTATCGCGAAGACTATCCGCGCAGAAGTCGCCCAAGGGTGCAGCCGGACTTAGCACAACAAGTGCGCAAAAAACAAAGTCTATCGCGAAGACTATCCGCGCAGAAGTCGCCCAAGGGTGCAGCCGGACTTAGCACAACAAGTGCGCAAAAAATGAAGTCTATCGCGAAGACTATCCGCGCAGAAGTCGCCTAAGGGTGCAGCCGGACTTAGCACAACAAGTGCGCAAAAAACGAAGTCTATCGCGAAGACTATCCGCGCAGAAGTCGCCTAAGGGTGCAGCCGGACTTAGCACAACAAGTGCGCAAAAAACGAAGTCTATCGCGAAGACTATCCGCGCAGAAGTCGCCTAAGGGTGCAGCCGGACTCAGCACAACAAGTGCGCAAAAAACGAAGTCTATCGCGGAGACTATCCGCGCAGAAGTCGCCTAAAAGGTGCAGCCGGACCAAGCACAAACGCGCTAAAATCCGAAGTCTATCGCAGGAACCGCCTAAGGGCGCAGCCAGCACAGTATAACAAAAAGCAGAAACGACAGCAAGACCAATCAATCAATCGCACCAGACAAAGTACACAGCGCCCTCGCAGGCACAGGCACGCGAGGGCACACAACTCCATTTTACAAGCCTTTACACATACACAAGCGAGGGCACCACGCCCTACATCGGCTCAACCTTAGGAATAATCCCCATCTCTCTATAATTAAATAACATTATCCTAAGCTCCTCACCCGCAAAAAGGCTTCGCAGCTCCCCTTCCCCTACACCCGAGGCGGCCGGCAAAGACAGCAGCTCCTGCCGGCCAGCCCTACTAACGCGAAGCCGAGCCCCTTCCTCCGCACTAACCCTACGCTTTGCAACCGCCCTTCGTCGTCGGTGCCCGGTGCCAGGACCGGGCACGCCTGGCGCGTCCGCAGCATGTGGTGCAGCCTCCGCCGCAGCCACGTCCAAGGCCGCAAAATAATCCAAGTCCTCCTCCGACGACTCCTCAGTCCACTCAACCGAGCTCCCAGAGTCAGTAACATCAAAAAACTCAGAAACAGACCCACCACATTCATTTCCATCTTCCGCGGTCGAAGCCGCCAAAAACTCAGTGGTAGCGGTTGCGTGCGCAGGCCCAAAATCTTGAACCTGCGCAGCAACCAAAATTCAGTACTGATAGTCGCCTAGAGGGGGGGTGAATAGGGCGAAACTGAAATTTACAAATAAACACAACTACAAGCCGGGTTAGCGTTAGAAATATAAATGAGTCCGAGAGAGAGGGCGCAAAACAAATCCCAAGCGAATAAGCAAGAGAGACACGGAGATTTGTTTTACCGAGGTTCGGTTCTTGCAAACCTACTCCCCGTTGAGGAGGCCACAAAGGCCGGGTCTCTTTCAACCCTTCCCTCTCTCAAACGGTCCCTCGGACCGAGTGAGCTTCTCTTCTCTAATCAAAGCCGGGAACAAAACTTCCTCGCAAGGGCCACCACACAATTGGTGCCTCTTGCCTTGATTACAATGGAGTGTGATCTCAAGAACAAGTGAGAAAGAAAAGAAGCAATCCAAGCGCAAGAGCTCAAATGAACACGGCAAATCACTCTCACTAGTCACTAGGGCTTTGTGTGGAATTGGAGAGGATTTGATCTCTTTAGTGTGTCTAGAATTGAATGCTAGAGCTCTTGTAGTAGTTGAGAAGTGGAAAACTTGGATGCAATGAATGGTGGGGTGGTTGGGGTATTTATAGCCCCAACCACCAAACTTGACCGTTGGCTGGAGGCGTCTGCTCGATGGCGCACCGGACAGTCCGGTGCACACCGGACAGTCCGGTGCCCCTGCCACGTCATCACTGCCGTTGGATTCTAGCCGTTGGAGCTTCTGACTTGTGGGCCCGCCTGGGTGTCCGGTGCACACCGGACATGTACTGTTTGATGTCCGGTGCACCGGTATGGGCAAGTCTGACGTCTGCGCGCGCTGCGCGCGCATTAAATGCACCGCAGAGAGCCGTTGGCGCCGAAGAGAGCCGTTGCTCCGCTGGCACACCGGACAGTCCGGTGCACACCGGACAGTCCGGTGAATTTTAGCGGAGCGGCTGCCGCGCGAACCCGAGGCTGGCGAGTTCCTGAGGCCGACTTCCCTTGGCGCACCGGACACTGTCCGGTGTACACCGGACAGTCCGGTGAATTATAGCCGAGTCGCCTTGGAATTTCCCGAAGATGGCGAGTTGGAGTCTGAGTCCCCTGGTGCACCGGACAGGTACTGTTCACTGTCCGGTGGCACACCGGACAGTCCGGTGCGCCAGACCAGGGGTGCCTTCGGTTGCCCCTTTGCTCCTTTGTTGAATCCAAAACTTGGTCTTTTTATTGGCTAAGTGTGAACCTTTTACACCTGTATATACTATACACTTGGGCAAACAAGTTAGTCCAAGGATTTGTGTTGGGCAATTCAACCACCAAAATTATATAGGAACTAGGTGTAAGCCTAATTCCCTTTCAATCTCCCCCTTTTTGGTGATTGATGCCAACACAAACCAAAGCAAATAGAGAAGTGCATAATTGAACTAGTTTGCATAATGTAAGTGAAAAGGTTACTTGGAATTAAGCCAATATAACTACTTACAAGATATGCATGGAATGTTTCTTTCTTATTTAACATTTTGGACCACGTTTGCACCACTTGTTTTGTTTTTGCAAAACCTTTTGTAAATCCATTTCAAAGATCTTTTGCAAATAGTCAAAGGTAAATAAATAAGAGTTTGCAAAAGCATTTTCAAGATTTGAAAATTTCCTCCCCCTGTTTCAAATGCTTTTCCTTTAAACAAAACTCCCCTAAAAGAGATCCACCTCTTAGTGTTCAAGAGGGTTTTGATATACCATTTTTGAAATACTACTTTCTCCCCCTTTTGAACACAATAGGATACCCATTGATAAATACTTTTGGAAAGCACTAAGTTTTTGAAATTGGTGGTGGTGCGGTCCTTTTGCTTTGGGCTCATTTCTCCCCCTTTTTGGCATGAATCGCCAAAAACGGAATCATTAGAGCCCTCGAAGTAATTTCTTCCCCTTTGGTCATAAGTAACGAGTTAAGATTATACCAAAGATGAAGTCCGGTCCTTTTGCTTTTGAGCTTTTACTCTCTCCCCCAAGGATGAAGTCCTTTTCTTTGATGCTCATTTCTCCCCAAGGAATAGAGAGTTGCTCGGAGTGATGGCGAAGCATGAGTTACGGAGTGGAAGCCTTTGTCTTCGCCGAAGACTCCAATTCCCTTTCAATATACCTATGACTTGGTTTGAAATAGACTTGAAAACACATTAGTCATAGCATATAAAAGAGATATGATCAAAGGTATTTAAATGAGCTATGTGTGCAAGCTAGCAAAAGAAATTTCTAGAATCAAGAATATTGAGCTCATGCCTAAGTCTGGTAAAAGATTGTTCATCAAGTGGCTTGGTAAAGATATCGGCTAATTGATCTTTAGTATTAATGTAAGAAATCTCGATATCCCCCTTTTGTTGGTGATCCCTAAGAAAATGATACCGAATGGCTATGTGCTTAGTGCGGCTATGCTCGACGGGATTGTCGGCCATTTTAATTGCACTCTCATTATCACATAGCAAAGGGACTTTGGTTAATTTGTAACCGTAGTCCCGCAGGGTTTGCCTCATCCAAAGCAATTGCGCGCAACAATGTCCTGCGGCAATGTACTCGGCTTCGGCGGTGGAAAGAGCGACCGAATTTTGCTTCTTTGAAGCCCAAGACACCAAGGATCTTCCCAAGAACTGGCAAGTCCCTGATGTGCTCTTCCTATTAATTTTGCACCCCGCCCAATCGGCATCCGAATAACCAATCAAATCAAATGTGGATCCCCGAGGGTACCAAAGCCCAAACTTAGGTGTATAAGCCAAATATCTCAAAATTCGTTTTACGGCCGTAAGGTGTGATTCCTTAGGGTCGGATTGGAATCTTGCACACATGCAAACGGAAAGCATAATGTCCGGTCGAGATGCACATAAATAAAGCAATGAACCAATCATCGACCGGTATACCTTTTGATCCACGGACTTACCTCCCGTGTCGAGGTCGAGATGCCCATTAGTTCCCATGGGTGTCTTGATGGGTTTGGCATCCTTCATCCCAAACTTAGCAAGAATGTCTTGAGTGTTCTTCGTTTGGCTAATGAAGGTGCCCTCTTGGAGTTGCTTGACTTGGAATCCTAGAAAATACTTCAACTCCCCCATCATCGACATCTCGAATTTCTGTGTCATGATCCTACTAAACTCTTCACATGTAGACTCGTTAGTAGACCCAAATATAATATCATCAACATAAATTTGGCATACAAACAAGTCATTTTCAAGAGTTTTAGTAAAGAGTGTAGGATCGGCCTTGCCGACTTTGAAGCCATTAGCAATAAGGAAATCTCTAAGGCATTCATACCATGCTCTTGGGGCTTGCTTGAGCCCATAAAGCGCCTTAGAGAGCCTATAGACATGATTAGGATACTCACTGTCTTCAAAGCCGGGAGGTTGCTCAACATAGACCTCTTCCTTGATCGGTCCATTGAGGAAGGCACTTTTCACGTCCATTTGATAGAGCTTAAAGCCATGGTAAGTAGCATAGGCCAATAATATGCGAATTGACTCAAGCCTAGCTACGGGTGCATAGGTTTCACCGAAATCCAAACCTTCGACTTGTGAATACCCTTTGGCTACGAGTCGAGCTTTGTTCCTTGTCACCATACCATGCTCATCTTGCTTGTTGCGGAAGACCCATTTGGTTCCTACAACATTTTGGTTAGGACGTGGAACTAAATGCCAGACCTCATTCCTCGTGAAATTGTTGAGCTCCTCTTGCATCGCCACCACCCAATCCGAATCTTGGAGAGCTTCCTCTACCCTGTGTGGCTCAATAGAGGAAACAAAAGAGTAATGTTCACAAAAATGAGCAACCCGAGATCGAGTAGTTACCCCCTTATGAATGTCGCCGAGGATGGTGTCGACGGGGTGATCTCGTTGGATTGCTTGGTGGACTCTTGGGTGTGGCGGTCTTGGTTCTTCCTCATCCTCCTTTTCTTGATCATTTGTATCTCCCCCTTGATCATTGCTATCATCTTGAGGTGGCTCGTCTTCTTGATTTTGCTCTTCATCATTTTGAGCCTCATCCTCATTTTGAGTTGGTGGAGATGCTTGCATGGAGGAGGATGGTTGA
The DNA here is from genome assembly GCF_902167145.1 of Zea mays. Classification (NCBI taxonomy): domain Eukaryota; kingdom Viridiplantae; phylum Streptophyta; class Magnoliopsida; order Poales; family Poaceae; genus Zea; species Zea mays. The sequence goes on from NC_050102.1 coordinate 21,441,103, forward strand.
TCTTGTGTACTTGGAGGCTCTTCGGATTCCTTAGGACACACATCCCCGATGGACATGTTCCTTAGCGCGATGCATGGAGCCTGTTCTTCACCTATCTCATCAAGATCAACTTGCTCTACTTGAGAGCCGTTAGTTTCATCAAACACAACGTCACAAGAGACTTCAACTAGTCCAGTGGACTTGTTAAAGACCCTATATGCCCTTGTGTTTGAGTCATAACCAAGTAAAAAGCCTTCTACAGTTTTAGGAGCAAATTTAGATTTTCTACCTCTTTTAATAAGAATGAAGCATTTGCTACCAAAAACTCTAAAATATGAAATGTTGGGCTTTTTACCGGTTAGGAGTTCATATGATGTCTTCTTGAGGATTCGGTGAAGATATAACCGGTTGATGGCGTAGCAGGCGGTGTTGACCGCTTCGGCCCAAAACCGGTCCGGTGTCTTGTACTCATCAAGCATGGTTCTTGCCATGTCCAATAGAGTTCGATTCTTCCTCTCCACTACACCATTTTGTTGTGGCGTGTAGGGAGAGGAGAACTCATGCTTGATGCCCTCCTCCTCAAGGAAGCCTTCAATTTGAGAGTTCTTGAACTCCGTCCCGTTGTCGCTTCTTATTTTCTTGATCCTTAAGCCGAACTCATTTTGAGCTCGTCTCAAGAATCCCTTTAAGGTCTCTTGGGTTTGAGATTTTTCCTGTAAAAAGAATACCCAAGTGAAGCGAGAATAATCATCCACTATTACAAGACAATACTTACTCCCGCCGATGCTTATGTAAGCAATCGGGCCGAATAGATCCATGTGGAGTAGCTCAAGCGGCCTGTCGGTCGTCATGATGTTCTTGTGTGGATGATGGACTCCAACTTGCTTCCCCGCCTGACATGCACTACAAATCCTGTCTTTCTCAAAATGAACATTTGTTAATCCTAAAATGTGTCCTCCCTTTAGAAGCTTATGAAGATTCTTCATCCCAACATGGGCTAGTCGGCGGTGCCAGAGCCAACCCATGTTAGTCTTAGCAATTAAGCAAGTGTCGAGTTCAGCTCTATCAAAATCTACCAGGTATAGCTGACCCTCCAACACTCCCTTAAATGCTATTGAATCATCACTTCTTCTAAAGACAGTGACACCTACATCAGTAAAAAGACAGTTGTAGCCCATTTGACATAATTGAGAAACAGAAAGCAAGTTGTAATCTAAAGAATCTACAAGAAAAACATTGGAAATGGAATGGTCAGGAGATATAGCAATTTTACCAAGACCTTTGACCAAACCTTGATTTCCATCCCCGAATGTGATAGCTCGTTGGGGATCTTGGTTTTTCTCATATGAGGAGAACATTCTTTTCTCCCCAGTCATATGGTTTGTGCACCCGCTGTCGAGTATCCAATTTGAGCCCCCGGATGCATAAACCTACAAAACAATTTTAGTTCTTGACTTTAGGTACCCAAACGGTTTTGGGTCCTTTGGCATTAGACACAAGAACTTTGGGTACCCAAACACAAGTTTTGGAACCCTTGTGTTTGCCCCCAACAAATTTGGCAACTACCTTGCCGGATTTGCTAGTAAGCACATAAGATGCATCAAAAGTTTTAAATGAAATGGCATGATCATTTGATGCATTAGGAATTTTCTTCTTAGGCAACTTAGCATGGGTTGGTTGCCTAGAACTAGATGTCTCACCCTTATACATAAAGGCATGATTAGGACCAGAGTGAGACTTCCTAGAATGAATCTTCCTAATTTTGCTCTCAGGATAGCCGGCAGGGTATAAAATGTAACCCTCGTTATCCTGAGGCATGGGAGCCTTGCCCTTAACAAAGTTGGACAATCTCTTAGGAGGGGCACTAATTTTGACATTGTCTCCCCTTTGGAAGCCAATGCCATCCTTAATGCCCGGGCGTCTCCCATTATAAAGCATGCTACGAGCAAATTTAAATTTTTCATTTTCTAAGTTGTGCTCGGCAATTTTAGCATCTAGTTTTGCTATATGATCATTTTGTTGTTTAATTAAAGCCATATGATCATGAATAGCATCAATATCAACATTTCTACATCTAGTACAAATAGATACATGCTCAACAATAGATGTAGAGGGTTTGCAAGATTTTAATTCTACAACCTTAGCATGTAACATATCATTTTTAGTTCTAAGGTCAGAAATTGTAACATTGCAAATATCTAGTTCTTTAGCCTTAGTAATCAACTTTTCATTTTCTACTCTAAGGCTAGCAAGAGATACATTCAATTCATCAATCTTAGCAAGCAAATCATCATTATCATTTCTAAGATTGGGAATTGAAATATTACAAACATGTGAATCAACCTTAGTATTTAAAATAGCATTTTCATTTCTAAGGTTGTCAATCATCTCACGGCATGTGCTTAGCTCACTAGACAATTTTTCACATTTTTCTACTTCTAGAGCATAAGCCTTTTTAACCTTAACATGTTTCTTGTTTTCTTTAATTAGACAATCCTCTTGGGAGTCCAAAAGATCATCCTTTTCATGAATAGCACTAATCAATTCATTTAGTTTTTCTTTTTGCTCCATGTTAAGATTGGCAAAGAGAATACGCAAATTATCCTCCTCATCACTAGCATTATCATCACTAGACGATTCATATTTAGTGGAGGAGTTGGATTTAACCTTCTTCTTTTTGCCGTCCTTTGCCATGAGGCACTTGTGGCCGACGTTGGGGAAGAGAAGTCCCTTGGTGACGGCGATGTTGGCGGCGTCCTCGTCGTCGGAGGAGTCGCTTGAGCTCTCGTCGGAGTCCCACTCGCGACAAACATGGGCATCGCCGCCCTTCTTCTTGTAATACCTCTTCTTTTCCTTTCGTCTCCCCTTCTTGTCGTCACCTCGGTCACTGTCACTAGATATAGGACATTTAGCAATAAAATGACCGGGCTTACCACACTTGTAGCAAACCTTCTTGGAGCGGGACTTGTAGTCTTTCCCCCTCCTTTGCTTGAGGATTTGGCGGAAACTCTTGATGACGAGCGCCATTTCCTCATTGTCGAGCTTGGAGGTGTCTATTGGTTGTCTACTTGGTGTAGACTCCTCCTTCTTCTCCTCCGTTGCCTTGAATGCAACGGGTTGGGCTTCGGATGGGTCGCTAAGCTCGTTGATTTTCCTCGAGCCTTCTATCATGCACTCAAAACTTACAAAATGCCCGATAACTTCCTCGGGGGTCATTTTAGTATATCTAGGATTACCACGAATCAATTGAACTTGAGTGGGATTTAGAAAAATGAGAGATCTTAAAATAACATTTACCACTTCGTGGTCGTCCCACTTCTTGCTCCCGAGGTTGCGCACTTGGTTTACCAAAGTCTTGAGCCGGTTGTACATGTGTTGTGGCTCCTCCCCTTTGTTAAGCCGGAACCGACCGAGCTCCCCCTCGATCGTTTCCCGCTTGGTGATCTTGGTGAGCTCATCTCCCTCGTGCGCGGTTTTGAGTACATCCCAAACCTCCTTGGCGTTCTTCAACCCTTGTACTTTGTTATATTCCTCTTTACTTAGTGAGGCGAGGAGAATTGTTGTGGCTTGTGAGTTGAAGTGCTCGATTTGGGCTACCTCATCCTCATCATAGTTCTCATCCCCTATAGATGGTACCTGCGCACCAAACTCAACAACATCCCATATGCTTTTGTGGAGCGAGATTAGATGAAATCGCATTAAATCGCTCCACCTAGCGTAATCTTCACCATCAAAAGTTGGTGGTTTGCCTAGTGGGACGGAAAGTAAGGGTGTATGTTTGGAAATGCGAGGGTAGCGTAGGGGGATCTTACTAGACTTCTTGCGCTCTTGGCGCTTAGAAGTGACGGAGGGCGCATCGGAGTCAGAGGTCGATGTTGATGAAGTGTCGGTCTCGTAGTAGACCACCTTCCTCATCCTCTTGTGCTTGTCGCCTTTCCGATGCGGCTTGTGGGAAGAAGATTTTTCCTTCTTCTCTTTGTGATGAGAAGAAGATTTCTTCTCCTTCCCTTTGTTGGAGGAGCTCTTCTTCTTCTCCCTCCTTTTGGTGCGGGACTCTTCCGATGAAGTGCTCCCGTGGCTTGTAGTGGGCTTTTCGCCGGTCTCCATCTCCTTCTTGGCGTGATCTCCCGACATCACTTCGAGCGGTTAGGCTCTAATGAAGCACCGGGCTCTGATACCAATTGATAGTCGCCTAGAGGGGGGGTGAATAGGGCGAAACTGAAATTTACAAATAAACACAACTACAAGCCGGGTTAGCGTTAGAAATATAAATGAGTCCGAGAGAGAGGACGCAAAACAAATCCCAAGCGAATAAGCAAGAGAGACACGGAGATTTGTTTTACCGAGGTTCGGTTCTTGCAAACCTACTCCCCGTTGAGGAGGCCACAAAGGCCGGGTCTCTTTCAACCCTTCCCTCTCTCAAACGGTCCCTCGGACCGAGTGAGCTTCTCTTCTCTAATCAAAGCCGGGAACAAAACTTCCCCGCAAGGGCCACCACACAATTGGTGCCTCTTGCCTTGATTACAATGGAGTGTGATCTCAAGAACAAGTGAGAAAGAAAAGAAGCAATCCAAGCGCAAGAGCTCAAATGAACACGGCAAATCACTCTCACTAGTCACTAGGGCTTTGTGTGGAATTGGAGAGGATTTGATCTCTTTAGTGTGTCTAGAATTGAATGCTAGAGCTCTTGTAGTAGTTGAGAAGTGGAAAACTTGGATGCAATGAATGGTGGGGTGGTTGGGGTATTTATAGCCCCAACCACCAAACTTGACCGTTGGCTGGAGGCGTCTGCTCGATGGCGCACCGGACAGTCCGGTGCACACCGGACAGTCCGGTGCCCCTGCCACGTCATCACTGCCGTTGGATTCTAGCCGTTGGAGCTTCTGACTTGTGGGCCCGCCTGGGTGTCCGGTGCACACCGGACATGTACTGTTTGATGTCCGGTGCACCGGTATGGGCAAGTCTGACGTCTGCGCGCGCTGCGCGCGCATTAAATGCACCGCAGAGAGCCGTTGGCGCCGAAGAGAGCCGTTGCTCCGCTGGCACACCGGACAGTCCGGTGCACACCGGACAGTCCGGTGAATTTTAGCGGAGCGGCTGCCGCGCGAACCCGAGGCTGGCGAGTTCCTGAGGCCGACTTCCCTTGGCGCACCGGACACTGTCCGGTGTACACCGGACAGTCCGGTGAATTATAGCCGAGTCGCCTTGGAATTTCCCGAAGATGGCGAGTTGGAGTCTGAGTCCCCTGGTGCACCGGACAGGTACTGTTCACTGTCCGGTGGCACACCGGACAGTCCGGTGCGCCAGACCAGGGGTGCCTTCGGTTGCCCCTTTGCTCCTTTGTTGAATCCAAAACTTGGTCTTTTTATTGGCTAAGTGTGAACCTTTTACACCTGTATATACTATACACTTGGGCAAACAAGTTAGTCCAAGGATTTGTGTTGGGCAATTCAACCACCAAAATTATATAGGAACTAGGTGTAAGCCTAATTCCCTTTCAAGTACAACATCCAAAAATCCCTCAACCCTAAACACCACCTATGCCACCTGCGAAGGCCCGGCCGCTGCGGGAGCCTCCGCCGCTGCCTCTGCTGGATCCTCAGCGCTCGGCACAGCAGCTGCGGGGGCATCTGGCGCGCCTTCGGCCACCTTTGGGGGAAGGTCTTCGCCGGCCGCGGCAGGTGCAGGAGCGCCCGGTGCATCTTCCGCAGTCTCCGGGGTCGGTCCCGGGGCGACTCCAGTCGCGGCCTCCGCAGGGGTCGTCTCCGGCTCAGGCAGCTCGCTGTTCAGCGCCCCGAAGTCGTCCACCCGCTCGCCGCGCTCCGCCTAAAACAAAACGCACAAAAACTCAGCAAACACACGCATAGACCGCATCCAGAAGACGCCGGGCAAACGACAACGTTACCTGAGCCCTCGCAGCCTCGGCCCGCGCCCGGACCACCTCACGACCGTATGAACCCCACATCCGGTCATAGAGGGCCCGGCGGATTCCTTCACCACGGGGTCTTCGACCTCGAAGATATCACGCCCAAAATCCTCATCCACCTGGTCGAGGGCCTCAAAGTGCCGGCAGCCTTCGCGAGAGAGCGCGTTCATCGCTGCCTCGCAGGTGACCAGGGAGGTGAACGCCATCAACCCCGCCAAGACAGTGGGGAGCTCCTGCAGTTCCTCCTGCACCCATTCCAGACAGCGAAGCCCGGCCTCTCGCTCCGGCACCTCGAACTCACCCGTCCGCACACCCAGCTCGCGATATGAAGTCATGAGCTGCGTGCGCGTCCGTTCGGCCTCCGCTCGCATCGCGGCCTCGGCCCCCTCCGCGCGGCTCTCCTGGGCAGTAAGCCGTCGCTGCAGCTCTCCGGCGAGCTCCTTGGCGATATTGCCTTCCGCCCGCGCCAGCCTGGCCTCCGCCTGCGCAGCCTGCTCTTTGGCGATGGCTTCGTTGGCCTCCCTCCTCTCCCCCGCCAGCTGGCGCCGGAGGTCTGCCTTCTCCTTCTCAAGGGCGGCCACCTTCTCCGCCAGTTTGCGGCACTTGCTGTCGGAGGCCGACTTCTCACGGACAGCGTCCGCATGTTGCGTCCGAAGTCTCTCGACCTCGGCGGACAACGCTGCCGTAAGGGCCCCCGACGCAGTGCGGCTGGTGAAGTCAGCCACCTGCAGAACACACGTAAGGTCGTTGCGTAAAAAAAAATGTATAGCTCGGCGGACCTGACTCAGCGCCTCCGTCGCTCGAGTCAGCGCCTCCGTCGCTCCCTTCAGCCGACGGGTCGCCACGCCCGCCTCGTCTCTGACCAGCGCGAGGGCAGACACCTCGCCTCCGGCGTCAAGGGTCCCTCCCCCCGCCTTCGGCGCTGGCGCAGCCGTCGCGATCGCCGCGCCAGGCACAACCAGAGCGAGCGGGCCCTCGTCCGACCCTGCAACGCGTCAACAAATTTAAAAAAAAGCTATATATATATTCATATAGACTTACCCCCAAGATAATCCTCCACATCAATCTCGGTGCCGAAGTCGGCAACGCGTTTGCCAGGCGGCGGTAGCGATCGGGCCGCCTTCGCAGCCTCCGCCACCCCGCTGACAGACGGCGCCACCTTCGACAGCTTGGGGCCTCCGGCGCCCACCGTCGTCTCCGGCGCCTTGCCAGGCGCGGAGGCGCCCACCTTCGTCGGCAGCGGCGGCTTGCCTCCGCCAGAGGCCTCAGCCTTCGCCGTTCCCCGATGCCTTTTCGGCCGGGCTTCGTGAACCCTCACAGTCGCCTGGCGTTTTCGCGCCGCGCCTTGGCGATCCTTGTCCATCACTGCCCACACAACATGACCGATATTTCGCCCATAAGGAAAAACTTTCCACCGATGAACCATACGAGATGTAAAACAGTCCTCCTCAGCCGCGCAGGGGATAGGAATGTTTTTAGGCCAACAACCCCCGGTAACCCTCAGCATCCGAGCCGAAGACTCCCGGAGCTCGGGCGAAGACATCCTCTCCCCCGGGGCCGCACACGTCCTCATTAAATCTCTAGCGAAACTATCAGACACCCCAAGTCTTCCCATCGCAGTACCTAATTTTCTCTTTTTCGAGGAGGCGGCGACCACCAGCGCAGGGTCGCCTCCAGTCTCCACCGCCGGCTTCTTCCCACGGCGGTCCGCTTCGTCTTGACCAGGGTAGCCGTCGTACGGCAGTTGATTTAATTCGAAGACCCTGTTCAAACGTTCATTTGACCCGCGGATGTCAAAGCTGCGCTGGCCTTCCGTCCTCGGCACATAACGCCCCACGAGCCGCACCGCCAAGTCCTCCGCATCACGCACAAAGGCGGCCGGGTCACGGTTTCGCAAATTCAGTGCGAAGGCAGGACTTCGCACCACCCTTCCTCCGTGAAAGGGCATCTGGCGAGGGCATACTTCGCCCAGCGCCCAGCCGTGCGCCAAGGGCCAGACCCCGTACGCCACGAACTCTTCAACTAAATCTCGACCGCTGCTCTGACCGGCGGCGCACCGAAGGGCCCCTTCGTCTGCATCCTCTTCTGCCACTTCATAAGGTGGATACGCAGAGTAATAGTGAGAGCACATTAAGGACACGGGGAGCCCTTCATGGCCTTCGACAGTAGCCTCAGCAACATAAAACCAAAATTCATTCCAATTGCCCCACTTGTTGCGGGCGCACGGGACCAACTCCACTACTGGCATTGTGGTCTTGCCGGTCTTCGGCGTGAATGTGCATGACCCGAACTGGGCAACTCCGTCCTCAACCATCCTTTTCTGCCAATGCAAACAATAATTCTTCGCAAAAACTTCAACTGACGGCTGTCCGCCGTACGAAGTCGTCGCCCAGACATACTTCGCCAGCGCCACTATGGCGTTCGGTGTCAGCTGATGTATTTGAACGCTGAATCTACGCAGGACTTCGCTGACAAAACGGTGCGCAGGCAAGCGGAGTCCGGCGACGAAGAACGCCTCGAAAACAACCAACTCGCCCTCCGGCTCGGGGACCTCCTCCGTCCCCGGAGCACGGGCGACCCCGCCGCCAAAGTAGCCCAACCGCTGCATATCTTCAATACGGGCTGACGTCATCCGTGACACACCAAATTCAACAGAGTCGCCGGCGCGCAACTCCTCCACCTCCACGTTACTCAACGTCTCCTCAGACGAGGCGGCGGCCGGCGACGCGGCGTCGGCGGAGGAAGAAGAGGATGGCATTGCTACGTACCGTCGTCGGCGGCGGGCGGTCTGCTTCACTCGAGCCAGAACGCCGGCGAGCTAAGGGAGCAGCGGAGGAAAAGGAGCAGCAAGACGGTGGGCAGCTAGGGTTTTACGGAGCGCGGAAGGCAGAGTTCAAAAAGCGCCGCCCCCGCCCCCTTTTATAGGCGGGGCGCGGCTCTTCGGGAAACCCGCAATCCGACAGGCCGCGACGCTTCGGGAAACCCGCAATCCAACAGTACGCCGTCCATCAACGGTCACATCAAAAACCCCCGCGGAACCACTTCGAGCGAGGGCAGCGTCTCCGCCATCTAGCGACGTCTTCGGCACCAGGTGACTTTGTCGAACTGGTCCCTCGGAGGGCAAATGTTGGGGCGAAGGCAAAGACGCCACCCTTCGCTCGAGGCCTTCGCTGCAGCCGCTGGTCCGACAGAGACAAAGCGGGCAGAGACACCCTTCGCAGGACTCGGCACTTTGACGAAGGCCTGCGGCGACGTCCTACCACGGCGCGTCCTCGTTCAGTCCCAAGGCCCACGCGCGATCTGGCCCATTGTAACGGGCCCCGCGTGGCCGCCTCTGTATTACGGGCCTAACTTGTAAAGGAGTACTTGTAATTACGGTCTGTAACCCTGCTTTATGGGAATATTCTGGGGATAAAATAGGTGTCTGAGGGCACACGCGTCCTTAACACAAGACGCTGGGCACTCAGATACCTATAAATACCCCCGCACAGTGCCCGTGAGAGGCTAGATCAACAGAGCTATTGCCCCCGTGCACGCAACCCTGTTGTCACCACCGTTCGCCCTTGTTGGCTTTCTTGCTGCTGAGAGCGAGTTCCAACAAGCACATAGCTGGTTAGTGGTTGAGGCTGAATCAGGAATGTGTCTGATTTCCAAAAGGGTGCCGGATGGTAGCACAGGTTGAACATAGCAAATTACAGTGGGTTGGTCGTGGTATTTGATAAACATCCATTTGTGCTTCCAATCAACATGCATTGGACTGTGGTCTTCTAGCCAGTCCATTCCCAAAATCAAGTCATAACAGGGAATCGGAATCACTTTAAAGGTAGAGCGAAACTGAAAACCTTGCAAGTACCAAGCTGCATCCAACAACTCCTCGGTACACTGAATGATACTGTCGTTGGCCACAAGAACGTGCAAAGGTTGTTGCAGTACAGTAAACCCACTCAGAAGAGAATGATGAGCAACATTCAAGAATGAGTGTGAACTACCTGAATCAAGAAGGACGAGCAACGACACACCTTGGATAGTACCATGCAGCTTGAACGTTGTAGCAGAACATTTAGTAGCTGATGCTTCTTGAGATAGGAGGACCACAAATTGTTCGGTAGAATCCACAAATTCCCCATCTGGTTCAGTATGTTCCTGATCAACCATGTCCCAGAGTTCCTGCATTGCGTGGAGCTGAACTGTTGGAGAGCATTTGTGGCCTTTTTCCCATTTCTCAGCGCAGTACTGACATAATCCCCTCGCACGCCGATAGGCACGAAAAGACGTCACACCTTGCTGTCAGTTGAAGACTGTGAAGCCGCACACATTACCCTAGAAGCCACCAGCTCTCCCCCAGCGATTTATCCCACCTGGGGGCAGCGGCTAGTGCAGGCTTGGGTTGCGTACGACCATTCCATGGCCCATCCGAGCTACGACCATTACGCCGCTTGGACGAGTCAGCCTCCTCCTGCAATAAGGCCAAAGTGCAGGCAGTATCCAGATTGCTTGGACATTGAACAAGTATAACAGACTTAATCATCACACAATCCATCAATAAATTTCATAGTGTAATATAGGGGGTCGGTTGTGTGTTCATATGTGACTAGGGCCCTGTTTGTTTCGGCTTCTGGCAACTTCTGGCCGGCCCTGTTTGTTTCGGCTTCTGGCAACTTCTGGCCACCAAAAGCTGCTGCAGACTGTCAAACGCTCAGCTTTTCAGTCAGCTTTTATAAAATTCGTTGGGGCAAAAATCATCTAAAATTAGTATAAACACATAATCGGTTGAGTCGTTGTAATAGTAGGAATCCGTTACTTTCTAGATCCTGAGCCTTATGAATAACTTTATATTCGGACAGAGGATGTGTGAGGTATGTGGAACAATTTGCGAATGACGAGCTCGTGTTGTTCTCGCCCAAACCGCTCATGCACAGCCTGACAAAAGCGTCTCCTAGACAGAGAGGACAAACGAGGCTCGATAGACTGAAGCCATCGTCCAACGACCCCAACAAAGTGCATCGTCACAACCTTCACCCAAACTACCTCATCTATGGAATACATATCAAAGTAGTCCTCACAACGCTTCTGCCATAACTTCGGACTTGTCCCATCAAACGAAGGAAAACTGAGCTTAGGTAAACCCCCGAGATGATGAATAAGTAAACCATGGGACCCTAACTCGCCAGGAGGAACAAACGCGAAGGAAGGTGAAGAAGGAGCATCCCACGTACCCGTGACCGGTCAGTGAATTTGGGTGGGATGCCCAATTCCACTGTCCCGGAGGAAGGTGTCAGAGCAGTGCCCAAATCGAGGGCCGTCGGCTCTGAATCGAGGACCCAGAGGTCGCCCCAGTACCGATCCACCAGACGCATCGAAGGGAGGCGGTGTGTCGACGATGCCCGGTGCGCCGAAGCTGCTGAAGCTACCGATGCGGCCACCGATCGGTGTCGAACTCTCCCGTCGGGAAGCCTCGATGCGACCCCACTCGGTGGACGAGTAGATCGTGGCGAGTGATGCATCAACCTTGGGGCGCCAATAATCCAAGATCTGCATGTTGGATTCCAAGGCCGAGAGGCGGCTTCCGGTGTCGATCTCGATCTATCGGAGTCGAGACTCGGTCGTGACATATGAGGCCGTAAGGTGGGCCTCGATGTCGGCACGAAGAACGGCTGCCCGATCAGCGATGGAACGAGCCGTCTTCGCCGCTTGAGACTCCAGGGCACTAATCCGTGATTTCCACTTCCCGTCGAGTGACTGGAGGCGAATATCCAACTCGGCCAGAAGAGCCCGAGTTTGGTTTTGCAGGGCGAGAGTCAGCGTTGAATCGACCGAAGTGGGCGGAGCTAAAGATGAAGAGCCAAGGATCGGTAAATCTGATACCAAATGTCACGCACAGGGATCCGCCTACAGATAATAGAGGAAGACAGAGGGGAGCAGAAGGAAGGAGGAGGTAGATAGGAGCAGTGTCTAATAAGCACGAGGCCCGCGAGCCCGGCACGAAGTCCGTTTTTTGGGCCCGGTCCGAGCCCGGCACGGCCCGGTTATATGCGGGCCCGGGCCGGCTCGACACGAATAAGCGGGCCGGGCTCGGACAGGAAATTAGGCACGGTGGGCTAGCCCGGCACGGCCCGTTTAGCTCTAAGCCCGTTAAGCCCGTTTTTTTTACACTAAAACGTGCTTTTTGGCCCGCATAGCCCGCTTTTCGGCCCGCTTTTTTCGTGCTAAACGGGCCGGCCCGGCCCGTTTAGGCCCGTTGCGGGCCGGGCTCGGACAAGAAATTGAGCCCGCGTGCTTAGCCGGCCCGGCCCGGTTTTTTAATCGTGCTTGGCGGGCCGGGCCCAAAACGGGCCGGGCTTCACCGGGCCCGGACCGGGCCGGGCGGCCCGTTTGGACATCTCTAAGTGTCTATTTCTTTCTTCCTCATCTCCCCACCTACTATAGAGTTTAAGTATCTCCCATTACAAGGGTCACACAGGAACCCTACAAAGCCAGTCCAACAGTGGCCCATTCAACGCACTACACCCATTCAGGCCCAGTAATTCTCGCATTTGCCCGACGGACACACCCTCCTCTCCTTGCTGCTTCTTTAGGTTCTTGTAGCTTGTGTGGTGTGGATGAGCTCGCGACATGCAATTTGGGCTTCTCCTCGGCGACGCTGACCCGAGTGTGCACGCTACAGTGCAGTGCGATTGGCTACCGGCCGCTGGCTGCATAACCATTATAAAGCTGCTGATCTCTCTTTTAAGGGCGGCTGTGATCCAGAAAAACCTAACAGTACGCAGTAAAACCATAGCTATCTTGTGTAAAATAGCTGAGGTACATGATCAGAAGTGTTAGCACTCCCTTTTAAATCAGCATGTGTCTCATTCCTAATGTCTCAAATTCCTACATATGTCTCATGTTATTCTTGCTTTTGCAGTTCTCTCTCATCAATTTATTTGTTTATGCTAGCACGTTCACAAAAATTGAGAGGCGGTGTTAGGTCGTGTGTGGCTTGTACATGTATGTGTGCAGTGCCATATTTATACTAGTATCCCTATAAGTTCTATTGATTTATAGGTAACTAATTTGTGCCTATTCTCTATAGGTTCTCTTGATTGATAGGATTATTAGCGGAGAAAGGGTTATCAGTGTCCGTTGGGAACAACCTACCGTACGGATTCCCAACCTGTATTGGACAACCGGGACGACTGAAGGCACCAAACTTTAGTCTTGGTTACATGGTACTGATCTGATCCAAAAATCGTTAGTAAAAGGTCATTCTTTAGTGCGTAGGACTATTTCTCTCTCCTGCTTCTCGTCTATCAGTGGATCCTTACCCTATAGATAGGTCATGCAAGCTCAAATATATCTTTATTTCTAACTATGAAGTATACATGTAAATAGTCATAGTAATAGTAATACATACAAATATACATATAAGTACTATGAAGTATTCTAACTACTAAATATATCTTTAATTCTATATTTTCAATATGCATCGTCTTTGTCTTTTGATGGCATCGGGAGATTTCGTCCATCATAATAAAACTATGTTTTTATACGATCTCATTATTTATTAATCCTATAAGTACATTGTTCTTGATTTGATTGGATCTTTTCCGAAGGCAATAATACTTCCTTCATCTTTATCAACTATGATTTACCAAAAGCATTAATATAAAATATGCTTATACTAAATTTAAAGATGATGCACTTTATTATAGGAAAATCAACATTAATGATATCTTATGCTATTAACTTGTTACATATGAATGTGTAGATAAATTCACAATCATATCCATAAAGGTTGTTCTCCAATTATTGTGTTTTGTGTCAAACACTAGATTACTATTGTGCGGGGTTTGCTAATTTCCATCACCCATGTTAGTGGCTGATAGAAATTAGTAATTTTCTATCTACCACTAGTACAACCAAGAGGAATTAGTCGAATACATTGATGGGCGTCACTCCCACGTGTGTGGTTGACTGTCTTCTCATTGCAATACGTTTGCTTCTCCTCCCTGCCCCATGGACCACCATGCTCTGTGTCGGCCCCTAGCCTGGCCGCCTCAACTAGCATCCGCCCTGCCTAAGCTGTCCCTCATGTATGTATCGGCCGACCCCTATCATGTTCAACTTGACCATATCTAGCCTCACCTGGCACCCGTCCTAGCCACCGCTACTTGCCCCCTCCATGCCCTGACCACACCATGCTCATCCCCTGCCCCAGCTGCCTTGACCAACCCTCACCTCAACTGGCCCCTGCCCTGGTGAGCTCCACCTCGATAGAAAGCTTCAACATCATTGACTTTAGAGACATTAGTCCACAGATGTCAAGCTTGTCTCCTCTCGACAATCTAGGGCTAGCAGTCATCGCCAGTCAGAGCATGAGTTGGAGGTTGCAAGGCTGTGTGAGGGGCTAAAGAAACGAGATGAATTCCAAAAGGAACAATAATAGTACATACTATGCTTTGTTCATATCACAACCATATGCCATGATTTTCAAGTAAGGATGTATTTCCAATTGTTTCCGTTATAAGTATTAAATAATGCTTAGCATAATGACACATTGCACCTGCAAGCAACATTACATTAATTTAGGATGAACATTAACTGCCACAATTTCAACCCACCATTGTCGTAATGGGGTGGCTATCCATCGGGACCTCAAGGAGTTCAAGTAAGTCATGCATTCTAAGTATATTGATTCTAGCAAACTAATTCAAACTAGTCAAACATAGCATTCTTGCTTGATGAAGTCTAAACTTGGTTTCAGCAAACTAAGTTTGCTCAATTGTCCCATTGCTTGATAAATTTTAGCAAAACTTACTAAAACTAGTGAAATATAGAGCATTATTTTCTAATTTGTCTAATTGTCAATAAGTTTTGACATTTGTCCTATTACTTGATGCATTGTAGCTGTAGGAAACGGGTGACGCCTAAGAGGGGGGGTGAATTAGGAGTTCTAAAACTTTCGCTAAACTAGGCCACAATTAAATCCCTAGAGCAAAACCTATGCAAATAGTCAAACTAGAATGTGCAAACTAGGTTTTGTCTAAGTGTTGCTATCTCTACCGCAAAGGCTAAGTTTCAATCTACACTAGATATGTATGAATACAAGATTGAAACTTAAATGCTTAATATAAATGCGGAAACTTAAAGAGTAAAGTAGAGAAGCAAACTCTCGTGGATGACGCCGGTATTTTTACCGAGGTATCCGGAACCGTGCAAGGTCCCGACTAATCCTCGTTGGTGCCCCTACGCGAAGGGAAGCCCACGCGAGGGCCAAGCACCTCGGTCGAGTAACTCCGTAGAGAGCCGCGGGCCTTCTCCACACGCAAGTGGTGCTCCGCTTCTGGCTCCTCTCGGACGCTCCCCGCCGTCTCCACTATCGAGCTTCCGGCCGAAATGCCGCGGGCCTCGTTCCCTCCGGTACACGGTGGCGGCCGTGACACAAACGCGGTTGTCACGGTCTCGCAAGACTCTCGCCCCACTCGGTACAATTACAATGGCTCACGCAAGAGCCGAGGGGTTGTGAGGTTTATCTAAACTCACTCAACAATCTAGGGTTCACCTAGAGCAAGCGCTAAAGCGGTCTAACTAACCTAAGCACTTCGCAAAGCACCTACGCTAATCACCGAGTGATTCTATTAAGCACTTGGGTGTTTGAGCTCTTGGAAATGTGCACTATATGCCTTGGTATGTTGCTTGGGCTCTCACACTTGAGAATGGCCGGTTGGGGTGGTATTTATAGCCTCCACACCCTCAACTAGCCGTTGGACAGAAAGCAGCAGCTTTCTGTCGTCGGGTGCACCGGACAGTCCGGTGCACCACCGGATACTGCACAGTAGATGTCCGGTGCACGCCACGTCAGCCGACCGTTGGCGCCTGTAGCAGTCGACCGTTGGATCCGACCGTTGTCTTCTGCCCGTTGGCACACCGGACAGTCCGGTGCACACCGGACAGTCCGGTGCTACAGCCAGAGAGTGCCTGTCTGCGGTCTCTCTGCGCAGACTGTCCGGTGCCTCACCGGACAGTCCGGTGCACACCGGACACCGATGTCCGGTGCGCCACCAGGCGCTAGCTGACAGCCCTTATCTTGGATTTCTTCGCTGATTTCTTTGGGCTTCTTTGTTCTTGAGTATTGGACTCCTATGCATCTTTTTATGTCTTCTTTTGAGGTGTTGCATCCTCATTGCCTTGGTCCAATTCTCTTCGCATCATGTGAACTACAAACACAAACACTAGAAAACTTATTAGTTCACGGATTGTGTTGTTCATCAAACACCAAAACTCAATTAGCCAAATGGCCCGGGGTCCATTTTCCTTACAATCTCCCCCTTTTTGGTGATTGATGACAACACAACCAAAGCAAGCAAATAATACAAGTATTTGAATGAAAATATGCAATCTACTTGCTAAGATGCATGATTGTCCCCATAATGTGATATTATGGACTTAAGCCTCCTCCTAATTCCATAATTCACTTACTTCCTATTTTTGGACCAAATAACCAAAACCACTTAAAAAGCCATTTGTAGATATAAAATTTTAAATTGGTGGTGTTTGGTATTTGATATAGTTTTCATTGCTTTGGGTGTTTGATATAGTTTTCATTGCTTTGGTCCCTAAACTTCTCCCCCTTTGGCATCAACCACCGAAAAGGCAGACATTAAAAGCATGTAGAAAGTAAATAAAAGCTTGCCCTCAACAAGAATTGTATCAAATGATATCACTAGAAGGATATTAAATTAAGCCATGAATGATACCACTTGAAGGAGTCCTCAAAAGATTACTCCCCCTAAATGAGTATTCTCCTTTAGAAAGAGTTTTTCTCCCCCTTTAGAGATGAAGAAATACTCCCCCTGACAGATATCCTCTACTTAGGAAAAAGCATGTGAAAATCAGAGGTGCAAGACATGATTTGGAAAGACTAACTTCCCTTATGCATAGGTAACAGAATATGAGTTAACTACTTATGCATTTTTAGCAACATGGAAGCATATGATATGAAATATAGTCTAATCAAATATTGGAGAAGACATGTAAATGATACTGAATGTAGTCTCAAAAGATACCAATTGAAAGTCAATGGTGAGCTTGAGAGACATGAGAGTTCTTGAAGATTTTGCAGTGGAAGATTGTTGTCTTTCTCCGGGGACTTCATTTTCCTTACAATGAGACTATCACATGAAATAGACTTGAAAAGGTGTTAGTCTCAAAGTATTAGATTATAGAGTAACCTCCCCCTAAAGGTGTGCATACAAGTTTTGAATACTTGTAGGAGACATGCACTTTGATTTGATATCAAGAGGGGCAAATTATCCATAATCCAAACTTTGGCACATATAAGTTAAATGATACAACTTGTGGAAATCAATTTTTTTTTAATTTATGCATCATTTACTATGGAGTGATATAAAAGCTATGTACCGTGCTTAAATAAACATTTTAAGCCTTGTAGGTTTGCTTAAGTATATGAATTAAGAACAAGCAATCCTACCATATGATTTACCTAGTATGCATGATTTGAAATGAAAGTACATAACAAATGTAATACTAGGCAAGAAAGGTAAACTAGATAAAAAGTAAATAGATACGCATATCTAAAAATAAGGAATACAATAAAATCTAGTTACCTTAGTCATGGGTGGGAAATTTGGGTCCAAAGTTTTCACTAACCCACTTGGCAATTAAACTTGATCCAACATGATGTACCCCATGATATACATCCCAAAATTGCCAAGTCTCCAAATTTCCCGTTCCTCCTTTGGTCTACTCACTTCCCTTTCGGGATCCAAACCTTCTTGGTGCTTTTCATGGTTGTAATTATTTCCTTTGGCACCCAGATGCGTTTGGCCCCATTTCCTTTGTTGGCTTGCTTGTTGGCCTTGATTGCTATCACCTTTCCATTCTTTTTCTTTTTGATCAAATATGGTGTAGCAGCCTTTTTGTCCACCTTTTTGATGTAGGTGTTGGAGATTTTGCTTGATGGCTTTTGCTTGAGCTTTTGCCTTCGATTATCCCCAGTCATCACCTTGCATTGGAAAGACTTGTGGCCTTCCATGTGGCATAGCCTACAAATCACAGTTTCTCCCTCTACAGGCTTGTTCACTCCCGCAGTGGTGTTATCCTGTGGAGGTCGGATTTGTTTGGCTTTGCCTTTCTTGTCATACAAAGCTTTTCCAAGGCGAGCCACTTCTTGCTTTAATTGTTCATTTTCCTTTGCAACCCCATCCGAACATTTCTCTACAACAATATTCTCAACAACGACTTGGTTGCAGGAGTTAGAATCATCAATTAAATCAAAGCAGGAAGTAGAAGCATCTTTCTTAATTATTTCAGGTATTTCAACTAAAGATGCTGCTGGGGTGCTACCAATGTTTTCTAGCTTAGTAGTTAGCTCGTTATTGTGTATGCTAAGAATTTCCATTTTCTCTAGCAAATTTTCAATAGCTTCTTGGGAGCTATCTAACTTAGCCTTAAGTTTTTCATTCTTTTTAATAAGGCTATCATCGGTAGTAGTGGATGGAGCACTAGATTCTGATAGCTCAATTTTAGTTGACAACTCACTATTTAAGTTTGCAAAAGTTTCAAATTTTTCTAGCAAACCTTTATAATCATTTTGGGAGCTAATCAACTTATTTTTCAAAGTTTTAAGTTGAGCTTTTTGCTTAGTGCAAACATCCTGGAAAAATTCTACGGCTTCCGCAAGCTCATCTACAGAGGGCTTTCCCTCACCTTCATCATCACTACTACTTTCATCACTAGAGGATGGAATGCTTTTGTTACCTCTTGCCATAAGGCATTTGTGTGATGACCGTGATGAGCGTGATGACGACCGGTGGCTACGCGTCCTTGGAGGTTCATCTTCACTTGAAGAATCATCCCAAGTTCTAACACTTGTTAGCGCCTTGCCTTTGCTCCTCTCCTTTTTGGGTTTGGCCATATTTGGACAGTTGTCCCTGAAGTGGCCCTTCTCCCCACATGCGAAGCATCCTCTCTTCCTTTGCTTTTTCCTGTCAATGTTAAAGAGAAGATCCTCGACCTGCAGGGGCACACCCATTAGATTAATCTTGCGGATCATCCTCATTACCTTTCCAACGCGTCAGATTGTTTCTTCGTCCTCGGAGGATGATGTGCATGGTTGATTATCTTCATCATCATCAATTTCTTCTTCCTCCTCTTCTTCACTTGAGGAACTTGGAGTGGGAGCCTTCTTTTTGCCCTTCCTTTCATCACATGCAAAAGCATATGGCCTTGAGGAAGTTGGCTCCTCTCCCCGACACATTTTTCGCGACATCTCAAAAGCCGCGATTTTTCCAATTACAATGGTTGGGGTCATGTTACCCAAGTCCTCCATGTTGTGAAGGATAGTGATGATGCTCCCATATCTTCGTTGTGGTAGTAGGGAGATAATCTTCCTCACAATGTCCGCATCACCTAGCTTATTAATGCCAATAGAATTGAGCTCATTGATAATTAGATTCAAACGAGAATACATGTCTCTAACAAGCTCATCATCTTTCATAGCAAAAGAATTATACTCATTTAAGACTAGGCAATGTTTTTGCTCACGGACATTGGATGTGCCGTCATGGAGCTCATGCAATTTTAGCCAAATCTCATTAGCAGTTTTCAAGGTAAATACTTGATTAAAAATATCCATGCTAAGAGATTCATACAAGCAATTTTTGGCTCTAGCATTTAAGTGAATTTCTTTTTCCTCACTCGTGGTTGGTTTCTCGGGATTCTTGAGGGGTTTCATCCCGTCACGAGTGACTCTCCAAACACCTAGATCAACGGCCTCTAGGTAGCAAGCCATTCTAGCACTATAATATGGGAAGTTAGTGCCGTCGAAGTGTGGTGGCCTATGGGTATCCATCCCTTCCTCTAAAAAGCGTCGGCTCTTTTAGCGGTGAAGCTAAAACGTTTCAAATGAGCCAAACCAGGCTCCGATACCACTTGTAGGAAACGGGTGACGCCTAAGAGGGGGGGTGAATTAGGACTTCTAAAACTTTCGCTAAACTAGGCCACAATTAAATCCCTAGAGCAAAACCTATGCAAATAGTCAAACTAGAATGTGCAAACTAGGTTTTGTCTAAGTGTTGCTATCTCTACCGCAAAGGCTAAGTTTCAATCTACACTAGATATGTATGAATACAAGATTGAAACTTAAATGCTTAATATAAATGCGGAAACTTAAAGAGCAAAGTAGAGAAGCAAACTCTCGTGGATGACGCCGGTATTTTTACCGAGGTATCCGGAACCGTGCAAGGTCCCGACTAATCCTCGTTGGTGCCCCTACGCGAAGGGAAGCCCACGCGAGGGCCAAGCACCTCGGTCGAGTAACTCCGTAGAGAGTCGCGGGCCTTCTCCACACGCAAGTGGTGCTCCGCTTCCGGCTCCTCTCGGACGCTCCCCGCCGTCTCCACTATCGAGCTTCCGGCCGAAATGCCGCGGGCCTCGTTCCCTCCGGTACACGGTGGCGGCCGTGACACAAACGCGGTTGTCACGGTCTCGCAAGACTCTCGCCCCACTCGGTACAATTACAATGGCTCACGCAAGAGCCGAGGGGTTGTGAGGTTTATCTAAACTCACTCAACAATCTAGGGTTCACCTAGAGCAAGCGCTAAAGCGGTCTAACTAACCTAAGCACTTCGCAAAGCACCTACGCTAATCACCGAGTGATTCTATTAAGCACTTGGGTGTTTGAGCTCTTGGAAATGTGCACTATATGCCTTGGTATGTTGCTTGGGCTCTCACACTTGAGAATGGCCGGTTGGGGTGGTATTTATAGCCTCCACACCCTCAACTAGTCGTTGGACAGAAAGCAACAGCTTTCTATCGTCGGGTGCACCGGACAGTCCGGTGCACCACCGGACACTGCACAGTAGATGTCCGGTGCACGCCACGCCAGCCGACCGTTGGCGCCTGTAGCAGTCGACCGTTGGATCCGACCGTTGCCTTCTGCCCGTTGGCACACCGGACAGTCCGGTGCTACAGCCAGAGAGTGTCTGTCTGCGGTCTCTCTGCGCAGACTGTCCGGTGCCTCACCGGACAGTCCGGTGCACACCGGACACCGATGTCCGGTGCGCCACCAGGCGCTGGCTGACAGCCCTTATCTTGGATTTCTTCGCTGATTTCTTTGGGCTTCTTTGTTCTTGAGTATTGGACTCCTATGCATCTTTTTATGTCTTCTTTTGAGGTGTTGCATCCTCATTGCCTTGGTCCAATTCTCTTCGCATCATGTGAACTACAAACACAAACACTAGAAAACTTATTAGTTCACGGATTGTGTTGTTCATCAAACACCAAAACTCAATTAGCCAAATGGCCCGGGGTCCATTTTCCTTACAGTAGCAAAAATTACTCAAACTAGCAAAATATAATATTGTTTCTAAACTTGACTAATTCAAACTAAGTTTGCTCATTTGGCCTCGTTCGTAAATTTCACATAGGGATCGATGGCACAATAGCCTCAAATTTACCATACTCCACCTGCACAAATACCAACCCTAGAGATATGTGTTTAGTGTTTGTTATATTCTTAAGATTTCAATCGTTCCATATCAACATCTAATTGTTGCTAATAACACATTTTGGTCTATGTAGTTGGGTTTGGGGATGCTAAAACTGCATTTGTAAATGTAATCTTCGGTAACCCTTCTGAAGGTAGCGACCAGAACACCAATCATTCAAGATATGGCTACTGAACATTTGATTTCATGTAATACATATGACTAATAATTTGACTGACACTATGGATATTTTTGTGCGATGTTTCATAAGAAAATTCTAAATTCTAAGATATGTGATGGATATTTGTGAATGGACATTTGAGCTATTGTTATATGCCAATGTTATATGAGTTATATGGATGAAATGTACATGAATCATTTTGTGTGTGGTGAATGAATGAATTTTATGTGATTTATATGAGAAAGTAAATAAATATCATCTATTGTTGGCTGTTGATACTACCATTTTTTGTTAGCTAAATAGACAATTGACAAAAGTTAATCTTCTAGAGATAACTTTCATCGACTAAACGACCAGTCGATGAAAGTTAGCTAATTTTTGTTGGCTTGTTCTTGACCGATGTAAGTTATCATTATCGGAGCTAATTTTTTGTTGTCTGCTTGTAGCCAACGAAAATTAGCTAACCAACTAAAGCTAATAATTTCCGTTTCCTAATGGACATTAGCCGAGGACCGACAAAAGCTAGTCTAAGTCGATGAACATTAACTAACTTCTATCGGGAAACAATATTTTCATTGGGTTAGAGTCGACGAAAGATATAATTTATTGTTGTGCATCTCATGATTGAATTCACAAAAGTCTCCATAAAATTGCTTCCAATGATTGTGTCATGCTAAAACGCAGCAGAACAGATGAGTAATGCGAGCCCTAGTAGACTTTAAAAGATAATTTTATATGTATACAGTTGGAAACATCTCTCTATATGGTAGTGTTGTCTGTTACTCTAGATGCTAAATAGTTATTTCGCTCCTGACCTCCTGTCCTACGGCCTACGGGAGACGTCTGCCCGGTGCCCGCGCATGCACATGGACTGGGAAAGACCCGTGCGGGAAACCCTAGCCGCATGCACGTGGACCGAGAAAATCTTTTTTAGTTTGTTTGTTTTCGTTATATCTTATAATTAAAATATTTAATCACTGAAGCGATATCATATTTGTGTTTCTAATATTTTTTGAAGAAAACTAGATCACATGCTATATATATTTTAATTTTTTATTTAATCACATTGACTGACCTTGATAATACAGTGACCACTGATAAGTACAATGAATGACCCTAATAACTATAATGACTGACCCTGATAAAAATACAATGACCGACCCACTAAAATTACTTCTCTCAGTATTCATAGAATGACTGAGTTTGTTCACTTCCTTTCTGGTAATGCTTGTTTTTAGAATATCTGACTTACTAAATGGCTCCTATCTCAGTTATTCTTATGAATGACTGAGGCTAAAAAGATAGAATGTCTAAGTATTCATTAGAATGTTTGAGTTTGTTCACTTCCTTTCTTGTAATACTTGTTTTTTTAAAATGATTTACCTGCTAAAATGAATTCTGGCTCAGTAATTCTCATGAATGACTGAGGTTAAAAGATGAAATGACTGAGTATTCATAAATTGACTAATACTAACCCTTAGAAAATACAATAACCGGCTCTAAGATGAATATGTCAAGTGAGATTTAATTTTGAAGCTTTAATCGTGACGAACACAATGATGAAATTGATTTTCAATTTTGACACTCGATTTAGTATATATTAATTTTTAAATAGATGAGACGCTCTATCGAGGACTCTCGTTGGGAGAGGATGGTGCCAAATAACTATTTGGATATATGTGTGTTATTGGTCACTCTTGGTGAACCTTCCCAACAATATTCAGTAATTATCGATAATGACTAAGCGTTATTCAGTCATTATCGGATATTCTAATTGTTATTCACTATTTATCAACTGTGTGAAGCTTCACCCAACATCTTCGATTAAGTTAGCCACATGTGCTTGATTGGCTCAGCTGCGCAATTAGGCGCAGCTGACGAACCATTGAATTTATCATCTAAGATAACAAATACCTATTGTAGCTTGGTCGGCATTCAAAACCGAGTTTCCTCAAACCAGATGCTAACATAGCTTGTCAAGGTGGAGCGCACTAATGACAATTCTGGAGACCTAAGTGATACAACATACCAAGTTTAGGGACAACCCAAATAACTCTGATGGCACACCATGTCAGTATCTGGTTTAACAAACCCAGTTTCAGATGAATTGACCAAATCACAACACCCGTTTTCTTAGTTTTGAAAATTCGAGGACCCAAATGACACAACATATCAAGTTAGATGACCGCTGATGCATTTTACTCTACTTAAAAATAGATAGGGGGATGGTTATCTAAAACATGTACAAGATATAAAAAAGTTGTTGAAGGGTAAAACATATAGAAAACAAGTTTTTCTTAAATGACCCTCTAAAAAGGACGATTTAGAAAGACTTAGGGATGTGTTTTTAATTAATTAAATGTATCTGTATATAGGATCTTTTAGAAAAAATAACGAATAATGTGCATATCGTATCTATAACCGTTCGTACCGATAGACGCATGCTGCATAATCTCCTCTTGTCGTCCCTCTACCTCGATAACGGTTCTGACCTGGCATGGCGCCAGCCCAAATGGCGATGACGACATGCATCTCGCTCTCTCGTCAGCAGCTAGCGGGTGACGTCGACATGATCATGGCAACCGTACCCCCAGAGCTACAGTATTGCATGCTGTGTTTGTTTGCATAAGTGCTGCTTCAGTACATTGTGCACTCAGTTACAATTAGACCATGTTTGGTTTCTTTAGTCTAGAACTAAACTTTAGTCTCTAACATGTTTGGTTCTAAGGGCTAAAAATAGTAAGAATATACTAAATGACTTATAAGAAGACTATGGTCTTTAACATTCTCCTGCTATTAGTACAATTGAACTAAATGAGGAGTAAATGTGTAATTAATATGGTTTAGTCCCTTTTAGCACATATGTGAAGGACTAAAGACTAAATTATTTTAGTCCATATTTTAGTCTTAGTGTTTGGCAAAAATGGACTAAATGAGACTAAAAACTAGAGACTAATCTTTAGTCCCTCTAACCAAACACCCTTTTAATCAGACATGAGAACTTTTACCATACTAAAAACATTATACATTGAGAGGAAGAATACAAGGCTCCATATCAAACTTGTAAATAGGTGCTATTTGCACTTATTTGTCTTTTACCAAATGGACGACGACCAAACGGTGGACAATATTTCATCCACCGTGCACCTAACATATTGTTAGCTTGCATGCACTAGGCTAAAGGACGGTGACTGACTAAGGCTATGAGCAGTATATATGGTCGTGTAAAACACTGTTTTGTAGTATAGACTGTACATTTGAATGTTTTATCACATACCAACTTGATATTGGGGTGGATGCATTGTGCAGCCATCGTTTAGTACATGTGTGACAACTGAATAGCCCTGTGATCAGATGGAACTGCTAGAACATCGTTATCGTTAACAACACAACATATTGAACTTGGGAATAATGATAGTATATGTAGCCAATGGATGAACAGTACAATTAAATAGGTATATTAAGTGGTTCGAAACAACCTCAGTACAACACTATGCATGCGTTTTTTTATCACAAAGCAAAATAGTTGGAGTACCTCATGCTGTCAATTTCACCAACAGAGACAATATCTGCTAGTGTGCTGCACCAATGTAGTGCAGCTTGTTTAGTGTCCGCTGCAACCATGGTGTCCACGCTATGTAACATTCATTATTGTCCACCTGATGCCAACTGGATAACCATTCTCAAACTCATAGCATGTCTAGCTATCCTCATGTAAGGCCGACTATGATTCGGAGAGACCAGCCAGTGGCCATGGTGTTGCTAAAGACATGGCATTATAAGTAAAAATATAATATTGTGCCAGATGTACATGGTGCGAAGTGGCAGACGCAGAATGGATCGAGGAGTGTGCCTCTTTCTCGATGTCTCAAATTCCCATGATTCATGTACCTCTCATCATATTATTTGTTGATACTAACACACTAATAATGTGTTCACTAAAAGGAGTGGTGCTATCATGTCATGTGTGGAGTGGCAAATACAGGTATAGATCAGCATGTGTGTGCTATCAAATTTATATTGACATCCCTATAGGTTTCATCGATGTGATGGTAGGTAACTAATTTGTGCATAATATATGATAAACTTTTTGTGGTAGTTGGAACTTGGAAAAGATATGGGCTGTCCATCAAGAGAGATTGAATGATACATAAAAATACAGTGTACTTATTGAAAGTACCTTAATCAAACATCCTAGGATACTACATGTACAACCTAGATACTATGTGGTGGTTCATCATGCACTAGATACACATGAGAAACTCCTTCATACAACCCAATATACTTAAGCCTTGTATCTTATTCATTAGAACCCCTCAAGATATAGCTCATTTATGTGAGTTGTATGGATGAAATTATATCTAAACTTAGAAAACCGTGCTAGATATGTTCCTTCACTAAGATACGTCTCTTGTATCTTTTTTTACTTACCCTATTGATACTGCTTAAGATATACGAATCACTTATGTGGGTTGTACAAGCCCTAAAAGGTAGGTGAAACCAGCGTCCATATATTATTGTAGTATTTATTGGTTAACCAAAGGCTAAACGAGTTTCTTTACGACGATGTTGATCTACAGGCCAGCATCCTATGGCTCTGGCAATCACCTACTAACTACTATGGCTTTCTTGGAGCTATTTGAGCTCGTTATGCTCTTAAGGATTGGGGAAAAGTTGGATTGGATCCTCTACCACCATTCTCCCTCTTAGGGCTTGTTCGGTTAGCTCTCAATCCATGTGGATTGAGTGGAATTGGATAAGTTTAAATCCTAAACAAGTCAAACTTATTCTTAATTTTTTCCAATCCCATTCAATTCATGTGTATTGGGAATAACCGAATAAGCCTTTAATTGTCCTCCATCACGTGCCCTATGTATCTAGGGTTCCTATCCGCGACCACTTGACTCGATTGATCGGCAACTGCTCACTCCCTCAAACATATGCCATGTGTGTGACTTGGGTTCCCATGACAACATGGTGTAGCGGCATGAGATTCTCAACTTGATTCTTCAGTATTGCGTGTGTCAGAGGAAGTCTGATGTGTTGACAGTGTTTCTGCCTATGAGCACCAAATAGGCCATTTCACAGTTTGCAAAAGTGTTGCAGCAGTATGCTGCTCAGTTGCAATTCGGATGTCACGAGTAAATAGGATGTCTTTTGTAGAAAGAAATGTTGGCATAACAACAACGAATTAGCAAGAGCTAAAACTACTCTAAATTATCTATGTGTAAGAATGTGCCAACGTGTAAAAGAACCAAACATGCTTGTGCTTTTTGGAACCTACGTGTTCTTGCTAGTTTCAGATGTTCCATGCTGGTAAGCTGAGTGATTGCCACACTACTGTGTATATATGTAATAGCCCTGTTCTAAAATAAAGCTAAGGTAGTAGTTTATTTTTGTTCCACACTCGGTTAATTTGTCCACAATGTTTGTGATTCCTTTTTGGTTTGTTCTGGATGTTTTCTATATATGAAAGCCGGTTCGAAAACGGGCCTGAGAGTGTGTCCACGTCGGTTATAAAGTTTTCAGCCGTCCGATCGCTTCTCGACGGTGACGCACAGCTCTCTGTTTCACGACGCGAGAAGGTTCTAGCTCCATCCTCTCCGGCTAAACGCACTCCTAGCTCCGTTCACTCCCAAGTAATGCCACCGCCTATAGCCATGCTTTCCTCCACCGCCTCCACCACGGCGGCGCTATCCCGCCTCGTCGACCGCACCTAGGTCTCAGACCCACACTGCAGCACCGTGTGTTTGGGGCGTCTTCAACCTCCTCTCCCTCCTCGCGGCCGCCCACGACGTCGCCTCAGCCCTCCTCGCTTCGCCTCATCTTGTAGTTGCCGCGCACGCTGTGGCGTCCCTCGCCCGTCTCAGGACCATCCCTTTGTCCAGGGGCTCGCGTTGGGGGCTGATGGCGCGCACGGAACTGACGCGGCAGGCAACAGGCAGCAGGGATGGTTGCCGATGGAGGGGTGGATTGGGTGCTCTAGTTCCTGAGGCCGTTCATTGTTCTCTGTGGTATGGAAGCAAGCGGTCACCAGCTTGGCCACGCGCTCCTCCGCTCGTCGGCCCCGAAACCTCTCCAAAACCCTACGGCCGTGGCTCCCAGCGCTATGCGCGCCTCCTGAACCTTCGCTTCCAGAGATGCCGTTGGTGCCCACTAAGCCCGCACCCGCACTCAATCCATTCCTCCTCCGGTCCTCCCACTCGCCTCCCTTGCCTTGCCGCGCGCCCTCCCACCCATCCGCCTCCACGCAGAGAAGCGCCTACGCAGTCTCAGCTCGGCCGCCGTCTCGGCTGCGGCATCCACCTCCTCCTCCGCGGACCCGAGTGTGAGGGATTTGATCGGCGCACCGGCCGCAGCAGCCGTGGCAATAGGGAAGGCTGGTGTCGTGATCCCCTTCTGAAGATGCTCCAAGACAACATGTTGCATTTCAGCCGTGGGGACGATCAGGTATCTGTGTGGTCTAATGTTCAAGGATTATATATTCTCTTACTCCTAATGATGCTGACATGCTGTAATTGGCAATTATGCGAGCTGTTGTGCAAAAAAGAGCTGCTACTGTGATGGTTTGATATAATCCCGGTAGCAGTTTTGGTGTGCATTCCATCATGGAAGTGATGGATTCATCAGTGATTCACTGTTATTGTCTAGTCCAGATTAGTTCATAGACCACATTTTAGCAAAAAAAGGTAGGGAAAAATTGTAGGTTTGAGAATCTCTTGTTCGCAATAATTATCTTATCTTCATCTATGTTTTTAATTACTTATTCTTTCTTTTATTCAGGAAGTGTGGCTATGTCTAAGTTCCGCAGAGTTCTTGGTTGATGCTTATGTAGTGCTACTGAGGAAGTTAGCTCATGGTCAAATGGTACCGCATTCTCCCTTTCGCTTAATTTGTGCAATGAATTATTGGATTTACTAATGGCTGCAGATTAGCCAATGAGATATTTGGATGGCCTCTACACTATGTTATTCTTCTTATTAAGACTATAAAATTTGTTTCCGCTCTTAATAGAGATAATATCTGCTGGTCTCTACAACATTTTAAATGGATTGAGGATGGTAAACAGTGGAATCTTTATCATTTGATGAAAATGTAATACTGTCGTGGAATCCAATTAATGTACGTATCCATTTGGGCAGGAGTTTTTACTTAGTTTATACTTGATGCATTCTATCGACATATCACATATATACCTATCAGTATACTTCCCCAGTTGATTTATCATGATGTATGAAACAATAGTGTATAATTAAAAAACTACACGCAATATCTTCTGAAATTTGGTAGATTTGCGGTGGTATACTCCTGCATGGTGTAATATTATGGTGTTATTACATCATTTCTTTGGTGTGTGGACTATTATGTGTAGTTTTTCCAACCTCCACTATTGGCAGTCTTTCTCTCTTGTCAGTCTCTTGCAGATAGTAAGAGCATCGCGCCCATCCAGGGTCCTCTCCAGCACACAGGCTCCCCTCTCCACCAGCGAAAGAATGATGTCTGGCTCTCTCCTCATGCAAGCTATGTGCAGCGGCGTATATCCACCGCTGTTCTTCAGGTTCACGTTAGTAGAGTCCAGTTTGAGCAGCTCTGCAAACACCTTGGGCTCACAGTAGGCTGCAGCATAGTGTATCGCGAATGCATCGTCCAAGGTCACCGTCGATTCCTTCAACAGCAAGCCGACGAGATCAACGTCGTCGGAATCCAAGGCCTTGAGGATGTTCCTGACCCTCTTGTCATGCTCAGGGTCCAGAATGGTGTTCTCTGGTTGGCGAAATCAACTTCTATTCATGCTATGCTACTTGGGGCCTATTTGGTTTGTTGAGATTCTTAGAATCTAGCACAAAAAATCATAATATGCCAAACATGTCTCATTTTGTATCTAGATTCTAGACAAAAATCTGAGTATCCAACTACACCTTGATAATATAAGATAACACCTTGGAAATATATTGTGCTTAAGTTTTCTAATGTAGATTCAATATAACAAGCCAGAATTGTATAGTATACCAAGTTAACAACTCACAAAGACCTTAAATTGTGATAAACCGGTTCAAATTGATGTCTTGTGCATGTGTTCAATATATGTGGTCTTTTCTCAATATATATGTTTATGTACATTATTATTCACTTACTAATTTGTTATCCTAACTGATTCTGATTGCCTGTTATCCTAACCGATTCTACATGCCTGCTCATCTCGCTGGACGAATGCATCTCCAATTTAGCAAAGATTATGACACTTAATGACAACAGGTATGGTCAAATAACATAAGCGCCCTGCACGCCCCTCCCCTTTATTGTTAGTCTACTGATCCCCATATTACCTTTTTTCTTGCTATATTCTTATAAATACTTTCTTCTGTTATGTAAAGCAACACTTTGAACCGGTTCGAAAACGGGCCTGAGAGTGTGTCCACGTCGGTTATAAAGTTTTCAGTCGTCCGATCGCTTCTCGACGGTGACGCACAGCTCTCTGTTTCACGACGCGAGAAGGTTCTAGCTCCATCCTCTCCGGCTAAACGCACTCCTAGCTCCGTTCACTCCCAAGTAATGCCACCGCCTATAGCCATGCTTTCCTCCACCGCCTCCACCACGGCGGCGCTATCCCGCCTCGTCGACCGCACCTAGGTCTCAGACCCACACTGCAGCACCGTGTGTTTGGGGCGTCTTCAACCTCCTCTCCCTCCTCGCGGCCGCCCACGACGTCGCCTCAGCCCTCCTCGCTTCGCCTCATCCTGTAGTTGCCGCGCACGCTGTGGCGTCCCTCGCCCGTCTCAGGACCATCCCTTTGTCCAGGGGCTCGCGTTGGGGGCTGATGGCGCGCACGGAACTGACGCGGCAGGCAACAGGCAGCAGGGATGGTTGCCGATGGAGGGGTGGATTGGGTGCTCTAGTTCCTGAGGCCGTTCATTGTTCTCTGTGGTATGGAAGCAAGCGGTCACCAGCTTGGCCACGCGCTCCTCCGCTCGTCGGCCCCGAAACCTCTCCAAAACCCTACGGCCGTGGCTCCCAGCGCTATGCGCGCCTCCTGAACCTTCGCTTCCAGAGATGTCGTTGGTGCCCACTAAGCCCGCACCCGCACTCAATCCATTCCTCCTCCGGTCCTCCCACTCGCCTCCCTTGCCTTGCCGCGCGCCCTCCCACCCATCCGCCTCCACGCAGAGAAGCGCCTACGCAGTCTCAGCTCGGCCACCGTCTCGGCTGCGGCATCCACCTCCTCCTCCGCGGACCCGAGTGTGAGGGATTTGATCGGCGCACCGGCCGCAGCAGCCGTGGCAATAGGGAAGGCTGGTGTCGTGATCCCCTTCTGAAGATGCTCCAAGACAACATGTTGCATTTCAGCCGTGGGGACGATCAGGTATCTGTGTGGTCTAATGTTCAAGGATTATATATTCTCTTACTCCTAATGATGCTGACATGCTGTAATTGGCAATTATGCGAGCTGTTGTGCAAAAAAGAGCTACTACTGTGATGGTTTGATATAATCCCGGTAGCAGTTTTGGTGTGCATTCCATCATGGAAGTGATGGATTCATCAGTGATTCACTGTTATTGTCTAGTCCAGATTAGTTCATAGACCACATTTTAGCAAAAAAAAGGTAGGGAAAAATTGTAGGTTTGAGAATCTCTTGTTCGCAATAATTATCTTATCTTCATCTATGTTTTTAATTACTTATTCTTTCTTTTATTCAGGAAGTGTGGCTATGTCTAAGTTCCGCAGAGTTCTTGGTTGATGCTTATGTAGTGCTACTGAGGAAGTTAGCTCATGGTCAAATGGTACCGCATTCTCCCTTTCGCTTAATTTGTGCAATGAATTATTGGATTTACTAATGGCTGCAGATTAGCCAATGAGATATTTGGATGGCCTCTACACTATGTTATTCTTCTTATTAAGACTATAAAATTTGTTTCCGCTCTTAATAGAGATAATATCTGCTGGTCTCTACAACATTTTAAATGGATTGAGGATGGTAAACAGTGGAATCTTTATCATTTGATGAAAATGTAATACTGTCGTGGAATCCAATTAATGTACGTATCCATTTGGGCAGGAGTTTTTACTTAGTTTATACTTGATGCATTCTATCGACATATCACATATATACCTATCAGTATACTTCCCCAGTTGATTTATCATGATGTATGAAACAATAGTGTATAATTAAAAAACTACACGCAATATCTTCTGAAATTTGGTAGATTTGCGGTGGTATACTCCTGCATGGTGTAATATTATGGTGTTATTACATCATTTCTTTGGTGTGTGGACTATTATGTGTAGTTTTTCCAACCTCCACTATTGGCAGTCTTTCTCTCTTGTCAGTCTCTTGCAGATAGTAAGAGCATCGCGCCCATCCAGGGTCCTCTCCAGCACACAGGCTCCCCTCTCCACCAGCGAAAGAATGATGTCTGGCTCTCTCCTCATGCAAGCTATGTGCAGCGGCGTATATCCACCGCTGTTCTTCAGGTTCACGTTAGTAGAGTCCAGTTTGAGCAGCTCTGCAAACACCTTGGGCTCACAGTAGGCTGCAGCATAGTGTATCGCGAATGCATCGTCCAAGGTCACCGTCGATTCCTTCAACAGCAAGCCGACGAGATCAACGTCGTCGGAATCCAAGGCCTTGAGGATGTTCCTGACCCTCTTGTCATGCTCAGGGTCCAGAATGGTGTTCTCTGGTTGGTGAAATCAACTTCTATTCATGCTATGCTACTTGGGGCCTATTTGGTTTGTTGAGATTCTTAGAATCTAGCACAAAAAATCATAATATGCCAAACATGTCTCATTTTGTATCTAGATTCTAGACAAAAATCTGAGTATCCAACTACACCTTGATAATATAAGATAACACCTTGGAAATATATTGTGCTTAAGTTTTCTAATGTAGATTCAATATAACAAGCCAGAATTGTATAGTATACCAAGTTAACAACTCACAAAGACCTTAAATTGTGATAAACCGGTTCAAATTGATGTCTTGTGCATGTGTTCAATATATGTGGTCTTTTCTCAATATATATGTTTATGTACATTATTATTCACTTACTAATTTGTTATCCTAACTGATTCTGATTGCCTGTTATCCTAACCGATTCTACATGCCTGCTCATCTCGCTGGACGAATGCATCTCCAATTTAGCAAAGATTATGACACTTAATGACAACAGGTATGGTCAAATAACATAAGCGCCCTGCACGCCCCTCCCCCTTTATTGTTAGTCTATTGATCCCCATATTACCTTTTTTCTTGCTATATTCTTATAAATACTTTCTTCTGTTATGTAAAGCAACACTTTGAACCATGTAAACACCTCGATTCAACAATATAAATATATCAGCTAAATATTCACTTTATTTACACATGACTACATGATTGCAACAGTTATTACGAATCATTAACTGAAAATGTGTTGGAAGCATGCTGACTGCTTGACAATTCTCAGAGCCGACTCTATTGTTTCTTCATGCATTTCAGAAAGAGCAGGAGGCTCTGAAGCAGCTGAGGAAGAGCCTAACCTTCACCCTTCAAAGATATATAGAAATGAGTAGATGGTCTCCAATCATTTCCTCATTTTTAATGTATTTCAAATGTTCTTGGTACTACAGCAAGCTCATGGTACTTTAATCCTCAATTCCTGAAGCACAGGTCTACTACAACAGGTACAACAAGATAGGAATAGAAGACAATACCTTGCAACACTGGCTGTTCCTTTCTCTTTTTTCCCGTTCACAAATATGCTTCTCTGTAGTCGTAATTTTATAGTTAGCTACAATAATCTAATAACATAGCAATTCCAGAATTTGAGCCGAAGTTGTGGTTGAAGCCTGTACTTATCATTTTTTTCATATATACACAACTAATACAGAATATGACACCACAAAAAGTATTCATCCAGAGAACTAAATAGATATTTGCACTAACACTTGCTCTTGTCTCATCCTAAATTTGACATTATCTGAAGGTTACAAAACAGTGAGCTATAGCTGATACAACCCACTGCAACCGAAGAAGAAATTCAGAATTCCTAGCCACCAAACTACGAAGACAAAACTGTCGAGGAGTTGCTTCATATAGATCCAGACATGTTTCCTGTAATCACTGTCACCTGCTCCTATATTCCACTTCTTTTGTACATCAACAATGTGATATACTGCATCTTTTTTCTCTTTTGTGATGCAGCCACAAGGTTATAGATGCATTGTCACTATTTACGCATTATACAAGATATATAGCAGATGGTGGTTCCCATCTTGCACCACTCATCAAGAGCAACAACACTTTTGGATAGAAGATGTATCTGCATAAATATAATGCATAAATATAAACCAGCTGTTGGACTATTTCTGATCTGTATATATTGAAGCAGCGCCTAGAAACATATTGTTACCAGCTCTTGGTGCACACTACTTTAATGCTACTTAATATGTATTATAGTCTCAGTTCACTCTCCAGCTGACATAAATGCTACAATTCCATTGACAGCTGCTACCAAAAAAGCTTGCATTTGGCCTGATACTTATGCACTCATGTCCTGAATAACGATTATTCTACATGTGCAAGTGTTCATGACATAGCATCAAGTTTTACATGCTTATAAAACAAGATTTTACACCATAATTTCGCACGCGCGCATGGGCGCGCTCCATACACTAGTATGCTTCAATAGAGTTCAAAACCAAGCATTCTCATGCTATTTGTAAGATATATATGTTATGACCATTTCATATAGTACATGCATGTAAAAGTTGTCTGCTGTTTGTTTTGGATCATAATCTATCCAGATTATATATTAGTATTAGTTTAAAATAAGATAGATTATATAATCTGGACAGATTATAATTCCAAACAAATATGCCGTAATTAGTTCCTAATTAACAGGTAATAACAGCTACCACGTAATAAGTAAACAATTTCATCAAGGTGCTGGGGATAGAACTGAAAAGCTCATGCTGTCTTGCTTGTTTAGACGTTTGACCGTCTCGTCCATTGTCATGTGGTGCAATATGGCGCCAGATATCTCTTGTGGAAACCGAGTTTAGTGTACGGTATAGTGGACAGCTTTAGGATCAGATGAAACTGCTACCATATCGTTATCGTTAGCAGCAGGGATATATAGCTTCAGAAACAACAGGGTAGATAGAACTTGGGAAGAGAATAGTATAGGCAGGACGATGTGAATGAATAACAATATGACCGGAGTGGAGCTAACACTAATATATATTCACTACAAAGGCGTGGAGACAGCTACCATGGATTCCAATTAAGAGCAAGTACAATAAGATGATTCACTACAAAGGCATGTAATGTCAGATTTACGGTAATATGAAAGAAAGAAAAATAGAGAAAGAAGGAAAACAGGCTACTCACTAAGAGCAGGCTGCTCACTGATTCTAATTCAGTTTGTGAGAGAAAAAGATGGACCAATTATTAAATATACGGCTTGTATAATTATGGGGCATTTGTGATTATACCTCTCTGTCCTTGTAATTGTGATTTTACCTCTCGTTTTATTACTTTGTGATTTTACCCTTTTGTTTTGAAAACGAAGCTAGGTCATAACCTTGTGCCGTTACGTGCAGTTGACAGTGTCAAATCTAATAGAAAAGACAAAATGCCATGCAATTTATTATGATTTTACCCCTCGTTATATTATATAATTGTGATTTTACCTGATTACGCTCATATAGAATACAAGGAGGGTAGTTCGAACCTTTCACCCATTTCATTTCACATTTTATTTTTTTATCGCTATTTCTGATTTTCACTAACGACGCTGAGAGGGAGGGGCAAACGATAGCTTCGTTTTCAATATGGAGGGGGTAAAATCATAAAGTTGAAAAACGGAGGGTAAAATCACAATTGCAAAGCCAGTGAAGGGTATAATCACAATTGTCCCTATTATTATATGACTAGTCTTTTGGTTAGCTATAAGTGATATGACAACATCATAAAGTCTACTATAGGTTGTATTGTTAACCTTGCTCTAAAGGTCATGTGTCGCTTGTTCATAGATGAAGTGGCACTGTATTTATACCTATATATCGTCATTTAGGGCTTGTTTGTTTTGACCCTAATCTATGTGGATTGGGTGGGATTGAATTGGTTTAAATCCATATCAAGTCAAAGTCGATCTCAATTCATATCAATTTTCCTTCCAATCCATATGGAATAAAAATAACCAAACAATGACTTATTGTTTGGTAGGTGCGCAATTAATCCATCTTTGTTTCTTGACTTAACTTTTGGACACACATCTCTTGCCTTGAAGAATTCACTACTACTGTAGACATTTTCAAAGGTACTCCTTTTGGGTTTACGGAGGCATGCACACGGCATCGGCCACCGGCAAAGGATCGCCGCTAATTAGCCTTTTTTTGGAGGCAGGCTCCATGTTAATCCCATTAACGGAGGCAACCGTAGCCGTCTATCTCCGTTAACTCGGTTGTCCTATCCTAAGGCACCAATGCTTGCCCTTGTCACCAGATGAAAAGGTGCTTTTGTTTCAAAAAAAAAAAGATTTTTTTGTTATATACTCCCTCCGTTTCTTTTTATTAGTCGCTGGATAGTACAATTTTGCACTATCCAGCGACTAATAAAAAGAAACAGAGGGAGTATTAGTTTATAGAAGGCTGTCATGTGCAATGTATACGGCTTTGAAATTTTTTGTTTTCTAATTGATACAGGGCCGGGTCAGCAAAACTGAGGCACGGTACAAAACTATTGAATAAAAGACTATTCTCACTAAATAACTTGAAAAATAGAAGTATCAAGTGCAAGGCTTTGATCAGGTGAATGATTACTAGGCGGCTGTGATTTTTTATAATAAATATGTCCATAGATTCCTTTAGATCCTGAATTAGATCATCTATTCTTTGTTTTTCTTATTCTTTTCATAACTATATTTATATTTTCTATATTGATTAGTTGAAGATATGATGTCGATAGCTGGATCTTAAAACTCTAGACCACTAGTAAACTAATAAACATGGACAAACTGGATGAAAAGAATAATCAAACTATAATAATTATTAAAAGATACACAAACAAAATAGATGAATAAAAAATTGGTAAATAACTTATATCGGATGTTTGACAACAAGATGCTTGGATGGAAGACTAGACATAGGGTGGGCAAGATGATGGAGTTACGACCTTACGAACTGCGAAGACAGACCGAGATAAATTGATCTATTTTGTTTCTAGGCACATACTGCATAGGAATCGTTTTAGGGCCTTTAGAAATTGGGGGCCCTGTAACCGCGCACCGGTTGCATGACCACAACCAACACCAAAAAATTATGATAACCACATGCCTCAGCCACATCTGGGATCATCATTGGTCAAAGACATTGTTGCACAAATTAGTCGTTCAAAAATATATTTCCTTTTAAATTATATAGGAAGCTACCCATAGTACTTGAGCTAGCTTTTGGCATGAAGAAAACCCAACGAACATGTTTTCAAGTTGATGACATTTAACATGGGGTGGGACCAAGTAGGTTTCCGAACACTTGTGGTGCATTGTGTGTTTATCACTAAAATATGTAGAGTGAGTACATGATGCTCATGCTTTGTCAAAATATGCACCTTGTCATTCAATGTTTGCTTAGCCAAGATCGTTTCGCCTCTCATATTGTAATGTTCTAATCATACACATGACAACAAGTTGTAATGTTTGCAAAGCCAAGATCACTGCAATGGGTCAACACAAAAATCACCAGGAGCAAATACATAACTATATAATCTTGTTTCCTTTTCAAATTTGTGATGTTCTAGTTTAAGGAAACTAGTGTTTTGCTATGAGTATTTGACATGTCATGCTACTGTTGTACAATTAGCTACCAACCAACCAATGGCCCAAATCTATTCAGGAACTGTTCAACACTTGTTTTTAATTCCTTCGACTATCAAAAACAAGGCAACAAAATGAGATTTAAGCTTCATCTTCATCCCTCATCCCACCCCTCTATAGGAACATGGTTGAGAAAGGATGAAGATGTAGTTAAAAACAAATATAATGAACGTGAAAACATCGCAAGATAAATTACATGAAGTATGATTATGAAAACATATAACAAAACTCTGAAAAACATCATCTCCTCCCAGTTTGTTTAGACAAAGGATTACATTTGTAACTTCGACTCTATGAAGTTTACAAGAAGAGGAGAGAAGTGTCGCTTTGAAGATGGAGCTTTCAGCCTTATCTCTGATCCAGAAGACCCTGCCAAATGCATGGCACTGTTCTTCTATTTATAGGCGTGAGGCACAACTTCGTTAAAATTACAACAGTGACCTCAAGCCTATACATTTGGACTATTAAATATAACAAGGGTAACAATGTCTTTTCCTCTTATTATACAGGTGAGCAAACTCTTGAAGACCTCTCACAGTTTTGTCTAGCTTCGTTGGTTGCACATATGCATCACCATCCCAAAGCTTCTGCCTTTGTGACCGAATCTGTGTTTATTTCATCTGAAGGTAATTTTGGTGTGATGCCTGCTATCACTTGGAATAGGCTAGAAAATAGTTGTTCACTTAGTGTTTTGAGGAGCTTCAGAAGAAGAAGCCCCCCAACAACAACATTATTCAACAGATTTATGTTAGTCTGAGTACATCTTATGTTTCTCCACCTTGCCTTTTGCCCAAGTTTGTGTGATCTTGTCCCAAGCAAGGCAGGCAATCTTCCATTGATCCAACAACGCCCTTTGCTCATTGTATAGTAAGACACGCCCAAGATGAGATGTGCCAGTGAAATTACGCCAGAGGAGTCTCTTCAGTCGCAGGCTATTTCTTAACACCTTCCATTTTATAGGAAGTGCCGGTACCCAGAAACTAGGGTACCCCTTACTACTGTGTAAAGAAACAGTACCCACGTGGCTATCTTTAGTCGCGTGGTAAAAGAGCTATATGTGGGACCAGGCCATGACTCACCCCAGCCTCGAGCGACTACTCTGGGCCAGCAAAAGCGCCTGACCCCACCACATAGGCGGGTCCGGGGCCGCCACGTGTCCAGAGAAAGTGATATACTCCAAGACATCAACAGTGAGTCCGGACCTCCATGGGAAAGTGCCGGACCCCTGGATATACAGTCCAGACCTCCAAGTTTGGTCCAGGACCCCCACATGTACGGACCGGACCCCTAGAATGGGATCTGACCCCCCCCCCCCGTATGGGGTCCGGGCCACCCACAGTAGGGTCCCAAGGTTCCAAGACAGAACACGCCTAGGCTTTAATCAGGGCTCGGGTGGGGGTTCAGTGGCGACAAGTGTCCGGACCTATCCACATACACTCCTGCTCCCCGCTCAGGCGGAGACCCGATGCTGCCACGTGGCATACTACGCACGGCATAAGCCAACCGGCAGAACCTGGCATGACGCCTCTGGGCTACGCGCGCCTTCGCATTCATTACGGATGATGCGTGCGCCTGTCCATTCCACTAACAGGCGGCGTGCCCAGTCCACGATATGTGGGCCGCACAATTACTCGCATGTTACTATATCGAGGGCAATCACTCACCATAACTCGTGCAGGTTACTACCTATCAATGCTGCATGGACTGCAGCCATCATGACTTCTGCTGATTACTCATGTGTTACTCTGTCAACATTAGTTATTCCCATAATGTATTTCTTCCATTATGCTCCTGGGCCCGCATGTCGGGGCTCAGCATCCTTGTATGTTCCTCCCTTAAACTATAAAAGGGAAGGCACACATCGTTGCAAGGACACGCTCAATCACACTCTCAATACTACTTACACACATTGGAGGTAGGGTATTACGCTCCGGCGGCTTGAACCACTATAATCCCTCGTGTCCTCTTGTGTTCATCCCGAATTCACCGAACAGGCAACCGCTTAGGCCCCCTCCTCATCTTAGAATTAGGGCGGGTGCGTTCTGCCACCCGGCCGGTGGATTTCCCACTGACATTTGGCGCGCTAGGTAGGGGCCTTGGCTTTAGGTTTTTCGCCTGTCTTCTTGCTCGACACGATGGTTCAAATCGTCGAGCACCGCGACTTGATTCCTGAGGACTTCCCGATGGAGGAAGAGGCAGCATATTCCATGCCACGAAGCTCCAACCGCCCCGTGACCGGTGCTGCTGCTATGCACGCTGTGCAGCAGCACACGCATGTGCAGACCTCCAGGGCTCCGCCAAGGGCTGCTCCTGGGGCATTGTCTGTAGCCAGGGAGTTGCTGCGCAACCCCCCAAGTTCCACGGCTTTGCCGGGGGCCATGAGGCAGTGGCGTGAAGATGTCGATCGACTCCTCGGCATGGCACATTCTGGCTCAGCCAGGCCCAAGCCTCGGACATTCCGACGTCAACGTGAGGCGTCGGCATCTGTGCACTCACCCTCAGTGAGGGGTGCACGGACTAACGACCTGCGAGCAGAGCTCAACCACCGGCGTGCGGGCGAGGACGCTCGAATCTCTCTGGAGAGGGCTGACGACCTGCGGGCAGAGCTCAACCGTAGGCTTGCGGGTGAGGATGCCCGAGTCTCTCTAGAGAGGGCGCGTGAGCGCCGGCAAAATTTTGAGGGTCGCAACCTCGACCAGGACTTCGCTCCAGTTTCACCACAAACTCCAAGGGATGCCCGAATCCAGGCGGGTGTCCCATTGGTCGGCGTGGGTTGCGCCGCACTAGCGGATCATCTCCACGCGACGACTTGGTCACCCAAGTTCCGACCACACCTGCCGGAGAAGTACGACAGGACATCAAACCCGTCGGAATTTTTGTAGGTCTACGTCACCGCCATTACGGCAGCTGGTGGAAACACTGCTATGATGGCAAGCTACTTCCATGTAGCCTTGACCGGACCGGTCTGGACCTGGCTCATGAACCTTACCCTGGGGTCGGTCTACTCCTGGGAAGAGCTCTGTGCGCGGTTCACAGCGAACTTCGCCAGTGCTTACCAACAACATGGCGTGGAGGCTCATCTCCATGCAGTGAGGCAGGAACCTGGGGAGACTCTCCGGGCGTTCATCTCCCATTTCACCAAGGTACGAGGGACTATACCTCGCATCTCCGATACCTCCATTATCACTGCTTTCCGACAGGGGGTGCGTGATAAGAAGATGTTGGAGAAATTGGCGACGCATGACGTGGGAACCGTCACGATGCTCTTCACCCTGGCCGACAAATGTGCCAGAGCTGCTGAGGGCCGTGCATGGCACTCGGTGCCGCAAACCGGAGTTACCCGGATGGGTGGCTCAGGTGCCACCACCCAGGGCGGTGGCAAGAAGAAGAAGAAAAAGAACCGCGGTCATGATAGGCCGCACGCTGGAGCTCCGACTGCCGTAGCTGCGGCTGGGGTCCGGGACGAGCGCAGCATGTGCCCCCGGCAACAGGGAAGTGACAGTGGGTCATGCCCTGTCCACCCCAACAGTCGCCATAGCGCCTCGGAGTGCCGGGAGATCCTGAAGCTCGCGAAGCGCATCAGCGAGCGGCGTGAGCAGGACTCCAAGGATGGCTCGTCGCCTCGTCACCGGCCCGGCAAGGAGAAGGTCGACGAAGGCGACCTAGCTGCGGGAGAACGAGACCTTGGGTATCAGACCCCCGAGCAAGTCCTCAAGGACATTGTCACTTGGAGACTCCGAATCTAGTGATGACGACGACCGCCACAAGAAGCTGTACGTAATGTATGGCGGAAGCTAGGAGCTCACCTCCCATAGGAACGTGAAGTCCCTACGCCACGAGGTCCTTTCGGCGACCCCAGGGGTCCCGAAGGCAGCCCCCCATCAGCGGTGGCGGAGCACCACTATCTCCTTCAGGGCATCCGACTGCCCCAAAAATATGGAAGAGGCTGGTATACTACCACTCATCACCACCCCTGTCATCGCCAACATGAAGCTGCATCATGTGCTGATTGATGGTGGGGCTGGGCTCAACGTCATCAGCCACGTTGCGTTCAAGCAGCTACAGATCCCAGGGACCCTCTCGCCCATTCTCTGGAGTGGGCCCTCAACCGGTGTATCCCCTTGGGAGCATCGCACTCCTGGTTACATTCAGGACCGAGGAGAACTTCCGCACTGAGAACGTCCAGTTCGACGTTACAGAGGTTAACCTCCCTTTCAATGCCATCATTGGCAGGCCGGCCCTGTACCGGTTCATGGCCATTGCCCATTACGAGTACTTGGTCCTCAAGATGCCATCCCCTGCTGGGGTCCTCACCGTGCGGGGCGACCGCCCCGCTGCGCTTGCAGCTGTTGAAAAGTTGCACGCCCTGGTGGCAGAAGCTGCTCGCCCGGACGACGGGGGGAGGGACCCCTCAACTTCCTGTACCAAGACGCCTGCTAAGGTGCCTAAGGTGCAGCATCTGGTGCAGACGACGTCCCCGTCAAGACCATCCGGCTCAGCGTAGATTCCTCCTAGACCACTCGCATCGCGGGTGATCTGGATGAGAAATAAGAACTCGTGCTCATTGCTTTCCTCCAGGCAAATGCCGACATGTTCGCATGGGAACCGTCACAGATGCCTGGGATCCCCAGGGAGGTGATCGAGCACCATCTGAAGATCCACCCTGACGCCAAACCGGTGAGTCAGAAGCCTCAGAGACAGTTCGTTGAGCGGCAGGACTTCATCCATAAGGAGGTTCGGAAGCTGCTAGACGCTGGCTTCATCGAAGAGGTCCATCACCCAGTATGACTGGCCAATCCAGTCATCATCCCCAAGGCTAACGGGAAGCTTCGGATGTGCATCGACTACACCAGCCTCAATAAGGCCTGTCCCAAGGACCCATATCCACTTCCACGAATAGATCAGATCGTGGATTCTACCTTTGGGTGCGACCTCTTGTCCTTCCTAGATGCTTACTCTGGTTTCCATCAGATCCATATGTCTAGGCAATATAGGAAGCATACCGCTTTTGTAACTGTGGATGGGCTTTACTGTTATGTTGTAATGCCTTACGGTCTGAAAAACGCCTTGCCAACATTTGTACGGGCGATGAGTAAGACTTTTGGTGACCTGATTAGGGATAGGGTAGAGGTATACGTCGATGACATCGTAGTCAAGACTAAGAGAGGGTCAACCCTAGTGGAAGACTTAACCCTAGTCTTTGACAAGCTGCAGGCAACACGCACGAAGCTGAACCCGGACAAGTGCGTCTTTGGTGTCTCCGCATGGAAGTTGCTAGGATTCCTAGTTTCACACCGGGGCATCAAAGCAAACTCAGAGAAGATAAAGGCAATTGAGGCAATGAGGCCTCCGGCCCGCATCAAGGATGTCCAGAAGCTTACAGGGTCACTGGCTGCCCTTAGCTGCTTTATCTCAAGACTGGCTGAGAGGGCGCTGCCTTTCTTCAGGATATTACAGAAGTCTGGTCCATTCTCTTGGACCGAAGAGGCAGAACGAGCCTTTCAAGAGTTAAAGCAGCACCTTGTGTCCCTGCCAATACTGGTAGCTCGAGAGCCGGGGGAGCCGTTGTACTTATACATTGCAGCGGCTTCAGAGGCGGTGAGCATGGTGCTAGTCGCCGAAAGGACGACACAACATCCCCAGGGGAGTCAGGAAGTTCCCCTAGGAGAAGGTGGTGGTCCGACCACCACGATGTTGATGGAAGGCCAAGATGTTGAGGACTCGGGACCGACCACAGGGGTCCGAACCA
This sequence comes from Zea mays, assembly GCF_902167145.1. Taxonomy (NCBI): domain Eukaryota; kingdom Viridiplantae; phylum Streptophyta; class Magnoliopsida; order Poales; family Poaceae; genus Zea; species Zea mays. The sequence continues at coordinate 21,484,280 of NC_050102.1, forward strand.
TCCAGAAGCTGGTCTACTACGTCAGCGAGGCCCTCCATGAGGCAAAGGCCAGGTACCTTGAGACGCACAAGCTTATCTATGCTGTACTTGTTGCGTCCAGGAAGTTGCGCCACTATTTCCAGGCACACAGGGTTGTGGTGGTGACCTCCTACCCGTTAAAGGCCATCCTCCACAACTCTAATGCCACGGGCAACATCGCCAAGTGGGCAGCGGAGCTTGCAAAGTTCCAACTGGACTTCCAGCCTCGCTACGTTGTCAAGAGCCAGGTCCTGGCTGACTTCATCGTGGAGTGGACCCCTTCCCCGAGCGCTCCTGGGGGTCCGGACCCCGATTCGGATCCCACACCTGCGGAGCACAGGGCTCCGGTCTTCACCGAGCCCCACTGGACGCTCTTCTTCGACGGATCCGCCTGACAACAGGGTGGCGGTGCCAGAGTGGTCCTCATCGACCCAAGCGGAGATCAAGTGAAGTACATGGTGCACCTTGAGTTCAAGGCCACCAACAACATGGCGGAGTATGAAGCACCGATCTTCGGTTTGACTGAGGCCCTATCCCTAGGGATTCACCAGCTCCTCATGAAGGGGGACTCCCAGCTAATTATCAAGCAGGTCCGTGGAGAATGTAGCTGCAACGAGCCTAGGCTCGCAGCTTACCTCCTCCATGTAAGGAAGCTGGAAAAGGACTTCACTGCCTTGGAACTGCAGCATGTTCCTCGGGCTAACAACTCAGCGACAGATGAACTCTCCACGAGGGCATCAACTTGGGCACCCGTGCCCGAGGGCATCTTCGAAAGACAGCTGCTGAGACCTACCGCCCAGCCTGCCGAACCGAGCGAAGGGGCGAGACTAGCACCTCGAAGCTAGCGGTCCCGGTGGTGTTCCATCCGCAGGACCCACCAAGGACTATGTGTGCTATAGAGGGTCCTGCCAACCTCTTAGCACCACAGCCAGTGGCTCAGAGTGGTCCCGATGCATGGATCTCTGAGATCCGGGACTTCCTGAAAGAAAATATCCTTCCTGAAGACCATGTGACCGCAGAGCGCATAGTGCGGTTGGCTAAATGATACACCGTGGTAGAAGGGGATCTATACCGCCATGGCGCCAACGACATTCTCATGGGGTGCATCACCCAGGAGGAGGACCATGAGCTACTCACGGAGATCCATGGACGAGAGTACGGAAGTCATTCATCATCCCGCACACTGGTTGGTAAGGCCTTCCGGCATGGCTTTTACTGGCCAACTGCTCTCCAGGATGCAGCTGAGTTGGTAAAGTCCTGCGAAGCATGTCAATTCCATGCAAAGTAGATACACACACCGGCTCAGGCTCTGCAAATGATTCCACCCTCCTGGCCATTCACCGTATGGGGGGTGGATATCCTGGGGCCATTCCCCAGGGCTGTCGGCGGGTACCATTTCTGAAAGGGAATTAGGCTTTCACCTATTTCCTAAATGATTTTGGTGGTTGAATTGCCCAACACAAATAAATTGGACTAACTAGTTTGCTCTAGTGTATAAGTTATACAGGTGCTAAATGTTCACACTTAGCCAATAAAAAGACCAAGTATTGGGTTCAACAAAACAGCAAAGGGATAACCGAAGTGTGCCCTGGTCTGGCGCACCGGACTGTCCGGTGCACCACCGGACAGTGTCCGGTGCACCAGGGGACTTCACGTTGAACTCTTCACCTTCGGGAAAATCCAGAGGCGCTCCGCTATAATTCACCGGACTGTCCGGTGTACACCGGATAGTGTCTGGTGCTCCAAGGAAGAGCGCCTCAGGAACTCGCCAGCTTCGGGAATTTGCTCCGCTATAATTCACCGGACATGTCCGGTGTACACCGGACTGTCCGGTGAACCAGCAGAGCAACGACTAGTTCGCGCCAACGGTCACCTGCAGCGGCATTAAATGCGCGCCAGAGCGCGCAGAAGTCATGCACGCGTGCGCTGGCACACCGGACACTCTACAGCACATGTCCGGTGTGCCACCGGACATCCAGGCGGGCCCAGAAGACAGAGCTCCAATAGTCGGAACCCAACGGCTTTGGTGACGTGGCTGGCGCACCGGACATGTCCGGTGTGCACCGGACTGTCCGGTGCACCATACGAGAGACAGCCCCACCAAACGGCTAGTTTGGTGGTTGGGGCTATAAATACCCCCAACCACCCCACATTCAAGTCATCCAAGTTTTCCCACTTCAACTACTTACAAGAGCTCTAGCATTCAATTCTAGACACACTCAAGTGATCAAATCCTCTCCAAATTCCACACAACGCCATAGTAACTAGTGAGAGAGATTTGCTTGTGTTCTTTCGAGCTCTTGCGCTTGGATTGCTTTCTTCTTTCTTTGATTCTTCATTGCGATCAAACTCACTTGTAATTGAGGCAAGAGACACCAATCTTGTGGTGGTCCTTGTGGGAACTTTGTGTTCCAAGTGATTGAGAAGAGAAAGCTCACTCGGCCCGAGGGACCGTTTGAGAGAGGGAAAGGGTTGAAAGAGACCCGGTCTTTGTGACCACCTCAACGGGGAGTAGGTTTGCGAGAACCGAACCTCGGTAAAACAAATCCGCGTGTCACACCTCTTATTTGCTTGCGATTTGTTTTGCACCCTCTCTCGCGGACTCGATTATATTTCTAACGCTAACCCGGCTTGTAGTTGTGATTATTTTTTGAGAATTTCAGTTTCGCCCTATTCACCCCCCCTCTAGGCGACTTTCAATTGGTATCAGAGCCGGTGCTTCATTAGAGCCTAACCGCTCGAAGTGATGTCGGGAGAACACGCCAAGAAGGAGATGGAGACCGGCGACAAGCCCGCTACAAGCCACGAGAAGGCTTCATCGGGAGAGTCCCACAACAAGGACAAGAAGAAGGAGAAGAAGAAGGAAAAGAAAACTTCTTCTCACAAGTCGCATCGGAGTGGCGACAAAATAAAGAAGATGAGGAAGGTGGTCTACTACGAGACCGACACTTCATCACCTTCTACCTCCGGCTCCGACGCGCCCTCCATAACTTCTAAGCGCCATGAGCGTAAGAAGTTTAGTAAGATCCCCTTACATTATCCTCGTACCGCTAGACATACTCCATTACTTTCCGTTCCATTAGGCAAACCGCCAACCTTTGACGGTGAAGATTATGCTAGGTGGAGTGATTTAATGAAATTTCATCTAACCTCACTCCACAAAAGTATATGGAATGTTGTTGAGTTTGGAGCACAGGTACCATCCGTAGGGGATGAGGATTATGATGAGGACGAGGTGGCCCAAATCGAGCACTTCAACTCCCAAGCCACAACCATAGTCCTCGCCTCTCTAAGTAGGGAGGAGTACAACAAGGTGCAAGGACTAAAAAGCGCCAAGGAAGTTTGGGACGTGCTCAAGACGGCGCACGAGGGTGATGAACTCACCAAGATCACCAAGCGGGAAACGATCGAGGGGGAGCTCGGTCGCTTCCGTCTTCGCCAAGGGGAGGAGCCACAAGATATGTACAACCGGCTCAAGACCTTGGTGAATCAAGTACGCAACCTCGGGAGCAAAAAGTGGGATGACCACGAGGTGGTTAAGGTTATTCTAAGATCTCTTATCTTCCTTAACCCTACTCAAGTACAATTAATTCGTGGTAATCCAAGATATACACTAATGACTCCCGAGGAAGTAATCGGGAATTTTGTGAGCTTTGAATTTATGATCAAGGGCTCACGAAAGATCAACGAGCTTGACGGTCCTTCTACGTCCGAAGCCCAACCGGTCGCATTCAAAGCGACGAAAGAGAAGAACGAGGAGTCTACACCGAGTAGAACACCCATCGACGCCTCCAAGCTCGACAACGAGGAAATGGCGCTTGTCATCAAAAGCTTTCGCCAAATCCTCAAGCAAAGGAGGGGGAAAGATTACAAGCCCCGCTCCAAGAAGGTTTGCACAAGTGTGGTAAGCCCGGTCACTTTATTGCAAAATGTCCTATTTCTAGTGACAGTGATAGGGGTGATGACAAGAAGGGGAGAAGAAAGGAGAAGAAGAGGTACTAAAGGAAGAAGGGCGGCGATGCCCATGTTTGTCACGAGTGGGACTCCGACGAAAGCTCTAGCGACTCCTCCGATGACGAGGACGCCGCCAACATCGCCGTCACCAAGGGACTCCTCTTCCCCAACGTCGGCCACAAGTGCCTCATGGCAAAGGATGGCAAAAAGGAGAAGGTTAAATCTAAATCCTCCACTAGATATGAATCCTCTAGTGATGAAAATGCTAGTGATGAGGAAGATAACTTGCGCACTCTTTTTGCCAACTTAAACATGCAACAAAAAGAGAAATTAAATGAATTGATTAGTGCCATCCATGAGAAGGATGATCTCTTGGACTCCCAAGAAGACTTCCTAATCAAGGAAAACAAAAAGCATGTTAAAGTTAAAAATGCTTATGCTCTAGAAGTTGAGAAATGTGAAAAATTATCTAGTGAGCTAAGCACTTGCCATGAGACAATAGACAACCTTAGAAATGAAAATGCCAATTTATTAGCTAAGGTTGATTCAAATGTTTGTGATATTCCCAATCTTAGAAATGATAATGATGATTTGCTTGCTAAGATTGAAGAATTGAACATTTCTCTTGCTAGCCTTAGGTTTGAAAATGAAAAATTGCTTGCTAAGGCTAAAGAATTAGACGTTTGCAATATTACAATTTCCGACCTTAGAACTAAAAATGATATACTGCATGCTAAGGTTGTAGAATTAAAATCTTGCAAACTCTCTACATCTACCGTTGAGCACACTTCTATTTGTACTAGATGTAGAGATGTTGATGTTAATGCTATACATGATCACATGGCTTTAATTAAACAACAAAATGATCATATAGCAAAACTAGATGCTAAAATTGCCGAGCATGACTTAAAAAATAAAAAATTTAAATTTGCTAGAAGCATGCTCTATAGAGGGAGACGCCCTGGCATTAAGGATGGCATTGGCTTCCAACAGGGAGGCAATGTCAAAATTAATGCCCCTCCTAATAAGTTATCTAATTTTGTTAAGGGCAAGGCTCCCATGCCTCAGGATAACGAGGGTTACATTTTGTACCCTGTCGGCTACCCTGAGAGCAAAATTAGGAGAATTCATTCTAGGAAGTCTCACTCTGGCCCTAACCATGCTTTTATGTATAAGGGTGAGACATCTAGTTCTAGGCAACCAACCCGTGCTAAGTTGCCTAAGAAGAAAACTCTTAGTGCATCAAATGATCATGACATTTCATTTAAAACTTTTGATGCATCTTATGTTTTGACTAACAAATCCGGCAAAGTAGTTGCCAAATATGTTGGGGGCAAACACAAGGGGTCAAAGACTTGTGTTTGGGTACCCAAAGTTCTTGTTTCTAATGCCAAAGGACCCAAAACCATTTGGGTACCTAAAGTCAAGAACTAAACTTGTTTTGTAGGTTTATGCATCCGGGGGCTCAAGTTGGATCATCGACAGCGGGTGCACAAACCACATGACAGGGGAGAAGAAAATGTTCTCCTCCTATGAGAAAAACCAAGATCCCCAACGAGCTATCACATTCGGGGATGGAAATCAAGGTTTGGTCAAAGGATTGGGTAAAATTTCTATATCTCCTGACCATTCTATTTCCAATGTTTTTCTTGTAGATTCATTAGATTACAATTTGCTTTCTGTATCTCAATTATGCAAAATGGGCTACAACTGTCTATTCACTGATATAGGTGTCACTGTCTTTAGAAGAAGTGATGATTCAATAGCATTTAAGGGAGTGTTAGAGGGTCAGCTATACTTGGTAGATTTTGATAGAGCTGAACTCGACACTTGCTTAATTGCTAAGACTAACATGGGCTGGCTCTGGCACCGCCGACTAGCACATGTTGGAATGAAGAACCTTCATAAGCTTCTAAAGGGAGAGCACATTTTAGGATTAACCAATGTTCATTTTGAGAAAGACATGGTTTGTAGCGCATGCCAAGCAGGAAAGCAAGTTGGTGCCCATCATCCACACAAGAACATCATGACGACCGACAGGCCACTGGAGCTCCTACACATGGACCTATTTGGCCCGATCGCTTACATAAGCATCGGCGGGAGTAAGTACTGTCTAGTTATTGTGGATGATTATTCTCGCTTCACTTGGGTATTCTTTTTACAGGAAAAATCTCATACCCAAGAGACCTTAAAGGGATTCTTGAGACGGGCTCAAAATGAGTTCGGCTTAAGGATCAAGAAAATTAGAAGCGACAATGGGACGGAGTTCAAGAACTCTCAAATTGAAGGCTTCCTTGAGGAGGAGGGCATCAAGCATGAGTTCTCTTCTCCCTACACCCCTCAACAAAATGGTGTAGTGGAGAGGAAGAATCAAACTCTATTGGACATGGCAAGCACCATGCTTGATGAGTACAAAACATCAGATCGGTTTTGGGCCGAGGCGGTCAACACCGCCTGCTACGCCATCAACCGGTTATATCTACATCGGATCCTCAAGAAGACATCTTATGAACTCCTAACCGGTAAAAAGCCCAATATTTCATATTTTAGAGTCTTTGGTAGCAAATGCTTTATTCTTGTTAAAAGAGGTAGAAAATCTAAATTTGCTACTAAGACTGTAGAAGGCTTTTTACTAGGATATGATTCAAACACAAGGGCATATAGAGTCTTTAACAAGTCCTCTGGACAAGTTGAAGTTTCTTGTGACGTTGTGTTTGATGAGACTAACGGCTCTCAAGTAGAGCAATTTGATCTTGATGAGATAGGTATTGAAGAGGCTCCGTGCATCGCGCTAAGGAACATGTCCATTGGGGATGTGTGTCCTAAGGAATCCGAAGAGCCTCCAAATGCACAAGATCAACCATCCTCCTCCACGCAAGCATCTCCACCAACTCAAAATGAGGATGAGGCTCAAGTTGATGAAGGAGTAGATCAAGCAAATGAGCCACCTCAAGATGACGGCAATAATCAAGGGGGAGATGCAAATGATCAAGACAAGGAGGATGAAGAGCAAAGACCGCCACACCCAAGAGTCCACCAAGCAATCCAACGAGATCACCCCGTCGACACCATTCTCGGCGACATTCATAAGGGGGTAACTACTAGATCTCGTGTTGCACATTTTTGTGAGCATTACTCGTTCGTTTCCTCTATTGAGCCACACAAGGTAGAGGAAGCACTACAAGATTCGGATTGGGTGGTGGCGATGCAAGAGGAGCTCAACAACTTCACTAGGAATGAGGTATGACATTTGGTTCCACGTCCTAACCAAAATGTTGTAGGAACCAAGTGGGTTTTCCGCAACAAGCAAGATGAGCATGGTGTGGTGACAAGGAACAAAGCTCGACTTGTGGCCAAGGGATACTCCCAAGTCGAAGGTTTGGATTTCGGTGAAACCTATGCACCCGTAGCTAGGCTTGAGTCAATTCGTATATTATTGGCCTATGCTACTTACCATGGCTTTAAGCTTTACCAAATGGACGTGAAAAGTGCCTTCCTCAATGGACCAATCAAGGAAGAGGTCTATGTTGAGCAACCTCCCGGCTTTGAAGATAGTGAGTACCCTAACCATGTCTATAAACTCTCTAAGGCGCTTTATAGGCTCAAGCAAGCCCCAAGAGCATGGTATGAATGCCTTAGAGACTTCCTTATCACTAATGGATTCAAAGTCGAAAAGGCCGATCCTACTTTATTCACTAAAACTCTTGAGAAAGACTTGTTTGTATGCCAAATTTATGTTGATGATATTATATTTGGGTCTACTAACGAGTCTACATGTGAAGAGTTTAGTAGGATCATGACACAAAAGTTCGAGATGTCTATGATGGGGGAGTTGAAGTATTTCTTAGGATTTCAAGTGAAGCAACTCCAAGAGGGAACCTTCTTAAGCCAAACGAAGTATACTCAAGATATTCTAAACAAGTTTGGGATGAAGGATGCCAAACCCATCAAGACACCCATGGGAACAAATGGGCATCTTGACCTCGACACGGAAGGTAAGTCTGTGGATCAAAAGGTATACCGGTCGATGATAGGTTCTTTACTCTACTTATGTGCATCTCGACCGGATATTATGCTTTCCGTATGCATGTGTGCAAGATTCCAAGCCGACCCTAAGGAAGCTCATCTTACGGCCGTAAAACGAATCTTGAGATATTTAGTTTATACTCCTAAGTTTGGGCTTTGGTATCCTAGGGGATCCACATTTGATTTGATTGGTTATTCGGATGCCGATTGGGCGGGGTGTAAAATCAATAGAAAGAGCACATCAGGGACTTGCCAGTTCTTGGGAAGATCCTTGGTGTCTTGGGCTTCAAAGAAGCAAAATTCCGTAGCTCTTTCTACCACCGAAGCCGAGTACATTGCCGCAGGATATTGTTGCGCGCAACTACTTTGGATGAGGCAAACCCTTAGGGACTATGGTTACAAATTAACCAAAGTTCCTCTTCTATGTGATAATGAGAGTGCAATCCGCATGGCGGATAATCCCATTGAGCATAGCCGCACTAAACACATAGCCATTCGGTATCACTTTTTAAGGGATCACCAACAAAAGGGAGATATCGAGATTTCATACATTAATACTAAAGATCAATTAGCCGATATATTTACCAAGCCTCTTGATGAACAAACCTTTAACAAACTTAGGCATGAGCTAAATATTCTTGATTCTAGGAACTTCTTTTGTTGATTTGCACACATCGCTCATAAGTATACCTTTGATCATGTCTCTTTCATATGCTATGACTAATGTGTTTTCAAGTCTATTTCAAACCAAGTCACAGGTATATTGAAAGGGAATTGGAGTCTTCGGCGAAAACAAATGCTTCCACTCCGTAACTCATCATTCGCCATCGCTCCGAGCCACTCTCCATCTTTGGGGGAGAGAGCATCTCTCCTACTTTGGTATAATCTTCACTCATTTATTTATGACCAAAAGGGGAGAAAGTAATTCCAAGGGCTCTAATGACTCCGTTTTTGGTGATTCATGCCAAAGGGGGAGAGAGTAATAGGCCCAAAGCAAAAGGACCGCACCATCACCTAATTTTAAAAGAGTTTTTCAATTGGTATGACTCTCAATTGATAAATTTCAAATTAATATATTATTGTGTTCAAAAGGGGGAGAAAAGTAGTATTTCAAAATTGATATATCAAAACCCTCTTGAACACTAAGAGGAGGATTTCATTTAGGGGGAGTTTTGTTTAGTCAAAGGAAAAGCATTTGAAACAGGGGGAGAAAATTTCAAATCTTGAAAATGCTTTGCAAAATCTTATTCATTTACCTTTGACTATTTGCAAAAGGACTTTGAAAAGAATTCACAAAAGAATTTGCAAAAACAAAACATGTGGTGCAAGCGTGGTCCAAAATGTGAAAAATGAAGAAACAATCCATGCATATCTTATAAGTATTTATATTGGCTCAATTCCAAGCAACCTTTGCACTTACATTATGCAAACTAGTTCAATTATGCACTTCTATATTTGCTTTGATTTGTGTTGGCATCAATCACCAAAAAGGGGGAGATTGAAAGGGAATTAGGCTTTCACCTATTTCCTAAATGATTTTGGTGGTTGAATTGCCCAACACAAATAAATTGGACTAACTAGTTTGCTCTAGTGTATAAGTTATACAGGTGCTAAATGTTCACACTTAGCCAATAAAAGACCAAGTATTGGGTTCAACAAAAGAGCAAAGGGATAACCAAAGTGTGCCCTGGTCTGGCGCACCGGACTGTCCGGTGTGCCACCGGACAGTGTCCGGTGCACCAGGGGACTTCACGCTGAACTCTTCACCTTCGGGAAAATCCAGAGGCGCTCCGCTATAATTCACCGGACTGTCCGGTGTACACCGGATAGTGTCCAGTGCTCCAAGGAAGAGCGCCTCAGGAACTCGCCAGCTTCGGGAATTTGCTCCGCTATAATTCACCGGACATGTCCGGTGTACACCGGACTGTCCGGTGAACCAGCAGAGCAACGACTAGTTCGCGCCAACGGTCACCTGCAGCGGCATTAAATGCGTGCCAGAGCGCGCAGAAGTCAGGCACGCGCGCGCTGGCACACCGGACACTCTACAGCACATGTCCGGTGTGCCACCGGACATCCAGGCGGGCCCAGAAGACAGAGCTCCAACGGTCGGAACCCAACGGCTTTGGTGACGTGGCTGGCGCACCGGACATGTCCGGTGTGCACCGGACTGTCCGGTGCACCATACGACAGACAGCCCCACCAAACGGCTAGTTTGGTGGTTGGGGCTATAAATACCCCCAACCACCCCACATTCAAGTCATCCAAGTTTTCCCACTTCAACTACTTACAAGAGCTCTAGCATTCAATTCTAGACACACTCAAGTGATCAAATCCTCTCCAAATTCCACACAACGCCATAGTAACTAGTGAGAGAGATTTGCTTGTGTTCTTTCGAGCTCTTGCGCTTGGATTGCTTTCTTCTTTCTTTGATTCTTCATTGCGATCAAACTCACTTGTAATTGAGGCAAGAGACACCAATCTTGTGGTGGTCCTTGTGGGAACTTTGTGTTCCAAGTGATTGAGAAGAGAAAGCTCACTCGGTCCGAGGGACCGTTTGAGAGAGGGAAAGGGTTGAAAGAGACCCGGTCTTTGTGACCACCTCAACGGGTAGTAGGTTTGCGAGAACCGAACCTCGGTAAAACAAATCCGCGTGTCACACCTCTTATTTGCTTGCGATTTGTTTTGCACCCTCTCTCGCGGACTCGATTATATTTCTAACGCTAACCCGGCTTGTAGTTGTGATTATTTTTTGAGAATTTCAGTTTCGCCCTATTCACCCCCCCTCTAGGCGACTTTCAGTTTCCTCTTCGTTGCCATCGACAAGTTCACAAAGTGGCCAGAGGCTACCCCTATGGTCAATATCACCCAAGGTGTTGCTGTTGCTTTCCTCAAGTCGATTGTCTGCAGATTTGGGGTCCCAAGCCGTATCATTACGGACAACAGGACCCAGTTCAAAAGTCGGCTCTTCCAAGAGTATTGCGAGGGCATCGACACCTAGCTCTGCTTTGCGTCTGTGGCTCATCCTAGGAGCAACGACCAAGCTGAGAGGGCAAACGCAGAAATCCACAGAGGACTCAAGACACGCACCTATGATTACTTGAAAAAGCATGGTGCAAATTGGGTCAAAGAGCTTCCGTCCGTACTATGGGGGAACCGGACCACACCCAGCCGAGCTACCGGGGAGACCCCATTCTTCCTGGTCTATGGGGCCGAAGCCTGCCTTCCCCCGGAAATCATTATGGGCTCCCCACAAGTCCAGTCTTTCGATGAGTCTATGCAGGAACAGCTACGGCGTGAGGACGTGGACTTCATCGACGAACGCACATGGCAAGCGGCGATCCGAAATGCACGATACAACCAAGCGCTCAGGCGCTACCACCAACAGTTTGTGCATAGTAGGGAGCTCAAGGTCGGGGACCTGGTCCTAAGGCGAATTCTGAACCGAGAAGGGCTCCATAAACTCTCCCCCAGTTGGGAAGGACCCTTCAAGGTGACGGAAATATGCCGACCCGGGTGTGTCCGCCTTGCCACAACAGAAGGAGTACCTCTACCCAATCCCTAGAATATAGAGCATCTCCGTAAGTTCTATCCATAAGATCAAAACTGGGAGGGTTGAGTTTTCTTCCTTTGTAACTAGGTTGCGCATATGTGTAAGTCAATCCGGTGAGGTCCGCCCTCGTAAGCCCGGTCTGTTGGTCTACACCCATGTATATCAAGTTATAAGGAAATGATTTACCCCCCAGATGTGCTTTTGTGATGATTTCATTCTACTTCAGTCTACAAGCATTATTTTTTATCTAACCCACCCATACAGTTTCCCACCCTTGCTGGTATGATGACATCCGAATTGAGTAGTCAGGCCTGCAGTTCAGGACCCCTCTACTGCTGCAGGGGGTCCGACAACCTGGGGTCCGGTTCTAGAGAATGGACACTCGTCTCCTGGAGTGGTCTGGAGCAGTGTAGCTGCTTAGCCTGGCCCCGTACCCTAAGTCTGCACGCTCCACCGCTCTGCAACGGGTGTCCTAGTATTTGGAACTGTGATCCTGAGGGTCCGGACATACGACTTGGTTTCCCAGGCTAAATCCTATAGGTCTTGTTGCATGAATCAAAGGATGGCAGATACCAGACGATGGGTTCTATGGGTGTGCTACTAAAACTTCAACGCTTAAGCTGTGTGCAGGTCTAGGTCCCAGTCCAGTAGTAGGTAGTCTCAAACTGTAGAGACTAACTCCTAGGGGCCAGACCACAAGTTTTCTCTTTGGTATACTGGTATCCAGCCTCGACACGTCGAGCCTACCTACTAGGGGGCCAAGTACCAGAGAGAAATTGATAGTGCTACACATCATAAAGGCAAATAACATACAGATAAGTTCCAGTTTTCAACTTCATTAACGGTTCTTAAAGTATATTACACAGGACCAAAAGTTGTTACAGCCGCTACCCAGCGGAACCCTAGATTTGTCTCTACAGGTCATCAGCAGGGTCGCGCTGGAAGCGCTCGGCCACCAGCTCCATGGCGTCTTGTACGCTCTCCCGGGCGGCATCTTCAGTGGCGGCCACCGGACCAGCGATCACCGGCTCCAAGGATATGGCCGGGTCGTGACTCCGGAAGCACGTCAAGACGTATTCAATCACCGCCCGGCAGAGCTTGCCGCCCTCTGCCTCCATGCGGGCCCCGAGAATCTGGTCCAGGCGCCGGAGATGATCGGCGGCGGAGTCCAGCACCGGGAGCGCGTCGGAGATTGACGTTGGCAGCTCCGACACTGGGATGGGGCTCATCCCCAGCAGCACCAGTTCCATGGTCGCCTCGCTCGCCCACGCAGCGATGCGCTGGACCTCGGCGCGGTGCTCCACTTGAAGATCTTCAAGGGCCTTCCTGGTGGGCTCCACCGCTTGGGGGGCCGGAGCCGCCTGTGCCGCATTGAACTAGCGGATCCGCTCCTCCAGCTTCCTCTCCCTCTCTTCTGCTTCGCGCTCGTGCTCGGCCAGCATCTCGCCTCGTCGGGTGAGCATTTCTTCCCAGAAGGTGAGATCCATCTCCCGCCTGGCGAGGTCCGTCTCCCGCATGTCCAAGGACTGCTCCTTCGCTTAAAGTTTGGCCTTGCCCTCGAGCTCTTGCTCCCACTTTCTCATCCTCTCCACGGCCTTGACCTGCTGGACCCACTGGGCTTCCAGAGTCTGGTCCAGGGCGTTCAGCTTGGCCTGGTATTCTGTTATGAGGGCCTCCCTCTAGGTCAAGGCCTCCTCCCTCCTAGCCACCTTCTTCTCCCTCCGAGACGCCTCCAGCTCCCTGGCGCACACCTTCTTGATCGGCACCATACTGGAGCCGTCGCCCGAACACCACCTCCATCTCCTCCGGAGCAGGCGGAGGGTTGGAGCTGGACGCGCCTCCTGCGTCACCCCCATTGTCCAGAGGGGGCACAGATCCCCCAGCTGGGACCTCCTCCGCCACTGCGACGTCGCCCAATGCTGGCGCCGCTGCCGCCGAATCCCCGGCTAGGGCATGGGAAGCCGCTGGCGTTGTCCTGGCAACAGCCAGGGGCAGATCGCCGGCACCACTCTAGCAGATGCCTGCTGCTGAGAGCCAGACCCGTTGGTGGCCTGATATCCGGCAGGGGAGGTGTGACCTTGGGAGTAGAGGGGGAAGAAGCCCTGAAAAACAGACGATGGGTTAAGATTTGTCGGCATGATGATTAAGCTCAAAGAAAAGGGGGCTACACTTACTTGGGGCCCTAGACCATCCAGTGACCCTGGAAGCGAGATCGTCGCTCTTGCTGCTGGTGCCCCTGGGGGAGATCACCCCCAGGTGGTGGTGGTGCGGCGATACCGATGGTGGTGGTGGTGTTGGTGGTGACGGGACCGGAGGACTGACGTGCCTCTGCGCGCCGTGGGACTGGGAGCTCGCCTCCTCGGCCCCGCATGCGGTCCTCTGGCGCTTCTAGGGAGGCTCCGAAACGAGTGACCCGTCAGCGTGACGCAGCCGGCGTCGCCTCTCCTCCTCCGACCCCCCGGGGCCACCTGGGGTGGAGGCACTGCTTGCATCCCCTTTACCCTTGTCCAAGAGACTTGGGCCATGGCGGGGTTGGCGCTAGGGGCTGCACCGGCGGGCTGGGGACCTCCAGCTGGTGCATCGGAGATCCGGATCCCACGGTGGGGGTCCCAGCCTCTAGTCTGGCAGACCGCCACGCCGCTCTCGTCGAGGGTCAGCAGCGTGGCCAAGATCGCTGTCCTCAGGTCTAGGTCGTCGCAGAGCGTGGGGATGTTCTGGGGGAGGATCAGGGACTCAGGGACGAAAGTTTCCCTAGTGATCCCTCCCACCAGGACTGCCAGCTCGTCCCAGGACAGGTCAGTGCCCAGCCCACGCTGGATCCTGCCGATGTCGTTCGGGCCGGTGAACCAGCAGCACAGGCGCTGTCTCCTCTGCAGCGGCGCGATTCAGTGCTTCAGGAGGTCGCCGACCATGTGCATGGACGTCAGGCCGCCCGTAGCCAAGCCCTTGATCCTGTCCAATACGGGCAGGAACTCTGGCGCTAGGGACGACTTGGTCCTCCACAGCTTGCGGTCGAGCGCATGCCCATCGCTCGACATGACGAGGCGGTCGTTGGCCTCGGCGCTAGCAATCACCCAGTCACTATGCCAGTTTTCCCACCTCGTGTCGCCGAGGGTGGGGATGTAGACGACGGCTAGATCTGGCCTCGTCTGGAAGTAGTAGGCACCAATGTGGTCCCTAGTCTTCCCAGACTTGACCAGCACAAAGAAGTGGCGGAAGAGACAAGTGCAGGGAGCCACACCTACGAACATCTCGCAGAGGTGGACGAAGATGGCCGCCTGGAGGACGGAGTGGGGCGTGAGGTGCTAAAGCTGAAGCCTGAACTCCTCCAGAAGCAGCAAGAAGAAGAGCGAGATCAGCAGCGCCAACCCACAGGAGATGTAGGTGGTGAATAGCACGAACTCCCCGGTGGCGAGATCGCTGAGGGGAGCGGCGCCGGTGCAGATTCTTCCGGTGAGCCCCGACGTGCTCCACCCGAGCAGGCCTCGCACCAGGTTAAGCGCTTCCTCAGACTGGAAATGGTCAGGGTGACCAAGCGAAGCCATGCGTGTGCGGCGGCGCGGGCGTAGAACAGAGGAGCATGAAGGCAAAGGGGGATAAGCGATTGGGAGAGAATGCGAAAGGGTACCTGCTGCACGTGGGGTGAATCCTTTTTCAAGGAAGCCTGAGTCCTTGTGAGGGAAACCCTTCCGCGCGCCCCTCAATTACCGCAGGAAATCTCGCCCGACGCGAACCAAGGACCAAGGCAACTCAGTCTATGACACGGGGGCCCGAGTCCACAAGTCATACAGTTTGTGTGTCTAACTTCGGGTGCGGAAAGAGCGAACCGCCGCACGTGCCTATAGAGCGAACCACCACATGCGCCTGTAGTGCACCTCCTTGGGGCTGTTGCAGAAGACAAGCCCAATCTATGACACTGGGGCCCGGGTCCACAAGTCATACGGTTTGTGTGCCGGACTTCGGGTGCGGAAGGAGCAAACCATCACGCGCACCTGTAGTGCGCCTCCCTGGGCCCCGTTGCAGAAGACAGAAGGTAATATTTTAAACCAATGCAGCAGCAACGAGGCGCCCCACGCGTGGCCCGACGAAACCACCAGGCATGGGGGCCGCGGGTCAGTCAGTCGCGGGGACAGATATGGCAGTTGGCGTGACCGAAGGTGGATTGACAGTGGGTGCATCAGCAGACGCGCTGAAACGGCGCGCCAATCATTAATCAGGCCAGGTTGAGGCAAAGTACAAGCTTTGGCCCCACCTGCAGACTCGCATCCTCCCCTAAGGTGGGCCCGGGGGCCACTGTCGGTACCCAGAAACTAGGGTACCCCTTACTACTGTGTAAAGACACAGTACCCACGCAGCTATCTTTAGTCGCGTGGTAAAAGAGTGGTATGTGGGACCAGGCCATGACTCGCCCCAGCCTCGGGTGACTACTCTGGGCCAGCAACAGCGCCTGACCCCACCACATAGGTGGGTCCGGGGCCGCCACGTGTCCAGAGAAAGTGATATACTCCAACACATCAACAGTGAGTCCGGACCTCCATGGGAAAGTGCCGGACCCCTGGATATACATTCCGGACCTCCAAATTTGGTCCAGGACCCCCACGTGTACGGACCGGACCCCTGGAATGGGATCCGGACCCCCCCGTATGGGGTCCGGGCCGGCCACAGTAGGGTCCCAAGGTTCCAAAATAGAACACGCCCGGGCTTTAATCAGGGCTCAGGTGGGGGTCCGATGGCGACACGTGTCCGGACCTGTCCGCATACACTCCTGCTCCTCGCTCAGGTGGAGACCCGATGCTGCCACGTGGCATACTACGCATGGCATAAGCCAACCGGCGGAACCTGGCATGACGCCTCTGGGCTACGCGCGCCTTCGCATTCATTACGGATGAGGTGTGCGCCTGTCCATTCCACTGACAGGCGACGTGCCCAGTCCATGATACGTGGGCCGCGCAATTACTCGCACATTACTATATCGAGGGCAATCACTCACCATAACTCGTGCGGGTTACTGCCTATCAATGCTGCATGGACTACAACCATCATGACTTCCGCTGATTACTCATGCGTTACTCTGTCAGCATTAGTTATTCCCATAATGTATTTCTTCCATTATGCTCCTGGACCCGCATGTCGGGGCTCAGCATCCTTGTATGTGCCTCCCTTAAACTATAAAAGGGAAGGCACACAGCGTTGCAAGGACACACTCAATCACACTCTCAATACTTGTTACACACAGTGGAGGTAGGGTATTACGCTCCGGCGGCCTGAACCACTATAATCCCTCGTGTCCTCTTGTGTTCATCCCGAATTCACCGAACAGGCAACCGCTTAGGCCCCCTCCTCATCTTAGGATTAGGGTGGGTGCATTCCGCCACCCGGCCGGTGGATTTCCCCACCGACAGGAAGACTTGTCACTATGTTGTTTTCACTATGAACTTTCATTCTTCACTCTAATGTATGTATTCAACTTTTGATCAAGTAGGAGCAAACAATGCTAGTATCAAGGTCCCGAGGCACTCATAAAACTTGTCTTGCATTCAGTCATGATGATATGTCATAAGCTAGAGGTTTAAATGGTTCCATCATCCAACAAAATATATATTTGTCCTTCATCATGAGATAATAGAGATTCCATTTGCCAAAAGGTTCCCTCACTATATATAGCGTTAATTGTTTTCACCGGTTTAAGTGGATGATCTTACTTATAAATGGCTATGCAATATTCTTTTGAATTTTTTGCAACTTAGTATATGAAATTCTTGAATCTTCATTTCCATCTTCTCAGACAACACATGACTCAGCCACAAGCCCAAACTAGGATCATCACTGGCTATATGACACCATTGTAAAGTTAGTCATACAAAATGGCATCCCTTTGAAATAAAGCTAGTTGTAGTGGTCGATGTGGTTTAGAATCCTAAACCATATGCCACAGTTTTAGAAAACATATCCAATGTAATGGAATTATCCGAGAAGCAATTAATATTGTTTAGGCATTGGTATAGAAGGGAAAAGAAGAACTACACGAGTGAGTTAGACAAGTGGTATAGGCATATAGCTCTTCTGCTTTTGTTTTGTTCAAAACTATAGCCTTTGGTTGAGTTGTCCCACTACTCTTAATTGACACAATTTTATTAAATAATAAGACTTTTCAAAAGAAGTATATTATTGACAAGGATCTAGATTTTAAATGTAATGGTCTCACATATGAATACAATGTCTCTCTTAATAGTTTCGTCCTTGTTTTATCTAACAAGATCAATCTAGAGATGTCAACTTTAAAAACAAAAATGATTATAAGCTAGCACCTAACCTCCTTAACATTGAAGTTGATACTAAACCCACCAATACAACCACACATGGACCAAGTACACAACTACACTTCTGTTCATTTTCCCTCTAATTATATATGGCGCCCTTTGTTGTTTTGCAAAGGAAAAGAAATGTCTTCGGATAGATAAAATTAAATAATCCATGTATAGCGAAGAAAATGTTACACGCATAATAGGTGGATGCATGAATAACTGACCAAGTACACAAGGACCAATGTGATAATGAGACCCCTGATTAAAGACTTGAAACTATTGTGGGAAGAACTCAATGCATACGATTGTGCCAGGAAAATGGACCCCGATCCATTTGACTAAGTGATTTTGGTGTTTGATGATCAACAAAACCAGTGGACTAATGTTTCCCAAGTGTTTGTGTTTTCTTGTCCACAGGATGCGAAGTGGATTAGAATTAGGTTATGAGGATGCAACTCCTCAAAAGAAGACCCAAAAGACTTCAAGAAGACCTATAAATATTCAGCACAAGTCCAAGACACACGCCCAAAAGAGCCCAAGAAAGGAAGTTTGTAGAATCAAGAAATAGGTTGCCGGCTGGTGCACTGGTGGCTCACTAGACGTTCTGTTGGCGCACCGAACCATTTGCGCATAGAGCTCTGCAAATGGCTATCTAGCAGCTGGTGCACTAGACCGGTTTGATAGTGCACCGAACCGTGGTCCAACGACTAGATGCCAATGGCTATGTGATGTGGCAGGCACCGGACCGTGCGGGTAGCATACCGACCATCTACAGTGCCGACAGGTACAATGACTAGCTGACGTGGAAGCTCGGACCAAACAGTATGGTGGCGTACCGAACCGTTCCGGTGTACAAGCATATAAAAAACTACAGCTTTTTCCAATGTCTAGAATTGAGTGGGGGCTCTATATAAACCCCCTTAGCCAACCATTTGAAGGTATGGTAGCCCAAGAAACATACTAAGGAAGGTTATACACATCTCCATGTGCTCAAACACCCAAGTGCTTAATAGAATCATTCGTTTATTAGCGTAGATGCTTTGCAAAGTGTTTAGGTTAGTTAGACCGCTTACGCGCTTGCTCTAGGTTGTTCTTAGTTAGTTGAGTGAGTTTAGAAAAACCCACAAAACCCATCGACTCTTACACGGAGCTGTTGTAATATTCTACTGAGTGGGACAAGAGTCTTGCGAGACCGCATCAACCGTGTTGTGGTGCGAGCACCACCGTGTACCAAAGGAAACTGGGCCCAGGTGTTTCGACTGGAAGCTCAATAGTGAAGACGGCGAGAAGCGTCCGATAGGAGGCCAGAAGCGGAGCACCACTTGCACATGGAGAAGGCTTATGGCTCTCTACAGAGTTAGTCGACCGGATGCTTGGCCCCCGCATGGGCTTCCCCTTGCGTAGTGGCACCAACGAGGATTAGTTGAGACATTGCGCGGTTCTGGACACCTTAGTAAAAATACCGACGCATTCACGGGAGTTTGCATTCTCTACCCTTGCTCTTTAGTTCATGCATTTATTTCAGGTACTTACGTTACAATCTCTCTATTTCTAACTTAGAATATAGGATTGGAACTTAGGTTGCAAAACTCTTTTTGCGGTAGAGATATCAATACTAGACAAAACCTAGTTTGCACATTCTAGTTTACTTATTTGCATTTTATTTTGGTGTATTTTCATACGAGGTCATTTCAAAAACTCAATAAAACAATTTCAAATGATTTGTACTGGCAGGTCCTCAATAAAAATGTCAATATAAATCATATTTTTACTAGTGGTTACTTAAAAACCACCAGTAAAAATTATAGATTTGTATTTATGATTTTATGGATAGTATAATCCTGAGAGATCAAACATGATCCCATTCAACATCCAATCCAACTTGGCATTCTGCTCAATGAAGTTGGGTTGATGACCTACTATGTCTATATATTATTGTAGTACAATGGCCTACTATGTCTCAACTCAATATGAGCTGGTTAGGCTCCTAAGGATGGGGGAAAAGTTGGGTTGGATCCTCTACCACCATTCTCCCTCTTGTCCTCCATTAAGAATGTGCCATCTGCGAACTTGATGACAACTTGGGCTATCTGACCAGTTGCTGGCCAGCTAGTGATTAGTGACTGCATCTTAGAATGTATCCCCAGCTACATGAGATTCCTAATTTGGTCGTTCAGTCTTGCGTTAGAGAAAGTCTGATGTGTTGATAATGTTTGTGCATATGAGTAGCAAATATACTATTTCAGTATTGCCGCAATATAATGCTTAGTTGCTATTTGGCTACCTAAAAAAATCTTTTCATACTTTTCTGGAAGGAGACCGTGAATGATAAGAAGTGTACAATATGTGGTGAGACAAGATTCATAGAGGATGTAAACGATCATGGTGTGACCATGACAATAGAGGTAACACATAAGCAACTTCATTACATGCCTCTTGAACCTTAGTTGAAACATTTATTTGTATCGAAAAATACAACTAGACACATGAGACAACACAAAGAAGGTGTACATGACAATTCCAATGTGATGGCACACCTAGTTGATACCGATGCATGGATGGCACTAGATGCCTTTGATTCTAGTTTTGCTAGAGATGCGAGAAACGTTCGCATCAGCTTGGCAACAGATGGTTTCTAACCTTGCAATCTAAATGCATCATCATATTCATGCTAGCCCGTGTTTCCTATTCCATACAACCTTTTGCTGGCTCTTTGCATGAAATATGATTTTATATTATTGTGTATTTTCATACCTGGTGTGGATCATCCTAGAGCAAAGATCAATATGATGATGAGACTATTGATTGAAGACTTGAAACTATTGTGGGAAGGAGTCAAAGCGTACAATTGTTATAAGAAACAATAGGTCAATCTGAGATGTGTATTTGTGGTCCACTCACAATTTTTGGCTCATGGTATCTTTGCTGGATGGAGTTGTTAAGGAATTCTGACATGTTCGATATGTGCTAAAGATAATGATTATTTCTGCTTATGTTTGGTCGAAAGATCTCTTACTTTGATTGCCATAGGTGCTTTTTGCATGAGAACCACCCGTTTAGGTTCTAGAGAAACACTATTATTTGCATTGAGAGGAAGAATACAAGGCTTCATATCTAGCTTGTAAATAGGTACTATTATTTTCACTTATTGTCTTTACCAAATGGACGAACAAATAATGAACAATATTTCATCCATGGGTCACCTAACATGTTCTTAGCTTGAAATGTAATGAGTTATAGTCCTTAGGCATGCACTGGGCTAAAGGAGGGTGACTGCCTAATAGGTTGCTAATATTGTTGTATTGCTCCATGAAACGCTTTGAAGGTTTTGTCGTAGATTAGCTTGGTATTGGGGTGGATGCGTTGTGCAACCACATTTAGTATGTGTGTGGGCACTGGATAACTCTATGACTGAATGGAAATGCTACAACATCGTTATCATTAACAGCACGACATACAGAACTTGGGAAGAATGGTCATATAGACAGGGCCAAAGGATGAACAATACAAGTACATAAATATATCATATGGTTCTATTGTTAATTCTGAAATAACCTCAATATCGCACTATGCACGCAATTTTAATCATGCCGAGTGTCGCTACAACCATGGTGTCCACACTATGCCATATAATACCGATTGGATAACCACTCTCAAACTTATATTGTCTCTAGCTATCCTCTTGTAAGGCCAACTATGATTCGGAGAGATCAGTCGATAGGTACATAGTTGCTAATTCAGTGGCATTATAGATAAAAATATAATGTTGTGCGAAATATACATGACTCGCAGTAGGAGATGAAGAATGAGATTGCAGCATGTGCCTCTTTCCTGATGTCTCAAATTCATAGGCCTCATGTGTCTCATCATCGATACTAACAAAACATTATGTTCAGAGATGTGTTATCATTTCTTATATGGAGTGGCAAACACATGCATAGGATCAGCAAGTGTGTCCTGCCAAATTTATAGTGGTATCCCCATAGGTTTCATCGATAGAGATGGTAGATAACTAATTTGTGCCTAATTTATGAGAATTTTTGTGGTGGTTGGAGAAAATATGGGTCGTTCATCAAGAGAGATTGAATGGTGAAAATATGCGAGGTACACATATTGAAAGTACCCCAATCGAGGATACTACTAAAAAGGCTGCAACCGGTGTCCGTATATTATTGTAGTATTTATTAGTTTATCAAAGGCTAAACCAATTTGTTTACGGTGTTGATTTATAGGACAATATCATGTGGTTCTAACCATCATCTACTGTCTTTCTTGGAGCAATTTGAGCTGGTAAGGCTGGCTGTCTCCAGTAGACCATGCAAAACACTGTTTTCTCTATCTCTACTCCTATAGAACACCAGTTTCCACGGTTACACCATCACATGCGTTGTCAAGTGACGTGTGTGGTTACCTCCCGGATGGACCGTCAGAAGACACTTAATCCCAACATGATACAAAGCATAGCGTAGGGCTCCTAGATAGTACAACCTCGCTAGCTGAAGAAGGATGAATGTCCAAGCGAGCTATAAAAAAGGGGCAAGTCTTATTTTCAACTTATACCTTTCTTGATCTTTTTAAGCTAAGATAAAGTGAAATATCTATAGTTTAATATCTAGTATGTGAGTCATGTATCCACTTTAATTTTAAATTTATTTGTTGTGGGGATGGTCCATCACACTGACTTGCCACTACTCTTGTGTATCATAAATCCATTACACTATACCATCAAATATGATTAGTGTGCCATCGAAATGCATAGTCATTGTACTAGTGTACTGCGGACTGCACTTTTTACTGGAGTGGACTTTAAAATAGTAAGTGAGATAGGGAGACACCTAAGGATGGGGAAGAAGTTAGATTGAATCCTCTACCGCCATTCTCCATCTTGTACTCCATCACGTGCCCTCTGTGGCTAGGGTTCTTATCCGCAACCACTACTCGATTGATCGGCAACTGGTCACTCCCTCAAACATGTGCCCTGTGTGGCTAGGGTTCCCATGATAACATGGTTTAGCATAAGCCCCGATGGTGATGGCAACTTGGGCTATCTGGACGGGCCAGCCAGCTGGTGATTGGTGACTGCATCCTAGCATATCCGTCCCCAGCTGCATGATATTCTCAATTTGGTCCTTCAGTATATATTGCATTAGATGAAGTCTGATGTGCTGACAATGTTTCTGCATATGAGTGCCAAATAGGCAATTTCAGTATTGCCGCAGTATAATGCTCATTTGCAATTCAGCTATAAATCAAACGCTCACATGCTTGTATTATATTCTTCACTTGTTTTGTTTTAGTTGAATCGGTTCCAAACTATACATTATTGTATGGAGAGGCTCAGACACATTTAAAACTCGCATGGAGGAAACTGCTGATTATTATGGTGCTTTCAGCCATCTTTTAAGTTTCAGAAACTACATTTACCCTATGCTAGTTATCTTATAGACCAAAGGCAACTTTTGGCCCTGCTTATCTTGTTTCAGCTACTTTTTGCCTATGGTTTATGAGCTGAAAGTTGTCCCATGCAGCATCAGATGATGCTCGAGGAATCTTTGGTGGTAATAAGTATCATTATTATATGACGGTATCATATCCCGAGAGATCAAATGTGGTCCCATTCAATGAACGGTTCATCTTGGCACTCTACTAGGTGAAGAGCCTATCAAGTTTGTTGAGGATGAGTTTGATGTTGAGAGGGTTGTCATTTGGCACTAGGTAGCACAGGTTGGGCTCTAAATCCAGAGCTGTTTTTGGAAAGGAAGGTCCAAGCTATCTGGTATCTTCTCTTTTGTTTGTTGGCAACTACAAATGAACTCAAATATTAGGCATTATTGTTACTAATTCAGAAACAAATGTAGTATAGCACTACACACAGAACCACCTTTTTGAGTATCAAAGCTAGGGAGAAAACGATGTCGACCGAAGTACTCTGTGTCGGATTGACTACCGGCCACTAGCTGCATAGCCATTCTCATGCTTCTGGTCTCTCTCTTTTCAGAACGACCGTGATCCAAATAGATCTAGAAGTACGTAGGTAAACCATCAGCATCTTGTGTAAAATAGACGTGGCAAATGTAGATGATCAGAAGTGGCAGCGCTCCCGTTTAAATCAACAGGTGCCTCATTCCTAATGTCTCAAATTCCTGTCTCATGTTTTTCTTCTTTCATCTTCTTTTTCTTGCTTTTGCAGTTCTCTCTCATCAATTTATTTGTTTATACTAACACATTCACCAAAAGGAGAGGCAGTGTTGGGTCGTGTGTGGCTTGTGCAGACATGTGTGCGGTGCCATATTTATAATACATAGTATCCCTATAGGTTCTATTGATTGATATGTTTAGGGTTTTAGGGTTATCAGTACTAGTTGGAAACCACCTATAGTACCAGATTCTCAACCATTACTAGACATCTAGGATGAAGTCACCAAACTTTAGTGGTGGTTACGTGGCCCGATATTAAAGAGGTGCATTTATAACTAATCCGATCCAAGAACCATTATTAAAAGGTCATTCTTTACTACCCTACCGGTACTAAACATAGATTTTTAGTACTTATTCGTGCCAAGAATTGGTACTAAGTGTCCAAAGGCTCTTTTTATTCTATATATTTATAAAGTGATATGTGCATGTCTATATGTGTATATTGAAAAAATAATATATACACACGCATTAATTGATATGTGTACAATAATATATATACAAATCAATAGTAATAGTGATACATACAAATATACAAGTAACCCATTTGGGCGGCATGCACAGCAGCATGAGCGCGAGCCGTTGGCAGCAACGATTGCCGAAGATGAAATCAAATTGCTGCTTTACTTCTTCAGATGGCTTTCCTAGCCGAGGTGAGATCAGGAGGCGTGAAGAGCATGTGTGGGACCTCGCAACTAGCACAAGGAGGCGCGTGCGAGTGTAAGCACACGCACAACATGTTTTTGCAGATGTCTAACTAATGACACTGGATAAAAAAATATTAGAAAAACTGTTTTGCCAAACGATTTACAAAAAAACAATGACCGAGGCTATTTTTGGAGGAGCCGAAGCTCTACCAAACATGTTCTAAATATATCTTTATTTCTATATTCTCAATCTGCATCATCTTTGTCTTTTGATGGGGAGATTTTGTCCATCTTAATATAACTCCGTGTTTTTATAAGATCTCGTTATTTTATGAACCCCATAACTTGTTTTGAATCGACTGGATCTTTTCAAAAGGGAATAGTACTTCCATCATATATTCATCTTTATCAACT
Source organism: Zea mays (assembly GCF_902167145.1). Classification (NCBI taxonomy): domain Eukaryota; kingdom Viridiplantae; phylum Streptophyta; class Magnoliopsida; order Poales; family Poaceae; genus Zea; species Zea mays. The sequence goes on from NC_050102.1 coordinate 21,509,389, forward strand.
GTTATTTACCAAAAGCATTAATATAAAGTATTATTAGATCCTTGGGACTTGGTAGTATAGGTTGGCCTCTAAACATCGAAGCTGGTTTTAGAAAGAAAGATTCAAACTGTCTCGTATCTCCTCTTCTGTGTGTGTTGGCCCTACTTGAATTAAAATCTTAGCAAGTTGTGTACTGTTCGTCTCAATATGTCATCGTGTTGTCCTGGCAGGCATTGCTGTGAAACTAGGGGCAGATCTAGGATTTGGTCATACATGGGCTGGTCTATTAGATGTAATATTTTTTCGGTATATTTTGGACTAAAACAAAAAATATAACTGAAATTATATGGATCATGTTCTAGGCCATGGACATTTAGTACGTGTGGGAACTGTATAGCTTTTTGACTAGATGAAACTGCTACCACATTATCGTCGCTAACAACATGACAGATAGAACTTGAGCAGAATATCATAGATAAAAATACGTGAAAGAATAATATTAGTAAGATATGTATACGACATGGTATTGTTGCCAATTCATAAACAAGCAAGAGTAGCGTAGCTCTATGCAGTTTTGATCACGAAGATGGTGGATCACTCTACGTTGTCACTTTCAACATTTGATATACAATGACGCTTGTCGTGGGACACTCAACAAAACAGTGTAGACCAGAGTGTGCACGATAGACAATGGTCCAGTTAGCTACCGATCGCTGGCCCTATAATTATTTCTCAAGCTCTTGATCTCTCCAACTAGCTCTTATAGTGTCGACCATGATCCGAAAAGACCTGGCGGTGGACAGGGAAACCATTTGCAACTTGAGTAAAATAGTTGTGTCCGATGTACATCATCAGAAGTGGCAGCGCTCGCTTTTGGATCAGTAGGTGCCTCATTCCCAATGTCTCAAATTCCTATTCCTCAAGCTTTTCTTTGTTCCTCATGTTTTTCTTGATTTTGCCGTCCTCCCTCATGATTTTATTTGTTTACGCTAACACGTACTAATATGTTCACTAAAAAGAGAGACATTGTTATGTGATATTTAGCTTGTGCAGAGATAGTAGTGTACATGCAAGTGGGTGCCTTATTTATAATCGTATCCCTATAGGTTCGATTGATTGGTAGGTAACTAAATTGTGCCTAATTCATATAGGTTCTAGTGATTGATAGGTTCATTATTGAAGAACAAGCCATCAATACTAGCTACAATATCAAATCTCCAACTGATTTTAGACAATCGGGACTAAGATTGTCAAACTTTAAACCCCGGTTGCATAGCCTCATACTTTCATTAACAATTCGATTCAAGAACCAGTACTAAAAGTTCTCTCTTTAGTACCGGTTTTAGGCTTGAATCGGTAAGTGTTCAAAGATTTTTTATTATATACATTTACAAATTTATATGTATATGTTTACATCATTTATTAATATATATACACGTGTATATTGAAAATTATTATATGTACATGTGTACATTAAATAATATGTGTACATTTATATATACAAATAAATAGTAATTGTAATAGGAAAAAATACATAACCCGCAACTTTTAGAGTATACTCTACCTTACCCCTCACATTCAAAACTAGTTTAACCTCCTTAGCTTTACAAAAATCAAACAAATAACCCCCTATGCAGTTTTAGTTCGTTGATTTGATGATGTGGCATTGATTTAAGTGGTACTCCCTCCATTTTTTATATATGACGTTTTCTAGTTAAAAATGAACTATTGGGCTTCAAATATTTAGAAATGGCGGTAGTACTATTTTTGTCTATTTCAGTTATGTGATGTAGGAGTATCCAAAAATTATATAATTTTGCATATAAATTGGTGATAAGATATCATATGTGCCCTAATTTTTCTAGAATTTAGGAGTTGCATCATAGTTACTAAAAATAAAAACTACATGAAAATGCTTAAAATTTTTGTCTTTGATTCATTTCTTATCTTATAAGGCTAAACAATTTACTAGAGATAACTAACACTATTACTAAACTATTGATTTTTGTTGATTTTATTAAGAAATTTAAGTGATTTTTCTTCTAATTACCAACTAAATCAATTTCACATTTATTTTTTATAAACACTTAGCAAACAGTAATAAAACAATCTCCAATTTTATATTGTCCTTATCTTAGATAAAAATAACTTGAATAAATATTAATAAAAAGTTCGAACTTTAAATATGGACCCATAATTTACATACATATTTCTGAGAACTTTATATAGGTCATCGGACAATTCTACAAATATTTGTATAGTTATTTTAGCTAAGACAAGGACCGTGTAAAATTGGAAATTGTTCTGTTACTGTTGGGTAAGTGTTTTAAAGAACAAATGTAAAATTGATTTTGTGACTTGAAAAAATGACACTTAACTTTATTAATAAAATCAATAAAAAAATTCAAATTTAATATCTGGTATGTGAGTCATGTATCCACTTTAATTTTAAATTTATTTGTTATGGGAGTTGAGCGTCACACTGACCTGACACTATTCTTGTGTATCATAAAGCCATTACACTATACCGTTAAATATGATTGGTGTGCCATCGAAATACATAGTCATTGTACCAGTGTACTGTAGACTGCACTATTTACTGGAGTGGAGTTTAAAATAGTGAGTGAGATAGAGAGACACCTAAGGATGGGGAAGAAGTTAGATTGAATCATCTGCCGCCATTCTCCCTCTTGTACTCCATCACGTGCCCTCTGGCTAGGGTTCTTATCCTCAACCACTACTCGATTGATCGGCAACTGGTCAGTCCCTCAAACCTGTGCCCTATGTGGCTAGGGTTCCCATGACAACATGGTGTAGCGTCGGCCCTGATGGTGATGGCACACAACAGTAAAATGACATAGTTCCGACGGCTCTCTTATGTCCGACGGCATAGGGCAGCCGCCGGACATAATATCCTACGTCCAACGGCTGTTAGACGGACCGCTGGATATAACGTTATATCCGACGGCTATCAGATAAGTCGTCGGACATAAGGTTATGTCCGATGGTCCCCTAGGATTCCATCAGACATAAGGGGTTTTAACCCCGTCAGCGCCCGCCCGTGCCATTTCTTTCCATTATTCAAGCAACGGACGCCGCGCCGCCGCCGCCCACCATCCGCCGGCGCCGCCCGGAGCCTCCCCGTGCTGCCCCGGAAGGCGCCGGCGACCGACCGCCCCGCCCCCACCCGCCTCAACGCCGCCAGAGCCGCCCGAGCCCAAGCCCGCCGGCGCCTCCATCACCATCCCCGACACCGTCGGAGCCACCCTGTAACGCCCTGAATTTGGGGGTAGAATTTTTTCAACTTTTCTCTCACCAAATTCGGGCGTTACCCTCTTTTCTCTTTCCCCGTTTGCTCCTTCTTCCCAATTTCAAACCAGTATAGCGGCAGGGGTCCGTGTCATGTATAAACCAAAACCTAAGTGTCATGGGTGTTGCATCATGCCGAAGCACATTTCTTTGTCTGATGTTGAGTGTTCGTCTCGTTCCGTTCCGGATTTCGGTTCGCGATTTAATTCCGTTTAATGGTCGTGCACGTCGTGGGTTTTCGATCCGCGAAGTGGCCCGGCCCAACCTAGTCCAGCCCAGCCCAGCCGGCCCGGCCCGCCCCGGCCTGCGCGCCCCTGGCGCCCAAACCCCCCATGCGCCCCCCCTCCCCTCTCTCTCTCATTTGGATCTCCCGCGCAACAACCTCTCCTCTCCCTCTTCCACCTCTCTCCCCTCGTGGTGCCCTAGGATTTGGAGACGGCGATCACCGGATTTTGGACCCCGAGGTGAGCTCCCCTCCCCTTCCCTTCTCCCTCTCTCTCTCTCCCTCCTCTTCTTCCCCCCGCACGCGCCCTCCCTCTCCCCCTGCCCGCGCGCGGCCCCCGCTCGGCCCCCTCGGCGCGGCGGCGCGGCCCCCGCCCGGCCTCCTCGGCGCGGCGGCGCGGCCCCCGCTCGGCCCCTCGGCGCGGCGGCGCGGCCCCCCCGCCCGGCCTCCCTCCCCGGCGGCGCGCGGCCCCGCCCCGGCCCCCGGCGGCGCTCGGCCCCACCCCCTGCCCCGCTCCGGCCCCCGGCGGCGCTCGGCCCCGCCCCCTGCCCCGCTCCGGCCCCCGGCGGCGCTCGGCCCGCCCCCTGCCCCACCCGCGGCGCGGCGAGCCCCGCTCGCCCGCGCGCGCCCGCCCCCGGCTCGGTCGCCCGCCTCCCGGCGAGCTCGGCCGCCCCTGGCCGGTTCAACCGCCCCGGCCCCGGCCCGGTCGCCCTGCCCCCGTCCCGGCCTCGCCCGACCGTGTCCCCGCTCGCCCGCGCTCGCGGTGATTATTTGTTAATTAGCGTGTTGCGTCGCGCGCTTCGCCGCGCGACGGATTGTCTAAATTCAGATTCTATCTATGTGCTGCGTCGTGCGCTTCGTCGCACGACGATCCATTTTAATTTCAGGTTGTTTAAGGTGTAACGCCGCGTGTGTATTCACGCGACGTTCCACTTTGGACTCAGTTTAGTCGACGTATGCTGTCGCGCGTCTCGCCACGCGACCATCCTCTTTATTTATCTCCACCTGCTTATAATGATTAGACATGAAACATGACTTTACTTTACGCTAAACATAGTGTCTACATTAAATTTCCTTCCATTAAGCGAGTGGCTAATTTATAATCATGTAACGTGATCGTGTCTCGACTGTCTTTTCCTCTTTCTCTCTTAACCATACTCGCGAGCCCGCGTGGAACGTCTGTTTACTTATTGCATTCTATTGTATGGTGCACTGTTCTTTTGTATTAAATGTGTGGATATATGTGTGTTTGCGCTCGCATAGAGAACGATCCGGTCGAAGAGCCCGAGGAACTCGCAGGAGAAGCCCCTGAGCAGCAGTCGGTTGGTGGAGGCAAGTGTCCCTTGACCTATCTCTGTCCTATTCATTATTTAATTCACCTCCCGCTTTACACATTTATGCCTAAGGATTGACTAGCTTTTGTTATCCATGTCCTTGTTTACCTATTTGGGTTGGATTATTATTGTTTAGCTTTATGCTATTGCTTAACTCTAATCAATGAACATGATGAGATTATCTATGATACGCTGTTTTCCCTTCTCTTATTATGATGTTGTACTTGTGGCCTTAAGGGGGCTCGAGCGGTTTCTCGAGTGCCTCTCCGTAAGGACCTGTTCTATGGATGACCGCCCGGGAAAACAGTGCAACCATGAGGGTGGAATGGGATGCCCTTAGCTGAATAATTAGAGGATCCGGGGTGTAGTTCGCTTAGCCGTTGTGCCGTCAATGGGGCTCGGTGTATGCGGCTCGCTCTGCCAAGTTTGGGTTCGCCCCTTGGGGAGGAGTGCAGTGCATTTAGGAAACCTAACGGGCGGCTACAGCCCCGGGGAATCTTTGTAAAGGCTACGTAGTGATGCCCTGCTGGGTCACCTTGGTAGTGATCAATGGAGAGTCATGATCTCCGGGCAGAATGGGAATCACGACTTGTGGGTATTCTTTCCGTTTGGAAAGGGTACATCGGGTTAATAACTTGGGTTAAAGCTAAAACCTGGCTTTCTATTAGTAAATAATAATCTGACCAACTAAAAGCAACTGCTTGACTTATCCCCACATAAAGCTAGTCCACTACAGCCAAACAGGATACTTGCTGAGTATGTTGATGTGTACTCACCCTTGCTCTACACACCGAACCCCCCCATCCCCAGGTTGTCAGCATTGCAACCACTGCTCAGGAGAAGATGAAGCTGTGGAAGGAGACTTCCAGGAGTTCCAAGACTACGACGAGTTCTAGGCGTGGGTTAGCGGCAACCCCCAGTCGGCTGCCTGTGAAGGCCGCGGTTATCTACGTTTCTTTTTCGCACTTTGATTTATTGTAAGGACTATATGGACGTCTCAGACATATGATGTAATCGACTATTATTTCCCTTTAATACTATTTGAGCACTGTGTGATGATGTCCATGTTATGTAACTGTTGTGTACGTGAATAACTGATCCTGGCACGTACATGGTTCGCATTCGGTTTGCCTTCTAAAACCGGGTGTGACATAAGTGGTATCAAAGCCGTGCTGACTGTAGGACCGCTAACCTAGAATAGAATGGTCGTTCTAAGGACTATAGACCTCTGTCCCTGCCTTGACTTTGATATCCCTTCAAAAGTTGGTCATACCGACCAAACCTATGTTCTACTATATATAATACCTTGCTGAAAATCGTGTTTTATTCTAATCCTTCATTTACTTATGATTCATTATTTTCTGGTCATATTAATTCTGTTCTCACCCTTTTGCTTGCGATGTCTTTTGTAGATGGCTCGACTTAGACACACTGCACGAAAGTCAGTCATCCCCTTCTTACCCTCCCGCCTTGCTGAGCGTCCGCTTCGCCGTCCCATGGCCGGACAGTCCAGCCACTTGGAGAGACTGCACCACCGCCTGCATGAGGAGCAGGAACGTCGACGATAGGAGCAGCAGGGCTCTTCTTTCTCGCTCCAGCAGGAGATAGAGTCCGTGAGGAGCTGCTCCCCTGTGCTTCCTCTGGAGGCGCCCCCTGCACCACCACTGGGCACCCCAGCTTCTGGAGTAGCTGCTGGAGGAGACCCAGACGACGGAGGTGGCGACGACAGCTCGAGCCACGACACCGACTTCTCTGCTAACCCTGAGCCGGAAGGATGGGTTGCTCGACCCATCACTCGCGACGCTGCTCGCAGGTGTCACTTCCATGATGCGCTCGACACCCTGCTACGTCGGGCATTTAACCGGCATACTTGGTCCATCGAGTATCGCTGTGTGGTCTACCAGCATAGTCGTGGGGTCTACCCGGACCGCTGGGAGGCAACCTGCTTGGTGTGCCGTCCGGAGAACAGTCTCCAGGGTGCGGAGGCCTGCTCAGAGCACTATTCTATCTCTGAGCGGGACTCAGCTGAGGCAGCCATGCAAGATGCTGCACGGCGTGCGCTTTCGCACTACTGCTCGGTTTTCGGTGGGGTAGCTGACGGCCTTGACCTGAAGTATTACCCCCGCCGTCCATCTGGCAGCACAGGAGGCGTGATTGTCTCACCTGTTGGTGAGGGAAATCCTAGGTTGAGCAGCACAGTCAACCTAGCCACCGTGCTAAACACGGAGCTGGACCATGCATTAGACGAGCTGAGTAGGGCTCGTGCTGAGATCGCCCTGCTGCGGGCTGAGCGCGCGGAACGTCGTCACCTGGATGGTGGTTCCCCCGCTCCCGTCGGGACTCAGCACCCGTACCGCTCACCTCAGCGTGGACACCAGTCTTATGGCAATCCCGACTGCAAGACCAAGATAACTCTAGAACCATAGATCGTTAGAGTTGGATCTTGTAATTAATACGAAATATATACGTAGAAGCTACAGTCTTAGCGTTAGTCTCAGTCTTAGTTAGTCTTAGTTAGACAGGGTAGTTTGCTATATCCTGTGCATTTATGTTTGTCATGATGAACTATGTTTGGTTTGGATCTTTGTAATGACTGTCACCAGAATGTGGGTATCCCCTGCATTTTGGTTTACCTATTATGTTAATGGAGTTAGTTATATAGTTGGGAAACCTTTTATTCCACTTTCCTCTTTATCTGAGAAGCTGTGTGGTCTGTGTTGGAGATCAGTGAAGATGCTCATCTGTTCAGTGTTGTTGAAGAATTCTATACTCTTTTCTTATGCTGCAAGATTTGCCAGATCAGTTCTGATGTGTGGTTGCATTCTGCAGATGTCAGAGAACAGGCGCAGAGGAGGAAGGCATGCTCAGCAGGAGCGAGCCGCTCAACAGGAGGAGGTGCCCCAGCAGCAGCACCTGCCGCCCCCGCTCCCGATGTCCATCGAGCAGATGTTTCTGATGCAGACTCAGGCAGTTCAAGCCATCGCTCAGACTTTGGCCGCCATTCAGCAGCAGCAGCAGCAGGCCCCACCTCAGCCTCAGATGCCTAGAGACAAGCGTGTTGAATTCATGAGAGGTCATCCACCAACGTTCGCTCACTCTTCTGACCCCATGGATGCTGAAGACTGGCTGCGCACTGTGGAGCGGGAGTTGCATACCGCTCAGTGCGATGACAGGGAGAAAGTTCTATATGGTCCCCGTCTGTTGAGAGGAGCAGCCCAATCATGGTGGGAGTCTTACCTCGCCACCCATGCCCACCCTGACACCATCACCTGGGAAGAGTTCAGAGGTAGCTTTCGTCAGTACCATGTTCCTGCAGGTCTGATGACTGTGAAGAAGGAGGAGTTCCTGGCTCTCAAGCAAGGGCCATTGTCTGTCAGTGAGTACCGGGACAGGTTTCTGCAGTTGTCTCGCTATGCTCCTGAAGATGTCAACACCGACGCCAAGCGACAGTACCGTTTCCTGAGAGGCTTGGTTGACCCTCTGCAGTACCAACTGATGAATCACACCTTCCGACATTCCAGCACCTGATTGACAGAGCAATCATGACAGAGAGGAAGCGTAAGGAGATGGAGGATCGTAAGCGCAAGATCAGTGGACCCCAGCCTGGAAGCAGCAATCGTCCTCGTTTCTCAAGCAATCAATCTCAGCAGTTCAGGCAGAACCAGCATCCACCTCAGCAGCATCAGCAATTTCAAAGGCAGTATCCTCAGCACCAGTACCAGAACCGTCAGAGCAATCAGTCAGGAGGTCAGTTTCAGAGGCAGAATCAGCAAGCACCTTGTCTTCCTGCCCCAGCAAACCAGGAGAACAATCAGGCAGCACCAGCTCAGGTTGGAAATAGAGCATGTTTCCACTGTGGAGAGCAAGGCCACTGGGTGATGCAATGTCCGAAGAAGGCAGCCCAGCAGTAGTCAGGCCCCAATGCCCCAGCAAAGCAGAATGTGCCTCAGCCTGGAGCAGGCAATCGCTCTCAGCCGCGCTATAATCATGGAAGGCTGAACCACTTGGAGGCTGAAGCAGTTCAGGAGACCCCCGACATGATAGTAGGTATGTTCCCAGTCGACTCCCGTATTGCAGAAGTGTTATTTGATACTGGAGCAACGCATTCTTTCATTACTGCATCATGGGTAGGAGCACATAATCTTCCAATTACTACCATGTCAACCCCCATTCAAATTGACTCAGCCGGTGGTAGAATTCGAGCCGATAGCATTTGTTTGAATATAAGTGTGGAAATAAGAGGGATAGCGTTTCCCGCCAACCTTATAGTAATGGGTACTCAGGGAATAGATGTCATCCTAGGGATGAATTGGCTAGATAAGTATCAGGCAGTTATCAGTTGTGATAAAAGGACCATCAAGTTGGTGTCCCCACTAGGAGAGGAAGTGGTGACCGAGGTAGTCCTGCCTGAGCCAAAGAAAGGAAGTTGTTATCAGATAGCTGTTGATAGCAGTGAAGCAGACCCAATTGAGAGGATCAAGGTTGTGTCCGAGTTCCCAGATGTGTTTCCAAAGGACTTACCGGGTATGCCACCAGAGCGAAAAGTTGAGTTTGCCATAGAGCTTCTTCCTGGAACCGCCCCTATCTTCAAGAGAGCTTACAGAATATCTGGACCAGAGTTGGTTGAGCTTAAAAAGCAAATTGATGAGCTGTCAGAGAAAGGTTACATCCGGCCAAGCACCTCGCCTTGGGCCGCCCCTGTCCTATTTGTGGAGAAGAAAGATGACACCAAGAGGATGTGTATCGATTATCGAGCTTTGAATGAGGTCACGATCAAGAACAAGTATCCCTTGCCCAGAATAGAAGATCTGTTCGACCAGTTGAGAGGAGCCAGTGTGTTCTCCAAGATTGATCTGAGGTCAGGTTATCATCAGCTCAGGATCCGACCTTCGGACGTTCCGAAGACGGCATTCATTACCAAGTATGGTTGGTATGAGTTCACAGTGATGTCTTTTGGCTTGACCAATGTGCCAGCGTTCTTCATGAACTTGATGAACAGTGTATTCATGGATTACCTTGATAAGTTTGTGGTGGTATTCATTGATGACATTCTGGTTTATTCTCAAAGCGAAGAAGAGCATGCAAGTCATTTGAGGATGGTATTGCAGAGATTGCGAGAGCACCAGTTGTATGCAAAGTTGAGCAAGTGTGAGTTCTGGATCAGTGAAGTCCTGTTCTTGGGTCATATAATCAACAAAGAAGGATTGGCTGTGGATCCGAAGAAAGTGGCAGACATTTTGAACTGGAAAGCGCCAACAGATGCTAGAGGAATCAAGAACTTCATTGGAATGGCTGGATATTATCGGCGATTCATTGAAGGGTTTTCGAAGATTGCGAAACCAATGACAGCGTTGCTAGGCAACAAAGTTGAGTTCAAGTGGACCCAGAAATGTCAAGAGGCCTTTGAAGCGCTGAAAGAGAAGTTGACTACAGCGCCTGTCCTAGTCTTGCCTGATGTGCACAAGCCCTTCTCGGTGTATTGTGATGCTTGTTACACAGGTTTGGGATGTGTGTTGATGCAAGAGGGAAGAGTTGTGGCTTACTCGTCCCGACAGCTGAAGGTTCATGAGAAGAACTACCCAATCCATGATCTAGAGTTGGCAGCAGTGGTTCACGCACTGAAGACATGGAGGCACTACTTGTATGGACAGAAATGTGATGTTTACACAGACCACAAGAGTCTGAAGTACATATTCACTCAGTCAGAGTTGAACATGAGGCAACGAAGATGGTTAGAGTTGATCAAAGACTATGAGTTGGAGATTCACTACCATCCAGGCAAAGCAAACGTAGTGGCAGATGCTTTGAGCAGAAAGAGTCAAGTCAATCTGATGGTCGCTCGTCCGATGCCTTATGAGTTGGCCAAAGAGTTCGACAAGTTGAGTCTCGAATTTCTGAATAATTCGCGAGGAGTCACAGTTGAGTTGGAACCTACCTTGGAGCGCGAAATCAAAGAAGCGCAGAAGAATGATGAGAAAATCAGTGAGATCCGGCGACTGATTCTAGATGGCAGAGGTAAAGATTTTCGAGAAGATGCAGAAGGCGTGATATGGTTCAAAGACCGCTTGTGTGTTCCCAATGTCCAGTCCATTCGGGAGTTGATTCTCAAGGAAGCTCATGAGACGGCCTATTCGATTCACCCTGGTAGTGAGAAGATGTATCAGGATCTGAAGAAGAAATTCTGGTGGTACGGAATGAAGAGGGAAATCGCAGAGCATGTGGCTATATGCGATAGTTGCCGAATAATTAAGGCAGAGCACCAGAGACCTGCTGGATTGTTGCAACCGTTGCAGATCCCTCAGTGGAAATGGGATGAAATCGGTATGGATTTCATAGTCGGATTGCCTCGCACTCGAGCCGGCTACGATTCCATTTCGGTAGTAGTGGACCGCTTGACCAAGTCAGCCCACTTCATACCTGTCAAGACCAACTACAGCAGTGCAGTATTGGCAGAATTGTATATGTCTCGGATCGTTTGTCTTCATGGTGTGCCAAAGAAGATAGTGTCAGACAGAGGAACGCAGTTCACCTCTCATTTCTGGCAGCAGTTGCATGAAGCTTTGGGCACACATCTGAATTTCAGTTCAGCTTATCATCCGCACACAGATGGCCAGACCGAAAGGACCAACCAAATTCTTGAAGACATGTTGAGAGCCTGTGCGTTGCAAGATCAGTCTGGATGGGATAAGAGATTGCCTTATGCGGAGTTTTCCTATAACAACAGTTACCAGACCAGTTTGAAGATGTCACCATTTCAGGCGCTTTATGGAAGGAGTTGTAGAACTCCGTTGCAATGGGATCAGCCTGGAGAAAAGCAAGTGTTTGGGCCAGACATTTTGCTTGAAGCCGAAGAGAACATCAAGATGGTCCGAGAGAATCTGAAGATAGCGCAATCGAGGCAGCGAAGCTATGCAGACACAAGGAGAAGAGAGCTGAGTTTCGAGGTCGGAGACTTTGTCTATCTGAAGGTGTCACCAATCAGAGGAGTCAGAAGGTTCGGAGTGAAAGGCAAGCTAGCACCCCGCTACATTGGTCCGTATCAGATTCTTGCAAGACGTGGAGAAGTGGCCTATCAGCTCAGTTTGCCCGAGAATTTGTCTGCTGTGCATGATGTCTTTCATGTGTCTCAGTTGAAGAAGTGCTTGCGTGTGCCAGAAGAGCAGTTGCCAGTGGAAGGTCTTGAAGTCCAGGAGGACTTGACCTACGTTGAGAAACCAGTGCAAATCCTTGAGGTTGCAGACAGAGTCACCCGAAGGAAGACCATCAGAATGTGCAAAGTCAAATGGAATCATCACTCTGAGGAAGAAGCAACCTGGGAGCGTGAAGATGATCTGATGGCTAAATACCCTGATCTCTTTGCTAGCCAACCCAGAATCTCGAGGGCGAGATTCTTTTAAGGGGGATAGGTTTGTAACGCCCTGAATTTGGGGGTAGAATTTTTTCTTCTTTTCTCTCACCAAATTCGGGCGTTACCCTCTTTTCTCTTTCCCCGTTTGCTCCTTCTTCCCAATTTCAAACCAGTATAGTGGCAGGGGTCCGTGTCATGTATAAACCAAAACCTAAGTGTCATGGGTGTTGCATCATGCCGAAGCACATTTCTTTGTCTGATGTTGAGTGTTCGTCTCGTTCCGTTCCGGATTTCGGTTCGCGATTTAATTCCGTTTAATGGTCGTGCACGTCGTGGGTTTTCGATCCGCGAAGTGGCCCGGCCCAACCTAGTCCAGCCCAGCCCAGCCGGCCCGACCCGCCCCGGCCTGCGCGCCCCTGGCGCCCAAACCCCCCATGCGCCCCCCCTCCCCTCTCTCTCTCTCATTTGGATCTCCCGCGCAACAACCTCTCCTCTCCCTCTTCCACCTCTCTCCCCTCGTGGTGCCCTAGGATTTGGAGACGGCGATCACCGGATTTTGGACCCCGAGGTGAGCTCCCCTCCCCTTCCCTTCTCCCTCTCTCTCTCCCTCCTCTTCTTCCCCCCCCGCGCGCCCTCCCTCTCCCCCTGCCCGCGCGCGGCCCCCGCTCGGCCCCCTCGGCGCGGCGGCGCGGCCCCCGCCCGGCCTCCTCGGCGCGGTGGCGCGGCCCCCCCCCGCCCGGCCTCCCTCCCCGGCGGCGCGCGGCCCTGCCCCGGCCCCCGGCGGCGCTCGGCCCCGCCCCCTGCCCCGCTCCGACCCCCGGCGGCGCTCGGCCCGCCCCCTGCCCCGCTCCGGCCCCCGGCGGCGCTCGGCCCGCCCCCTGCTGTGGCGGAACTGCCCGAATTATTCCAACTTAAGTGCCCAAATCCGCCTTAGAGGCTAGACCACACTTAAATGGGAATAACCCGTCAATCCCTCGGATCTAGTCCGACACGGCCACTGACAGGATCAAGTACCACCATCTCACTCGAAGGTGAGTCACAGAGCAAATACAATAAAGCATAAAGCCATACATGTCACAATGTTAAATTATTACATCATCATCATCATCAGAGTTTTTGCAAAAGTAACCATCATTGTTCGAAGTGCAGCGGAATAAAACTAACGGTAATTAAACAGAGAGATGGGGAAAGCCTGTCCCATCACTCCTCATGCTCCTCCTCAGCCGAGGCAGGGTCCCACTCAACAGTCCAACCCGGTGGCAAGGTGGACGGCCAAGTTATCCTAGCAACCATCTCCTCCAGAGAACCTGTAAAAATTATGCCACAAGCAAGGCTGAGTATACTAATACTCAGCTAGACTTACCCGGTGTGAGGAGTCTACTCCTCTACCTCTAGACATGCAGCTGTTTGGCTGTGGGGTTTGGTTGCCAAAAGCACTAGCTGAGTTTCTAAATCAAGTTTTTAACTTAATCAAAATTAAGTGTGACTCTCTTAAGGCTAAAAGTGAACTATCTACTCATACATGGTCACAAGCATTATTAGCAGTCAACATCTTATCTCATCTCATCATACTTTCACTTATTACTCAATGCAGTACAATGGATCAAGCAGTCTCATTAGCTGCGAGAAGCAGACGATTCGAATCGAGTTTTTATCCTTGCAAGGTAAACCTAAACACACGACATGCAGGGGCACTCCGTCCCCACACACATCAACCGTCCCCATCGATTCCCCGTCAGCAGAGAGGGGCTCACCGCCTTGGCGTACAATGCCTCACTGACCCCGACTGGCCGTCGTGCAGTGACCGCACTTGTACCCACCATAACCGGAATGGGATACCTCGTCTCAGGTCGCGTGAGGAGGGCAATCTGCTGCCAGGTTCAATCAGGTACTAGGCTTACCGATTTACCATATTTCTCGGCATGTGCTTAGTACGTTCAAACGCTTGACACAGGTATCCGCACGTTAATCCTTATTCCATTTTCATGTCTCGTAAACAACCAATCCCCATGGATTGTTGTCCACCAACTAGTATCATGAGAGTGCAAAAGTGGGTACAATCAATTTCCTGATCTCGCGCGAGTGCTAGAAAAATCACTCGTCTTCTACCGAGATCCTAATTAAGCAAAGCAACTACTCGACCTGTCATACTAGTATTCATCTCAAAAGGATTCCTGAGATCATGCAACTAGGGTTTCAAACAATTCCTACACCTAAGTGCACAATCAATCCTACAATCATTAAGTGAAGTAAAAATAGCATAAATAACAGGTTATGCATAAAACCGGGGCTTGCCTTCCAAAGCAGTGGCAGGCAGGTCCTCTGGTGCAGGCTCGGGTGCTGGATCTGGGGCTACCTCCTGAGCAGCTCCTTGCTCCGGCACGAGGATGTACTCTCCGTCAGCAAGATTACAGTCTATCGAAATGCAATGAACATGTATGTCATGATTATGCAGGATTTAAGAACAATAAGCTAAAGAAACTAAGTTAAGAAGTAACTTAGGGTTTTCTTAGTTATGCGGGGCTTCCAGTGGGTTAGGTTTAATACTCCTTAGGCTTGGGTTTTCAGTGAGGATAACATAGTGGATTGGTATTACCTTGATACATTTTAGTGGACAGATTACAAGGGTTTTGGGATAGCATTTATTCACATTATTCATTTTCCTTTCCTTGATTTCCATTTAGGGTTTCTAGGGTAGGTTTGAACTACAACAGGGTTTTAATAATTTTCAAAAATTTTGTAAAAATTACAGTGGGCTACCACTGGCTATTCTAGCTTTCTTTAAGAATTTGAGGCTTAAAGTATAACAGTTAGGCTTTAAACAAAAATAACAAAAGTTAGGCAAAATGGGCCACTTCACACTACACCTCTTAGTTGGGGGTAGGTTCTGCCCTAAAGGTTATTTTTGTTGGCATCCTATGGTAATAATAGGCCTCTGGGCTAAAAATCACAGAAAACTAAGGGGTGGTTATTTAGTTATGCTTTTCTTAAGTTTAATGCCAAAAAGGCACTTTCTACTACATTATTATTTGAAAAATGTCAAACAGCAGATTTCATATTTTTCTTAAGTTCTTTCTAATAAAACAATAGTTATCCCAAGGGTGGGGGTGTTTTCACCTTGGGGTTATTTTTGTAGAGTTTTTCTAAGTTTCACTTGTTTTATTAAAACAACAGGGATCTTACTTATTTTACACTAAAACAGGGTATACTATATTTTTCCAGTGAACTATATTGAATAAGTAACCTAACAAAAATAGAGGTACTCTCTGGTTCATTAATTAAATTACATTTTCTATTTTCCTTATCCTTAAGCATATTATAGAATAAGGGGTAAAACTAACTTAAATGGAGTGGACAGAGAGGTTTAACATTTTTAAACAGGTTAGTAGGTAAATATAAACTTCTCCAAATTTTCCTAACCCTAGTCAAATAGCCTAACTATTTTTCTTACTATTATTTAGCTTTTGGCCAAAACTAACATTAAATCAGAACTTTTAAGTTTTCCACAGCACCAAGGGGTTTTATATTTTTCTTAAATAGGTTACCTTAATTGGAGTCTGACAAAATTGGTTTGACCAAATTTGGATGATTTAAACAGAAGTTATGCATTTTCAAAGTTGCTGTTCAGTTTAAAAACAGATTTAATTAAGGTTTTCTGGAAAAACAGTTTACACCGAGGTCCCTGGGTTTAAACTAAATCCACCTTCACAAATCTACCCCCACGCCACTATTCCCCTGTGTCTCTGACATTTCACAAAACCCCCTGACCTTTCTTCCCTCTCACCCGCAGTCCTTCCCCTCACTGAAACAGTAACCACGGGAAAGAAAAGGGCGGCGCGGCTTACCGGCGGCGAGGGAGGTCCGGCGAAGGGTGGGGTCGGCTTGGGGAGACTCTGGTGGTCACGTCGAGGTACGACTCGGCGTCGGAGGTGGCCGGAATCGCCCGGTCCACACGGGCAGGCGGGTGTCCTCGTCGGCGGCGAGTATACCGGCCAAACCACGGCGAACTGGTTCAATCCGAGGGCTCGGTGAGCATCACGGGGTCACGCAGCGACTGTGTGCACAAGGAATCGAAGGGTGGTGGAGTGGTTTACCCGGTCCACGTACTCCGGCGGGGGCGAGAGCTCCAGCGAGCGTGGACTGGCTTCTCCGGCGAAGGAAACTCCGATTCCTTGCTCGGGGAGCCTCACAGAGGTGTGCACAAGCTTCTCCGAGGGCAGGACGGGGTTGGGAATGGCTCTGCTGGCCGGTCTACGGTGGCAGAGGGGTTGGGCGGCCGCGGGCTCGCTGCGCACGGGCAAACGGCGACGAGCTAACTCCGGCGAGGTGTGGAGGGTGTGCGGAAGGGTGTAGCCGAAGCCTGGGAGGGCTTTATAAGCTCGGGCGCGGGCCACGGCGCGGGTTTGGCTCGGGCGCGGCGCGGGGCGTGCGAGGGCGCGCGCGAGCGTGCTCTGGCGCGGGCAGAAGGCGTCGAACACGTGGCAGTGAGTTTCTTCCAATGTTCAAACGCTTCCAGAGATCGCAAACGTGCGAATCTCGCCATGAATCCGGCGCAGACCTCCTCCTGGCACCTAGGGCTATCTCACATGTGTGAGTTCCAAGGGATGATACGCCCTAGATAGGGAGATAGACGGGCGCCAAATCTGGCTTGTCTCCCTGCCCGCTCAGCGACAAAACTGATGTCAAGCGTTGTCAAACGTCTGAGTCTCGGCCTCAAATTTTTCCAGGGGGTGCCTTAAGTGGTATAGCACATTTTTGGTATAGAACCCAAGTGGTTTTGGCGCCATCTTCAAAGTGAACACGGCTGGTCTTTGAATTAGGGCTAAAATGTGACTTAGAGGGAAATTGAGAGCTCTAGCTCTCTCTCCACTTGGAGATTTGAATTGGGGTTTCTCCAGGGGCCTTTTTGCAATATTTCCCTCCCTTAATTGATGGTTATAATGTTGCTTAGGATTTGGGTAAAAGTTACACATGCTTTGCCCACTTGTTCACTTTCTTTCCCCCCTTACTTAGGGTTTTGGAAGGTAGGGCTTTGGAGAGGTCTAGGGTTCTTCTCCCCCTTTTATCCAAGGTAGTAAGTGTGCAAGGATTAAAGTAAAGCTTCTTATGACATTGGCAACTTGATTAGCACATGAGCTCCAAGGTTCTTATGTGGTGCCCTAAGTCTTTACCCTTGTGAACACAGCTTCTAGTGCCAAAATGGCTCTAGCCAAGGGAACACCTGGGGTGTTACAGCCCTCCCCCCTTAAAGGAATCTCGTCCCGAGATTTAGGTAGAGTCCCTTGGAGGGGTGCTTGAAGGTGTGCTGGTGTTGTTTACACTTAAGTTTCTCTTGTTAACTGCTCTTCGAATGTCATCCTCTTTGCAACTTCAGAAGGAAGCCCTTCTTAAGTTAATTCCACAACTTAGACTATCCTTGTTATCTAAGTTTTTCTTATAATTGAATTCAAAGGGCAGGTGGGGGTGGGGTGTTGGGGCTACATACCGACTCCTTTGGGCAGAAAGTCGGGGAAGCGAGAGCGTAGAAAATCCTCAGTCTCCCATGTAGCTTCTTCTACTGAATGGTGACTCCACTGAACCTTGTACATTCTGACCGACCTTGCCCGAGTTGATCTCTCCTTTTGATCTAATACCTTGACGGGGTACTCTTGGTAGGACAAGTCGGGTTCTATCTCAATGTCTGGTTCTTGTAGCACTTCAGTGGGTAGACGAACGCATTTCCGCAGTTGAGATACATGGAACACATTATGAACCGCTGACATGTGAGGTGGCAATTCCACTTGATAGGCCACGGGTCCACAACTTGCCTTGATCTCATAGGGTCCAATGTAGCGAGGAGCTAACTTGCCCTTGATCCCGAATCTCTGGACACCCTTGGTGGGTGATACCTTAAGGTAGACATGATCTCCCACCTCAAACTGTAGAGGCTTCCGCCTCTTATCATGATAGCTCCTTTGCCTGGCCTGAGCAGCTTCTAAGTTCTTGGTAATAACCCTGACCTTTGCCTCTGCCTCGAGTACCAAGTCTGGCCCAAAAATTTCTCTTTCTCCTGCTTGAGACCAATTAAGTGGGGTCCTACATCTTCTCCCATATAACGCCTCAAAAGGTGCCATCTTTAAACTGGACTGATAGCTGTTATTATAAGAAAACTCTGCCAAAGACAGACACTTGTCCCAATCCTTTCCATAATGTAGTGCACATGCCCGCAACATGTCTTCCAAAATCTGATTCACCCTTTCTGTCTGGCCATCTGTCTGTGGGTGATATGCTGAGCTTCGGATTACTTGGGTCCCAAGTGATTCTTGCAGTTTCTCCCAAAAGCGTGCCACAAACAGGGCTCCTCTGTCAGATATAATGGTCTTTGGAATTCCATGCAGTCTTACTATCTGATCAACATAAATTTCAGCGTACTTCTCTGTCTTATGGGTGGTGTGCACTGGCAAGAAATGAGCAGTCTTGGTCAATCTGTCCACGATAACCCAAATAGAATCATGGTGCCTGGAGGTATTGGGTAATCCCACTATGAAGTCCATGCAAATGTCCTCCCATTTCCAAGATGGTATGGGAAGGGGTTGCAAATGGCCTGCTGCCTTCAAGTGACTAGCCTTAATTCTCTGGCAGGTGTCACATTCGGATATGTACTTGGCAATTTCCCTTTTCATTCTAGTCCACCAATATAGAGATCTGAGATCGTGGTACATCTTGTTGCTACCAGGGTGCATGGAGAATTTGGAAAGGTGAGCTTCATCTAGTATCTTCTTTCTGAGCTCAGGGTCTTTGGGAACAACCAATCGATCTCCAAACCATAGAATTCCCTTGCTGTCCTGTCGGAAACACTTGTATTTCTCTGCCTTTTGCTTGATCATATCCTTGATAACCTGAACACCCTTATCCTCAACCTGTGCCCTGATTATCTGCTCTTGCAATGTGGGTTCCACCGAGATATAGCTTAGGTTACCCGAAGAAACAAATTCCAAGTTCAGCTTGCACAACTCATCACACAGGGTGGTCACTCCCACATCCATACTCATACAATTACACTGGGCCTTTCTGCTCAAGGCATCTGCCACAACATTGGCCTTCCCTGGATGGTAATGCACCTCCAAATCATAATCCTTGATCAACTCTAACCATCGCCTCTGTCTCATGTTCAGATCTGCCTGAGTGAAAATGTACTTGAGACTCTTGTGATCAGTGTAGATGTTACAGTGAGCTCCCATCAAGTAGTGTCTCCATATCTTTAGCGCATGAACCACAGCTGCCAATTCCAGATCATGAGTGGGGTAGTTCTGCTCATGGGGCCTGAGTGCACGGGAAGCATAAGCAATCACTCTGCTCTCTTGCATCAAGACACATCCCAACCCAGTACCAGAAGCATCACAATAAACTTCAAATGGCTTGGTGTTGTCTGGTTGAGCTAGCACTGGGGCTGTTGTCAAATGCTGCCTCAAGGTATGGAAGGCATCTTCACACTTTTGGCTCCACTCAAATTTGACTCCCTTCTTCAACAGTTCAGTCATTGGTTTGGCAATTCTGGAGAAATCCGGAATAAATCGTCGATAATACCCTGCCAGTCCCTGAAAACTCCGAATCTGCTTCACTGTAGTCGGGGGTTTCCAATCCATTACCTCTTGTACCTTCTCAGGATCAACTGATATCCCATCCTGAGAGATTGTGTGACCCAAGAATTTAATCTCCTTCAGCCAGAACTCACACTTAGACAACTTAGCATAAAGATGATGATCGCGCAGTCGTTGAAGCACAATGTGCAGGTGCTCAGTATGTTCGTCTTCATTCTTGGAATAGACCAGAATATCATCAATGAAGACGACCACGAACTTATCCAATTCTGGCATAAACACCAAGTTCATCAGGTACATGAAATAAGCCGGGGCATTGGTCAGCCCAAAAGACATCACCAGAAACACATACAGTCCATATCTGGTAGAGAAAGCCGTCTTGGGAATATCGCTGGCACGGATCTTGATCTGATGGTATCCCGAGCGAAGGTCTATCTTGGAGAATACCTTGGCCCCTACCAACTGATCAAACAGAACATCAATGCGGGGCAGTGGGTATTTGTTCTTGATAGTCACCGCATTGAGAGGGCGGTAGTCAACACACATCCTCAAACTCTCATCCTTTTTCTTCACAAATAATGCTGGACATCCCCATGGTGAAGTGCTTGGACGGATAAACCCCTTGTCCAACAATTCTTGCAATTGTTTCTTCAATTCTGCCAATTCCGCGGGAGGCATCCTATAGGGTCTCTTGGAGATAGGAGCAGTCCCGGGTTGCAATTCGATGGCGAACTCAATATCTCGGTCAGGTGGCATCCCTGGCAATTCGTCTGGGAAAACATCTGGGTAGTCGCAGACCACTGGGATCTTTTCCACCGGGGATTCTATCAGAACAAAGGCACAAGATCGGGTACAACCCTGGTCGGGTAAATACAAAACAGTCTCGCCATAAGCAGGGGAATGGATTTCAATGGCTCTGGCTGCAATGTCCAATACTGCCTGATGCCTGGTCAACCAGTCAGCTCCCAAAATAATATCCACGCTATCCAATCCTAAGATAAGAAGGGTGGTTCTAATCACCAGACTACCAAATTTTATAGGCACTTGCCTGTTGATTTGATAAGTGGCAACTCTGCCTCCTGGCGTTGAAATTGTAATGCCCCCATCGGTATGGTGAAAGGGCAACTGGCATTTGGCACTAAACTTAGCACTGATAAAACTATGCGATGCACCCGAATCAAATAAAATAATCGCAGGATAATTCAAAACTGTAAAGATACCGGTCATGACGGGTGCTCCCTCTGGGATATCAACCATGGTGGTGAAGTTTAGTCAGCCCTGCCTCACTTGCACCTTCTGCCTCTTGCCTTGGTTCTGGTTAGCATTCTGCCCCTGCCTCTGCTGGTTTCTGGGGCAACTCTTGGCATAATGCCCAGTGTTGCCACAAGTGAAGCATCTGTTGTCATTGGCTTGGCGGTACTGCTGCTGCTGATTATTCCGTTGTGCTGGAAATTGGTTGCGGTTGGGTGCCTGCTGCTGCTGCTGAGGTCGGATTACCCATCGCCCTTGCTGCTGCTGGGGTCCCCTGCCCTGGGTGTCGGACACAATCCGGAAACGCTGTGGCTGAGCTGAGGGTCCTGCCACGGGGGTCTTCCTCTTCTTCTCTGCCTGCCTAGCTGTAATGCAGTCCTCTTGGGAGATAGCCATGTTGACCAACTCATTGTAGCTGTTGGCCCTGACGGTGTTGAGACGATCCCGGAGCTTAGTGCTGAGCCCCCTTCTGAATCTGTCCCTCTTCTTCTCATCTGTATCTGCATGGTATCCCGCGTACTGGCACAAGTCATTAAAGGCCTGGGCGTACTGCAACACTGCCCTGTTGCCCTGAGCGAGTGCCAAGAACTCATTGAGCTTCATGTCCATGATCCCGGCTGGTATATGGTGTCCTCTAAAAGCTGCCTTAAACTCCCTCCACTCCACCTCTCGGTCCTCTGGCTGCATAGCAAGAAAGTGATCCCACCAAGTCCTTGCAGGTCCGCGAAGCTGCTGGGTGGCGAACCTGACTTTGGTGACCTCTTAGCAAACTCCATGGAGTAGTGGGAATTTGGATTCCACCACTCGCAGCCATACATCTGCGTCAAGTGGGTCTTCCGCCCTTGTGAACAGTGGAGGCTGGGTGCTGAGGAATTCCTGATAGGTGGCCGCCGCGGGGTGACGCTGGTGGTCTCCACCACCATAATGCTGGGGTGGTGGCTGACGTTGAGCCAGCTGCCTCAGGATCTCATTCTGCTGAGCCATGAGCTCCTGCAGAGTGGGAGGTGGTGGTGGCGGTGGAGGAACGTGCTCGTTCTGGCCACGACGCTGCCTCCCGGCCATCTGAAAAACCACATACTTACTTAACATCATAGTTCAAATTTCAAGATTTTATCTCGGGGAAAAAGTTAAAACAGCATGATAGATTCCGACTTCAACAAAAAGGAATTTTAAGAGGCATAAATTCCTCCTTCCAATTTAAACTGATAATAGCATTCATCAAACAAGCGCCCAAGAGAGTTTAACACGATTACATCAATTTGTTCCAAAATGACTCAACTCTATCTAGCCTAGTACCCCAAGGGTGCAAAAGCTAAGCTAGCTGCGAGGAGTCCGACTGTCCAACTTCTAAGCCTACCCTGGACACCTAGTGAGCGAACGAAGCAACACTTGACTCGGGGGAAGGTGGTCTTCCCGAGCCAGCAGTGTCCACACTGGAGGCAGGCTCATCTCCTCCCTCAATGTCGACGTCCTCGTTGGCCTCCTGGTCCTGGATCTCCTGGTGGTGCATGTCCAGGTGCTCGTTAGCCTCAGCAAGCTGCTGCTGAGTGTTAATGAGCTGATCCTCGAGAACCTCGATGGTGTTCTCCCTGGTGCCCACCAGCTCCTCCAACTCCTGAATATCAGTGGATAGCTGTTCCACCTGCAAGTCCTTCTCCACCATTTCCTGAGATAGGTCAACCACGAGCTCCTCTCTGTTATCCAGCGTGATCTTCGTTGCCTCCAGTAGTGCCATCAGATGGGACATTGCCTCACCGCGCATCACCTGCAGACACTACAGCGCATTCATGCACCGTACGGTCAAGTGCGCAGTCTGACCTGGGTAGATGGCCCAGATGTCCTTGGCATGCTCCACCCGATCCTTCCACATTGGGTCGTCCTCCTTCTCGGCGGGGAACAAGCCAATGGGGTGGGTAGCCAGCTCCAAGGGATGGAATCCGCAGAAGGTAGTCAATCCATGCAGAGCGATCGCCTCGATCGTGTCCTCTGCTCGGTACCCGAAAGACTCGGAGTCCAAGGAGCGCCAGCCTGGCTGCAGGGGATGAGGCTCCAAAGTCATCCTCACCCTACAGCGGGGCACTCGGTGCTTCTCGAACTGCTGCACCGCGTACTGAGGGGGTGTCGTGTATCCAGCCCCCTGAAGTACCTCCCACAAAATGCGGGGGAAGCCCTCTCGTGCAAGCCCGTCAGTGTGGGTCAGTGCATTTCCGTCATCGGAGGATCCGTGGGAAGTCATCTGTGTACGATTAAGCGTAAGTAAAAGAAAAAGAATTATAAAAAGAACAAGGAAAAAATAAAACTCAGCCCTTCTCTAGTTAAATGAAAAGGCACTGGGGACCTAGTTGGTTGTTATCTTGTTTTTAAGTCCTTTACTCAGTTATCCATTTGCTTAATTATGAATGCATGCATGCTCGTCCTGAACGACCTCACAACAAGATAAAAGGAATAGGGAGGAATTCCCATCCTGTATAAGTGGCCTGTAGGGCCTAGTTACTTAGCCACCTAGCTACCCTTCTGTTACCCTAAGGCTTCACGTCCTAGGTCTATCCTGTTCGTCCTACTATCTATCCAACCTTGTTTCTATCAAGTTTTATTTAGAAAATTGATGGTATTTATATTTTATTGATTCCTCTGTGGTGGTACAAGCTCCGATACCAGCTGTGGCGAAACTGCCCGAATTATTCCAACTTAAGTGCCCAAATCCGCCTTAGAGGCTAGACCACACTTAAATGGGAATAACCCGTCAATCCCTCGGATCTAGTCCGACATGGCCACTGACAGGATCAAGTACCACCATCTCACTCGAAGGTGAGTCACAGAGCAAATACAATAAAGCATAAAGCCATACATGTCACAATGTTAAATTATTACATCATCATCATCATCGGAGTTTTTGCAAAAGTAACCATCATTGTTCGAAGTGCAGCGGAATAAAACTAACGGTAATTAAACAGAGAGATGGGGAAAGCCTGTCCCATCACTCCTCATGCTCCTCCTCAGCCGAGGCAGGGTCCCACTCAACAGTCCAACCCGGTGGCAAGGTGGACGGCCAAGTTATCCCAGCAACCATCTCCTCCAGAGAACCTGTAAAAATTATGCCACAAGCAAGGCTGAGTATACTAATACTCAGCTAGACTTACCCGGTGTGAGGAGTCTACTCCTCTACCTCTAGACATGCAGCTGTTTGGCTGTGGGGTTTGGTTGCCAAAAGCACTAGCTGAGTTTCTAAATCAAGTTTTTAACTTAATCAAAATTAAGTGTGACTCTCTTAAGGCTAAAAGTGAACTATCTACTCATACATGGTCACAAGCATTATTAGCAGTCAACATCTTATCTCATCTCATCATACTTTCACTTATTACTCAATGCAGTACAATGGATCAAGCAGTCTCATTAGCTGCGAGAAGCAGACGATTCGAATCGAGTTTTTATCCTTGCAAGGTAAACCTAAACACACGACATGCAGGGGCACTCCGTCCCCACACACATCAACCGTCCCCATCGATTCCCCGTCAGCAGAGAGGGGCTCACCGCCTTGGCGTACAATGCCTCACTGACCCCGACTGGCCGTCGTGCAGTGACCGCACTTGTACCCACCATAACCGGAATGGGAGACCTCGTCTCAGGTCGCGTGAGGAGGGCAATCTGCTGCCAGGTTCAATCAGGTACTAGGCTTACCGATTTACCATATTTCTCGGCATGTGCTTAGTACGTTCAAACGCTTGACACAGGTATCCGCACGTTAATCCTTATTCCATTTTCCTGTCTCGTAAACAACCAATCCCCATGGATTGTTGTCCACCAACTAGTATCATGAGAGTGCAAAAGTGGGTACAATCAATTTCCTGATCTCGCGCGAGTGCTAGAAAAATCACTCGTCTTCTACCGAGATCCTAATTAAGCAAAGCAACTACTCGACCTGTCATACTAGTATTCATCTCAAAAGGATTCCTGAGATCATGCAACTAGGGTTTCAAACAATTCCTACACCTAAGTGCACAATCAATCCTACAATCATTAAGTGAAGTAAAATAGCATAAATAACAGGTTATGCATAAAACCAGGGCTTGCCTTCCAAAGCAGTGGCAGGCAGGTCCTCTGGTGCAGGCTCGGGTGCTGGATCTGGGGCTACCTCCTGAGCAGCTCCTTGCTCCGGCACGAGGATGTACTCTCCGTCAGCAAGATTACAGTCTATCGAAATGCAATGAACATGTATGTCATGATTATGCAGGATTTAAGAACAATAAGCTAAAGAAACTAAGTTAAGAAGTAACTTAGGGTTTTCTTAGTTATGCGGGGCTTCCAGTGGGTTAGGTTTAATACTCCTTAGGCTTGGGTTTT
The DNA here is from genome assembly GCF_902167145.1 of Zea mays. Lineage (NCBI taxonomy): Eukaryota > Viridiplantae > Streptophyta > Magnoliopsida > Poales > Poaceae > Zea > Zea mays. The sequence continues at coordinate 21,534,754 of NC_050102.1, forward strand.
CAGTGAGGATAACATAGTGGATTGGTATTACCTTGATACATTTTAGTGGACAGATTACAAGGGTTTTGGGATAGCATTTATTCACATTATTCATTTTCCTTTCCTTGATTTCCATTTAGGGTTTCTAGGGTAGGTTTGAACTACAACAGGGTTTTAATAATTTTCAAAAATTTTGTAAAAATTACAGTGGGCTACCACTGGCTATTCTAGCTTGCTTTAAGAATTTGAGGCTTAAAGTATAACAGTTAGGCTTTAAACAAAAATAACAAAAGTTAGGCAAAATGGGCCACTTCACACTACACCTCTTAGTTGGGGGTAGGTTCTGCCCTAAAGGTTATTTTTGTTGGCATCCTATGGTAATAATAGGCCTCTGGGCTAAAAATCACAGAAAACTAAGGGGTGGTTATTTAGTTATGCTTTTCTTAAGTTTAATGCCAAAAAGGCACTTTCTACTACATTATTATTTGAAAAATGTCAAACAGCAGATTTCATATTTTTCTTAAGTTCTTTCTAATAAAACAATAGTTATCCCAAGGGTGGGGGTGTTTTCACCTTGGGGTTATTTTTGTAGAGTTTTTCTAAGTTTCACTTGTTTTATTAAAACAACAGGGATCTTACTTATTTTACACTAAAACAGGGTATACTATATTTTTCCAGTGAACTATATTGAATAAGTAACCTAACAAAAATAGAGGTACTCTCTGGTTCATTAATTAAATTACATTTTCTATTTTCCTTATCCTTAAGCATATTATAGAATAAGGGGTAAAACTAACTTAAATGGAGTGGACAGAGAGGTTTAACATTTTTAAACAGGTTAGTAGGTAAATATAAACTTCTCCAAATTTTCCTAACCCTAGTCAAATAGCCTAACTATTTTTCTTACTATTATTTAGCTTTTGGCCAAAACTAACATTAAATCAGAACTTTTAAGTTTTCCACAGCACCAAGGGGTTTTATATTTTTCTTAAATAGGTTACCTTAATTGGAGTCTGACAAAATTGGTTTGACCAAATTTGGATGATTTAAACAGAAGTTATGCATTTTCAAAGTTGCTGTTCAGTTTAAAAACAGATTTAATTAAGGTTTTCTGGAAAAACAGTTTACACCGAGGTCCCTGGGTTTAAACTAAATCCACCTTCACAAATCTACCTCCACGCCACTATTCCCCTGTGTCTCTGACATTTCACAAAACCCCCTGACCTTTCTTCCCTCTCACCCGCAGTCCTTCCCCTCACTGAAACAGTAACCGCGGGAAAGAAAAGGGCGGCGCGGCTTACCGGCGGCGAGGGAGGTCCGGCGAAGGGTGGGGTCGGCTTGGGGAGACTCTGGTGGTCACGTCGAGGTACGGCTCGGCGTCGGAGGTGGCCGGAATCGCCCGGTCCACGCGGGCAGGCGGGTGTCCTCGTCGGCGGCGAGTATACCGGCCAAACCACGGCGAACTGGTTCAATCCGAGGGCTCGGTGAGCATCACGGGGTCACGCAGCGACTGTGTGCACAAGGAATCGAAGGGTGGTGGAGTGGTTTACCCGGTCCACGTACTCCGGCGGGGGCGAGAGCTCCGGCGAGCGTGGACTGGCTTCTCCGGCGAAGGAAACTCCGATTCCTTGCTCGGGGAGCCTCACGGAGGTGTGCACAAGCTTCTCCGAGGGCAGGACGGGGTTGGGGATGGCTCTGCTGGCCGGTCTACGGTGGCAGAGGGGTTGGGCGGCCGCGGGCTCGCTGCGCACGGGCAAACGGCGACGAGCTAACTCCGGCGAGGTGTGGAGGGTGTGCGGAAGGGTGTAGCCGAAGCCTGGGAGGGCTTTATAAGCTCGGGCGCGGGCCACGGCGCGAGTTTGGCTCGGGCGCGGCGCGGGGCGTGCGAGGGCGCGCGCGAGCGTGCTCTGGCGCGAGCAGAAGGCGTCGAACACGTGGCAGTGAGTTTCTTCCAATGTTCAAACGCTTCCAGAGATCGCAAACGTGCGAATCTCGCCATGAATCCGGCGCAGACCTCCTCCTGGCACCTAGGGCTATCTCACATGTGTGAGTTCCAAGGGATGATACGCCCTAGATAGGGAGATAGACGGGCGCCAAATCTGGCTTGTCTCCCTGCCCGCTCAGCGACAAAACTGATGTCAAGCGTTGTCAAACGTCTGAGTCTCGGCCTCAAATTTTTCCAGGGGGTGCCTTAAGTGGTATAGCACATTTTTGGTATAGAACCCAAGTGGTTTTGGCGCCATCTTCAAAGTGAACACGGCTGGTCTTTGAATTAGGGCTAAAATGTGACTTAGAGGGAAATTGAGAGCTCTAGCTCTCTCTCCACTTGGAGATTTGAATTGGGGTTTCTCCAGGGGCCTTTTTGCAATATTTCCCTCCCTTAATTGATGGTTATAATGTTGCTTAGGATTTGGGTAAAAGTTACACATGCTTTGCCCACTTGTTCACTTTCTTTCCCCCCTTACTTAGGGTTTTGGAAGGTAGGGCTTTGGAGAGGTCTAGGGTTCTTCTCCCCCTTTTATCCAAGGTAGTAAGTGTGCAAGGATTAAAGTAAAGCTTCTTATGACATTGGCAACTTGATTAGCACATGAGCTCCAAGGTTCTTATGTGGTGCCCTAAGTCTTTACCCTTGTGAACACAGCTTCTAGTGCCAAAATGGCTCTAGCCAAGGGAACACCTGGGGTGTTACACCTGCCCCACCCGCGGCGCGGCGAGCCCCGCTCGCCCGCGCGCGCCCGCCTCCCGGCGAGCTCGGCCGCCCCTGGCCGGTTCAACCGCCCCGGCCCCGGCCCGGTCGCATTTGTATAGTTATTTTAGCTAAGACAAGGACCGTGTAAAATTGGAAATTGTTCTGTTACTGTTGGGTAAGTGTTTTAAAGAACAAATGTAAAATTGATTTTGTGACTTGAAAAAATGACACTTAACTTTATTAATAAAATCAATAAAAAATTCAAATTTAATATCTGGTATGTGAGTCATGTATCCACTTTAATTTTAAATTTATTTGTTATGGGAGTTGAGCGTCACACTGACCTGACACTATTCTTGTGTATCATAAAGCCATTACACTATACCGTTAAATATGATTGGTGTGCCATTGAAATACATAGTCATTGTACCAGTGTACTGTAGACTGCACTATTTACTGGAGTGGAGTTTAAAATAGTGAGTGAGATAGAGAGACACCTACGGATGGGGAAGAAGTTAGATTGAATCATCTGCCGCCATTCTCCCTCTTGTACTCCATCACGTGCCCTCTGGCTAGGGTTCTTATCCTCAACCACTACTCGATTGATCGGCAACTGGTCAGTCCCTCAAACCTGTGCCCTATGTGGCTAGGGTTCCCATGACAACATGGTGTAGCGTCGGCCCTGATGGTGATGGCACACAACAGTAAAATGACATAGTTCCGACGGCTCTCTTATGTCCGACGGCATAGGGCAGCCGCCGGACATAATATCCTACGTCCAACGGCTGTTAGACGGACCGCTGGATATAACGTTATATCCGACGGCTATCAGATAAGTCGTCGGACATAAGGTTATGTCCGATGGTCCCCTAGGATTCCATCAGACATAAGGGGTTTTAACCCCGTCAGCGCCCGCCCGTGCCATTTCTTTCCATTATTCAAGCAACGGACGCCGCGCCGCCGCCGCCCACCATCCGCCGGCGCCGCCTGGAGCCTCCCCGTGCTGCCCCGGAAGGCGCCGGCGACCGACCGCCCCGCCCCCACCCGCCTCAACGCCGCCAGAGCCGCCCGAGCCCAAGCCCGCCGGCGCCTCCATCACCATCCCCGACACCGTCGGAGCCACCCTGTAACGCCCTGAATTTGGGGGTAGAATTTTTTCTTCTTTTCTCTCACCAAATTCGGGCGTTACCCTCTTTTCTCTTTCCCCGTTTGCTCCTTCTTCCCAATTTCAAACCAGTATAGCGGCAGGGGTCCGTGTCATGTATAAACCAAAACCTAAGTGTCATGGCTGTTGCATCATGCCGAAGCACATTTCTTTGTCTGATGTTGAGTGTTCGTCTCGTTCCGTTCCAGATTTCGGTTCGCGATTTAATTCCGTTTAATGATCGTGCACGTCGTGGGTTTTCGATCCGCGAAGTGGCCCGGCCCAACCTAGTCCAGCCCAGCCCAGCCGGCCCGGCCCGCCCCGGCCTGCGCGCACCTGGCGCCCAAACCCCCCATGCGCCCCCCCTCCCCTCTCTCTCTCATTTGGATCTCCCGCGCAACAACCTCTCCTCTCCCTCTTCCACCTCTCTCCCCTCGTGGTGCCCTAGGATTTGGAGACGGCGATCACCGGATTTTGGACCCCGAGGTGAGCTCCCCTCCCCTTCCCTTCTCCCTCTCTCTCTCTCTCCCTCCTCTTCTTCCCCCCGCGCGCGCCCTCCCTCTCCCCCTGCCCGCGCGCGGCCCCCGCTCGGCCCCCTCGGCGTGGCGGCGCGGCCCCCCCGCCCGGCCTCCCTCCCCGGCGGCGCGCGGCCCCGCCCCGGCCCCCGGCGGCGCTCGGCCTCACCCCTGCCCCGCTCCGGCCCCCGGCGGCGCTCGGCCCCGCCCCCTGCCCCGCTCCGGCCCCCGGCGGCGCTCGGCCCGCCCCCTGCCCCACCCGCGGCGCGGCGAGCCCCGCTCGCCCGCGCGCGCCCGCCCCCGGCTCGGCCGCCCGCCTCCCGGCGAGCTCGGCCGCCCCTGGTCGGTTCAACCGCCCCGGCCCCGGCCCCGGCCCGGTCGCCCTGCCCCCGTCCCGGCCTCGCCCGACCGTGTCCCCGCTTGCCCGCGCTCGCGGTGATTATTTGTTAATTAGCGTGTTGCGTCGCGCGCTTCGCCGCGCGACGGATTGTCTAAATTCAGATTCTATCTATGTGCTGCGTCATGCGCTTCGTCGCACGACGATCCATTTTAATTTCAGGTTGTTTAAGGTGTAACGCCGCGTGTGTATTCACGCGACGTTCCACTTTGGACTCAGTTTAGTCGACGTATGCTGTCGCGCGTCTCGCCACGCGACCATCCTCTTTATTTATCTCCACCTGCTTATAATGATTAGACATGAAACATGACTTTACTTTACGCTAAACATAGTGTCTACATTAAATTTCCTTCCATTAAGCGAGTGGCTAATTTATAATCATGTAACGTGATCGTGTCTCGACTGTCTTTTCCTCTTTCTCTCTTAACCATACTCGCGAGCCCGCGTGGAACGTCTGTTTACTTATTGCATTCTATTGTATGGTGCATTGTTCTTTTGTATTAAATGTGTGGATATATGTGTGTTTGCGCTCGCATAGAGAACGATCCGGTCGAAGAGCCCGAGGAACTCGCAGGAGAAGCCCCTGAGCAGCAGTCGGTTGGTGGAGGCAAGTGTCCCTTGACCTATCTCTGTCCTATTCATTATTTAATTCACCTCCCGCTTTACACATTTATGCCTAAGGATTGACTAGCTTTTGTTATCCATGTCCTTGTTTACCTATTTGGGTTGGATTATTATTGTTTAGCTTTATGCTATTGCTTAACTCTAATCAATGAACATGATGAGATTATCTATGATACGCTGTTTTCCCTTCTCTTATTATGATGTTGTACTTGTGGCCTTAAGGGGGCTCGAGCGGTTTCTCGAGTGCCTCTCCGTAAGGACCTGTTCTATGGATGACCGCCCGGGAAAACAGTGCAACCATGAGGGTGGAATGGGATGCCCTTAGCTGAATAATTAGAGGATCCGGGGTGTAGTTCGCTTAGCCGTTGTGCCGTCAATGGGGCTCGGTGTATGCGGCTCGCTCTGCCAAGTTTGGGTTCGCCCCTTGGGGAGGAGTGCGGTGCATTTAGGAAACCTAACGGGCGGCTACAGCCCCGGGGAATCTTTGTAAAGGCTACGTAGTGATGCCCTGCTGGGTCACCTTGGTAGTGATCAATGGAGAGTCATGATCTCCGGGCAGAATGGGAATCACGGCTTGTGGGTAAAGTGCACAACCTCTGCAGAGTGTTTGAAAACTGATATATCAGTCGTGCTCGCGGTTATGAGCGGCCAAGGGAGCTCCAGTGATTAGTGGTACTTGATCAGAGATACTTTGGTACAGGTGGCTATGAGATCGATGATTCTGGTTATGACTATGGTGCTGGTAAGTGGTATTCTTTCCGTTTGGAAAGGGTACATCGGGTTAATAACTTGGGTTAAAGCTAAAACCTTGCTTTCTATTAGTAAATAATAATCTGACCAACTAAAAGCAACTGCTTGACTTATCCCCACATAAAGCTAGTCCACTACAGCCAAACAGGATACTTGCTGAGTATGTTGATGTGTACTCACCCTTGCTCTACACACCAAACCCCCCCCATCCCCAGGTTGTCAGCATTGCAACCACTGCTCAGGAGAAGATGAAGCTGTGGAAGGAGACTTCCAGGAGTTCCAAGACTACGACGAGTTCTAGGCGTGGGTTAGCGGCAACCCCCAGTCGGCTGCCTGTGAAGGCCGCGGTTATCTACGTTTCTTTTCCACACTTTGATTTATTGTAAGGACTATATGGACGTCTCAGACGTATGATGTAATCGACTATTATTTCCCTTTAATACTATTTGAGCACTGTGTGATGATGTCCATGTTATGTAACTGCTGTGTACGTGAATAACTGATCCTGGCACGTACATGGTTCGCATTAGGTTTGCCTTCTAAAACCGGGTGTGACACACCCCGACACAGCCCGCGTCTGCCCCAGCCTCTGCCTCTGCCCCTCACCACGCCGACGCTCGCTTCACCGGTTCTACGTCCGACTAAGTGAGTAATTTTCTGACTTTTAGTATAATTTTGTATATGCATATAGATTGTTTGCTAGTAGTTATGTTTAGTTTGTTATGTCCTATGGCCTTAGTTTATTATGTAATTAAATTAGCTTGTTTTAGTTTTTTAGTGGTGCCTATATAATTTAAACTTTTAATTTTCGAGGGTAATTATTAAGCCCTCGGAAATAAGGTCATTTTATATGATTTATGGTCCTGTGAAATGATTTTTCAATATAATATTGTATTAGTGTGGTTCATTAGTAATCATAACTAATTAAGTTAACGTCTTGTATCTAGTATGGAGGAGGATCGTCGATGGATGTATGAAGGTTGGAAGAAAAGAGGTGCTTTATCAAGTGAGTGGGTTGCCAAGATTGACGCGTTTCTCGA